>NC_092567.1:16058625-16747375 GCF_037975245.1 Apostichopus japonicus
TGTTAAATAGGCTAGACCTATGTAACTATTTATCTGTAATTCCCTGTGGGTCTTCTGTGCTTTCAATCTAATAATATATAATCCCTGGATCTGTCTAAGCATTTATGTTAAATAGACTAGACCTATGTAACTATTTATCTGTAATTCACTGTGAGGCTTCTGTGATTTCAATCTAATAGTATATATTCCCTGGCTCTGTCTAAGCATTTATGTTAAATAGGCTAGACCTATGTAACTATTTATCTGTAATTCACTGTGGGTCTTCTCCGCTTTCAATCTAATAGCATATATTCCCTGGATCTGTCATAGCCTTTATGTTAAATAGACTAGACCTATGTAACTATTTATCTGTAATTCACTGTGAGTCTTCTGTGCTGTCAATCTAATAGTATATATTCCATGGATCTGTGTAAGCATTTATGTTTTATAGGCTAGACCTATGTAACTATTATTCTTTAATTCACTGTGAGTCTTCCGTGCTTCAATGTAATAGTATATATCCCTGGATCTGTCATAGCACTTATGTTAAGTAGGCTAGAATGATCTACCTAATTTCTGAAAGATTTGCCTGAATTTGACTTGGTCCTGAGCTCCAACAATTCCTCATGCAGGTCTCTGTCTTTCATGTAGCTACATTGATAGCCTTACAGAGATCTATCATAGCTAGGATGTCAAGTTAACTAAGGCTTTATATTTATATAGCTAGTAATTGCATCACTAATTTTACTACAGGTCTTTATTTACCTGAATCTGACCTTGCCCTAAGGTCCAAGTCATCCTCAGTACTTGGTCTTCTATGTTTCCTATCCAACAGAAGTGCATATATGACCTTTTCTGTATTGTGGCTGTAGTAAAATCAGAAGAGACATTGAATAAGGTTTAGACTTGAACTATAACAGGGATGAGCCTAGGGTAAAAAAAAAATCACTGAACTTTGCAAAAATTGCGGTATAGGCTCCAGTTTGCATATGCTACATGTGTTAGGATAATAGTTTTTGTCCTCGAGGTAGAAAAGAAATCAAGGATATTCCGCGAATTCGCGGAAACTCATGCCTGCTATAATGTCTGACACACAGTATATCTTCACGAGTCATACAATGCACATGTATGTTTAAATTAAGACGATGACAACGGCACTCAGACAATTTTAAATATCAAAGCAACAGTTCTTGTTAATATGGCTCTGTAACTTTCTTCTTCAATATCCTATTTCCTACTAGATTGCCATAGAATTTCATTCAATCTCGTACAATTGTAATGTTACTTGGTGAAATAGACTGGAAGAAATCTGATCAATTGTAACAATCCTAAAAGTGTGTTTAAAAAAACAGTTTCGTCTTGACTTCTTTGACAAGAAACTAAAGCTGTTAAAGGTGCCTTAACATAATTAATACCATTTTTATAAGCATCCTTACTTGTTAATTGTAAAACTATATTCTATACCCTGAAAATACCCCAAAAGACAAAATAATGCTCAACTTTATGTCAAAGATGTGAACATAGCAGCCATTTACATAGTAGTTATTTACACTTTTTCTTCTACATTTTCAATAACCACTTACAGGTCTTCTTTGCAACTAATTAGGTGAATTGTTGTTTGTCATTACATTTGGAATCAAGTACTTTAAAAAAAATGAAATTAAAAGAATTAATATCCACCAAAAAAGGGAGAATTAAAGAGCAACAAATTAAACAAGAGAAAAAACAAAGGCAGACATACCGACAGAAAAAACAACAACAAATGAATAAAGAAAGAAACAGATTAAGAATAATAAGAATAAATTAAAAGAATTGATATCACTAGTCCCCCCTCCAAAAAAAGGGAGAATTAAATAGCAACGAATTAAACAAGAGAGACAAAGGCAGACATACCGACAGAAAAAACAACAACAAATGAATAAAGAAAGAAACAGATTAAGAATAATAAGAATAAATTAAAAGAATTGATATCACTAGTCCCCCCTCCAAAAAAAGGGAGAATTAAATAGCAACGTATTAAACAAGAGAGACAAAGGCAGACATACAGACAGAAAAAAACAACAACAAATGAATAAGCAAGAAACAGATTAAGAATTCAAAGAATAAATTAAAACAATTAATATCCCCCCAAAAATGGAGAATTAAAGAGCAGCAAATTAAACAAGAGAGACAAAGGCAGACAAACAGACAGAAAAAAACAACAACAAATGAATAAAGAAAAGAAACAGATTAAGAATAATAAGAATAAATTAAAAGACTTAATATGCCCCCCCCCCCTCCCCAATAAAGGAGAATTAACAAGCAACAAATTAAACAAGAGAGAAAAGGGCAGACATACAGATAGACAGACAGACAGAGACAAAAGAAATGACAAGAGCGACAGAGGCGGAGCATCCATACAGTCAGAGGGGGCGGATGCCCCCCCCCCTAACAGACTCAAATGGACTGCTGGCGCCCTTTTCAGCTTTTTACCACTTTTTACTTATTCGCGATTATTACTTTTTTATTGCGCTTTCAAATACCTATTGACATTTGTCACATTTTGTTAGTGTAATTTTCTGACAAAATGGCGATGACACCAATTTATTCTTCATTTATCTGCAAATTAGCAAGGCGCGGAAAGGGTCATCTCCTGCGATCTAAGGAGTATCTTTATTCAAAAATTTTTCTGTATGCTCCATGCCAACCTGTGGTGGCACTTCGCTTAGATAGTGTGGAAAGCGCCCCTACAGACCAATATCGCCCCCCCCCCTGACCAATACCCCTAGCTCCGCCACCGAAGAGCGATGAAAAGAAATTAATGTAAGGAACTATAGAGTTGACTTACTGGGGACTGAGAAGATTGGCTAATAGTCTATCCTTGTCCTTAAAGCAGCCTAACGATCCCATACTGGCTAGAACGTCCGGATCGATATCCTCTTCACCTAATAAAACTGGAACCTGGCCAAAGAAGGAGAAATGATCTAAGATGGAGAAATTAATAGGTCTAAGTAAGCTAGAAAAGAAGGAAAAAACCATAGTCAGCATATGTAGATGGATTCTATTATTGATGCCATAATTGGAAACTTATTTTAAAGGTTACTCCAAATTTTTTTTCCAAACATGATGGCAGGAATTGACAGGTCTGGTATGTATGCATTTACTCACCCTTAACATTTTTATTTCTGATGTTGACAAATTGTTCAGAACAGAATTCAGCATTTTTGGCAATCTTTTGTATCTTCACAGCTAAGAGAAGAATTACATAGAAGTACATAGCCCATAAATACACCAGTCTCTCCCTTAATTATCCTCCTACCGCCTCCCCCAACCCCCCCCCCTCACTCAAAGTTTAACTTACCTTTAATGGCTGAATATTTCGAGATATTAGTTCCTCCTGATTTTCATTTCTTGAGCCTCTGTAAAGTAAAGGTAAAAAAACATTTTCATAAATTATAAGTTGTCTACTAACAGTGACTGGATAACCTGCTATAGTACCAATGAGACTGGTACAATTTAGCTACATGGTAGAAGTTCACTTTGTAGACATAGTTTGCTAAACCTGCATTGGATACTTCTTAAATTCTATGAAATATATTTCATTTTCTCGATGTCAAACTTAGATCTGCTGTGATCATCAAAAAGCAGCAATTAGCTAACCGTATATTTTGTACTCTTGTAGTTCATATGTCGGAGAGGTTACCCTGCAATTGCCACCAAGTTTAATACTTTTAATACTTTCAATTTAATACTTTCAATTAATACTTAATTTAATTTAAAATAATACTTTTAATTAATTTATACTTTTTTTAATAATACTTTAACTTATTGTTTTTTTAATAATACTTTAATTAATTTAATTTAATTTAATACTTAACTTAATTTAAAACTTAATTTAATACTTTCAATTAATACTTTCAATTTTAGGGAGCAGGCCAGCACATTTGTAAGGCTAAACACAGGTAATATCACAGGAGTGTTACAGTGTAGAGGTGAAAGATGACGGTGATTGGAAAGCAATAAAATCTATCAAAATTATTATTATCTTTTTTTAATTGGAGATTATCAAGATGTATGGTCAGCTAAATTAATAGAACAAAGGTTTGAATGATCAGTGAGAATCCGACAGTCCTTCAAATCTTGAAAGAAAATTCCAGATCAATAAAGCAAACTCTAAAATGAGCTACCACTGTTAGTTGGATTGCCACCTGATGTGAAGTGTAGGTTGCCAGCAATTATTCTAGTTTTCTACACATGCAAAGTGCAAATTGGTTACTTAGCTTTATACTAAACATAGCAGTCATTCAAAATATGAGAAAGTGTATTTATCTTGCAAAAAGTCCTGTCCAAGGCTGTAAATGTTGTTACAGTTATTACACAAAATGAGAAACATTTTTAACCTTGTTAGCTGATGGAGGAAAATATTTTTACTTACACAAGATACCATGGGTGCCTTTTTATTTGTGATATCTGTCATAGAAAGATAAAAAGAAGAAAATTGATGCGATGAAAGAAAGATCATAATAATGTGTTAATATCTCAACATAAACCCCAAAAATATAGAAATAGCTAAACAATAACAAATAGAACTGTGAAATTTATGATATAAATAACCAAAACATGCATATATGAAACAAAAATCCCTAGGGTTGATACGCAGTTTGCTTAACATATTTTGTGACTTTTTCTCTTCATTTTTTTTCTTCTACAAAAAGTGATCTTTATGGCGACATGCCCATCACTGTAAAATGTCATTTTCTCTTTATCTTGTTCCTTTTGTTGTAGAATCTGTGGATTTGTGAAATAATTCAACTAAACTTGTGAATTACATATCTAAACTCCATTTCAAATTTTCCAGGATTCAAAGTTATTTGTATTTTCAGTCGCTTTTTCTCCAGGCTTTCATGCACTTGCAAAGCAATATAATTAAAGACTACCCTTAAAAAAAAATATATAAAAAAAAAATTGGAAAATTGTTTCAGAATTCAATGGAATCATTTATTCCTCACAGGTATCATTTTTTTTTAATTGAACAAACGTTAATTAATAGCATCGTCATTTTAACAATGCGACTGTTATTGTAAGGGAAGGAAGGATGTTTCAAACTGGATGTCATCTGCTACCATCAACCAATGAATAAGTTTGACCTACATTATGTTGTCATCAATCATCAAAGGTCATAATCTAATGCTACCACTGTGGCTGCATAACACTAAATCTGACATTAACACCAAGCAGGGATGTGCTCACACTGGGCGGCACCGGGTGGCTGGGCCCAGCAGTTCTGAATGCACAAACAGTATTTTAAACATTTCCGCCCGACACTTTTTTGATGATAATTTAACAAATTTTACCATAGCCAAAATCTGGGAGAGTACATGGCACAGAATAGCCAAAATAGCACCACCTAAGGATACTTCATGTGCAAATTTGTCCAGTGGGGAGGGGGTACCCCACCCATGAGATCCCTCTCCCAGGGTGTGGATCACACTAACGCACAATCTGCCCGGCACTCAAATTTTCCTGAGCACATCCCTGACCAAGGATATATAAACATCAGACTCCATGCCATTCACACTGTCTATTAGTTTTACAACCAGCCGACAGTATAAAGAGACCCTCCCCCCTCCCCTCCCGGCCGTCTGGGATTAAACTTACTGCAAGTCTTTTTTCTGTATTGACCTCCACCATTCCTCTCAGCAGATTCTGACAGTCTGGGGGCACAAAGTGAGGAATGTGAAATACTCCCTTCTTGACTTTCTCTAGTAGATTCCTGAGGTTGTCGTCATCGAAGGGGAGTGCACCCTGTCGCGAGAGGGACAAAAGAGGAACATCAAATTATTTCATTTCTGACTGCCTAGCTCTCAAGAGAGGATTGCAAGATTAACAATCAAATAATTTGACAATAATTGTCATTTATAGTGAAATAATTGAAGAATACGGTTCCCATCAAAATAGTCCAAAATGGTTCACTTCAATAATTAATTTGATCAGTAACCTTCCCAAGCTAGGTTCATGGCCAGATAACACCATATCTGGTACAATCGCAGAATATTAGAGTAAACCAGAGAAATAACATATGACTCATAATTGACAAATAAGGAGTAATGTTTGAGAAAATATATTTGAATTTTCGGTCCCCCTGGGACCTTCATCAGCAATACCTTGCAGTGGAATGAAAAGTACAAAATGTAACACAAAGAAAGTATGACGCTAGAAGGTCCCAGGGGGAGCGAAAATTCCAATATATTTTCTAAAACATTACTCCTTATTTGACAATTATGGATCATATCTTATTTCTCTGGTTTTCTCTAATATAATCTTTTGTCGTAAACATGGATTTTACTTTGAACACTAAATATATGCCCTGATGACAAAAAAAAAAAAAAATAGTGTAACTGAAATAAGATAAAAAAAAATCATAAAATTACACTACATTAAAATATTCTCAGTAATAAGTGACTTAATTTGTGTTTTCATGCCTCAGTTCTGCATTGATCTCATAAATAATTAACTTAAGTTCATCCACAAAGAACAAGATGTTGGCTATTAACAGTGGCTAAAAATTAACTCCAGACTGTTACTTAAATTATATGCAACATGTATGCTTTGATAAAAGAGAACACTTTGCTTGCATTGCAAGTCCTTTCATTAACCACCCTTTGACCTCTGATATTCAAGACTATATCCACAGGGTGTACAACTAAAGCATTTTTCATTCAGGTGAGAGTTTTATTGTGTTTCACCCAATTGCCTACAGCATAAATTTTTAGTTTCAGAAAAGTGTTTGAGAGTGACTGTATTTGGTTTTCATGGTGATATTAATATGAAACACTGTGCAATTCTTTGGTAAACTGCTGTGACTGCTGCAATAATTTGCAGTGATCGGACCTCCAATACAAACACCATTAAGGAGAGACATTTGATGTGAACTACAGTAGCTGGCACTTGTGTGAAAATTACTGACAGCTACAATATGTAGCTCTGTACTACATACAGTCAATGCAAAGAGTGTGAAGACTTGCGCAAAAAGAAACATTTAATGCCGGTAATCTGACCTAGTTTTGAAGGAGGTGTAACAGAAGTGTTAGACACCACCATCGATCCCATAAAAACACACACAGCTTGCAACCGTCGGTAATTAGACACTAGTGTATGGTCAGTACATACAGCTGCGGTCAATACCCACAGCACAGTATACAACCAATACAGCGAGGAACATCTCAGGTCCAGCTAAAGATAACAAGGTATCGCATTTCATTACTGTCTGCACTTTGTAGCAACCAGACAAAACGTCACTTGCAAGCAACGGAAAGTTAACTTTTTCAGATGGCTGCACGCGGTTTGGGGCGAGTCTTCAATGCCTTTAACTATCTGGTTTCAGGAAACGTTTTAATTTTCAAACTTGCATCTTTGCATGACTCACAGCACGTATACGGACTGTTTACTGTATGACTACAATGATAAAATGGTGATATCTTTAACTTACTATCAAACTAAACATTCCCCAAAAACTACCTTCTGTAATTTTTTATTTATCCCACAAGAATTGGAATAAATATGATAGTAGCTTACAGTAAACCATGAAAATTTGGGATTGGAATCTAGTTTATTTCATGAACAATGAAACATTTCAAAATCTACCAGGTGGGGGAATAACTGGGAAGGTGGGAACTTGGGGGGTATGGTTTCATGAGAAGGAGAGGTTTTGACCAGAAGTAACCGGTTGTAGAGGGCATACAGTGCTAAAAAGGCTATCATTTCACTCTAGGCACGGTAGAGCTAAAGTGCTAAGGTTGTGAGGAGACAGGTAAGCTTGTCGTTCATTAATTTAACAGAGATGTAACAGAGATGCAAGTTGGTATTTATAATAATAATAATAAATGAGACTTATATAGCGCCAATCAGTAAACAAAAGTTACTGCTCAAAGCGCTTTACAAAGAAAGTAGATTAATTTACAAAAGAACAAGTGAAAAAATGGGTCTTAAGTAGACTTTTGAAAGTAGAAAGTTTATAGCAAGTTCGAATGTGATCTGGTAACTTGTTCCAGAGATAAGACCCAGAGTATTGGAAGCTTCTGTAACCATAGTTCTTCAATCGTGGTTTTGGAACAGTTAAATACTGTTCCAAAACCACGAATTTAACTGTCTAACAGCAGCTATACAATAGACAAAATGCCCTGTGTATACAGTATATATACACAAATATTAACTCCTGACTTAGAATGCATGGTAATAACAAATAAGGCAATCAAGTGTTGACCTTTATCAACTTTAAAGCACGTAAGGGGGGCCCGGGAACAATGAATGTGGGAAATCAACATATCACATCCTCTTTTAAAATTTATTTTTGGAGTTTCGGCCTTCACTTATCTCATAAATGGATAACCAAATCCTTTTGATGGAAGTAATTTACTTCAATGCAGAACCTCTTCACTGACAGAGTTGTTAAAGCCAAGGTCTTACTGACGACTTTAATATACAAATTGCTATTTTTGTTCGGTTCTACTATCGTGAGGTATTTTTCTATGCAAAAAATGACAGCATTCTTCAGAGTTAAAAATGAACTGCTTTAATTAGAGAATGAGAAGGTTATAATCAAATGGTAATATTTTCACGGTTGGGAAGAATAAATTGGTAAAGTGCAGTAAGTGTCAAATTGCTGTCCATTGATAAAGACCTTGATATGATATGATACAACGTCACAGAGGCTCTCTTAGTGTTGTCAATGCAAATAACAACACACAGGCTTCCCTATTTGGTTGGAAAATAATATGTTACTGTTTCTCTGTAACAGAGATGCAGTTTTCTCCCAGCATACCATAAATGAGTACAAGTCAAGTCTGCGGTTGAATTGGATAACATTAAATTGCACAGCAGCCCTCCTAAAAACTGTTACTCATTGACGTAACCATCGTCATTGAGAATTGTCATTTTATAGGCATGTGCCAAATCAAATTACAGTAATGAATGATTAAATTTAATGATTAAATCCACACTACCTACTGATATCCACATTTTATGAAAGTTCTCACAAAACTTTAATAGACTGATTAGTTAAAGAAAGCATGAAACTGGATTCATGGCCCATATAGTAAATGACCCTCATTTTCAGTTTGCGAACATATTTGCTGATGTTCACCCGCCACACCTAGTGTATAATGCTGGGGTGGGCAACCTACATCCCGCGGGCCACATGCGGCCCGCCAGTGAATTTTTGGCGCCTGTGAGATGTCTCAAGAAAATGAGAAAAATCAATCTATTTTACATCATCACAAAAACAAGCTAGCTGCTTAGAATTTATTGGCACTAATGAGGCTGTCAGGTAGGCCTATTATCCCCATTAATTATCAATTGTACTGTATTGACATTATGTTTTTGTGAATTACAAATTAAGTACACGCACCTATTTCTTGAAAGTCCTCGGAATCAAAGGTTTAAAATCAACTGCAGGTCCTTGGTTAGGTGCGGCCCAGTCAATTGTTCATTCCTTATATCTGGCCCATTCATTCAAAAAAGTTGCCCACCCCAGGTATAATGGAATGACTTGCTGTCGGTGATGACACAGAGAGATTATTGCGAGCGCAGATGGTGTGTCTCTCTTGAACGTACGCAGCTCCGATGTTACTCAAGTTACAAGGCCTGTTTCGTTCACTACTCGTTGCCCGACCCTCACTCTTGAAACAAACTTTAAATTAGTGAATGTCAACTTACAGATATGCATACAGATCTCACCCTGGCCCTCTCATATTTAGTTAAACAGCCACTCACCACAAGTAATGCGTAAAGGATGACTCCAGCGCTCCAAACATCTGCTTTTCTTCCATCGTACTTCTCCCCCTGATGAAGATCGAAAATATGGAACTTAAGCGGTCGTAATAACTCTAAAACATAACATCAAATTAAAACTTTACAAAACTGTCATTTTCTGAGAAATCCAATGTCAAAACAGCTTCTAGCAACAAAAACAAGAAAGTGAACTACCAAAGGCTCGAAATATAAGTGTTAAACTAAACTTCTTTGTTTCTGAGGTAATTTGAGCCTAATTGAGAGAACCAGGGAGTCCTTCACTACACAGACTTACTTAAAATTCATTATTTATATTTTGCTGATTCTCTGAACAGCTATTTATTAAGTGCTAGGTCCTACAGTAGGTAGATATATTACCATATACATAACATTTTAAAGTCACACACCTTAACTTGGAACTGGCCCACCCCAAATGCTAGGTTACATCTTTCAACATACTACAACTACACACTCTATACCCTGTGGACAATTGCAAGGGTACTAACAACATTTGTCTTTTTTAAGTCCACCACACCCAACTTCACAAGAACCTGAGCTAGCTCAGATGTGTGTGACCGGGACACAATCGTAAAGGGTACCACAGCGTCTTCTCTGGAGGGGCCCAGTTCACTACACCTAACCCTTTGGTTTCTTTCATGTGTTGTGATGGTACCACAGTTTTCTCTTTATGGCCATTGTACACCATAAACCCTACATAACCCTACCCTGTGGTTGTACAATCGTAAAGGGTGCCACAGCGTCTTCTCTGGAGGTGCCCAGTTCACTACACCTTACCCTTTGGTTTCTTTCATGTGTTGTGATGGAACCACAGTTTCTCTTTATTGCTTTGGTACACCATAATCCCTACATAACCCTACCCTGTGGTTGTACAATCGTAAAGGGTACCACAGCGTCTTCTCTGGAGGGGCCCAGTTTCACTACACCTTACCCATTGGTTTCTTTCATGTGTTGTGATGGTACCACAGTTTCTCTTTATTGCTTTGGTACACCATAATCCCTACATAACCCTACCCTGTGGTTGTACAATCGTAAAGGTACCACATCGTCTTCTCTGGGGGGGCCTAGTTCCCTACACCTTACCCATTGGTTTCTTTCATGTGTTGTGATGGTACCACACTTTCTCTTTATTGCCATGGTACACCATAATCCCTACATAACCCTACCCTGTGGTTGTACAATCGTAAATGGTACCACATCCTCTTCTCTGGAGGGGCCTAGTTCCCTACACCTTACCCATTGGTTTCTTTCATGTGTTGTGATGGTACCACAGTTTCTCTTTATTGCCATGGTACACCATAAACCCTACATAACCCTACCCTGTGGTTGTACAATCGTAAAGGGTGCCACAGCGTCTTCTTTGGAGGGGCCCAGTGCACTACACCTTACCCTTTGGTTTCTTTCATGTGTTGTGATGGAACCACAGTTTCTCTTTATTGCTTTGGTACACCATAATCCCTACATAACCCTACCCTGTGGTTGTACAATCGTAAAGGTACCACATCGTCTTCTCTGGGGGGGCCTAGTTCCCTACACCTTACCCATTGGTTTCTTTCATGTGTTGTGATGGTACCACACTTTCTCTTTATTGCCATGGTACACCATAATCCCTACATAACCCTACCCTGTGGTTGTACAATCGTAAATGGTACCACATCGTCTTCTCTGGAGGGGCCTAGTTCCCTACACCTTACCCATTGGTTTCTTTCATGTGTTGTGATGGTACCACAGTTTCTCTTTATTGCCATGGTACACCATAAACCCTACATAACCCTACCCTGTGGTTGTAAAATGGTAAAGGGTGCCACAGCGTCTTCTCTGGAGGGGCCCAGTTCACTACACCTTACCCTTTGGTTTCTTTCATGTGTTGTGATGGAACCACAGTTTCTCTTTATTGCCATGGTACACCATAATCCCTGCATATCCCTACCCTGTGGTTGTACAATCGTAAATGGTACCACATCGTCTTCTCTGGAGGGGCCTAATTCCCTACACCTTACCCATTGGTTTCTTTCATGTGTTGTGATGGTACCACAGTTTCTCTTTATTGCCACGGTACACCATAATCCCTACATAACCCTAACCCTGTGGTTGTAAAATCGTAAAGGGTGCCACAGCGTCTTCTCTGGAGGGGCCCAGTTCACTACACCTTACCCTTTGGTTTCTTTCATGTGTTGTGATGGAACCACAGTTTCTCTTTATTGCCATGGTACACCATAATCCCTACATAACCCTACCCTGTGTTTGTTTACACGTATGTATAGCCACAGGACAAACATGGGGCCGGTATCACAGTTTGCCCCCTTTGGCCTACTAAACCATTCATCACCCTATACGTAGTTGGTTACATGTGTGCAACTGCAGGACCATCATGCGTCTGTAATTAACCATAATTATGGCCTCATCATGGTCCCTTTTATACTACACCGTACTTTAGCCCTACGTGCCAAGTACTTACACGTATAACTTCAGGACAGGCGTAGTGAGGAGAACCACAGCTGGTCTCTAGTAGAGACTGCTCTAGCTGTAAGGAAGCCATACCAAAATCAGCCACTCGGATATTATTTCGATCGTCAAGAAGCAAGTTCTCTGGCTTTAAATCCCGATGGCTGTTGACAAATGAAGTTTTATTATTCTTTGAATTAGTTTACTATAAATATAAACACACACCTAACCAGTAGATATGTACAGGAACTTGATGTAGTAGGTCACATGATAACTGTAAAAGATTTTGATGTGCATCATGAATATTCATAAATTCACACCAAAACACTCACCATACAGAGTGACTGTGACAAAACTCTATAGCAGAAATAATTTGTCTGAAGAACTTCCTGGCTTCTCGTGGAGTTAGTCTGCCCTTCCTCACCAGATAGTCAAATAGCTCTCCTCCAGAAACATGCTCTAGTATCAGATACCTGAAAAAACAACAACAAAAAACAAGTAAAACAACCATAATCTTCAAAAATTGCCTGGTTTAGGAGTCTATGAGCCCTCATACTTACCTCCTATTTACTTATGTATTTCCCTTAATAGCTCAATTAAGGTATTTCATTCTGCACTTGGATACCTGTACAAAACCATTATTGTAATAGAAGCTTCAATTATCTGTGCCATAAAATTAGAAATTAATGTTATAGGCCTAATAAATTCATAAATTAGTAATCAATTAGAAAACGAAAAACGTGCTCTTTGAATTAACCATGTTTGTGGCACTTATTTGCTTACAAGAAGTACTTAGAAACTCATTCGGTTATACTTTTAAATACATGTTACAAAACATTCTCAATCGCACATTACTCTCAGCCACAAACACCATAATTAAACATAATTTGCTGATTAATTTTCCATGATTTAGTGACAGTAATTTGTCTGTATAACAAAAACAGTCAACAATCAATGGTTTAAAACAAGCTGAGCATTAAAAGAATCAAAACCAAACATGATTGATATCAGCCTGTACTGTATACTTACAAGTACTTTTTATTTTCATAAACATCAAACAAACCCAAGACGTGAGGATGCTCAATTAATTTCATGATGGCAATTTCTCTTTCCACCTGGAAAAAAAGAACAAACACAGTCATTCATGTTTTTTCTTTTTGTTAGAGAATGAAGAGCATGTTGTGATGGACAGACTTAATTATAACATTCTTCAATGTTTCAAGAAAACGGCAGTGAAAAAATTAGTTAAATCCCATCCAACTGGCACCAAACGTTTTCTAATGATCTCTATTTATATCCTCTCCCACATTAACCCCCCCCCCAAGAGATCAATGTATCAACAAATTTGGTCTTTTTCAAACAGCTCAAATTCACTGACTTCCTTCCCACTTACAGGCACATCTTGTCTGAAACACACTCCCACATCCCGGGACTTCTGATTCAACATGTGAGAATGTTAAATTACTTCATGATAACATTTTCTACAGTATTGTTCAAGTTGAAGAAAGAAACCCAACTCAATGTAGCTTAAATACCAAGTAAAAACAATGCTACTGTGTATGCATAATTAAGTGTAGGTTTTCATAAACAGCAACAACCAGTGTTTTAATTGAATTAACACATGAGCATTAATTTACAATATTAGAGCAGTATCTTCTTCCTTCTCACCAGTCTGTCAGATTAAACCTCCACAAAACACACTCTTTTACCCAATCCTCCCACCCCCCCCCGGGCCACTCCTCATCAGCCTCACATCTACCATCTCTCCCTGCCCCCTCACCCCTCAATATTTCTAAGTCTACTTTGCTGTGAATTTAGAAAAATTTAGAAAAATGTGGCCTTGAACAGTTGAACTATGACTTTTGTCTCCATCCAACCCATACAACTCCACCCCATCCGCCCCCCCATCCGCCCCCCATCCGCCCCCCATCCGCCCCCCATCGGCCCCCCCACCTGTACATCTATATTCTGTGTTTCTATAACCGTTCTATTCTTATACTACAAATTGTTGTCTCCACCACGACCCAAACTTCCCCAACCCACTTATTCTCCTTATAACCTTTCAGTTGGCACGTACCTTAGAGGTACATCCTGTACTGTAACACCTAATAATACATGTCTCCCTACTGAATATATATATAGCATGCTGTCTCTTTTAAATAACACTTGTCTACAGCTATCTTCTTCCTGCCATTTTCTGACTACAGTACTTATCTGTCTGCAGTGCATGTACTGTACAGTATGGTGTTTTAGTCATGCATTTCCAATTATCTCCCTCATTGCTTGATGTCCTTGTGACTTATAATCACTTAATCTTGATTTGAATAATTAAACAAAACATCCTTAAATTAATTGCGTTCAACAGTTCAGCACTTAAAGTTAAAAAGCTCACATACAGTTTAACTATTAACATTATATACATTACATATAGATACTATATTAATAATAGTAATACATCATTAATTACTGTACCAAAGTGACCTTTGACCTCTGGCAGCATACCTTCACATCATTCCAAATGTTTAACTGATTTTGGTATACAGGCAGTAATCTTACTGCGTACAGCCAAATTGAGGACTAAATATTATGATAAGTTCACCTTCATGAGTACTGATTCGCTGAGTTTTTCTTTATTGACGATCTTGATGGCAACTTTCCTTCCTGTAATGCAATGAACGCCAAGCTTCACCAACCCTGAAAGAACAAGATGAATATATACCTTTAAGCGCTTTGAGGCCTTTGCATAAAGCGCTATATAAATATTTGCTTATTATTATTATTATTATTTAAACTTCTAGATATTAAATTTACAAGTGTCTTTAACAATGAAAGTACTTTGCCTTCATACTTTTAACTGACAGTGTCATTTTATTTGAAACTCCTTTGTACAGATGCCATTTTCAAAAAAGGACTGAACTTCAAATTCATTAATATTAATAACATACCATTTAGAAAGAAAGGAGAATGTATTAATCAGGCATCACAATAGAGTCCCTGCAAACAGGATGCAGCTGACCAGTGGAGGATGGGTGTATGCAGTACCACATAACAATTTTCAAAACAAATGATTTCTGTACTGCGATGCCCTCATTCCCGCACCCTTCCCCTCACCCAAATAAAAAGAAAACAAACTTCCCAGCAGTGATTTTCATGCATTCATGTTACTGTCAGAGGCAATTCGAACAGCACTGAAAATTGTTTTGACTTCTCTTATCCCTTCCCCTCCCCCTCCCCCACCCCTGTGAGTTAGCAAACCCTTGATATGCTTAATTTGGTCTTATCAATCGCAGACTAAGAGGAATATAGTAGTAGTAGTAAATTGAGTCTTGTCTATCCGACATGCTCAGTGATTAACCTCCGCCACGTATCACGATCTTTGCAAGGTTTATTGCTTCCTCGAAATTGTTAATGTTAACGTCCTTAAATTGCGACTTTATTTTTCCAAGCAAGGTAGTCACAGGACTTCCTACTGGCTTAGCTGTATATCTCAATGCTTCTCTTAAAGCAACCTTTGCTGGAGCGTCCTCCTGGAGTCTTGCTACATGACCGAAAAATCTCAATCTTCTATGTGCGACTATGGAATATGCACAACCAAAATTGCAAAGTTAACCTATTTATGATTTTCTGTAAAGAATTAAGTTTAATTTTACTTGTAAGTTCTTGTCAATTCATTTCTTGCATTTACATATATATATTTTTGACTCAAGGTATAACCAAGCACGCAATCCTACATGTACTTGTACAGCTGAAGGGTTAGAATTGAATAAATACATTTGTACTTGGACTGTGAAAAACCGTGACATGACAGGTTCAAATGTGACATATTATTGTGTAAATGTGTGATGTACAGCTTATGCAAGGTCTGTCCATACATGAAACCATGTAAAGACCATACTGTACACTACAGTACAAGTGTCAAGCGTACTGTATAGTGTGTTCAATTAGCTTCAGTAAAAATTGTGAAAATGCTACATAAATTACATTGTTATGAATACTAATTCACAATCTTTACTGCGAGTTCTTTTCTATATCTTGAACGTTTGAGTGATGTACAACTAATGCACAGTCTGCCGATGCATGAAACCATGTAAAGACCATACATTACAGTACAAGTGTCAAGTGTGCTGTAGTGTGTTCAATTAGCTTCAGTAAAAATTGTGAAACAGCTATACTTCACAATCTTTACAGCGAGTTCTTTTCTATTTTTAGCTTGAATGTTCACATTTAAAAAACTTAGATAGTACTTACGAACCAGCTGCAGGGTTAATTTGGAGGTGACTTTTTGTAACCAAGGTTCTATACACCCGGTACCCACTGTGTTTAATATGTAAATCAAGTCAGGGTATGTTGTTAATTTGAATAAATTGAACACTTGCAAAAGCAGACTGTTTCAATATTTGGAAATTTTCAATGAAAGGGGTATATAGTGCAGACAGTAATTGCATTAATCCCTGACCAAAGAGAACTGTAAAATGAAAAAAAAAAAAAAAAAAAAAAAAAAGAAAGACCATTGCATAGTTGTTTAACAGTTAAGTTCTAGATAAGTTCAATATAAATCAAACCAACATAATTCTTTTAATGCACCTCTGATGTTTTTTTTTTACATTCCGAATTAAAACTCATCATTTGTGGTGAATCAAAACAAAGTTCAAATCTACAAACTACATACCTTGAAGACTGTTCTCTTTAACGATATATTCTATACAGTGTGGTACTGTTATTTGTCTTATATTTCTAAGGACCTTAGAATATTCTTTGACACAGTTCTAGGCCTAAGTTTCCTGAGATTCCACATCTACTGTAAATAGTCATTAATGTACTTTATAATGTCAGTTCAAAACATAAGAGAGTTCTCCTGTTTTTTCTTATTTTTATCTTCTTGACATTTAATGTACAGGTCCCAGCTAGAACTGGTATTCATACATGCAGTAATGTCCTTTACTGTACTGTACAGTACTGTACATACACAGGGAATAATTAATGCAGTATTTATGCAATGTACATTATTGCATAGCAAAATGCATACTGTAAAACAGGCAAATTTCAAATTTATACAAGTGCAAAGATGTACATAGCATATGTTTACATAGTTAACGATGTAGTATTTTACAAGTGACCAAATTGAGACAAAACTGCGACAAAAAAAAAAAATTAAAAAATTTGAACAGTAAAGTACTCCAGGGCTGAATAAAGTCCATACTCTAGTACATGTATACAATACTTCTAAGTTAAGTTGCATAATACTGACAACAATTTTATTGTAGGTTTATAGTATATCATCAATGTGCATTAACAGTGATTCCACCATGTATTTTACATATATGATCTTCACAAAGTCTGCAAAATCTACTAGGTTTGCTCGATAAATTTAGCAATCATGTCAATTTTAGGACAATATATTTAATATGAAGTCTGATCCGACATACTAGCCACTGAAATAGTATTTAAATGTATGTGTTCACAGCTCACATAAATGCCAGCTTTATTTTTAGACTCTCACTGCAATTTTAACAAAGGGACTTTTTACAGTATTTATTTCTTTTTCAAAATTTACAGGCCAAATATTGCTTGACTGTACAATAACAATGTAGTTACTGCATGTACAATTGAAGGAAAACACCCATGGATTCATTTACCTTATGCACTGTATTATTGTATAAGAATATAAAGCACTTTTGAATGTTAACTTTGTTACTGTAAGTGCACATTTAATTGTTTCCATGGCAACCTTTACAATTTCATGCCTTATAAACAACTGAAAATGTCAATGTAGAGACTCGTTCAAATCGTCATGAACGCTAGCTACGTATGTGAAAAGAATATTAAAAAAAACTCAGGGTATGAATACAGAACGATAAAGATTGTGGCTTAAATTCCTGTGTCACGGTAAATTGTGTATAAATTTCAAGATTTCACTCAATTTACGTAGCTGCAAAGAAGAAGCAGAAGAAGACATCCTGTGCTGGGGAAACACACGCAAGCACATGTTCAAAATGTCAAGGAATTGTCACTGTAGAGCAAGAGGACTCGTACATAGAACGACTATAATTATGAAAACAAATTCTATTGATTAACATACTTTCAATTTAGATGACAAGGTCATATTTTTAATAAATTGAAAATTAATCCACAATATTTTGGAATGTTATTGTCAGTCGAGTTCAAAGACATTCAGAGTATGTACAGTGTACACACTATAATGTGTAAGTATATACACACTGTACTGGTATTCACACTGTATAGTACTATAACAGTAGCAGCTTGGATACACTGAGGTACAATATATGTTCTGTAAGCATATAAACTTAAAGGATTGGTTCAGTTGCCATACATGTTTATGTTACATGAAAGAGGACAATATTTACACAATGGTGAAAAAAACCCTTCAAATATCTTTTTCGGTTAAAGAGATATTCAAGTGTAAAGTTTTATCAGATTGTGTAGAAACTGCTGAAATCTGACTAGCTGTGATGTCACATCCTCACATTCCTGAAAAGTCTTTGTTTTTTGCTCTAAATATTTTGTGAGATTTCATGACTTTCAACCAAAAGATATGTCAGGAGATCTCATATTTGTCAAAGGAAGTATTTGAGATTAAACATCTGAAGAATTTTTGATTATATTATTTTCAAATGTGTTAAAAAATGTAAATACTTTTTAAAGAAATATATTCACATATGTTAAGTAAGTGAGGATGTGACATCACACCCTCACAGTAAGTCTTTCTACACCAGTCGTTTTCAAAGAAATTTTGATATCTTCAAAGTGTCATATACATCTCCTTAACAGAGCATGCTATCATGGTAGTTTCTCTACTGTTCTTTTTGTCGTTTTGTGCTCTTTCATACAAAATAGACATGTCAAACACCTGAACCAATCCTTTAAACTGAACTTATAGAAAGGGATGCTTGGATTTCAGTTTTATGCATATCTCACAAAAGTGCCATTTTATTTGAAGGGAAGTATTAATGTGAAAAAGAAAGCATTTCTTTAAGTGGTTATATATAACTACAAAACCCAATGAAAATTGCCTCGTTCACAGTTTAATATGAGTGTCCATGCATACATTAACACAGTTACAGACAGCTCTCACAAAATTATGAATTTAGGCCTAATCTACAAATTACAGTATCAACTTTCTGTAAGTTTGACATGTTCAAAAAATTTTCATTCTGAAAATATATTTTGATCCAAAGCAATATAATTATTCAAAGCTTCTAGCATAATGCTATCGATAATTTTAAACGACAGCTGCAGTCTGTTAACAAGGTCAAAACTTCTCAAATTGTAATTGTCTTTAATTTGGACGTTACAGAAACGTTCTTTGTAATAAACTGTACTAATGTATTGCTTATCACTATCATGTACAATTTTCAGCGCCTCCTTGTTTCCAATTTTTTTTTTAACACAATAACCACACTCCCAACTAAGCCTTAATTAATTTACCTGAATTTTACCACTTAGGTACGAAGATAGTTAGTACTTACACAAACACATGTTCAACCTTGCAAAGCTTTAGTAGAATTAATTACCATTTACTTTTTTTTTCTCCCTTCCCTTTCTTCCTTAGGCCATCTTATTGGTGGGTAATATAGATTGTATATTTGTCATTATTAAAACCCATCTACAAGGGCTGACTTTGCAGTTCAGATAAATTGCAAGGCATATCATTCAATATAAGTGGGATGCAGTATACAGTACAGTAGGTATCTGGCGGTATGGAGAACTGTGAGAGGCAGTGAACAGTTGGCATCTTAGATCGAGATCAATAATAGGTGATGCCGTTAGAGAGGATGTTTTAACTCTCTCTCTCTCCTGTCAGTCAGTTTTGACGGATACAACAACTGTTATGTGGATATATCCTTTGTGCACTAAGATACAGTATCACACTAACTGGAGTGTGTATATACTGTGTCCTAAGGGCAAATAACATTTATAATGTGAACAGTATGTGACACAGGAGGGATTAAATGAATCGTGATGGTTTCATCTTTGCAGGGAATTTAGTGTCAGCGTTAACATTTCTCTGATCTCCATGTGAAAGACATTTCTCTACTCATGTGGCAGTAAAATTCATGGAATATACTTAGTACTATATGGCAGCACTAATTACTGTAGTACTGTACATAGTAGACCAATGTTAAAGCGTAGGCTGTGTGTGGAGGAAATTATATACTGTAATAAATGATGAGTCATCACTGTATATATATATATATATACAGTATGTACTGTATCCTAGTACCAAACCATATCATTCTACACCACATCCTACTATGCTGTATATATGCTAATACCAAACAATATATGATTCTACACCACACCCTACTGTAATATATTGTACCAAACCATACCATTCTACACCATACCCTACTGTCTTATATACCCTAGTAACACACCATGCCACTCTATACCACCCCTGCTGTACTACTGTATAAACCCTAGTACTATCAGATTGTACCATTATACACCACACCCTACTGTAATATATTGTACCAAACCATACCTGTACCATTCTACACCATACCCTACTGTCTTATATATACCCTAGTAACACACCATGCCACTCTATACCACCCCTGCTGTACTACTGTATAAACCCTAGTACTATCAGATTGTACCATTATACACCACACCCTACTGTAATATATTGTACCAAACCATACCTGTACCATTCTACACCATACCCTACTGTCTTATATATACCCTAGTAACACACAATGCCACTCTATACCACCCCTACTGTACTATATACCCTAGTACCAGAAGATACCATTCTACAGCACACCATACTGTACTGTATACCCTAGTACCAAAATGTACCATTCGATACCACACCCTACTGTCTTATATACCCTAGTAACACACCATGCCACTCTATACCACCCCTGCTGTACTACTGTATAAACCCTAGTACTATCAGACTGTACCATTATACACCACACCCTACTGTAATATATTGTACCAAACCATACCTGTACCATTCTACACCATACCCTACTGTCTTATATATACCCTAGTAACACACCATGCCACTCTATACCACCCCTGCTGTACTACTGTATAAACCCTAGTACTATCAGATTGTACCATTATACACCACACCCTACTGTAATATATTGTACCAAACCATACCTGTACCATTCTACACCATACCCTACTGTCTTATATATACCCTAGTAACACACAATGCCACTCTATACCACCCCTACTGTACTATATACCCTAGTACCAGAAGATACCATTCTACAGCACACCATACTGTACTGTATACCCTAGTACCAAAATGTACCATTCGATACCACACCCTAATGTCTTATATACCCTAGTAACACAACATGCTACTCTATACCACCCCGTACTGTACTATATACCCTAGTACCAGAAGTTACCATCCTACAGCATACCCTACTGTACTGTATACCCTAGTACTATCAGAATGTACCATTCGATACCACACCTAGCTACTGTACTATACCCTATTATACAACACCTAATTATATTCCGGCCATTTGATTGGTCAATTGCTCGTCGATTGCATGCAAAATCCGCTCTATTGCACTCTATGGAATAGAACCATGGGTTATACTTTTTTGGTAGCACTTTTTTCAATGGTAAGAGAGCAGAGAAACCTGTCTGTTCAAAACAATCTGTTGCATGAGTGCATTTTACATCCAATTATATCCAAATTTGAAGGTGTTGTATAAAACAAATAATGAATGGTTTCCATTCGTGCAATAGTGCAAATATTTCATGAGTTGAAAGATGTAATTTGTTCCATTCAACTCGGCTGCGCCTTGTTGAATGGAACATTCCATCTTTCAACTCATGAAATATTTGCACTACTGCACTCATAACCATTCATTATGTGTATACCATTCTGTACCATGCCATACCATACTGTACCACAGCATACTGTATACAAAACAGTGTTAAAGACAACAACAGTTTCAACAGTAAAGTTAGAACTAAGGAACGTTACAGCTCATAAACCAGCTTGTTCTACAGCTCTCTATCCAGCTGCACCCACATAGACCATGTGAATTGTTTCCCTCTTACAGTACTGTACATGACACAGCTGCTGACAAGGTACCCTATGAATTATGAATGAGGTTTTCAGTTCAAACAAGATTGTAGCACATTCTTGTCAAAAGGGATGTTAATTAAATACTTTTACATGCATTAATTAATTATGTAGCACAAAGCTGATGATTCTGTTCATAAATTCAATTAAACAATTAAACAAACTATAGTAGTACTGTACATACTGTGCAATGTTCCACTAGTGGGGAGTTTCAGCCTTTCTACCAAGGATGCTGGGCGACATCATAATCAGTCCTAAGAGAGCTGTAGATATGGCTCTGGGTCCTTATATAAACAATCTAGTCTGTTTACAGATCTCCAAAGATACCTCAATGTGCTAGTTGTGAAAAAATGTTTAAAATGATCTCGTCTTCAATAATTACGAAAAGAATCGCAGACAGTATAAACTTGTCCATTCGTGGCAAGCCTTATCTTAGGACCCTTCTCTTGAATAGTATCTTTCTCTTGGTCTCACAGATGTAGCTTGCAAAATTGTGTCATTTCCTTCCATTTCAATAAATAAACAGACCTGTGTTTTCAGATGTTTCCTCCGTGGAATTGCAAATTGTGGATGATACAAGTATAGGACTGCATTAAAATCTTGATCGAGCCGTATGTGTAGGCTATTAGATTTACATTTGTGTAATGAACATGCTGACATGAGAGGTCGCAGTGAGCTTACAGTAAATCGATTGCGCCATAAGGGCAACAGAAAATTAATTTCTTTCTTTCGATTGCGACGGCTTTTCTCCATTGAACCCACCTGGTCAGAGTGCACTTAGAATAAGAAACATCGAATCTACTTCTGAAGTTTGTTTTCCAAAATTCAACAGCAAACAGGTTTTGAGACTTATATTTGACATTATATGTACAATATAGTAATATATGGTAATACAGCAGCCTGTTTTGAAGATTTGAACATTTTGTGCCTGAAGTTCATATGCTTTTATTAACTGAACACTCTAACTGTAGATTGCAATTACTGTATCTGTCACACTAAAAATAGTCCAGGGATGTGCCCACACTGGGCGGCACTAGGCGGTCCCGCCCAGCACTAAAATTTACCACCCAGCACTGTCTTAAAAGTTGTGAATCCCGCCCAGCACTATTTTCATCTAAAATCCCGACATTCCTAACAATATATTCAACATAAATTGGGCCTAGCCTATGCCAAAAATCATACAGACTAATAGTGCATCAGTTACGCATGCGAGAAACATTACTTACGGCTCTCAATCGGTCCCTTGTAAAATCTCTTTGAAACAAACTAATAACTTTTACCAGGTACGTAACATATTTCACTAAAAAAAAATTTAAA
Source organism: Apostichopus japonicus (assembly GCF_037975245.1). Taxonomy (NCBI): domain Eukaryota; kingdom Metazoa; phylum Echinodermata; class Holothuroidea; order Aspidochirotida; family Stichopodidae; genus Apostichopus; species Apostichopus japonicus. The sequence continues at coordinate 16,082,234 of NC_092567.1, forward strand.
AATGTAAGTTGTTAGCAAAACTAGTATACTAGTGTTTGTGCTTAAGAAGCTACACAAGTACTGTACCAGCATTTGGCATCTGAGCACCTTCAAACATTTCTCAAAGGGGAGGGGGACACCCCTCCCCATTAGACCCCTCCCCAGGACAGGGATCAATATGCCTGGCACTCAGGAAATCCTGGGTACATCCCTGTAGTATATGGACAGACTATTGCAGACCTATATACTTGCCAATTTCTCTGTTTCCAATAAGTGCCTTCTACAGGAAAAAGTGAAGTCCTTATTTATTCTGAAATTAGTCTGGGAATAATTATGTGTTCAATTTATTTTGGGGGCGGGGAAAAAAAAGCAAGTTTGAAGCTTCTGACCTTTGTCTCATGATTAGATACTACAATATGGTTCCTGTGAACAGTACAAAACTGCTATTTATAATGCATCTATGCACTTATATTAATATTTGACAATTTTTCGCATATCATTATTGTGATGCGATATATGCCAGATAATTTATTCCCTGTCACAAAGTTAATTTGCAGTGTTTTAATACTGTAGCTAGTACTGTAACTGATACATCTAAAAAAAAACAAAGAACTAATTAATATTACATAGTTTGGCATTAATATATACAGGTAGGCGATATATGACGAATAAATTATTCCCTGTCACAAAGTTAATTTGCAGTGTTCTAATACTAGCTAGTACTGTAACTGATAAAGATCTTAATCTTAAAGAAAACAATGAACTAATTAATATTACATAGTTTGGCATTAATATATACAGGTAGGTACAGATCCAATGTTCGGATGATATTCCTCATGTGTACTATACAAATTACCAAGAATGTACAGTATAGTGCTGCATGGTTGTAAACTGATGAATTTTTTCATTTTTTCGGGGTATGATTTCCAATACAAACCTAATGAATAAAGTAGATGACTGCATTTTTCTAATTCCAAGCTTGTTATATCGCATGGCATGATATTATTGATTTTTGTAATAAGCAACGTTCGTTGCTGCACAGCAAGATATCAAGTTCAACAATTTAGACTAATCAATAAAGCTGCAGTAGAAATGTAAATGCATATGTATCTTACAGCTATAGGCCTAAATTTAGACGAACCGTAGAACTACGACTAATTAAACTTTCAGAATTCAGCACATGTGACATGTGAATTAAGCAACATTGCTAGGAACAGAATTCTATAGCTTCCCTTTTTTTTGAGTGTGTATATATTTGAACCTCTACTGTCAGTTATATTTCATAATACCAATTGTGTTCAACAGCCCTGAGCAAAAGTAATGTTACAAAGTTTCTCCAGGGATGAACATTTCATCAGAGATAAAAGAAAACTCAGATTACACGAGTGGGTCGATTATGCTTTCTTTACACACAAGTTTGGCTCAATTTAACCTGTGACCTGATTTACCATACAACCGTCCGGGGGGGGGGGGGACAGCACAGCCAATGGGCTGGGTTCTAGTATAATTCAACTTCCCTGGGGAGGGTGGTGCCAGATCTGGGGCACGTCCCCCTCCCATCCACCTTTTGCCGACATCAAGCTCTTCTCCTCAGTAGTCTCCTGCTATGCTTTTGCATTGTGGTGTGATGTGGTACTGTTTTGTGCAGTACTGTAGTACTGCAAGTTACAGTAAGTAAATGACTGAAAGCCAATTTTATACTGTTCCAGAAATAATTTAAAACAGCTGATATTTTATCAATTTTAATTCCAGATCTGATGAAGGTACAGTAGGACTATGTACATGTGATCTGTCCATAGGCTGTGCCTACTCTATTGATCTATCTTTTAGTCTCTGATTACTTAAATCTTCATTACATACTGTATAATATCTCCCCATCCTGCAGAAGCTGCACTCTGTGCACCTCGAATGGGGACACATCCCTACAGCTGTGCGTACACAAACTTGACCATACAGTATGTACAGTACAGTACAGTATATTGGTACTGTATATACAGTATTGAATACTACACAGTTATGCATGGTAATAACATATAATCTTGATTTCTAAAACACTATCTGTATCTGTGCAGTACCTATGTATACAGTACTGTACAGCTAACACTTACAGTAGGTCTATATTCTTGGTATGAGTTATTTATATGAATCCAAGCATAACGTACATAAATGAATACATATGCCAGAGCATACACACTATATATACACTATACAGAGATCAAGATACATAATTGCGAGTTATAGGAAATCCAAGCAGTAGAGGAGACTGCTATATATATATCTCTGTACATACACAAACAGGATTATTATAAACAATATATGCCTGGCAACCAGAGTAATGTCAAGTACATGAGTATCCAATTTCATAGTGCTTTACTGTAGTAGATCAAAAACAGTCATGCAGACTCAATCAACAGTTCAAAGAACCTTATAAAATGGCAACAATGTTCCCTGTCTTCTAATATCAATACCAACGGCCAGAACAAGTAATTAAGCCTTCACTTTGTTTCCGCCACTCATAGATTAGACTTGAGTATGGTTTGGATGTGCAGTACTATGCACTGCAGAAATGGATAGAATACTGCACATTTAAATCAGGGAATAACTTATCCAGTATAGCATCGCAAAATGTTTTATTACAAAATGGTGAAGTAAATTAATGATACATATTTTACAAGTGTAAAGAAGTACTACATAGCAGTTTTCTAGGAACTAATCTCTCAATGAGAGATAAAAACTCAGAGCCCTCGAAATTGCTACACAAAAGTTGAACACTATTTATCTAAATTCCCAACAGTGTACTGCACATGCCATACAGTACCAACATGTGTACTGTACAGATCTATAGTATGTAGTTAAATTCTCTAGAACTGTATTATTTTGGTAGCAATTTTAATGCATTCACCGTTAGTTTGAAAATATTATAGAGTTGATCAACCGATAACACAGGTGTTTCTTAGATCTTCTCACCATATGAATGTTCTTTATTTTACAGTAAATACAATAATTGGCTCAATTTCACATAAAAAAAAAGAAGTTTGTTATCAAAGACAAATATCCATAATTAATATAAATTAATCCCATATAACACTTACGTCAAAAGTTCTAACTTTATGAGTTTTTCTTCATTACAGTATTTCAATGGACAATTGACCAAGTTCAGGGATTTCAAACTGTAACATGTTACTGTGTGTGACTTTAATGCTTACATCACAAAGTGTTGTAATGTTAGCGATCACATTGCATCAGTTCAATGGGCAAATTCCACTGCATAAAATACAGCTGTAGAGGTAATGTGGAGATAAGAAAACCTCTTGAATCGACAATTCTCTTGCGCCTTTCCTTTTGCCCTTGACGAACATGTCTACGTATAAAGAAGGTACTACATATCATCTGTACACGTGTACAGTAGATGGCATTGCAGATTGCATAATATTTGCACTGGTGTTTTTTTTTAACATTTTTTTATTTCCTGTTTTGTAACTAAGCAATAATGCTGCACAAGAAATTCACGGATATGGTATACATACTGTAGCTGCGGAATGGGGGAGGCTAAAAATTCAGAAAATCTGCAAATTCATGGGAAAAACTCATCTTGGAAGAAACTGCAGTACTTTAACAATTTAGGATGCTGTATTTTTTGTAATAAATTTTATACGTAGGGTACTGGCCTCTTGTTTAAGGTTCTCGAGCTTTCTTTAATGTGCCTTTTGTTTTAAATTTTAAATTAGTATCATGAAATATTCATCTCATTTAGATGATGTCAAATTTATTTTTTCTCTTCCCTAATGGAATTACTCAATAAAAGCACTCATCAGTTTCATCAGATATCTATATATATATATTTAATTTAACTTTCCACTTTGTTTTTCAGAGAATATAACGAAAGAAGATGACAATCAGGTGGGGCTCTTCTGCTGTAATACAAATATATGACATTGACATTTTGAAGCTCTGTTCAATGATAAATGAACTGGATATTCTAACTAAACATGACTGCATGTCAACATATACTGTAGTCTGAGAATTATATATTAGAGTCTACTGTACATACATGATGTAAACGAATTATAATTTGAAAAAAAAATAAAACTGTTAGCAAACTGCTTATCCACTAAAGAGCCTACAGGTGTAAGAGAATATATGTAAAAGTAAGTTGGCCTGACGTTTCAATCCAAATGTACATAGCAGGATCTTCTTCAAAGGTAAATGACAAGTAACAGTAACAGAAGGGACAAAAACATGCACAGAATACAGACAGGTTAATGAGCATGGTGAACACAAAGAGATAGATGTAAGGGGATTAGTAGACAAGGGATGGAGAGAATTATAATTTTGTAACAGATATGTCATATATGCACAAATCAACTACTGCACCTAACTATTTATAGTAGCTCTAAAACCTGAAAGGAAATATCTGCATTCCCTTTTTTATTTCTTTTCCAATTACAGTTACCATGGATACATGAATAGTACAGATATGGAAATTATATACTGTGACACAAGATTTTACTTTTAATTACTGACCTAACAACTTTTATGGAGGAAATATAACCCAAAGAACAGGTACCTACAGGCTACATTTTTTTTTATCAAGATCAATAGGATAGACAGTTTGATCCAGAGGGGAATGTATTCAATAACATGTAAAACATTACATACATGTGTTGGTCAGAATGGTGCAAATTTAGTTACAACTATACAGTAGGTTTACCACATTATACAGTAGGGTTGAAAAGTGAGATGCCATTTCCTGGGGGAGGGGTCTTAGTAAAAACCATAGAGCTACATTAACATTAATGTTATGTAGTACAGCTATTGTAGCTCTATATTTTGTATGCAGTCCACATCATGGCTTTTCCCACCATACTGTAGCTACAGTGACGCCTAGTACAGTACTGCATGCAGCAGCCATCAATCACATCTGTGTGCTGATAACAATTATATGCTTCCATTACTGTACATGCATACTGTAGTTCTGCAGTGATATGCATACAGTGTACTGTTTTAGTTTGCGAATCACAAGAAAGCATACATATGATACTGTTGAACATCACAAAGAAATTTACAAAATCAGGACGCTAGAGTTTGTTGGCAGGATGATACATTTTCACTTCAAAATACTGGACAATTTCGATTAATCGTGATATGGTAACCCTAACTGCAACCCTAATTGAAAACCGCTTTCATTCGGTGTATAGTAATTAAGTATCTTATATTTTATCTTTTACTGTACTGAAAAGAGCAGCATTTGTCTTATTTATGCACTCAACCTACTTAGGTAATTTTGACGTTACCTAATTCCCCACTGGCAAAAACTCGCAAGTGGATCCACTCGATGCTTATACAACGAATTAAAATTCACTGAAAATTCAAACGGCTAGGTATGCACTGCTAGCGTAATAAAGATCAGGAGGGGTGTTTTAACAAAAACAAACCACTTGATAACACTGATTATCAATATAACTTTGCTGTCAAACAGCTAGTACCACGCAGAATTACACATTGAACACGAGTTGCTCTGCTAGCTCCTGCGAGGCTAAATTACTCAAACAGTGATCATGTAAATATTACCATTGACAACCGTGTAAACAGAATGATATATGGGGAAGACAGAACAAATGTAAATTACAAGTCAGATTCAGGAAATAGGCCATTAGTTGTTTCTGGCCAAGAATGGTTTTTAATTCATCATAAAAAAGACTACACTGAGCAGGAAGGAGTGCTAGCTGAGACAAAAACAAATTTCATTCTACTAAAGTAATTTGTGCATCACGTATAAAGCTGTAAAATCAGCAGAGGAAATTAAAAGCACAACTCAAAGTCAGAATTATTGTTACCTTCTGTACAAAGAATTTCTGTTTCAAATACTGAGGTACAGGCAAAGGCACCTCATTCGACATCACTGCAGTGCAGCCATGTAGAAACAAAGTTGTTTCAAAACCAAGTGAACGATGTTAGACATACATATTACAATATACACATAGCACTTTGGTATTATGCTTATTGCATGTTACTACATATATACTGTACACTTAATAGTACTGTTTATTGTATAATCCACTACAGTATGTATGGTACATGTGTACAATGTAATACTGTGTACAGGTATTTACTTACAGTAATCAGTTAGAACCATGATGCAGCAAGTTAATATAAGCTTACTGCATCCATACTGTATTGTAATTTATATGAAGGCAGTACTGTTGTACAGTACGATTATAGTATTAGTATCGATGCAATTCAAGCAACCGTGCAGCTCAGCTTGACGATTCATAAAAAGAACGACAGATTGTGACACTTCAATGTCAAACTTTGACGCTAATGGCTTGTCAAATTATGACAAGTAAAATGTTAAGCTTGACAAATTCCCAAAAAACAAATTCTTTGAGGTATGAATGAGGTTTCCTGAACATACCACATGATTGACAATTATCAGACATATCCAAAGATATATACAGTAAGTAGGAAGGTTACTTATGATAGATGTTGAGGCCAAACATTCTTTCTTCTTTTTTGAGGTTTTCCTTTGCAGAGTTCACTGAATATATACTGACATAGCAAATTTCAGTATTGTAGTATGGGACAATTCAGAAGTATCCATCCATCACTGCATACATTAAAATACCATAGGTGGGAGCTAGTAAAGGGGTAGTCTAACAAAGTATCTAGATCTGGGACCTGGACAAGAAAAGATCGTGCAACTTTAGCCTGATCTACACATGTATGTATGATAATATCTATTAGATATAGTGTTGGTTGAAAACTGATACTTTTCTTAGCCTACTGTATAGCTCGATGCATGTGCCACAGGTCTGTAACGCCGGTGCCTTTCAATCATATGGTCCCGAGTTCGAGTCACTCCAAGATTAATGTATGTCGTCCAGGTACAGAGTCTTTGACAATTGACAATTCATAATCATGGACGTTAAATATGAATCTAAGAGTCTGACTTCGGTCAGCTTGCGGCTTTGATAAGCCAATGATGGCTTCTTCACGAGTTCCTGCTTGCAGCAGGATCTAAAATACATACATAGATACACCCTTACATACATACCTACTGTAGTATCACAGTAAATACTGTGCAAAGACATATAATATACCAACTAACATACATATGTAAAATGTATCGCTGTACCATGCAGTAGAGTCATTATATTAGACAGTGTTGGGGGGTTTTAATAGCCAATCAATATTCTTTCAATACCTGTGGAATGTCAACACAGTATCCCATTTACTGTATAGTGCAACTCTCTTTTAATGTATAAAAACATGTATCTTAAATTGTACCTATACAGACTAATGAGTTTCCACGTGCCATACATGTGCAGAATGAATGACATGCAGTACTCTTGGAATCATTAACTACTGTATGACATCATCTACTTTTACACGAAGGCCATCAAAACAGTTGTTAATAAATACATAGGAAACAGAGCAAGATTAAAAGCCATTTAACGAATCCATCAGGATTTGAGATCAAGATTTGCGTGACGGATATTGCAGTCAGTCGACATGAATCTATATTAAAACAGTAAATTTCTAAGGTTAACACTGCTATTATGTACAGTACACGGTAGATGTTGCAGTTAATGTTCAATTATATTATAACTGATCAATCATAGTGGAAGTGCTCCAATGCACAACAGCACAACAAGCATACGTACAGCATACATAACTTCATCATTGCAACTTGCCAACTCAGCATTTGTCTTGCAAGTTTTCATGAAAGGCTGATGCCACTTTCTTTCACTCGGTTAGAAAGTAATATTTAAGTGAAAGTAACTCTTAAGTTCTTATTTGAATTATTTCTTACAAACATTTAAACTCTTGAATTGTTTCTGTAAAGATTGACTTATTGATCCAGTCACAATGTACTGTACTATATAGTGAACTGTAGTGATTAATTTAGGCTAAATTTTCTCAGGGTCTGAAGAAGTGTACATATTTTTAAGGGTTTCCTGTCAAACAATCACAGCCATAGTTACCTCTTGTATTGTAAAACCCTCAATTAATAATGTGGGGCTACCAAACTATTTAAACATTTAGTTTGTTACATGGTAACTTACAAATTTATTGATGTACTCATAATGCCCTCTTTTTAGTTTTGGACATTTATTACGTTCCAAGTTCAGATCAACCGACACTTAGCCTTCTGTACTGTACTACACTGTACAGTGTCCTGTACTGCACTGTACTGTATGTACAGTAGATTTTTAGCACATGTGTACAGTAAATCCAATGACCCAGAGTACACCCACTGTACTGAAGGAATTGCACTAGTAACATACTATAATACCTAATTTACTGTCAAATCTCTTAATAAAACACATTAAATCACTATTTTTTGTTTGTTAATTCCATGTTCAATTGCAGTAACCAAGTGCAGCAAGAAATAATAATCCAACATGCCAAAGGGGAATCTACTGTATTTTTAAAAGAGAAACCAATACCAACTACTGTATCTATGAGGCCATTACAGTAGGACAGCTTTACAATGGTTCCAAGGCAACCAGAAATTAGGTTCATTACAAATATATTGCTCATCCACACTGGATGCACATTTAAGTAGCCCAACTGGCAAAGTTCTCTAGGCTCCCCATGGTGCATACATGTAACCATGGCAGCATATGGATATATCTTACTGAGCACTTGACAGGACTACACTGTTTTGTACGACGTGAAATGTTACATGCTTCCAATTTGTTACTTTCTTGATGTGCTACTTGGCACTGTAATATTGAATTATATGCCTGATAATACTATCAGTGTGCTACATTTCAGGATATTTGGGCACGGTTATATATGATCACTCTGAAATATTGTATAAATATCACCTTCTGTAAGTCAGTTACTTACGGTCTACCGTAAAAATATAAAGACTACAAGTAAGCCCCTCTTGTTCATTTTTTTTTAAATTGTCTTCTTAAGTTAATACTGTACAGTATGTAGAGCTGATCATTACATAAACTTCTCAGATGGCAAAGATAAGAAAAGATAAACTTTGTTAAACCCCACAAATGGTAACTGAATGCTCGCATAAAAACTGTATTTTACAAATATAAATATACTAAAAAGTTACAAAAGGGCAAAAACAAACATACAAAGCTGGACATATAAAAACAATGCAGCACTGACAAATTAGAATTTAATTTTTAAATTATGAAGTTTATACTTTTAAAACAAGGTTTGCATTTCAGTTGTAATATCATACATATCAGTGAATCTGGAATGAAACAGAATGTTCAAAGCAGAACCTACACAGGAGAGTTAGTAACAAGTTAACAAATACCAGACCAAGTCTAGTGGTAAAGTTTCAACACTCTGGAAGGAAGAATGACTAAATTGTGTACTTTTCTCTAGTCATTCCTACTGTTCCCTTTCTTCCTCTGCAGTTTGCATTGCCTTTGTTTTCTCTTATTAATTGTTGCTCTCCCTGGTGCAGTTCCTTACCTGTAGTTGATATGTCCTGTTCAACCATGTGGGTTTGTTATACAGATATCTGTACTGAACACAACGAGTTACTGAAAGACTGTCTTGCTTTATCATTGCTATATATTTAAATTCATGTCAGAGGCTGTCATAAAATGAACAATGAACAACAGTGGAGCTTTATATTTTCATTTAATATCCTTCAGTTTTTTTTTCATGGTAGAAGTTACATGCTGCCATTACTTCCAAAATTAAAGTTCAGTTTCTATAACAAATCTTGCAGAATACTTCAATGTACAATATATTTAATTGATAGAAAAAAAATTGAAAAGTTGATGATGGCCCTTCCTGATGTCCTTTAATAGAATTGACCAGCCACAAGCACCTCAAGCAACTGTACTGCTGTATAGCATTATTAAAGACTGATAAGAACAGTGCAGAACCTGTGCCATATAAAAAAAAAAAAATAAAGAAAATAAAAAAATTCAAAGACATATGACTGGGTAACCAGTTGGTGTTTATTTTATTTTAAAGTAAGCCCATGTATTTGTATTATACAGTATGTGTGAGACATGTACTGTATTTATCAATACATTCTCCATGTGCACCCACCTTGGTCACAAACATTTTTTGGTCAAGGTTTAAGGATGTTCAGAATCAGCTATGCTTCATCTGCACTGCATCAACGTGGTCATTAGTACAGTATGTGTATATTTTACATGTTAAGTGCAATTGTTATTGCTATTATTAGAGATGTCAAAATGCGCATGCAATCAATGAGCTATCCAGTGCGCAAGGACTTTGAATATCTGTATCAACACAAACACAGTACTTTAGCTTGAAAGGTTTGCATGTCCACCGTCTCAACTCCACACGACTAGTGTGTAACTGTTACACACTTACTGACATAGTTCACAAGACTAGTGATATGGTATAAATTTCAAACTATCAAAGGCTCCACACTTTTTATACCATTTGCTATACTAGCCCGATAAAATTGATTGAAAGTATACATTATGTTCATATCCAGTGTATACAGTATTGGCAAAACTTTTATTTCCGTACAGTACAGTACAAACAGTACCCAGGTGTATAAATTGAGGCCTGCGAGGTCAGTTCAACTTGTAAATAAATTTGCGTAGGCAGGTTTGTGGTTGTACCCTATGGAAAGTCTCCTATGGGGCATGTTGAAGTTGTGCACACTGTAGTGCCCAGGAGCGACTGTTTGAATTGCACAATTGGGTGTGTGCGTGTGACAAGCTACAAATGACTATGCAGCCATGTTGTAAAAGTCATGTGAGAAGGCCTTTCCGCATGGTACAAGCCTGTAAACCTTGAAAGCTTTAACATGATACATGCATCTATATCATTCAATCAGTGTTTACTTTCTTCAGTACAGTACTGTATTGCAACTACAGTAAATACCGGAAGCTTGCCTAGCAAGTAACAGATTCCCCTTGAAAGGAGGGTTGAGGTAGAAATAGTAGATGTGGGTGTCCAAGTTTTTAAAGTGCGTGTCTTACCTTTTTGGGACAACATGATGCCGCAGGCATCATTGCGATTGCGATGCGATCGTCCCTCACGGTGGGAGTCGAGGGGCCCGCCGTAGGGCCCATTGTGGGGGTTAAGGGGGCAACGCCCCTTAGGAACTTTGCAATTTTGAGGTATCAAATGGGTAAAATGCAAGCTGTTTAGTTAGTCAATATGAGATTTGATTGGTAGAATTAGGGAAAGTCAGATAAAAACAAAAACAGTTTTGACATCGCTGTCTCATTTTCTGTAACTCTGTATGTATATTTGCGTAAGTACTGTGTACTGAAAACTTGAGAAAACTTTGCACAGAGTCATATATAGGCCATTTTGCAATACCAGCTGTGCAATAGACTCTTGGACGGCTGGTTGCCTTAACCCCTGCTTGATAGTAAAACTTCAACTGAAATGAGTATTTAGTCAAATTTAAGAGAATTCATAGTTTCATACTCTCAGCATGATATATGAATTTTACGATGGATGCTTATATTACATTCTTGAAAGTTTTAACAAAGTCTGATGAGCACAAAAAACAGTATAACACTGATGCCTTCATAGAAGTTATACCTGTATTAAACACTGAGTGCTCTGATAATTCAGGGGAAAGTATTCACATTTAGTATATATACCTGTATAGCAGTCTTGAAATGTTTCTCATGCAGTATTGAAAATTGTTTTTTTTGTATATTTTTTACTGAATGCAGGTATTGACCATTTCCCACAGCATGTTCCCCTGTAAAAAGATTGGAACATCACATGTAATTAAAGCATTTCAGAAAGCTATGAATTTGACCTTTTAATCAATTTTTTTTCCTTTTTTTTTTTTTTTTTTGCTTCACAATCCACTAAAACAGAAGTCAGTGCAATTTAAATTCAACCTCAATAAAAGCGATTTCTCAAACAATAATGCATTTCAATGTAAATTGAATATGAAAGTGACTAGTTAATAATCTTTCTGTATTATTTTCATATAAACTCCTCTCTGTGGGCATGATTTCTATAACCTGTAAGGCTCTAAATACAGTATTACAAACATGTACAAATTTCTGTGCATGACCCAAAAGTGGGTCTAGAGAGATTTGCGGTGGGTAGCCAGAATTGTCCACACGTCTCAAAATCTATCTTGGCCTTAAGTTTTCATAGCTTGCTAACTTTAAAATCAAATCTATTATTCAAGCTACTGCAGCTTGCAAGTCCCATGAGCATTGAGTCTATGGGGTGAGAATATATGATGGATTGTAGGTCACTTCTCATGGGAGATCCTGCATCATGGGTCTAAAAGTTTGGAGACCTCTACCCCAGTACACAGTGAAGTCTATCACTCCTGTATGCCAAAGCTATCCTTCCATCTGTCCACTTGGAGGAGTGAACTGGGTACACAAAACTAAAAAATAACTTCGCACCTCCCAGATCTGACTTTTACATCAATTGTTTAAACCTCATCTGCATATTGCCTGGTATTTTACGACACAATGAAATGTATACATTTGGACTGCACAAAATAATTTATCCAGTATTGCATCGCAAAATGCTGAACAAAATGTACAAATGCAAAGATGTAGTGCAGTTTTGTACACAGGAATGAATAGTTCCGATAAGTCTGGACAAACTTGAGATACTTCAAAACTGCTACACAAAATTTGACCACTAAATTATTACTGTACAGTACCTGCAATGTCAGACAAGTGTTCTCATAAGTTCTGGTTCAGGTAATGCATCGCCATGTAAGTAAACATCGAATAGTTTTAAGATGTTCATAGCATTTTAGCTTCATTTTTAACTTTTGTGGCTAGTTGTTCCTCTGCTAGCTATCAGCAATGCTGACTATTGTATAGGCCTAGATATGCTCCATTGCAAGAAAAAAAAACACATGTTTGCAATTTAGTTAACACTTTAAAATAGAATGTGCTCTTTGAAATAACCCACTTGGGAACTATGAAATAGCTTCTGTATACCTATGGTAAGCTAAAGTCAGGCCTATCAGTTGGACAACTCCTTGTAATGTTAACACTAACAATAACAACATTCAATCTCTATTTCTAACATTATTGACACAAACCAGTAACTGTCTAAAGGCCTTAACAAGTAACACTTAAGTTGGGCCAACCAAAGTTTTAACATTGCGGCAATATTGATTGTAGCCTTTAGTTTTAAGTTAAACTAGGGCCTAAGATTAGTAACAGTAACAAGGCCTATAACTTAGGCAAGGCCCAGACCCACTACTGGCACTAGTATTACTATTTTAATTTTACACTTTACAGTATTAACAAGGAGTATGTTGCAGACTGTAACATTAGCATTAAAAGTAAGTTTACTAAGAAGTATGGTATCTGGCTCCCCAATTACACTCTCAGTTACACTAGCCTAACTGCTATTTGTTAGGCCTAAATTTACAGTAACCTAGCTAGGCCTAGTAGTAATACGGTCGGTAGCAGTACTGCATCAGGCCGTCTGCTCAGTCATGCTACAGTATTTGACTCACCTGTCTGCCCTTTCCCGAGTGTTTTCTCAAGACGGTATGGACCTACATGCTGCGTTTCCCCAGCAGACATGGCTATATCTCTTTGCTTAAATACACCTTTCTTTCAACCAAAAAGCTTTCATCAACTCGTAATACAGAAATAATATCCAACAATGCCTTCAGTACTGAAGGTTGACGAACTCCACACCCTGACTGTTAATCCTGTAATATCATGCAGTATATACGTACTGCGATGAAACATGCATTTTGTGTACAATTCAATATCGTACCTAACGTGAGAGTCCTGTACAGATGATGAACGCTGATTCAGTGAATGAAATTACCCTCGAAAATCATATGTAATGACTATTCATGTTATTCATCTGTCGTTTTTACTGACAATTCCGTTGATGAATAAATATATACCCCAATTTCGTACCATATTTTATCTCACATCTGTCGAACCACATCATTATAGTGTACGTAAGTTTCTGTGTACCAGCTGGTGCGATTTGAAAAGGGTGCACAGACGGGCCAAGGGTAATGTTTATGTTTTGAGTCTACTCATTTAAGGTCAAAGGTCATTGTACTTTCCCAGGTTATCTTTATTCAGCTATTGTTTTGAAATGATTTGAACGTTGCTGCTGCGCGGGTCCCTCGAAAATAAAATCGACTTCGCTAAGTGGTTTGGATCGAAACATCTTTTGGACTTTCATAATGAATGTGGTAAAAACTGCCGTGCTTTGCCTGATTTCAGCAATGGGCTTCTCGTTTTGTTTCCTGTCGGTAGTACAGTTCGCAGTTTTTCTTTACCATTCGGGTAGTGAGCAGTTTAACGGTGTTCTATGCGAAGAACGTACAACGAAAGGTATCAATGCTGGCAATGATTTAATTTTAGACTTGGTTTGGAAGTTGAAGCTTGACAATTATGTATACTGTTCATCTGATAATAAATTATATTTCAACGCTCGTGCTACGTTAGACCTCAATTCACAAATTGTTGCCTGCTACTGAATTTACAGATCCGTGCATTTCGATAAAGGCATAGCCTAACCTTACTGTATAGTAAGTATTACTAGCCTACTAATATTTTTAGCCTAGTATGTTAATGTAGTAACGTGTGCGGAGAGCAGGAGCATACAGTAGTATCCTCGACACCATTCCTTACTCTACAACATCTGTATTAACTTACAAAGTGTTCTTGTATGAAACTATTACTAAAACAGACAAGTCCAGTATAAAAAGGACCTACTGTAATTTAACTAAAAAAGCACTGAGCAGGCAAACAAAAAGTAGCCAAAAATTAATGTGATTTGATATCTTTTGAAACCCTCGAAGTCAAAAGATACTGACCCATTTAGCTTTAACTTGGAGAAGGCCTCAGTTGACTCTGATTCAAAGAGAATCATGACAGTATTGACCCTAATCATAGCATGACAAATTTTACTAAAGTACTAATGATGCTGATCAGCTTATACTGTACATGTTAACAATTGTTATTTCCACAGATTCATCCTGGGTTGTAAGCACAATTATCGATGTCTGTCTCATAGTCTTATTTATCCTGCAACATACACTTATGGCTTCAAGTTGGTGGAAGCAGATAATCCAGTCAACAGGCTTTGGAGTTCTTACTCGTTCTCTCTATGTCATCGCTACATCCTTAGCATTACAGGTGATTTTTGACGGCCTTTGTTAACATATAAGCTACTGAACATCACCAGCACTGTTTAGTTGCCAGCTTTACGAAGGCATTGCTAGCCTTACCTGCTTGACAAATCATACTAAACATGATCTACATGTACTGTAGATGAATGAGGTTATTTGATACATGAAAGTAAAATCAAGCAGGTTTAAGTGCCAGATTAACTTTAGGCCTAGTTAAAGTAGGATTAATTACTACATTACATCCCGATTAATCGAGATTGTTGAAGGAAGCCGCAGTTACATTTTTTTCTCTCTCCACCTCTCTCTCTTTTCTTTTCTTATTTCTCAGATTGTCTGTAATTGGTGGCAGCCATTATTTCCGTGCAGCCCAATCTGGCAATTCCAGGTTTCGCCTGGCTCGTTTTCGTCTTTCCTGTGTTTTGCGGTTCATGCCATCTCCTGGTTGTTAGTTCTGGCTGTGTGCTTGACTTTAGATTATGCCGAGCTTATGGGTGTCAAGCAGGTAAAAAAATATATCACACTTTCAAATATTTAGTCCTTTCTGGGTTTCCATAATTGTATGTACAGTATGTATCTTAGATCCTCCTGCAAGCAGGAATTTGCGCAGAAGCCATCATTGGCTTATCAAACAAGCTGACCGAAATCAGTCTCTTAGATTCATATTTACATCCATGATTACAGAATTGTCAATTGTCAACAACTCTGTAACTGGATGACATATATTAATCTTGGAGTGACTCGAACTCGGGACCTTAATGGCATTAACCACTGACCTAACACTCCTTTTTTTTTTCTTTTTTTTTTAGCTTATTAAAAAAAATAGCTAATTAGAAATTATTTGAGAAAAAGAAACTCAATAAATCTTCACAGGAGACAGGATTACAGTAGAGTTTCATAATTTGATGAATTTTGAAGATTGTTATCAATTAAACACACTGTTAGTTAATATATTCAACTATTATATCATTCCAAAATCAGTATATGCATTACAGGTAAGTTTTTCAATGGATGAAGGTACTGTAGGCATCCAATTTATTGTGTTATGGATTGTCAAAAGAATTCTGCTAACAGTACAGGTTGCAAATTCTCTACAAGGCAGATGGCCTTTTAAAATCAGCGTTTTATTAATCAAGAGTAGGGACTAGTTGCATCAGCGCCGCGAAGCAATATAAACATTTAGTATCAATAAACAAAAGACTTTGATGGTTTCCAATGAAATGGTGAGATTGTCTCTGCAAATTAATCAAAGACAAATCAGTTTGGAATTTAATCCATGACTCTGGTGAAATTTACCATGCTATGGTTTTATCAGTTATCTGAATTAATTAAGAATAAAAAAAAAATGTTATAACATTTAAAACTGATGTCCAGGCTGAGTATCCCAAATGATCATCAATTAATGCTAATTTTAGTAAAGTAGCTTTCTTGACATAAAGCTTATCTTTGAGTGTGGACATCTTGCAAGTACTTCTAGAAACATTAGTAAGAAACACTTAACTACACCCAAAAGTTTCTATATTTTTTAATAATGTTTTTTTGGAACTCTGACATACCAAAGCTAAACTTTTTCCTTATGTCATCCCTCAAAAGTAGTGGTCGATATGTTGGATTCTGTTGAGAATTGTGATATGTTTGCTCATTTTAAAGAGATCAGCTATTACAAGTAACTTCATTAAACTGTTAAAACAACAAGCGATCTTACTGTATATGGTGTAAGTTACACCTTATATTAGGCCTAACATATTACCAGCTGTCACGGTAATGCAGATCTGTTTTTTTTTATATTGCATTGTTTTTTCCACATCCCACCATCAAGTATTTATCTATGAACAGAGTTACTATAGCATTCTTGGATTGCCTTCTCCTTTTCCACTATTTATCTTTTAACAGGTTTACTACAGCATTCTTGGATTGCCTTCCCCTCTGTATCAAAAGTCTGAGGAACACCGAAGACTCTTTCAACATTTCCGCCATCCTCTCTCCTCGAGCCTTCTGGTCGTTTTATGGTTTATTCCTGTAAGTATTAACACAACAGTTGTGTAAGTTCTGATACTTCTATTTCAATGCATTAAGATGTATCAAAATGTTGATGTATAAATCGTTCTACAAGATGGAGTACCTTCATAAGACAAATCACAAACTGTATGTGGAAGACAATGCCCCCCCCCCACCCCAAACCCACCAATTGCTTTTAGAATTGGAACAACTTATTTCAGATCAGAATAATCAGTCTTACCCATTCCCTCCTTCTAACCCAGACTTCCAAGTTCACAAGAGAGTTAAGTGGAGGATTTTACAGAGAAATCATGAGACCTCTTACCAATCAAAATACAGTGAAGAGGGAACTAATCAAATAATTATATCAACCAAATTTTCCAACAGAAATGACTTTTAAGAAATATATTTGTTTTTTTGCATACATCTTTCTCTTCTTTTTTATCGATAGCATTTAAAACTGTCATTAATCGTTAAATAGGGTCAATGCATATAGAATGGATTCACAGTACTTTTGCTGTTAGAACAAAATATCTCATAAAATCAGTCTCCCTTACAGTATCCAAGATATTTCGATTTTCTGACAATGGAAAAATTAATTCTTTGCTCATTAAAACTTGATTATGAGTTATTTCCAAGTTATCGACTTGTTGATAATTAACTGTATGAATTTCGTATCGTCACCTCATGTTATCCAGTAGCTGATAAACTCAACCCTGATCATCCATTGACATTGATCTGCTTCTAACTTTCAGATGATGTGCTGGGATCGTTTCCTCTTAGCCTCCGGTTTCACCCTGTATCTTCTCCTCGGACACTCCTTGGATACGGAAGACTATGATTACTTGAAGGAACAGTACGAACTGAAGGAAGAACAACTCTGGCAGTCTCGTCTGAGATGAGATTCAAAAACAGATCATGTGACCCAAAATATGGAGATGTGTGCTCTTAAGAAAGGAATCAGGGTTTGACTCAATGTTAACAGTCCTGCAAAGTAGAATGCACGACTCTAACAGCCTATTTTATCCCCCAGATGCCTCCAGTGACAAATGCCAAGTCATACAGGGTGTGGAAGGAGAGTGAGGGAGTCCTTTTGAAATCAGTATTTTCTCCTCTTTGCACCGTGTGTCTAGAACCAAGTATAGCAATGAAAGCATCAAATAAGCCGCAGATATCCTGTTACACAATCACAGAACTTGTTCAAAATGTTCCAGGTGGCACCATCGTGATATTAATATATATCTTACTGCAACAGAGCATGCATACTTACATACTTTAAAGGCATTAAAGACTCGCGCACAAAGAAACGTCTCATGCCGGTAATCTCACCTAGTTTAGAATGAGGTGTAACAGAAGTGTAAGTCACCACCATCGATCCAAGAAAGTACACACACAGCTTGCTACTGTCGGTAATTAGACACTAGTGTACAGTCAATACATGCAGCTATGGTCAATACCCACAGCACAGTGTACATAGCAGCGATGGACATCTCAGGTCTAGATAAAAGATACAAGATATCACATTTCATTACTGTCTGCATTTTGTAGCGACAAGAAAAAAACTTCACTTGCAAGCAACGGAAAGTGACCTTTTTTTTCAGAGGGCGGCACACGTTTTGGGGCGAGTCTTCAATGCCTTTAAACAGTTGGACATGTCAAACTTGGCCATTCCACCTCTACTATACATTTGTTTCTTATTCCCACATTGATTTTGTTTGCATCTTTACTGTGATAAATGGATGTGCAATTTTTTTTACACTTTCAATGAATCAAAAAGGGAAAAATAAGGGTCTTAAGAGGTTTGATAGTAACATACTTTCTTGCCATATTTTAATGTCAGTTTAAACTTCGATATCATATTTTTGTCTATATTTCTTTTTGGCTATATTTTCTGCCTTCTTCATAAACAATTGTTTTTTTTTTACTGTACACCCTTCCTGTTTCATTCATCTTTCCTCTTGTTGATCTCAATCATGCATTTTAATTAATGGAGACACAAATGCAACTATCATACCCAGGCGCGGCGGAACGGAAAAATTATTGGGGGGGCTATTGTGTGGAGACTATCTAAGCGGAGCGCCACCATCGGTTGGCGCGGAGCGTACAAGAAAATTTTGGGTTTTCTCAAACCCCCAGATGGCCGGAAACGGCACTTCCCGAGTGTTTTATGCTGCGAATACCTAGCCATAAAATATGGGTCTCAAGCCTGTAATTTCTCAGATTGCACGAAAAAGTCTGTAAAAACGTAATTTGTATATTCGATGGTGTTTTAAGAAAGTAGCTATTACCGGTACTCGTTGTGTACTCGCAAAGACGTTTTTGAGTGTAGTAAGGGCAGTGGCGGAGCTAGGGGTATTGGTCAGGGGGGGGCAAGAATGGTCTGTAGGGGCGCTTTCGACACTATCTAAGCGGAGCGCCACCACAGGTTGGCGCGGAGCGTACAGAAAATTTTTGAGTAAAGATACTCCCTAGATTGCAGGAAATGACCCTTTCCGGGCCTTGCTAATTTGCAGATAAACGGAGAATAAATAGGTGTCGTCGCCATTTTGTCGGAAAATTACACCAACAGAATATGACAAATGTCAATAGGTATATGAGAGCGCAATAAAATAGTCAATAATTGCGAATAAGTAAAAAGTAGTGAAAAGCTGAAAAGGGCGCCAGCAGTCCATTTGAGTCCGTCAGGGGGGGGGGCATCCGCCCCCTGACTGCATATGGACGCTCCGCCACTAAGTAAAGGGATGTTGGAGAACTGGCTGAAATGAGGCAAGTCATTGGCCTAAGACGAAGTTGTGTTACGCTTACCGGTACTCACACTCACTGCTTCCACTTTTCACGGGGCGTGAAGACTCGGTTGGGGTGACAATGTGGTCTATAGCCAGGGGACGGGCCGAGGGTCCCCCAGCAATTACTAAAAGTATTACACCTATATAGTATACATGTGCATCGGACAGATCGACAAGTATGCATTGAAAAATGGGCAGATGCACGTATCGGAGCCTTGGTAAATATTGGGGGGGCTTATCATGCATTTGCCCCCTCAACTTTTTCCCCCCCGGTTCCGCCGCCACTGATCATACCTTTTTGCAAACTCTGACTCTATCACGCATGGTTAATGATAATCCTTCACTTGGGTCTTCAGTAACGTTGTAACTGTTTGTAGAATTTAGCTATGTCTGCAATGTGATTGACAAACTGGGAATTGAATGTGTCCGGGAATCTCAACTTAGAATGTTCACAATATTTAGTATTTTTTTCTCCTTTTTGCAGGGGGTGGGGGGGGACGGTTGATTACACATGTTGTGCATCTTACTCAAAGAAAAACAACTTATGGAAACAGTAACTGAGTCATGCAATGTTTTGTTTACAGAATTTATTTTTTTAAGGGGTTCGGGGGGGGGGGGGGTTGAAGACAATTATGTTTTCTTAGACATTGTTTTAATATGCATCACATTTCACTTCATGACAGACTACATGATACATTTTTGTTGAAAAATCTCCTTGAAATAAATTGACAAAGTACAGGATGTACAAGTTTTTTTGTTTTTTTGTGTTATCTTTTTTTGATTATGCAGTAATTAACTTTAGGCTTGATTATTGTCAGTAAACCAGACATTTTAATGAGGGGTGTTTCAATGGAAGGGTGTGTTTTTCACCAACAAATATTATTGATTCCCAGGACTGGCATGCATTATGTTTTAATTTAAAAACCAATACAAAACACTTTGGATCATGTAACAGTACTTCATTACCCAATCAGTGTAATACCACAAGGCTCATTTACATAATTTAAAAGGCTAGTGGCCAATCACAAAACGATTTTCACATCCTCTTTCAGTAAGTGCTCAGAAATCACTAAAAGGTTTACTATAACAACAAATATTGTTACAAATATGTTAACTCTTGAATGTGGACTGTACCCGCTGCTTAATTAGTAGGACCGTTACGGTGGAATCTTTTTTCTCAGGAGGTTAGCCTAGACCTCAAACGGTCTCAATTCTGACACGATGGCAGACCCGTCAACTCTCCCGGTTTTACCGGGAGATTCCCGGTTTTACCCGAATCTCCCGGTTTCATATTCCATTCTCCGGGTTTTTTAATGTTTCATCATTTGCGACATTTCTGAAAATAGCCAACAATTAGTCCTATGCTGTTAAAAAAAAAAAAATATATATAAGTAATTCCCCACAGTAACGCTGAACAGGAAAGGCTATTCAGTGTAGTTCCCAAGAACAAGACAGACAGTCGGTCAAGTCTCAAGCTTGATGGGACTCTATCTTAGCATACTAGCCATGAAGTCACAGTACCCAGAGTCCCCTGTTTCAAATGGAAGCCTACTAAAGAAACCTTGCAGAAAGCGAAGCGAGCCGCTGTAAACTACAACAAGAAACACTGATTGGATGATTCTCTCACCGTATTGCATAAGTCCTCCAACATCCGTTAGACGTGCTGGTATCGGGTCTGCACTGGTCATAATACGGTCATTTACACCACGAGCCATAATCTCTGAGATCTTATGCCACCTATTTATGTATTTCATTTGATTAAACGGCATGAGCGTTTGACTCAAAAATGTGGTATGCAAAAGATAACACATAGTCACCACTCACCGACGAATAACATTTTACCTCCCATTATCAGCCATCCTAATCCAGAATTTGCCTTCGTACAGAGTAATCATTCGCGTATTACTAATTTTCATGAAGAGATCCCTCGTCAGTTTCTTTGAGTTCGTGAAAAACAGTAAGAAATCACAACGAAAAGGTTTCGGGACTTTTACGCACTTATGAGTTCTGCGGATCACTGAAATTTTGTAGAGGCAAATAACGACAAACATTAAATATCGAGGTCGGAGAGCAATCGAATATGTCCACTTTTCAAATGAATGGTTTTACTTCATTAAGTCCTTGATCGAACATTTCTAATGATAAACTCAATATTAACGTTCGTAAATACCGTCACATAATTTTTTTTTTAAATCTCAGTGTCACACAAAGCTAAAAATGGAAACGATTACTTTACCGGAAATTAATTTTAAATGTACCGCATGATTTTCGGTGTTGCGGTAAAACTTCAGACGATGGAGATCGATTTATATCATGATCTAAATTCCACAAAGAGCAATATTTTCATCAAGTTATTAAAATTCAAAAATATATGTCCATCTCTGAATATTCATAATCGTCTGGATTTTCTTTCTCATCTTCTACTCTTTCTGGTATGACGTCAAGGTGACAATTTAAAGAAGACAAGATGGAGTGTCTTCGGTCGGTTCGAGGCATTTCCCTCTTTAAGTGAGGTGAGGTCGCTCTAACTGTCTCGATTCTGTCCACACTGGTGGGCGCACTCCTTGTTCCTAGAATTCGTCCATCTGGCTGCAAATGAGAATGAAGATCCCTAACATAACACGAGACATTTCTATCGTTTTTAATTCTATTCAGAATACATTATTTTTTCTATTAATTGTCATTGTTAGTATATTACTATATCTTATTTGTTGGAAGTGGCAGGATTTCACCTACCAAAGTTTCCAAAGCTAAATATATTATTATTATTATTATTATTATTATTATTATTATTATTATTATTATTATTATTATTATTATTATTATTATTATTATTATTATTATTATTATTATTATTATTATTATTATTATTATTATTATTATTATTATTATTATTATTATTATTATTATTATTATTGTTGTTGTTGTTGTTTTTATTATTATTATTATTATTGTTGTTGTTGTTGTTGTTTTTATTATTATTATTGTTGTTGTTGTTGTTGTTTTTATTATTATTATTACTATTATTATTATTGTTGTTATTATTATTATTATTATTATTATTATTATTGTTGTTGTTGTTGTTGTTTTTATTATTACTATTATTATTATTGTTGTTGTTATTATTATTATTATTATTATTATTAGAAGTAGTAGTAGTAGTAGTAGTAGTAGTAGTAGTCGTAGTAGTAGTAGTAGTAGTAGTAGTAATAGTAAGCCTAGTAGAAATTTCCGCTCCACGACTGGCTTCATCCCGGGACTCATTAGGCCAAGGTTATACTCGAATCCCGGACCTTCGTACTATCGTCGTAATCATTGTTTTTAAATCATTAAATAAAAAAGCTTGAGGTGTCAAGGCATGAGAAAATTATGAATTGTCAATTTTGTTTTCTATTTTGGATAACCCGAGGTAGCCTATGCAACTGTAACACTAATCCAGACTACTTACCTGTTGTGGTTGAATGAATAGTGCCTTCCGTAGACTTTCAGTGCAAGCGTCCTGCCATTCGTGTTCCGGTAAGCGTACACGGTCTGTTTCTCTCATGTTTGACGAGCGTGAATTTTGTATCGTCATCATGAAAGGGCTTTCCTGCTCATACAAAATGCGCATGTTCTTTGACTCTGGTGTCAGAGGTGGGATATTATCAGTGGTCCTCGTGTGATCATGTTGACGCTTTACCCAATTGCTGGTATCTTTCAAAAGAGGTGCAGATTGTGACGTCATCAAGTATTTTCGTGGTCGAGCTTCAAACTTTTCAACGGTGAAAGGAATTTCTTCTGCACATTCTGGGAGGCAAGTATAGCGGACAGTACAAATTAAACCAAAACAAGAAAAAACGAATGAGAGCAGATATAGATTACCAGGTACATTTCAAGAACTAGTTCATGAGTTCCCCAGAGTATATGAATACAACCTCCTCCCAGTGAACTCACTACTTCCCAATTTAATCAGTTGTTCACCCCTGCCCCTTCGCACGGCAAACTTTCGAATCATCCTGTCTTTGACATAAACTGTCGATTACAAAACAGTCTTAATAACCATTGAATGACAAGTTATTTTACGCTACTCTGTCAACATATAACCTGATATGCAGCTGATAAAATGAACGCCAACACGTGAGGCACCCTATCTCATAATAATTGTGTGCCGGCCTATCTGAGAATTGTGCCCAATAATTCATAACTCTGATTTCATTTGAGAAGTTTTGTTACCTCGTCCTGAAGTGATAGGAGAATCCTCACTTTCATCGTCGTTCGAGGAAATACTTTGGAGAGAGAGAGTGAGAGAATAACGAACACGATATAGATGACAACGTGACGAAATAGGAACTTCTCAAAGAGTTTAAAAGTACTAGAGCGTGGGGAGGATTGGCGTAGGGGAGGAGTGGGGAAGATTGGAGTAGGGTAGGGGTAGGCTTCATGACACCCGTCCCGAACACTCGGTCTCGATTACCATTTATATTCCTTGATATGATGTAAAAGTAATTTCCCAGCTATAGTACATTTTCAAATCCTCGCGACTCATATATCTGGACATAGGCATAGTCATTGAGCCGTTCATAAACAACTTGAAGATGTCACATTCACAAAATTTGTCTCGTCTATTATACCTCTTGTTATTCAAGATCAAATGAACATTCAGTAGTGTATCGACCCATTAACGGATGGAAAATTCAAGCTAACGTGATTTACTTAAGATGAGGTAACTCTCGTCTGAATGTTACGATGTCACGGAAAAAGCCCAATAGGTTTAGTAAATGTATCTCAATCAACACCAAATCTCTAAGATAGTTATATCGTCGAAGTAACCATGGTTATAAGTAACCATAAGTTACCATGGTACAATGATCATATGCAGAAATATATTAATTATACCTTAATATGGTCTTTCAAACAGAATGAGACATATATTTTGATTATTCACATAACGTTACCTTTCTTGCGAATATTTCCGTTTGACCGAGTTCGTCCTCGTGTCATGTTCGTCGGTCACCGAGGAGGAATCCCCTGGCAATGATGACGATGTGTTGGTCTCATCTTGTGATGACGGACGTGGTTTTGATGTCTTACCACCCATGATATATCAAACAATCGAAACATAGATATCAGGAATCAATTATGACCTACATCCCAAACTGTGGAACATTTATTTATCTATATTTTCTTTGATAAATTACACTTCCCTGGAAGCCTAATCGATGCAAAGGAAAAGCAACAGACAAACAGAATATATTTTGGGAACGATCTCAATACAGAATTTAATCAAAGCTTATGTTGGTGTAGGCCTACTAGTACTAGTTCAATACACAGACAAACGCTAGCATGCCGCGTTACTATGGGAATAGAGAACTACTTAGGCTAACTGTGTTTGTGACATCTTTATTTTCATACATAAAACGCAAAGTAAACGCGCGCCTGTTTAGTTGTAAGAATTAACGCGATAACGCGGTAACGCGGCTTATTGCAGTTTGTAGTATTTGTTAGTTCCATTGGTAATATCTACCAATGCTTGTTCACAACATGAATAATCAGGTTAGTCTTGTGTAGATTTACTCATTTTCTTACTGTCAAGCTCGCATGCGCGCTAACATAATTGATGGCGAGGTCAGTCGACGAAGATTTATAACAAACTTACGTAGATTTGATGTATATCTGATTTTATATGGAAGAGACACTGTAATTTGCGTCGTATAATAAGTGTGGTTTAGCCACTTATAGGCATCCGTAATCGCCCCTTGTAGGCGTCTCATCTTGAGGCTTCCATGCGATAATGTCAGTGGGTACTAGAGATGTGTTACACGCGCAGAATTCGCTAGATACTTGACTTCTTACTAAAATGAAGCCTTACCATGTAAAAAGTATAGGAGTCATCAATTGAGCGCCTTCGGCGCTATACAAGATGTTTGGAAAGCGTACATTCCATATACGCGCATATATACGCCTGAATAACAGACATCAGTGATATATGAACAACTGAGGGCGCGTACGATGTAGCATGTCTGCGCCTGGCGTTAGGGAACACGCGTAATAACGCAATGTCCAATGCGTTACGATGAGACTACGTACTTTAACGTTGACGAAATGGCGCCTAAACACATCACCATAACACCGACGACGTCACAAAGACAGACCAAAAGTATTCAAGTAAATTTGTTTACATATCGTCGAGAAGCTCGTGGGATGTTTGAGATGTAGCACTCAAGAAGGACATAGAGCCGCCATTGAATCCACTTGGTATAAGACCTAAATGGAAGATGTAATATTCTGGGAATTGGGGGGCTACAAGAGGGTCCTGGATGAGCTTCGTAAAGGCCAGGGGTGAGTAAATGTCGGAATATATTTTGTAGGTTTTGTTGGGGGTAAATTATGTGTGCAGCTAATTCAGCGATAAAAGAAGCCGTATGAAAGACTATCAGATATTAGTCAGTTGCGAAACGGAGTAGGGAAGGGAATCGACTTAAGGGGCAAAAAAACATTGTTTCGTTTTGTCCAAAAGATATGTTTCAGTTTATTTATTGCTTTCTGGTCACTTTGCCCAACAACCATTTCGCCCAACTGCCATTTCGCCCAACCAGCCTGGTCATTTCGCCCAACCAGCATGGTCATTTCGCCCAACCAGCATGGTCATTTCGCCCAACCTTTTATTACTAATATTCAGTCAGAATAATATTACTTTTTCTATTTTACTAGTTCAATTTGATTTATTTTGGGTTATGTTACTTCGTGGTAGGTAAATATAGTGAGGTCCGCTCGATATCGATCGGAGTCTGAGCAGTTATTTCGGGTATAATGGGAGGATTACACTACTTTAGGCGGTTACGCATACAATGGAAGTTATATTATTTATACAAACAAAGGGGAATCGGTCTTCATAAAAACATATCAACCCTAACCCCTAACACACTGACCCATCCTCAAGTTTCCTTAATATTCGGTTCATATCCCGTAACGTTAACAATTCCCGAACGTTTTCTTACTTAAGTTATACAAAGTAAAGGACTTCAAGTTTCCTTAATATTCCTTAATATTCGAACGTTTATACTATCAAACCTAACCCCTAACACGTACACGGATCATCTTCGAGTTTTCTTATATTCGGTTCGTATCCTGTAACAATTCCCAAGCGTTTCCTTTTGAAGTATCATATTTAATCAAGGTTGGGCGAAATGACCAGGCTGGTTGGGCGAAATGACCAGGCTGGTTGGGCGAAATGACCAGGCTGGTTGGACGAAATGACCAGGCTGGTTGGGCGAAATGGTAAGGTTGGGCGAAATGGCAGTTGGGCGAAATGGTTGTTGGGCGAAGTGACCTGCTTCCTATTTATTGACCATCCGTAATTTAAGTAGCGGTGGCGAACGCATATGATAATGTTTACCTTCCTTTTAAGAAAACAAATATTCATGCGTTTTAGTTATTATAATTTGACGAAATCTGGCAAGCGACTGTGTGAATTGATTTAGTATAAGGTAGCCGTATTTTACAATCACAGATAACTGCATACCGTATGTGTTGCGGTATTTGATAGCTCCTCATCGGATGCTAATCCATCCTCACCTCCATCATACAAAGTCTATGGTTAGCAGGCGCGTATCCAGGATTTTCTAACCCGGGGGGCGCGAATTACTATCTAAGCGGAGCGCCACCATCGGTTGGCGCGGAGCGTACAAGAAAATTTCTGGTTTTGATACCCCCAGATCACCGGAAATGACACTTCTCGGGCTTTGAAAATGACCAACCAAATGAACACCTTTGCCTGAGAACCAAGTATTTCCCAATTTTGTTTCCATCCATAACCTTTTTGAAGATTGTCACCAGTCACACATTATGTTCGACCTCATTGCATGTCCTATGGATCATTGCTTTTGTAGGCGATTCTACGTCACGGCCCACAATATCCGAAAGCCCGACTTTTCAAGGTTTTAAGCCCATTATTTGTTGAGAATTTGAAAATTCCCATTTCTCGTGAATAAAAATCACTTGAAAACATACCCATAATGTTGCACAAAATTCAATCTATGGACAACCAATAGGGAAAGACCTCCCTCAACCCCTAATAGACAGGTACAAATTGCACGAGTAGAGGAAAGTATGATGAAGAATGTTGGTCAGGAAATTTTTCGAAAATTCAGACACAGTTAATTTGTTGGTGTACAAATATTAAAACCTCTTATTATGGCTATTATAAAACTTGGTTGAAGGAAATGAAAAATAGCAGATATTTCCGATATCAGGTATATCGTAACCGAACACTACACACATAGACGTAGGTCCCGTAGGAGGCGGGGCTGCAGCCCCCACCCCCCCAGCAACCAATTTTTTTCCCCATTTTTTGCGGGGACCTACTGAAAGAAAAATAAATAGCAATGAATAGCTTAAAAATTATCTCCTGGTAATTAAAATAAAGTTCTAAGATTGGCCGATTACTACTGAAAAAGAGAGTTTGACATAAATGGATCTGTATGCTTTTTCTCCATCTACATAAGACATTTGGTTGTTTACATTAGCATCCGGCGGTATACTGTGCTACTTTCACGGACCGTGCGGTACACGATGCCATGCAATGTAATGACCGATGCTTGCTTATATGATATTGGCATCGATATGTTGAAAGCGCGCTTCGCGCGCGAAAAATTTTGGCTTTTTTTCGGGCAAGTCGTTACAGCCCCAAATCCAATTGGGCTACGCCTTCGACTACACACATAGACAGTTTTTGAGGCTGTTCATCGTGGAACAGGCATTTCAATGCTCACTGATATGATGTTATATCTGCTCTTTGCTTTACAAATTCGAACAGGCGTGTACCGAGTAATTGCTAAGGGAGGGGCGAAGCCTGTATGCAAACTATCTAAGCGAAGCGCCACTATGAGTTGGCGCGAAGCGTACAAGAAAAATTTTCGCCGAAAATGCCTCCCAGATCGCTGGAAATGACACTTCCCAGGCCTTGTAAGTTGCATCTAAGCATTGTCTATTTTGAAATTACTAGCAATGTCATAAAGAAAATTTGCTCGGGGGGGGGGGCCTTCCCGAAATGCGTCATGTTCCCGACGACCCCGTCAAGTTCAAGACCAGCCACAGTTGGTTCCATATAGCACAATTGTACAATTGTTTAAGGCGTCCATACACACACGCGTTATGATAGATCATATATAGTATTTATATAGATACATTAGTGAGAGAGGAAACATGGAAACGTCAAAAATGGAGTTGTTGGTGTAAGGGGTAGGGTGAGGCGCACACCCCCTCCGTAATCCTTGATCTGTCACTGGCTACCCTGTGTATATAATAGGGAAAAGCGCTTTAACTATGATTGTTCCCCTTTCTCTTCCCGAAGTCTTGGCTATCTTCTTCTCCCTCCCTTTCTCCTTTTTCTCTCTTGCTCCTTTTTCTCTCTTTTTTCTTCTTCTTTTCCCTTCCTTTCTCTCCTCCTTTTCTTTTTCCCCTCCTTTTCCCTTTTTTCTTCTCTTTTTTTCTCTCCTCCTTTCTTACCCGGGGGGCGCGCGCCCCCAACGCCCCCTCCTGGATACGCACCTGGTTAGAGTTTGTCAAGTTTACATTTATAATATAAAACAAAATGATTAATTATAATTTCTTTTGTAGATCATGTGAGCTCTTCGTTAAGATGATACAGGAGCGGGCTGAGATCGAAGAGAGATATTCGAGGTCCTTAGACAGCTGGCGGGAACGATGGAGCGATCACTCCATTCATGGTAATCCCAAAAATCATATTCCCTTTCTATCCCTAAATCTATGTCTCTCTTTCCGAGTGATATAACAAATCTTATAGATTTATGTGGAAGTGCGGTAGGGTTTAATGGTTGGAGGTTAGGTGTACTGCAAACAAGGTGCCTAAGTTAATTTATATGATTCTGATTTAGATACGATTTTCGCTTAAATGCATTGAAGACTCGCGCACAAAAAGAAACGTCTCATGCCGGTAATCTGACCTAGTAACAGAAATGTTAGACACCACAATCGATCCCAGAAAATACACACACAGCGTGCTACCGTCTGTAACTAGACATTAGTGCACAGTCAATACATGTATCTTCGGTCAATACCCACAACACAGTGTACATAGCAGCGATGGACATCTGAGGTCTAGATAAAAGATAACAAGGTATCACGTTTCATTACCGTCTGCATTTTGTAGCGACACGAACAAAACTTCACTTGCAAGCAACGGAAAGTTAGCTTTCTCAGATGGCGGCACGCGGTTTGGGGCGAGTCTTCAATGCCTCTAAATGTAGTACGAAGGAGGAGGGACTAGGGACAGAAGACTCGTGTCTGTTTAAAGATTGGTTCATTATTATTTCTCTGTTTCTCCAAGGTCGGGAAGTCGGAAGTACTATCATTGCTTGGAATACTTGCCTTCAAGAAGCGTCTATGGTAGCGGAAATCCACAGAGATTGTAGTCATCGACTTAGTCGAGACGGTGGCCCCGCTGAAAATATGACCGGGTGAGTCATACAAACAATATTTAAGCATCATGAGAGTTTATATCTTTATAGTACAAAATCCATTAATTTAGCTTGTCGTTTAAATAAAGCAGATATTTAAATTATAAAGACTCATGACTATAGAACTGGCGTTGTGCAAGATTCTGTTGGCGTCTCGTTCTAGTGAAAATAATAAATGTATTAAGTATATATTTCAATTCTATTTTTTTAAATTATTTTGGGGAGGTTTATTGCAATTACGGCTATATGAATGAAAACTCAAAATATGATTTTAATTGATCAAGTTAAGGCACATGCTTGTGTTTTTCTCCCAACATTTGTTTTGCTTGTTTTTGTTCTGTTCTGTTTAGTTTTATGTTGTTGTTTTTTTGTCTCTTTTGGTTACCAAATTTTACCAGGAAAACCTAAAGTTTGTTCACAGTGGAATTTAAGCAACGTCTATAAAAATAGCCTATTATTCCCTTGCTTAGCAAATGTTCTGTTGGTATTTTCAGATGGCTTGGAGAACACTTCAGACAAAAAGACCAAAACGGACAGGACCTGATTCAGAGGACAGAGAACGAGTTTGAAGCAGCATCAGAAGAATTTAAGAAAGCATACGAAAGAACCCTCAGAGTACGAGAGGTAGGTGGCAGGGTATATCTTAGCTTTATTAATCAAATTTGTTTATCGAATCTTACTTCAGCTGTAGCATTCCGACAGATCAAACACTAGGATAAGGGGAGGCCTGGTCACTGGGGTACACGCAAAAAAATGGAGTGTTGAATTTTAACACTTTCCAGGTGTAACCGTTCACCCTACACCTGAAGGGTTACTCTGACCCTGAGTAGGGTTATATAATTTGTGTAGCGTGGATTTTTTAACACCTGCAGAAGTGTACTTTCAGTTCGAGCATTCTGATTGGTCAAACCTCCCGTCAGCTGGATTCTTAGTGTAAGTTAAGTGTTTAAACGATACCAACGTACCGTGAACACCCATTTACCGTACCTAGCAATACTTGTACCAGTTTGTCGACATTTATCGTTACTAAATGTACTATAGTAACCACAGCCATATATACGTTCAAGCCACAAAACGTTACGTAATCAGTGTGCGATAACGAGCTACAATGGCATGAAAATGACGTTATAGGAGACTGGGGCCTGGAAGAATTGATTGAAAAATTCGAAGGTATGTTTTGAAATTATGTAAGTGTAAGTGACAAGAACGAGATATGCTTAGAGACCCACGACTAAGCTGGATAGACGAATGCATTTGAATCGCTTGCGTTACGTAGACCTAACGTTAAAGTCATACTATAAGTTAATATAATAGGCTAGCTGCTGTTTGTCATAGTCAACTCATAATTGTCAACGGATCAGTGTAGCCTACATACAAGTAAACATTAAACGGAATTGCCTTCGGACGGACGGAGGACTTTGGTCTAGGCCTTTATTGTAATCTAGTGCATTCTATTCCTTTTTGTGCGTTAACCGTAACTTCGTATACCCTGCGAGTCACTTTTTTAATTAGTACTACTTCTAGGCCTAGGCCTAGTATTAGTAGGGTATACTTAGGCTATTTCAAGACAATGTATTTTAAATAGCATCGGGCATGGGCCTATAGTTACGCTGGTACTATGTTCAATAAGGGATAAACATATATTCATGTAATGCAATATATAATTACCACTAATTGCCATTTTAGCTTGTAAGTTGTAGCAAGTAGGCCGAAGCTGATGTGGATTGGTGATACTTTTAGACCTAGGCTAGGCCCAACTATAATTTAGCTATCTTATGGAAGTGATCTAGCTGTTATAATTCATATCAATCTACACAATTGCATACAGTGGGAGTGAGCATTGTTTTAAGCATTAATGTTAACATGATGCATTGGTTATAAAAGTTGCCTACCTTGTCTGATGAAAGTTTAATGCAAGGTCCTGTTTTGACAAGTAATCACTATAGGCCATCTGGCTTTCTAGATTCAAACGTACTTGAAGAAGTTAGAATCACAACTGATTGAATTGTGTGCATTTTTTTAAGGAATGTTCATGTTTTGTGAGGGGTACATGTAAAAAACTGCTTATGCTCCAAGAAGGTTTTAACACAACTTCATTATGATGGGAATTTTCTTTTCTTTTCTTTGTTGTTACTTAGGAAGCATCAACTTGGAATTCTATTTGCAAAAGATTTCAGGGAGACCTCAGCAATATGTGTTACTTCTTGGAGGAAGCAAAATACACCCCAAGCAGTCATTTGTGATCATCCAGAGACATGCCCTACCCCAGAGGACATTTATGAAGCCATTGATGTTTGCTTCAAATTATTCTACGTGTTAAATCTGAATTATACTAAATTGCAAGTCTCGGTGCCTGGGAATTTTTCCAAAAAATTGTCTACAAGTTGCCTGGTGGTGTGAAACGCAACCAGATTCAAGATTTTTATGCTCACCGTGCCGACAAAAAAGACAAAGTTACTGCAGTTTACCAGTTGTCATAAACAGAACTCCATGTTTCCTCATCTCACGGATCAGATTGTATGTAAAGTTGCTGCTTATTTGGAATTGTCTTTGGGAAGAGTTTTTTTCTTTGTGTTTAATTTGGAATACCAAAGGCACGAGCCAACAACAAAGACAAAGTAACTGCAGTGCAGCAGTCATCATAGACAGTACTCCACGTTTTCTCATCCCACGGATCAGCATAAAAGTTGTTGCTTATTTGAAATTGACTTTGGGAAGAGTTGTTTCTTGCGTTTAATCTGGAATACCAAAAGGCATTTGCCAACAACAAAGACATAGTCACTGTAGTGTAGCAGTCATCATACACAGCACTCAATGTTTTCTCATCCCATGGATCAGAATTTTTCTAGAGTTGTTGCTTATTTGAAATTGACTTTGGGAAGAGTTGTTTCTTTGTCTTTAATCTAGAAACCAAAAGGCATGTGCAAAAAAATAAAGACCAAGGAACTGAACTGTAGCATTTGAAAATGTTGGCACTTTTAAGTTGACTTAATTCCACAAGACAATACTTTTATAGCCTAAATTGTTCGTTTTATATTTAATGGGATAAAATAAATGGACCTCTGGAATAGCAAGGTAGTAGGGTGTTTAATTGCTGAAAATCCCACATTCTGAATTGTTTGTGTTGTCATTGCTTTTTGCTCTTTCTTAAATGTAACTTTCTGCTGTGAGCGATTCAAACATGCATCCATATTGTTTACCTAATTACTAGGTAATAATTAACCTAAAACCTGTATAAAATATTTACTAAACGGGTGTGATGTAAACTTTTCTGGCAAAATTTTACATAACAGTATTGTATTTGCGTTACATAATAAACATTTAAAACTTTACAAACCAACAATTAAATATACATTCAGAAGTATAAACGAGAGAGCACTATTGTGTGTTGATAGTCCATTAAGTATCCTCTTGACACAGATGACAAATGAACACTATATGGTTGTAATTCTACTCACTGAAGCAGAACTTTGACACCCAGAAGGCCAAAAAATGTGCACTAGAGTGTTAATTATACTCTCTGAAGTGCAATTTTGACACCCAGAAGTGCTATCAAATGAACACTTTATGGTGTTAATTTTACTTCCTGCAGTGTCATGTTGACACCCAGAAGTTTTAACAAATGAACACTTTATTGTGTTAATTTTACTCCCTGTAGTGTACCTTCAACACCAGAAAGTGTTATTTTGACACTTGTATGGGTGTTGTTAAGGCAACACTCGCAAAGTGTTATATTATGTTACACTTCTGAAGTGTTAATTTAACCCGGTGGGTGTTGTCCCTAATCCAAACAGGGTGGGGTGTTAAATTCAACACTTTACGATTCAAATTTAACACTTCATTTTTTTGAGTGTAGGGTGGAATCGTTTACCAGTGAACACGTGCACAAACAATCATTTTAAACGTCAAAGGACCTACAGAGTCTGTAGGTTTGAATACAAAGGACTGGTCATATTGAGACCAATAATCCTCGGTGAGTAGAATGCTAAATGCTCGTCAATGAACTGAAAATGAAAATAGTTCGTAACGTAAGTAAGTAACCATCAATTAGCGTATTTACCCCCAATGATCTTGAACCCATTAATACAGATTCTTTCGTAGAGGAGCACAACATATCGTGGACGTATCCGTCATTATATATATATATATATATATATATATATATATATATATATATATATATATATATATATATATATATATATATATATATATATATATATATATATATATATATATATATATATATATATATATATATATATATATATATATATATATATATATATATATATATATATATATATATATATATATATATATATATATATATATATTAATAAATAAATATTGCTTTTGAAGGCTTACCACAAACTAAGCGAGGATGCTCAGAAGGCTCGTCGATTTGCTGACGATGAAAGACAAGAGAAATTTGTAAACCAATCAACAAAAAACAGATTGTTTAACAGAGCGGATAAGCTGACAATACAAGAGAACTATGTGAGAAGGGTCTATAAGAGGCGTGTCGATACGTGTCAAGGAGACGTGAAGGATCGATATATAGAGGTAAGTGACTTTTAACAAGTATAGATTCTTCTTAAAAGATGCATTATCATGTGCAGCATTATTATAATTAATATTAATATATTTGCTCTGAGCATTATGTATAAGGAGCATAATGTATAAGGAGGGTTTGCAAGAGATGAGTTGATACTCATAGAGGAGAAGTATACCTATTGATTTAAAGAGGTAAACGACTTGTATGCAAGTATAGATCAAATGCACAATGCACAAATTTATTTTCGGTAAGAAAATAACGTTTGTCGTACATTGAAGGAGGGAGGGGAAAGGAATTACAAGCAATGCGTTAATACGTGTCGTAACGTTTAAATGTGTGTATTGGATATGATTGTATTAATATGAATCTAGAGGCTGACTTCGGTCAGCTTGTGGCTTTGATAAGCCAATGATGGCTTCTTCGAGAGTTCCTGCTTGCAGGAGGATCTAAAATACATACCTACAAACATATTGGTTATGCTCATATTCATTTGCTATCTCCTTTACAGTAAAACCCATTAGTAGCCAACGCGTAACTAGGCTTATGATGTAATCGTTACGTCATAGTTACACTGTGAGATGACTCGAGTAAAGGTAACCATAAAACAAGTAACGCCTGTGCTCCCTGTCGTTGGCGTTTCTCTTGTTTTTTCTTCTTTTTGTTTGTTCAGTGATTAATATGTGTGTTGTATTTTTACTATACAGGGAATGGAAAAAGTGCTAGAAAGATGCCGTGGTATCGAAACAGCTCGTCTGCAGTGCCTAAAAAACCAGATATTAACATTTATAACGATGGTGGATATGAGCGGGGCCTCAACAACGTAAGCAATGTTTCAGTTAATGTAATTCTGTCATTATTATTACGGTGAAATATATTAGTCAGGGTTGATACCCTACTTTTCCTAGTGTTCGTATTCCATGCACATTTAGATCACGTCAGGATGTTGCCTGTGTACACACAATGGAGGAGCACCAGTGTAACAGACCGTACACAGAAAACAAACTTTAAATTTACTTACTTGCTATTTGAACAAGAAATGATGAATATAAAGAAAAAACATTCTTGGATTGGAATAAAATTATTACGAATTTTATGCAATGAAACATATTCTTCTATTAACTGATTTTTGAAAGTTGTTTTTTGTTTGTTTGGAGGCATAAGCCTACTGAAATTCTCAAATGAATGCTGATAGGGGCTACTGATTTTCTTGAAGCAGACAACAATGATATCGGTACGTTTAACTTGTTGACGGGGGAGATTCCATGAGTTAGAGGGTGTAAAATCCCACACTTCACCCCTTTTTTTGAACCTCACCACCAACAATATAGTAATAACAGTACAACATTATCATTTCAACATGTTTATACAAAATTATCATCCCGTGATTAGTGACATTTGTTAATACCGGACTGATTTTGTTGTGCACTTTTAAACTTGTTGCCATCTGCCGAAACTAAAATGTAAATTTAATTTATCTATTAACATGTGTTTTTCTGTATGCAGGTTATTGGAAGCTAGCCGCGCAGCATATAATGACGTCACCAAAGCTAATCCGGATATGGACGTCCAAGAGTGGGTTTTAAGCTTCAATCTTAATACCTTCATAGAGCTGCCATCATTTGAAGAATTCATCGCAGGTAGCGAGGAGTACGAGACCGTCCAAGAAAGCCAGAAACCACAAAAACCGTCGGGCTCATTCTTCCAACTTTCTCTTTTTGGCTCCAGTTCAGATCAAGATGATAGCTCCGATAGTGAATCAGAAAGGTAGGCAATTGTAAGAAAGATGGCCGGCATTTGTAGTCATGGTAACTGTACAATGTGGGAAGAAGGTTAAGTTATTGCTGGGCGGTAACTGTTACTGGAATATGTGATGATACTCACGTTGGTTTATTATAGTTCTTCTCCTTTTCATTTTGCATTCCTTGACTTTGTTTTGTCTGTAATCGTTGTTGACTTAAACAGACCTGAAGAAATATTCCTTGATTCGTAGGTATTTTCTTTCTGTATAAGTCGTTAAGCATTTTATTGCATTTGGCAGTGAACGACTACTATTCATTTTATTTTATATCCAGTTCTTCTAGTTCAGACAGTTCATCCACTTCAGGTTCAGAGAGTGACAGCAGCTCCGCTACGAGAGTTAGTTCTCTATCCAATGTCGCTCGTAAATCTAAGAAAACAGCAACCAATGGTAAATCTGCGATTCAACCACGTGATCAACACAACAGTCGTCCCCATTCAAACGTACCGCATCACAGACAACAATCCAATAACCATATCGGAAATGCTGATATCAGTGTGCAACGGCAAACCAGTGGACAATGGGATCGAGTCACAGAACCGTCTGCTCGGACCTCGACAACCCAATCAAATTCAAGCCAACTAAGTGTCAATCAATCCACGCCTAAAGTCTCCGCAAGAGCCGATGAAACAACAACTTCATATCAAGGTGACGTCACAACAAAGAGTGACATCCAGACAGCATATGCACATACATCTAAATCTACCGGATTTTCTATTGACAACAACACTGTAGATGTAAATGAGACATCGCAGACATCAGCAGTAGTCCACAACAGAGACACAAATCAACTGCAAGACGCAAACCAAAGTCATGACCTCACTTTTGGCAAAGTGGACGCCATAAGCCAAACCATCAATAACGTAACGACGGACAATTTCAGCAATGCCATCATGTCTGTAGCAGGAGAACCATCAGCTCATGACAGGCTACAGAATGAATACCGCGGTGATAATGAACAGCCAAGTATTGACGAAAAGCCAATCACAGATGAAAGTTCAGTGATCAGTTCCTCATATGCAAATCTTTCTGAACTGCGCAAAGAGAACGACCTCAAAAGTAAAGGTATGCATACACATGAACCAGGAGGTGTAGAAACACAGAAAGGTTGCCTCGATAACAATGGTGAAACAGTTTTCGAACAAGATATCACGCCAGTAAAAAACACCAAGAAGTCTTCGTTCTATAAGAATACTCAATGGTCACCCGTCTGTCCACCATTAACGTGTGACAAGAACGAGCAGAATGCGGTCAACAGTTCAGAAAGCAAGGAACGGAAACAAGTCAAAGAAGGAGATGCCGTTATACGCCAGAGGATAGATGTGAACACGACGAATTGCCATCACGAAAATCTTTGCCATTTTAGTCAAGAGCCAAATCACCAGGAACGACGCAACAATGGTGTAAATCCTCCCACAGGCGACTTCGATCGTAGACACGATCATCACCGTTGCGGGCATACGGTATGTTGCCAGCTGCTTGAAGATGACGATATGTGCGTCTACAGAGCACCTCAAACAATGTTCTCTCCTGATAAGTGTCTGGCTCGTTGGTTCCTTGGAAGATACCCAGAATACGAACAACTGGGAGAAAACATGTGGCGCCGTTTACAGAAAACCAACCCGACTAGGTACCAAGCAGCGCTAATGGACGCCAAGAAACTGATGCTGTTTGTTGATACTAGGTCCTCAAATCACCCTCCTAACATTGCTAATGTCGATATCTGTAACAGCTTCCACACTTGTCGGCGACAATATGATCAAAGGCAGCACTGCGGGTGCGTATATGAAGGACCCGATCAAGAGAAAAAGGGCCAAGACGCTAGTCATAAGAAGAACTGCCAAGTTACACAAGCCGAAGACAAGCTTTGTCAAGAGGTTACCTCTAGATTATTGCGTTCTCATCAATCCTTGCATGATACGAAGCAGTCAAGAGACGAAGATAAATGCGGGTTGCAAGGTAGTTCTGAACATATGTGTAGGGTAGCGGCAGGTTTAATTCTCGGGAAAAACACCCATGACGAGAGCGAACGTCTCGATAGCCCAAGATGTGATTGTAGAGAACCATCGCAGATACACGACGAGAAGCAGAAGAAGGATTGGAACGTTCGTAGCTGCAGTTGTCATCAAAGACGAGAGGACTTCACAGATGAAACATACCAAGAAGAAGATCGAACATTGGACAGTTCGGATGGTAAAGTTTCTTAAATATTGTCTTAGACATTTTGATCTGAACTGACTGATATTTCTTTGGATTTTATTTTGGCGGCAATAGTTTGTTTTATGGCCGGAAGTATCCCTAATTATTCTGAAATGGGTTAAGACAGTAGATGACGCAAGTACTGCTAGATTATCCTAACATGTCTAACAAGTTTCGAAGTCGTAAAATACACTTTTCAGCTTTTGCTTGAGAGCTTCGAAATATCTATTGCATATGGTATTCATTTTGTGATAACCACAGTGTTTGAATGTTTCCATAGCCACATTGGCAAAACGATCGTCATTGAATTATTATCATCAAGCGATTTTGTTGCAGTTTACCAATTTAAAGGTTTATGGGGGAAACATGAGAAGTAGGGAGGATTACACCTTTCCCCTTTCTTTGGATGGGTGTGACTAATTACTTAAATAGTAAAGATGATTTTTATTTTACGAACAGAATCAGATTTTAGCACCGACGTCAGTCCATCAGATGCTGATAACACGAGAGTAACAATTCACGTAGATGATCGTCATAAAGCTGACAATGACGCGAGGGAAGCACTCAAACCAACAGATGGCGAATTCTTAGTGAAGGCGCTCTATAAATTTTCACCAGCTAACTGGGATGAGCTCAGGCTACGAACGGGTAGGTTCAATTTGTTCATTATGTGTCACTGCTTGTTTTTTTAATATGATTTTATGGCAGATGACCTATGGAAGGGAAAAATATTTATCCAGGATTTTTTAAGGATCGATGTAGAACGCTCATCACCACCCTTCCTCAGAAAAAACAAAATTTAAGTCAAATTGTCCATTCTCAGTCATAGTTAGACTATAAATCATGTATTTAGTTAGATCTAAACGCAAGGTTGTGGTTAAGTCGTCTTTGAATTATTGTATGAGCTTGAAAAGAAGGTACAAGTCCCTCACATTCCGAAGGGCTTCCCGGGACCGGAGGAGTGATCTAATTCTTTCCCAACTGAACAAAATCTCCCGACTGTCCACGGAGATAGGAGGCATATGCGCCCCCCCCCCCATTTGCTTACACCACTGAAAATGTCAGAAGAACTTAACGGCTCACACCTCCAACACCCCATCTCCAAATGGACCAAAGCAATCCACCATGCCTTGGCAATATATAGGTACCTGTGAATAACCTGATTAAAGTGCATCTTATTTATTCTGTTTTTCTTTGTTATAGGTGAATATTTGATCCAGATAGGACAAGACTCTGAAAACGGTTGGGCCATGGGTAGAACAAAAACAAAACAAGGACTCTTCCCTGCGAGTTATGTGAAATTTGTGAAGAAATGAGAAACAAGCACATATACAATCATGAATCATTTTAATATTACATAGAATAAACAAACAATAACAAATTCAACAATTCATTCTTATTATCTGCGAAATATTATAAACCGTAAATATGGTAAATTATCTCAAATAAAAAGTTAAAACGCAATCAATTATCTGTCTCCTTTTTCCTGTCTTTTGTTAAATATTGAATGAATAATCCGGTATCTTGTGTGTCCTAAATAAACATTATTTTACGTATGTAATATGTTAAGGTCACCCTCACGATCAAATGTTAAGTAGAGGGCGATGTATCTCAATCCAAAAGTGTTCTCTCAAATCAAGATTACGTTACGAGCAACGGACATTTGTAAAGGACATATGGTGGTGCGGCCTTCCTAAAACTATTCCATTACCACTACCAGACTTTGAGCGAGGTATTCGTGGAAGCGTTAGTCCCAGGAAACATACTTCAATGTCACACACCACTGATGGTTCAAAGTGTAACACGGTGCGTTATAAATGCTCGGCTGAGAAAACAGTGGCTATTACACCCTCCTACAACAAGAACACCATTCCATTTCCACAACTATTCAGAGCTAAAGGTAGGCCTATTTATTCCAAACAATTTGACTTCCATCAGGTGTCAATTGAATTTAGTAACTTTTTCCATTCCATACATCGTTGTTGTCCTACATCGACAGTAGCAGCTGCCAACCAACGACACAGCTCTGGAACACCTATCTATTGCTACAACTATTGAAGATCGCATCTATCTCGGGCTACCCTTTTATCTTCTACAACCCGTTCGCCGGATCATTTACAAACATGCAGAAGTTCTCACTCGTGACCCGTTCACCAGAGATTCATTCCCTAGAATGCCCAGCACATCCTACCAACGCCTTAACAACCATTCGGTTGACATAGTAAAGTCGTCACAACCCCAAGCACTTTCTGTTGATACTCCAGTCTTGTCCCTTGCAACTGTAGCAGATGTAATACCTGTAAATATGTCACCTTAGATAATCTAATTTCCATTAAAGGCCCAAGTCTTCTTTTGTTGTTAACCAACGTTTTACTTGTGTAAAAGTAAGGGGCCTGATGTTTCGATCCTAGAAAGATCAGAGGCTGAATGACAAGTGACATAAACTACAAGGGACAAATACAAACACATGATACAAACAGATTAATGAGCAGGGTGAACACAAAATAGATTGAAGTAAGAGGATTAGTGGACTTAGGATGGAGAGAAGAAAGAAACAAACAGGGGGAAGAGGAGAGGTAGGAGATAAACTGTAAGTGGATACAGAGAGAAGGTAGGAGATACACTGTATAACATTATTATGTTATTGCTTGTGAAGGTTGGGTTCTAGGAAGTAGACAGAAACTGCTTTAAAAAAAGTTTTCCGACAATAGTTTTTGGGCTGGGGCTGACAAATATTGGGGTGAGGGTGTCTAGCTACGCCACTGGATTCAACATTTTATTCAGCCAGTTTGGGAGTGAGCTACAACAAGTTTTGCTTCTGCCAAGGTGACGTAGTAATATTGGTTCATCTATAGGTAAATGCCACGTGCCAATATATACATGGCCAGTGAATATCGCCGCTGTAAACATTTGGATACACTTCTCTAGGGTAAATTGTGTCGGCATCCAGGAATGACAAGTTAAAAAGAAGATTATTAGCGATGTTTTCGTTTCGTGTGTATTCAGAATACATCAACATATTTACATTATAAACCCATCTTATGATGGAACCAGTTCCACTAACAGTTGGCCACAAATGATCCACCTGTAATATTGGTCATTCACATCCTTATACGTTACTGTTAAGTAACATCGTGAATGACAACTTTGTATTCAAGGATCACCTTTATAACTTCTTACTTTTTACGTGTCATGTATTCGTTTACAATAACTCCCTCTATGGGATTATGCAAACAAAACACATCATAGCCATGTTCTATGACTCTGAACACAAAGAAAGGAAAGACCAAAAAAATAAAAAATTACTTTCACTTCAAATGACTCATCATTATTCGGTCATATATCATACTAAATGATGTGAATACTAAGTATGACACAAAGATGATATACTATATTCAACCATTCTTTCATTAAATTCCATGATTTCTTTCAATTTCAATTGATTTTACACAGCATATTTACGTATGCAAGGTAGGATCCAGCATTCTGAAAGGTGGCGGTGCTGAGGATATGTATTGAAACCTACTCCGGTGTAGGGGTTTTCCCCAGAAAAAAATCAAAGTGTGAGACATATTTAGGCTATAAATTAGGTCTACATGCCCAGTTGTGCTAATCACTACTTTTACCATTTTTGTGTAGAGTTAAAAGAGGGACAGGGGAGGTTTAACTCAATCCACTTCTCCTGGGTCAATGCCTGAATGCATCAAAACAGATCTTGGTATAGATAACAGATTTCATGTATCTACACCATACCAGTTGCAAATGTTATGTAAGAACAACACACGATGAGCAAACTCTTTGCTTTGGAACCTTGTTGTGATTAAATGACAGTTAGGAAATGAATACCGTACTGTAGCATTGACATCACCTTTCCGTTGAATGTGGACTCACTTCAAGTTGCAATCCAATAAACTTAATCATGGCACTGATCAGATACGGTGATATACAACACTACTACCTGTACCATACAGTACCATGATCTTCCCACACGGTAATAATAACCCTCATAGATCACAAAAGTAGGATAACAGCCTTTTGCAAAACCTGTTCCTTTGATGGACCAATTGAACTTCAAACGCTGAAAGTGACATAATGTGATACTTTGTAATGACAATATAAGTATACAAATTGTAAATAACAGGGATGAGCCTGGGGTAACAAAAAAAATCACGGAACTTTGCAAAACTTTGCGGTATAGGCTCCAGTTTGCGTATGCTACAGTGTGTTAGGATAATAGTTTTTGTCCCCGAGTTAGAAAAGAAATCACGTATATACCGCGAATT
This sequence comes from Apostichopus japonicus, assembly GCF_037975245.1. Lineage (NCBI taxonomy): Eukaryota > Metazoa > Echinodermata > Holothuroidea > Aspidochirotida > Stichopodidae > Apostichopus > Apostichopus japonicus. Next base: position 16,125,377 of record NC_092567.1, read on the forward strand.
CGCGGAAAAAGCTCATGACTGAAATAAAGCTGTGAGAAAACTTCTTTACATCATTGAATGAAATGTGCAAACATATGACAAAGACAAAGGAATTAAGAGTTCAAACTTGAATAAAATTTGACAACCATAATAAGCATAATTAAGCATAATTAAGAGAGTTTGTGTGTTGTGTACAGGTGTATCTGTGAAAGTATTTCTCAAATATTCAACTTGCTTAGCAGTCTTGACACTAAATCCAGCAAACCACTAGCCAGCTGGGAATTCTATAACTTGACATTATTGCCCTCTTTCTTTACATGTCCCAAATCAAATATTACAGATGGAAGGTTTGTTAGTTTGAACTGTTATCCTTAGAATACAAAACTAGGAAGAAGTCTTTGTTTATTACCTATGAGTTATATTAAGTAAAGTTAACTCACAGAGTACGAGCAAAATGTTTCTTATCAAATGATAAAAAGGGCAAGTTTAAGACTACAATAGCAACAATAAAGGACTTCATTACAAATTGTTGCTGGCTTTTGAAAGACTTCATTGAATCCATTGAGGACTTGTTCCAATCGCGGTAAATTCTGGGGGGACTTTCAATGCAAATTTGGTGAGCCTTTATGGTCTGCCATGCCACTGTGGTAAGGATTACAGCATTTCCACACAACAATGATTGTTAATGTTCTGTGACTGTAATTATTCAAGATTTGAATAGCACTTCCATAGCCACCAAAGGATACTTAATGACAGTGTTAATATGTGCTATACTGAAACTTAACCAGTACAGAGGCCTGCTAAGATCCAAGTTTGACATCAGATAATCACCTTGCATCAAAGGCAACTCTTGGTCTCTTTATCTTACAGTTTTGGGAAGAGCTATGATCCAAGATTGAATATTCTCTCAACACCTACCAAGACATTTCAAATCACCCGTGCAATGCAATGCAATATTCAAGAGTCGATGATAAGAATATATATATTAACTTCCAACCTCAGATAACCACATGGCATGAAAAGGCAACTCTTGGTCTGTTCATAAGTTTTATTTACAAAGAGAGAGAGAGAGAGAAGCATTCTCTTTGAAAGTAGACCTTTAATAGTAGACAGTAGACTGAAAGTAGACCTAAACATTGGTGGCACAGACACAGACTCTCTTTTCATCTTACTGATCATGATCAATGTTAGAAATTCAAATATCAGTGTCATATATAACAATTCACTCAAAGTGCCTTGCCAATAACCTTTACACATTACTATTTGAAAAAGAAATCAGTATTGAACATTGAACACTTCGGTGTGCTCACAACTTTTCTGTAAAACGTTTACTTTAAATTCCAAGATTTCATAATATCTAATTCCTAGTCTGACATTTAAGATTTAAGCAAACAGCACACAGAAGTAATATTTCCTTGAGACCGTTGGCAGTAAATCAGCTCTTTGATGATTCAGCAATACTTTCCCATTTGTTCAATTCTCTAGCATATTTGCTAAACAATACTCACTACCTTTAAAATGAACTGATGAAGAAATGTTGTATGTAAGACTAACTGATGAATAACATTTGTACGTAAGACTAACATATTAACATGACCGGGGACAGCTTCGGGAATGAAATCAAAAAGAGAAAGCAAAAACAAAGTCGGGCAGGAATGAAGAAACGTTCTCCTAGTTCCATTCTTTAGTCCGATACAAATTCCAGAGCTGTTTTATCACAGTTTCGTTTAGTTCCATGGTTGGTTAATTAATTTTCCTGGAAGATGCTTAGCTTGTTCCTCCTCCTACTACTCCCTTCTTCTTCTTCTTCTTTTTCTGCAACCTCTCTCTCCAATCACCTCTGATTGTCTCAAAGTTGGCATTGTACTGGGCCTTACCCCTGAAAAGAGTCAAATATAGATATAGATATATTAAAATATAACGATCAACCAATCGCAACTACTGAACCAATTGGTGCCCAGCTGGGCCTTTTTTGACACAACCCCTGGACACATTGCTTTAGCTATATGCATTTTTTGTAAGATTAGGAATGCTGGTTACAATGTGTATGGCAAGGGACCGACTGTACATTCCAATATGGCACAGGGCAGTGACAAAAGATAACTCCGCACTCTAAATGCCATGCTCAACATTGTCTTAGTGATATCAGTGCAGTCAAAGGTTACTCATATGTAAACGATTGTGGTAGGTTAAGTTGGGGTTAGCCTGATATGCAGATTTAGTTGGGGTTAGCCTTATATGCAGATTTAGTTGGGATTAGCTTGATATGCAGATTTAGTTGGGGTTAGCCTGATATGTAATCAATAATTGAGGTAGACGGTGTTACCCTCTTCAAGTGTCTAGGCTGATTGAACAACTAGATAGCACTCTCTTCATTGCCACATTCTACACATGAACAATCCACTGTTTGTAACTACGCTTACTTGTAATGGGTGAATAATCAAGGAATCAGAATGAGAGCACATGTACTTTCTTAAAATTGCATTTTGTGTTGAAATTACTTAAATCTGTTGGAACCAATCACCTCCACCAGTAAAGATAGGAGAGGTACCACACACAAAAAAAAAACCATCTCTAACTTCACTCAGCTGATATTGTACCGGATATTAGGAAACTGGGCATACGAAAGGTTTGTGAACGAAAAGCAAAAAAAAAGAAGAAAATATTATTCACATTAACTTTTACATGACAATATTGTCTGGATTGAACAGTTGTTGACGGCTGCCTTATTAGTAACAAGTAAACTTGGTCTAACCATAGAGATCATTTAGTCACATTGTGGGATTTTCCCACTCATCGCTTGGTCATAGTGGCACCCAGTACCAACCAAACCTACCCCTACCCCCCATTCCAAAATGAGAAGTAGTTTTTAATTGAATTGAAACCCTATGCCTTTCAGAACACCTCTTGTGATTTAACTCTCTTGACATACTTTTCAATTTGATCCTTCTTCCATTCCAATATTCTCTTCTGGTTTACTACTTTGTGGTCTTCCTCCTCGGACGACGAGCTCCCTTCCTCTTCCTTGGCTTGCTCCTGTTTGATCTGTTTCCATTTCTCGACTAGGGAGTGAGGAATCTTCTTCTTGGCTAAAAGTTTTTTCTCCTAAGAACAAGAGAGTTAAGACAAGAAAAATGTTGTTTGAAAAACGGTGGGGGAAAAAGAACAAACAACATATGAAAAACACCCTATTTAATATATACTTCGATAAGATGACTGCACTTCTGTCCAAAACGGAAAAGAAATCATGAATATTTCAATATTGCATAAAATGGTTAACACCCAAGTACACATTGCCTAATACTTTTGGCTTCCTTGCAAGTGACACTTTGAAGTAAGATGTTCTTAATTATTATTTCAGAAGGAAAAGATGAGTTGATTATGCTTTAGGCTTCCTTTAAAAATTGTTTTCTCAATTATCACATCAAAAGCAAATATGATTTTATTAATGTACAAAAGCTGAATCTAATCCATACCTTAGCTTTCTTAAGTTTCTTAGACTTGCTGCCTTTCTTGGCTGTCTTTGGTTCTACTGAGCTGTCGGGGGAAGCGGTCGTCTCATCCACTGGTTCACCATCGATGTTGTCAAACGTCGGTTGGGCGCTATACAACTGAGGCAAGGAGGACAGCTGTGCTTGATCGTAGATCAACTGTGGTTTACCTATGATAGCCACATTGCTCTCTGGTTCCGGAGGGGGTGCGGCTGGTTCCTCCAATTCGTCTTCGGGGGGCGCTGGAGGAGGCGGTGGAGGTGGCGCTGCTAGGCTGGCTGGTAAATGAGGATCTGATTCCGACGATGGCAGAGGAGGGGATGGAGATAGGGGCGGAGGGGGAGGGACGTCGCCATCATCTGGAGGCGGTGGTGGTGGGGAGGGTGGCAAAGGGGGTATATCCAACTCAGTCCCTGGTGGTGGAGGCTCGTCTGGAGGGGGAGGAGGGTAAGGTTCTGAGGGTGGGGGTGGAGGAGGAGGATTAGAGACTGAGTCTGGTTCTGGAGGGGGAGGTGGGGCCACAGCTAACACCTCCAAGGCTGGGATAGGCGGAGGGGGAGCTTCTTCCTTCACGGTGATTGGTGCCTCCTTAAGTTTTTTCTTCACTTTGGATTTTCCCTTTTTGCTGCTCTTCTTTGTGGTCACCTCGGAGGAAACTTCTTGTTTGCTTCCCTCTGTGGAGACAAGTAGAACAGAAAGGTGTCAACATTGCCTTTATTGAGAATGCAACTTTTCTCACATTGGTTACTGTGACATCGCCAGCTCTGAAATAGACTGAAAAAACAATTATTAAAACATGCTGTCATGGTTATAGAAGATGCGCATAGCAAATCTATCTTTATATCACCTGATCAATGGCACTGCCCTTGGAATTTGACTCTCCAAAGTGACACAACAAAACCAAGAGCAGACTTATTCTAGATAACAAACACATTCCTATCAAAATAAAAAAGTATCAAAAACATATTCAGTTTGTAAACAGCTGGACTGAATCTTGTTGTCAATTACAGCATCGTTCCGACTATTTTCGGTAACACTTTCCTAAAAACAAATTCTCACCATCGCAACAGACACTACTATAGATAAACACATTTTGGTCTCATACGGAAGCCACGGCCACAATTGTTCTTGTTCTAGTAATTTTTATAATTCAGTTTGATTATAACATAATGCATCTCAGCACTAGTAAGCTTCACATTCCTAAAATTTTCACTGAAGCTGTTGTAACTGTATCAAATGTCTTCTTTCATACAGGAAGTACCTGCACCTTTATAAGTTCCATAAACCCTATCATTAACCCCTACATGTATAAGGTCATGGCCATCAACTGTTCCTTTCACTAGCAACATTAATGCCAGGGACATACTCTGGTGGCATCAACGTTTTGACCGATGCTGTCGAAACGCTTGTCTCTCATTTCTTACAGATGCTTTTGGATCGACTTTGTGGAGCTTACCAGTAGACGAAATCATGTTCAACAGCGAATCCTTGTTGTAAACAGCGCCCTCTACCGACGACGCCAGAGTGAAGGCTGCCTGCGAGTCTTCCTTGCCCGTGACGCCTATCTTCTCCTGTTCCAGTTGCATGGCCTCCAGAGGATACTCCCATTGGGACTCTCCCGTGGACTGCTTCATGTAGAAGTACTGCTTGTGGTTCCTGTCAGGGTCAAGAGAGGAAAACAAAAAAAAGGGGAACATGATAGAGAGACAGCGAAGATGAATTAGAAAAATCAGAAGGGGTTGATGATGATAATGATGAAGAAGATGATGCTGCTGCTAAAATTACCAAGGAGAAAAGAGAGAGAGAGTCGAGCATAAAAATAAAAAAAAACATCAATAAGTCAGATGACTTACTGTTGACTCTGTAAACTTTCAGCAATGCATCATTTGTGAGTCACCAATGAAACTACTACAAATTTCCCCCCCAAAAAAATACATGAGTTGCAAAGGCAATGCCAACATTCATGTGTGGATAACCAAGTGAGGCACCATTTTAGCTCACTCTTCCAACTTTCTCTAAATGTATCACTGATTGAGCCAGCTATGTAAGCGACTCGGACAACATTCACTGTGAGTCGCACAATTACAGGACTCTACCAAGAATCATCAACATATCACTGAGCGAGATACCCTTTTTTCTCTTATCTTAAAGTTTTGAGGGCCTGATGTTTTGGTCCTAGAGGGATCAGGCCCTCTAAATTTACCTAAACATGCGTTCTACAATCCTTTTCCTTCTCTTTTTTACCTCATTTGTCTGTTAAAGTCCTACAGGGTTTGAAGGAAAAGAAAACCTTCTCAAATTACCCGACTTCAAATCTGTTGTAAGACAACTACAGGATAATGTTACTGTCCTGTTTAGTACTGTAGACAGGCCATTTTGGTAACTATCAGATTTCAAAGCACATGTCAGGTTTAGCTCTTTACCACTACAAATAACTGATGAGCTATCAGTGAGTTTGATGGTTTACTTAATGCTTGGACGATCCCAAAGAACCACATGAGCTGAGAACCTTAATTAATAAAACAGAGGTTTACTTAATCATTATGACAAAAGTGACAGCAGCTACTTTATGCCTTCTTGGTTATTACTAAGTGATGTCTGGAGGATGTTCACAAGTGTCAGTTGAAAGCTCTCAGTAAATTAGAGGTTTTATTCATTATTCTTTAAACTTTACTTTTTCATTTAATATTTTAAACTCCCCCTCCTGACCCATTCTTACGAGGCAAGGATCATGGAAGAATCATTACATAATACTATGTCAGCTCTTATCTCCCCTCCCCCTACCGAAACCTTCAAAGAAAAACAAACACTTTTATCTAATACACATATAAGACACAAATAGTCTGTTGGTTCAATAGATGTCAAGCAACATTAAATCTTTACCGACAGCCGGTAGACGCATGGAATATGACCAATGCAAATAATTAATGTACTTAACGGAAAAAAAAAATTTAAAAAAATGCTACAAATTCACACATATGACAATAATAAGAACATTATAAATGATTTATTGTGTGGATGACTCACCAAGTAGTACCACACTGGCCTTACAAAATAATGAAAGGTAACAGACTGACCGTACCGGGATCCAGCTCTTCAGACATCACTGCCAAATGACCTCTGACCTTGGTAGTCTCCCTCCAGTCACTTCCACCAAGTCCAAGGCTCTAGAACTACATCTACTTAAGATGTTCCATCATCACAGGAGAGAAAGAAATGTTTGCAAAGCGCATCCCTATGGGATGTCAGATCCGGTTCATTGACCCCCAAAATCCTCGGTGGGGTGACCCACTAAACAGGTTTAACCATGGGCCACGGGAGGGCATGAGAAGATTGTAGAGTTCTTTACCTATAGCCTTAGCAGTCAAAATGTGGGGACCAAGGAAATGGGGGGGGGGCTGTTGAGTAGAGGGTACAGGGTATGGAAAGAATCAAAGATTAGATTCAAAGGAAAAACCAAGCCTAGACCCATTTTACCGTCCTATGAATTTATTTCCTTTGGGAAGATAGACTAGAAAGAACTCGTCTGACACAGGGAGAGGGAAAGGACAATCTAGCAATTCTATTTATTTATAACTAAGTTGGTTCCTATAAACTTGGTCATTATCAGGATTTTAAGATTCTATGTCAACATCAAAATAGGCTACCGCAATTTGATAGAAGGTCAGAGTCCAGTGCAGAGGGACTCGACATGTTAAAGTCCTCCCTAGTTTTGCAAGCTTGATGACTTATAGTGTATATGGGATAAAAGCCATTTGTCTGTGAACTGAATCACTTTGTAAGGAATGGAGGTTAGAAACACTATGACAAAGTGGTTCAGGATATGGTATGGTAGGGAGGGGGGGGGGGGTGGGGGTTATGGCCCTCTAATTTTGTTCTTGATACTTTATAAGGGATAGCGGTACAGAGGCAGCCCTCTTTAGGTAAGGTGGGTCCACATTTAAGGAGCAACTAAAATTGTTGTCTTTTTAAAGGACTGCTGGGGGACCCAATATAAGTGAACTGGATGTAAGGCATCGACACTGTCCTGTCACTTTTCCAATGGGCAATATCTTCTGACGCTGTGAAAATTTGACAGCAGAGTGTGCAAAAAAATATTGTTCAAAGCAAATCGTAGCAGTTCATTGTTCAAAGGTACGGTGAGGCCAGATAAAGACCAAAACGTAAACCGTACCTGTCCCAATGGCAACTCCATCCGCGGGGTGCGGCTTCGCTCTCGTAACGTTCCAACTCCCAGTCTGCCGTCTCCAGTTTCCTTATCAGGTGCTTGCTCTCCAACAGGCCTTCCCTCCAGTCTTGGATTCTTGTCTGAAGATAAGATCAAACAGAAAGGCGACATAAAAACAATGAAAAACATCATCAATGTAAAAGTCATCCTCTTGTAAACGCCGGTCGAAACGGGCGGAAACGAGACGACCTAACGACACTCGCAATCATTCTGACATTGTCGGGAAACTTTGTGGAAACAGATGAATCTCTTCCAAACCAGAAGGTGGGAGGGATATGGTGATGTGACACAGCTGACGACATCACAAACCGACTAGTTGAGCCGGCCTTGCGTTCTTCTTTGACGATAAAACTTTTTTACAATCTATCAAAAGACCAGCATTGGTAGACAAAGCTATTCTGTAAAAATATTACTTTCCTTTGTCGATAAATGAGTTTAATATTATTGTAAAGAAAAGCGAAGACATTTCACAGCTCAACCGCCATCACAACATCATTGAATCTGTTGTCGCCAAGTCCATTCCCCCCCCCCCCCCCCAAAAAAAAATTGCAATAAATTTGACATATTTTCATTTCTTTGCCTTTCAAAATGCTATGAGGATGCATTTTTGACAGAAAGATGCAGAATATTTCCCAGTATTTGCCTTAAGCAATCAAATTCGGACACAACAATATCCCTTCAGGTTTTAAAGGCAATGGTTAACATAAACTCAAGTGAAAGACTAGCAGTTCTGTGTAGTAGTTAGGTCTACACCATAAAACACACACATAGGGTACTAAAGTTACAAATAAAGTGCTAGTCCTCGCACTCTCTTTCATCGAGATGAGGTATAACAGAATTACACACCAAGCTTAATGTAAGCTAAAGGGCTTTACTAAACACTTACTTCTGTAGAGATGAGAAGAAGCTGGAACTTGGTGAGACCTTTCTTGCTTATGCCTAAGAATTGCAGTTTGCTGGTGAGTGTTGAAGCCAGGTCCACTATTTTTGTCTAAAAAACAGAAAGGAAAATCCAACATATTAAGCCTCTCAACAATGGACAATTCCCTCCTTCTAATCGAGAAGATGATTGACGAAATTGGAGGAAGGGGGCATGGGGTAGGAGGGTGTGAGCGAGGGGAGAAAGTGAAGGGTTTCTATTCAAATCTGTCACCATAGCAATGATAGTAGCTGGAAACGATAAATTTATGATTAAGGGTATCACACACTGGATATGATCTGCTTGTCCATTGGGCTACCTCAAAGGGTAGGTCTGCTCATCTCTAAGACAAGCTGGTCTTCAGCGTCTGTTTTATATCTCCCAGTTTCCTTCTTTAAATGACAACAGTCATCCAACATTCAACACATCTTCATTCCCCTTCAAGCACTTTCTTTCTTTTACTGTACCTCTGTCCATAGGTGTGCCAACTCCTGTTCATTGGCGCTCAAGTTCTTCACCCTTTCCCACCACCCACCTCTCCTCTTCGTGTGTAAACATTAAAGGTACAGACAAATTGTCATTGAGTTATGGCACCAGAGGGTCAAAATATACTACAGGTAACCTGTCAATATGTATGTCAACCTGTTTATCTTAATGCAATAGTATAACAAGTCCATAACAAGTATAGTATAACAGGTCCATAACAAGTATAGTACAACAGGTCCATAACAAATATAGTATAACAGGTCCATAACAAGTATAGTATAACAGGTCCATAACAAGTATAGTATAACAGGTTCATAACAAGTATAGTATAACAAGTCCATAACAAGTATAGTAAAACAGGTCCATAACAAGTATAGTATAAACAAGTCCATACCTTCATCTGTTCCTCTTCTTTCATCTTCTTCCTGCTCGTGGATTCTTCTGGAGTCTCAAGATCACACTGGACTCCTACCTCCACCGTCTCTACTGACCCTGCAGTCCTCATCTTCTTGGGTGGGATTATCTCCACTTTATCCTCATCCATAGCTTCTGCAATATGAGATCAGCCAAATAATGTTTCTCAATGAATCATAACAGCATATTCATCAATCTTAAGTTTGGTAATTTCTTACTTTCTTTATCTTTCGACTGACTTTTCTACCTGTTAAATTAAATATCAGTCAATTAATCATAGCAAACTAACTGGGAAATTTTAGAGATCCTTTCAATTCCATTATCTGATTCTTTTTAGGACTTACACCACTCGCTACTACCGATAACCTCGTTCATACATCAAACAGTACCTATAACTCAATATACCTCATACAATAGAACACACTTGATGCGGTCTATGATATGGCCTAACCTATCTGTATTCCTGAAATCCAGCCTTTAATTTAATTTCATCACTGTTCATTACACGGTCATTAACTGACTCTTGATGTTCATACGATCACAAGGGACAAGTTAGTGTTCCAAGTTTGCATACCTCTACAATTTGTCTGCTCTGAAATACCATATAGTTCCTGTATTATAAAAAATTTCACAAGGGACAACCACCACACCTCTACAGGGAATAAGTTAGTGTTCCAAGTTTGTATACCTCTGCAATTTGTCTGCTCTAAAATACTATAATTCCTATATTACCAACAAAAAGAACCCTGCTATATGTTTCCACTTTACAGCAAATTTTGCATTTTGCGATGTGATACCGGATATATTTATTCCCTGCTCTACTTTTAGCAATGCGCTACTGGATAGATTATTCTCTGCTCTTCTTTTACGATAAGTTCTCACCTTCTCCATCTTCCACCTCCTCTATCTTCCTTTTCACCGTCTCTTTAGTCTCTTCCAGCTCGTCGATCCCGCCCAACTCTTCCAGCTTCCTCTTGAGATCCGACTCCAGTTTCTGAATATCCTCTTCCTCCTCCTCTTCCTCCTCCCCTTCCTCCTCATCTCCATTTTGTTCTTCCACAGCTTCCATCTGTTCTTCACCTTCTCCATCTTCTTTGATCATGTCTTTCTCTTCCGTTTCTGTTTCGACAGTGTCCAAGAGCTCCAACTTTCTAAGCTCCGCCTGAAGAACAGATATAATTTACAGGTGGTCGTACAAAATATGTTATATAGCCTGTTTCAGTATGTCAGTTTCTGCATTGCTGTACATTATAAAGTAGCTGTTACTGTAGACAACTAAAGCATATTTTTTTATAAGATGGTGGGTGACATTGCTAAGCAGATGTTTTCTGAACAAAACAGATACATCAGAGAGAATAGCCAACACTTTCAAAATTGCCAAATATTTTAAGGGAGAGTCTAACCTAGTTGACCCCGTGTGTGAGCAGGGATACCAAAAATTAACATATCAAAAGGTGGTCTCCAAATTTGAGGAATGACCCTTGCAATGTTTGTAAACAAAAACAACCAGTTTTCTCATTCAAATATTCTTAAGAGTAATGGTTGATACTTCTTGGTGCTGCGTCGGCTTCTTAGCATGATTCTAACAGCTACATCAAACCCTGATTCCTGATTTATAGGAGAGAATTGGGGTCTCATTCAACAGATGTCTTACACCAGAAACTTTCTTATTCAACAGATGTCCTACATCGGTGACTGCCTCAATCAACTGATGTCTTACTGTACACTAATGTCTGTCTCGTTCAACAAATGTCTTGAACCAGAGACTGTATCTTTCAAAAGATATCTACCCTGTACCAGTAATTATCTCTTCAGCCAATGTCTTACACCTATAATTGTCTCATTCAACGGATGGCTTACACTAGTCAGTAACTGTCTCATTCACCGGATGTCTTACAACAGTAACTGTCCCCTTCAACAGATATCTTATACCAGTAACGGTCCCCTTCAACACATGTCGTATTCCAGTAACTGTCCCCTTCAACAAATGTCTTATACCAGTAACTGTCTCATTCAACACATGTCCTACACCAGTAGCTGTCCCCTTCAACAAATGTCTTATACCAGTGACTGTCCCCTTCAACACATGTCTAATACCAGTCTCTGTCCCCTTCAACAGATGTCTCATACCAGTAACTGTCCCCTTCAACAGATGTCTCATACCAGTAACTGTCCCCTTCAACATATGTCTTATACCAGTAACTGTTCCCTTCAACACATGTCTAATACCAGTAACTGTCCTCTTCAACACATGTCTTACACCAGTCTCTGCCCTCTTCAACAGATGTCTTATGCCAGTAACTGTCCCCTTCAATACATGTCTAATACCAGTCTCTGTCCCCTTCAACAGTTGTCTCATACCAGTAACTGTCCCCTTCAACACATGTCTTACACCAGTAACTGTCCCATCCATCACATGTCTTATACCAGTAACTGTCTCATTCAACACATGTCTTAGACCAGTCTCTGCCCCCTTCAACAGATGTCTTATGCAAGTAACTGTCCCCTTCAACACACGTCTTACACCAGTCTCTGTCCCCTTCAACACATGTCTTACACCAGTCTCTGCCCCCTTCAACAGATGTCTTATGCCAGTAACTGTCCCCTTCAACACACGTCTTACACCAGTCTCTGTCCCCTTCAACACATGTCCTACACTAGTCTCTGCCCCCTTCAACAGATGTCTTATGCCAGTAACTGTCCCCTTCAATACACGTCTTACACCAGTCTCTGTCCCCTTCAACACATGTCCTACACCAGTCTATGTCCCCTTCAACATATGTCTTGCACCAGTCTCTGTCCCCTTCAACACATGTCTCATACCTTTTTCTGCTCCAGTTCTTCTTCCAGCTGTTTATCAATATCTTCTACATCTTCGTCCACATCCTCCTCCTCCTCCTCCTCCTCTTCTCCTTTTTCATCTTCTTCTTCTTCTTCTGTGGCACCGCCCTCCTTTCTGCCTCCCTTGTCATTCTCATCCTCATCGTCATCAAAGAGCTGGTAGCGAGACAGATCATCGTCGTCTTCGTCGTCATCGGCATTTGATTTTCCCTCCGATATTTTCTTCCCGCTTCTCTCGCCCTGTTCTCCACTTGGTTTCCCATTCTGCTCTTTCTTACTCTCTGCCTCCTTCTCTTCCTTATTTTCCTCAGATCCGAGAACCTCCTTTTCATCCGTCTGTTTCACAACTTGCTCCATCTCTGTTTCACTTTTACCTTCTTCTTCTTCGTCTTTCTTCTCGCTCTCATCATGGCTACTATTATCCTCCTCTGGAGAGTCGTAACCCACTATACCCCCGATGGCCCCTGCTGATACCTCCACATGGGGCTCAGAATTAGCTGCTTCCTCGTCCGTTTCGCTATCTTCTTTCTCTTTCTCCGCGACGTTATCCTTCCCTGCACCGCTGGAGTCTGGTTCTTGTCGAGTGAGCTTTTCCAGTAATGTGGGTTCTTTCTCTGCCCGGGTGGTATCAGCTGCTTCAGTTGGGGCAGTAGTGGGAGGCTTGTAAGCGGCAGGTGCCTCCCAGGTGACTTCATTGGTCTTTGAGTTCCAATAGTAGTAACAGTTTGTGTTTGGATCCAGTATTTCTTGCCATTCCTGTTCAACAGGTTCTGTTGTTTCTTCCACAATCGTAGAGCTGCTTGCATCTTCCGTTTTCTCCTCCTTGGTTTCTGCCGCCTCTGTGCTGTCTGGCTCGGTGTGCTGTGGGGTGCTGGATCCACTGTCCAGTGCATCAATTTCCTGCCCCGAAGAAAAGCAAAAAATAAAAAGAGTATGATCCCAAATTTGTTCAAATTTATGAATAATTTACTGGCTTTTCTTAAAACTCCCTCACGCCCACATACTTTTGATCAAAATATTAAGACCACTCGGACTGTTAGAGATATGTAACTGCGGACAAAATCAACAAGCTATAGTGTCATACAAGACAAGCTTCTACAGTAGTTCATCCGTTATCTTCAGGACCATTGTTCAATAGAAATATTGCAGTGTAGCTGGGTTTACAAAGTGCAGTTAAAAGTAGCTGGTAGTTTTCTTCTTGGCGAAAGGTGTCACGAGGGTGGAGGGGAGAGCTTGAGGGAAGCTCTAACCCCATAGGAGAATTATTTTGTTAATTTAAAGATTCATGAAAACTTCTGATGAGGAAGAATCATAAGTACTGATGCTGACACATAGGTGGATGAGTCCCTGACCATTACATTAACATTGAAAGTTGGTCACAACAATACACAATCCCAAAACTCCCCCCCACCCCCCTTTTCCCAATTGGAGGTATGACTGCATTTGGTTACAACTCATCTGTTCAACAAGTCTATTCACAAAATGTTAAGTTTCTTGACAAGACTCCTTACCGCCAGAAAATCTGCTAGTTTGGTATCCATGACATCTGGTGGTTTGTTTCCATTTGCTGGAAAGGAAAAAGAGCAAAGTATTTATCATGATTAATTAAGCTAAAAGACAGCGACTGGCACGGCCATGCGTGCTTCAAATAAAAAAAAAACCTCAAAATAGGGTGCAACCTTGTACATGTTTATTGAAAGATCATATTCGGTAGATTGTGCAGTACAATTAACCTTTTTGTAATGAAGGGGGTTTATTTCAAGTTCTTTCACTGACTTTCACCAATCATGTGCACTTTTAAGGGTCTTATTCTAGTTCAATGCTTCCCATTGGACAATTAATCAAACATACTGTACATATTCATATGTAACTTCTTAGCCATGGACCTTTGGATGTGATTAGCATTCACAATAACAACTAATGGGGCTATAAGTCTAGCCATCATACTGACCTGGAGGAAGAATTGCAGTTGAGCCATTGTCCTGGTCATCTTCATCGTCACTTCCTTCATACTGACCGACTAATCCGCTAAGAGCATTCTGCTTGTTGGAAGGGCCTTCAAATGGGCAAAGAAAGTTAAACTTAAATGAACATTTCAAATAGAAATAGGCAACTTTTCCCCAAAAATAAATGCACTAGGGAGTGTTCAATCTGTCTCTATATCTTTTCGCCTTCTTTACCAAGACATGGTTAAGCAGCTACTTGATTAGACTTTGAATACAATTTTTTTTTAAATACAGATACTAAAACCCCACAACAATGTACCCATAAGCCTTGGCACTGTAAATAGGTATCTATAGGTACAATTGAAATAATGTAAGTATAAGTGTTGTAAAGTTCTAAATTTCCCCTACATAAATTTGCTTTGAATTATATGTGATCAACAAAAAGATACATATGGGCATTGAAAAGCTGTGAACCAAATAGAATCATTGATCATGGCTTATTTGCTTATTATCTTATTAACCTTTAATTGGCAAGAACGTCTTGGAAAGTGTCTAGTTAGATTGATCAACTGTATGGTAGTTTTGGTTCAAGTTTAAAGTGTCAATCTTTGCAAAACATCTGCAAAAAAAAGATACATATGGGCATTGAAAAGCTGTGAACCAAATAGAATCATTGATCATGGCTTATTTGCTTATTATCTTATTAACCTTTAATTGGCAAGAACGTCTTGGAAAGTGTCTAGTTAGATTGATCAACTGTATGGTAGTTTTGGTTCAAGTTTAAAGTGTCAATCTTTGCAAAACATCTGCATTAAAGGGGACATATTTTACAGCTTTGAAAACAATTTGTAAAGTAAGTTTTACGTAAAAACTGACTGGTGCTCAGTGTTCTGATGCACGAACGTGCTTGGTGTGATGATGCACGAATGATTAAATCCTGCTACATAGACACATAAATCTACTGTATGGTAGGGGTGTCTATACACTCACCAGATTTCTGACTATCCAGCTGTAACACTTTTCTGCGTCTCGATGCATTCTCTTGCAACCGCTTCCGACCCATCCTTCAAAGGTTTCTTTGTGGAGTGTGGTCACCTTTTCCTAAATAAGACCATAAAATAATGATAATACACCAAGACTTAATGATTATTGAATCCTTAATGCTGTATTTTATTAGAGTACAGTAGCTTTGCTACTATGTGTCACTTTAACTTTGAGGAATGCATGAAATATGAAGACATGATTGGACTGCAACCACACAATTTAGCTAAGAGATAACCTTGCATATGGTTAAAATAGTTTGGTTTCTCTTTATTCAAACATATTGATACATAAATATTTTTTATCCATGACATAAGAACATGGAAATCTTGTGCCCCACAAGCATAAATTGGTCTAAATAATGTTTCATCTGCACATTTTATGCCAAATTTTAGCAAGACAATATATAACAGAACGTTTGGTTTATTTTTATTAAAGTACAGTAGCAGATGTGATATAATATTGTTAGGTTCAACAGCATGTTTGATGCAATTATAATGCAATCATACTTTGAAATTAAATTTCTCTAACTTCTACATAGGCCTAGCCTAGGCCATATCAGATTCTAGGCTGGCCTTGCAATGTTTGGAGTAATTATAGAATACAGGGCCACTCGATGATTCTATCTGAGCATCCGGATGCGCGGATGCTCAGTCTCACCCCATTACGTATGTGAGTAAAAAATGTCAAAGTCCAAGTTCTTTCTTTTTGAGTGGATGCGTGGATGCTTGGATGCGGAGTCAAAAATTTCCTAAGTCCTTTCCTAGTACTGCTGTGGTGGAATTTTTGAGGGCGTCGCACATGTACGGATGCCTTTTAAGAACGACACACTATTGATGTGGAATATCTTCGTACATGCGGGACTTTCAGTATTTGAAATACGTGATGGTATATAGGGAAAATTCTAAGTCCATTCCTAGTACTCCCGGGGTGGATGAGCGGATGCAGAGTCAAAATGAAATATGTGATGGTATATGGGGAGACTTTTCCAAAATTTTCTTAAGTCCTTTCCTAGTACTGTACTTCCGTGGTGGATGCGCGCATGCGGAGTCAAAATGAAATATGTACGTGATGGAATTTTAGAGGGCGTCATATGTGTACGGACATGTACAGACACACCGCGCATCTGGATGCTGGGAAGAGCTAATGAATGGCCCTGTATTCTATAATTGGATCCAATGTTTACCAACTTGCACATTTACAATTCTTTTTTTGTATTTTGCAAAAATGTTGAAGAAACTATGGAGCATATGGCATTAATATCTTCCCTTAATATCGTGCTATAGGCCTTAAGTAGGCTACACCAAGAATAGATATCCAGTTTTATGATGCAGTACTCTAGCCTAGGGATGCACCGGATATCCGGTCCGGCCGGACTATCCGGCCGGATAGTGAGAAATTATCCGGTTCGGGTTCCGGCCGGATAATTTTCAAAATCCGGCCGGATCTTTTTCAAAATCTGGCCGGATATTTTTCAAAATCTGGCCTGAATTATTCCTTAAAAAGGTGTTGGTATTAACTTAAATCAATGTAACCTATTTCCAAAAATTAATAAAAAAATTCAAAGTAAGGAAAAATCAGGTTTAACATGTTTAATTTAATTTTCTCAATGGTCTGACCCACTGTTTCTAAAGATTAACCAAAATAATACAACTATCATACTTCTACTTCTTATTAATGATTTTCTTTTGTGTAATGAAAAAATCCGGTTCCGGCCGGATTTTATCCGGCCGGATTTCAAGTACTATCCGGCAAACTCCGGTTCCGGCCGGATCCAAAAATTTGGATCCGGTGCATCCCTACTCTAGCCTAGTAAAACTAAAAGTAAAAAAAAGAACAGGCTTTGTGCTGAACTCACTATGAAATAATATGATAGATATCACTTGTTATACTGCAAATGTATCAAGTTCGAAAAAAATAATTTGGGAATAATTGATAGCTCAAATATAGCAAGTTGAACTATAGTTCCGATAACGCTAAACCTAATTTAGGGAAATGTTTTGGAGGTAGCCTAACGTGGCACAACAAAACTCAGCCTAGGCAGTTAGCCTACTGTAACGTAGGACATACAAATAAGCATAACCCTAACGTTTGGCATAGCATGGCTGCGGTACAGCAAGAACAACAGTACAGAAGACAGAGAAAAGCCTAGCCTAACTTTAGGCCTCTACTGAAATGAAATCACAACAACGAACCACATTTTAAGAATAGTTTGAAAGCTATACCGTACGGTTAGTATGCGGTTCATATATTATCAACGTTCTTATTAATTGTTTTGTTGCTACCTTTCAAGTACAACGTTATGGAATCGACATGTCATTTTCTCTGAGAGTCTAATACTAATAATACACCGCCTGTTATGGTATCTGTCCTACATACACAGTATTACTGGAAGAAAAAACTCCGATTTTTTGTAAACTGCCCTCTATTTCGTCATGTTGTTAAAACATTCCAGAGTACCAAAGATTACGCCGTATCAACCTTAGTAGCCTTTGCATGATAGCTATCAAAAAAAGGTGTTTTCCGCAGAAGAATTTTTTCAGCGGAAAGTAGCGTATGCGGGAAACCATCAAATGAACATCTAGATCAACTTCAACATCTAGATGTTTATAATATGTTTGATTTGGTCAGAAAATTAGGTGTACGAGTCTGTCACAGAAGATATTTAGTGCTGTAAATACTGCCATGGCCCATATAGAACAATGGAAAATTTGACTCTATAACATTCAAATTTGTACTTTCTTTTAAGTCTTATTTCCTCGGACTATCACCAGAAATCAATATTGTGTACTGACCTTCCTTTTTCTTATGACTGGTAGTAATTTGACATGTTATTCTTCACTGCAAGCCCCATGCAGCTATTGAACTAATATTTCAATTAATATTTATGCGAAATTTAGACTTGGTTGGTACTTTTTTCTCGATCTTTTGCAATATAAATATCGACGTAAGACTGTCGACATTCACTGCATCGGCTTCGCCACTTTATGCTGCATATGCTTTGTTTATTTGATAAGAATGATGTTTTCTCTTATTTTTATTTCAACATTTACAACTGAATTCCACTTTTCATCTCTTAAGTTTAACTATTTTACCTCCGCCAATCTATATCCTTTCTTAAATTTACGAAGGAGCCCGAGAAGACATGTGAATACAGGTGAATAATTAATACGACCGTTGTTCAGTTATGCCGAAAATTACTAAGTTAATCATCGAATTATTATAATCTCTAGCCTATAAGGTTTGGTCTCCAAATTTCAAGCAACTTTTGGCGGTATTGTTTCCTCCTATATTTCGGAGTTTTAACGTGATTTGGAGTCTGTATGTGGAATTTTCGACTTTTTACGGCAATCTTTGAACGAGCTAGGAGTCAAACGGCTTACCAGTCAAAAGTCCCTTTACCAAAACGTTCCCTTACCAAAACGTCCCCGCTTTTGGTCAAAACGTCCCCGTAAGTCAAAACGTCCCCGTCTATCACATTCATTCACAGTTGTGAATATATATTAATTTTAAGTTATAATTGGCTATACGTTATCGGCATGCAAGTTGGATTACAGGCGCTAAATAAATCATGAAGGACTAAATCGTTTAATTATATTTCCATGCCCCTTTTTTTACCCGATCTTTTTAATGTATATTTTTATTTACCGAATCATGATTTTTATTTGTGATCACAAATGTTTTTTGCCTGTCGGCACTTCCCACTCCTAAAAACTGTGATTTCAACCTAAACTATACGTATCCTTACTGTTTGATTTGAACTAAAAACATCCACACTTGCATTCCACCTGATTATAAAAGCGGGGACGTTTTGACTTACGGGGACGTTTTGACTGCGGGAAGTTTTGGTAAAAAGCGGGGACGTTTTGGTAATGGGACGTTTTGACTGGATACCGTCAAACGTACGTACACTTTGGACGGATTATAAAGATACACGGAATCAAAGAGTTAATTATTTGTTATTATTTAGCCCTGACGTAGAATGTTGTGGAAAGTACTGGTTTGCCCATGAACATGTTTATAACTTTTGAATTGAAAGATAGTCCTGTTTGGGCAAGTTAATGTTCTTACCCAGGGGCCTAACGCTTTATATTTCGTAGTCGGCAGTGAGCTATGATGCCAACCTAGCATATTTTGTAACGCATTTGACTATTTGTCCAATTCGTATATGGACAGTTCGAACTGTACTGAAGGTAAGGTTGACGTTCAGCCTCGCTGTTGACAACATGGCCAGCAACGCTCCTAAATCCATAGACATTCCGCTTCGAGACACAGATGAGGTACGTTATAAACTCATTATTTAGTACTCGTTGAACTTTAACTGATTAATTAATATCTTAACTTCTGTTGTTTCTACTTGGAGTCAACTTATTGCTATGATTTACTGTATGTCACTCAAAATGAAAGAGTGTACTGCCTATGTAAGGGTAATGTTGTATATTACCCATTAACCACACACATGAACGAAGCGGTTCCACGACATAGTGCCTTTCACTGCAATCTGCAGACAGTACTGTAGTGTAGGCTTAGCCTAGTGTATTGTTGTATCAAATTTCTATCACCGTCGCAAACTTATTCATCCGGCAGCCTGACAAATAGTGGGGCACACTGCCTTATTAATCTGGCAGGTGAGCAACTTGTAAATGCAAAAAAAAAAATATTTGTAAATGTAGCACAATTGAACACAATTTTTGGGAGCCCCAGTGTATATGCTGAAGC
Source organism: Apostichopus japonicus (assembly GCF_037975245.1). NCBI lineage: Eukaryota > Metazoa > Echinodermata > Holothuroidea > Aspidochirotida > Stichopodidae > Apostichopus > Apostichopus japonicus. Next base: position 16,145,441 of record NC_092567.1, read on the forward strand.
TAAAGTTATTCCTCCAGTTCATACAGTATGTAATATGATGGTATAGGCCTAGATGGTAAATTTGCAATATTAATATACAATTAAGACAGTGGTAATGGGGCATTCCATTATAAATTTCAGTCAGTCTCTGACAACAAGATCGATGTTTGATCAGATTACACCAGCAATAGAAATACCTATGTTTGTAATGGTAGAGAGTCAAGCTTCTCAAATCAAGGAAACATTTTCTCTTCTCTTTTTTACACTGATATTTACTGTATAATTCCGCTATTTTGGGGGTAAATAATTTACAAATGGGCTTCAAGTACAAAAATGTTGCTTCACTGTGTATGGCAATTTTGACTGTTTTTGTTAGAGTTCTGTAAAGTAAAACTGTGATTACAAAAAGTTACAATTGACCTACCAAAGTGTCAACAAGAGTGTCTATCGGTACCGGTATGTGTATAACACAATGCGCAAAGTTGGGGATGTTGTAAACTTACCATACACAACCATATTTGGCTATTTTATGACAAAGTTTTTGCCATGGCTATGCAACATTTAAACGCACCATGTGTTTCAGTATAAGACTACAGTTTACGTCTAATATGTTATTCATGATGCAAAGATCACAAGCGTAGAATGTTAAATAAAACTAACATTACTTTAAAACACTTGAGCATATGATTTGTAAGCATACCAAAGTTTAAGGTCATCAATATTATTCCCTAATTAAATATGCTACTGTAGGAGTAAGAGAGTCAATGTTGAGACTTCAAGTAGAGTTTTACTTCAATCTCAGAGGAATATATATTCAAGACCTCACAAAATGATTGAATGCTTCTGAAGGTCTCAGGAATAATGTGAGCTGTCAGAATCCCATAGGAAGATACTGAATGTACAGTATAGTAATTAGTAAACAGTTTATGAATGATAAAATTACAAGGCACATGTTTATGTCAGGATTTTTGCCCTAAAATGTTATCCCTGGTAGAGTAACTGTTATGCACATGTTTATTGATGTATTGATGTATGTTCTTGTGTCAAGATGGATTGCTCAAGACTAATATTAGATGAGAAAAGCAATTACTTATATCCAAATGTTGCTATTTTGGATTAATATCATAGTTCACCTGATAACTTATTTGTTACAGATAGAGACATGTCTATATTGCTCAGTGGCATAGGAAGGTACTTTTGAGTGGCGGGGGGGGGGCTGAAGATTGATGGCCGGCCTGGGGAGGGGTTTAAGGGGAGGGGGTGTCCCTCTCTCCTTTGGTGTTTTTTGTGCATTTCCAGGTGGCCTCAGATGCAATTTGGTGCAATATAGCACACTTCAACACCCACTCCATTTTGTAAATAATTTTACATTTTCACCTGGCCTTAGATGCAATTTGGTGCTCCAAATGAGATTTTTTTCTCATTTGGAAATGAAAAAGGGGTTTTCTGACTTGCGAAGCGGGGGCGGAATGATACTTCCGCCCCTCCATATTTTTCACTGGGGGGGCTGGCGCCCCCAGCCCCCCGGTTCCTACGCCCTTGATATTGCTCAACAATGAGCGTTCTTGCCTTTATCTTATTTTTTTCTTTGGAAATTTTGGTGGCATTATCTTCATAATTTATGTTTACAGGTGATTGAGTTGGATGTTGAGCAATTGCCAGAAGGTGAAGAAGTCCTCACCATCCTAAAGCAAGAAAATGCTCCCCTACACACATGGCTGGCTCTTGGCGTAAGTACACAGTACTCAGTAGATTCCTTGTCAGTGGAATTTAGTATGTATAGATGTTTTCAATGTACTGTATAATGTTAGAGGTAAAGTTAAAAGGTGGGATGTTTGCATGGTACTTGTGACTGTTTTGCATCATATAGTACATTGGTAATTTATAAATTATAAAGTCAAGAAACAAGATAACCAGAAAATGCCAGCTAAGTAACACAGGAAGTGGAAGGTCAAACTACTAACAGTACAGTAGGTGATGTTCCATATCCTGTTCTAGATTTATGCATGTGATGATCCTGCTGGTCAAATTCATTAGTTGTGAAGACATTCCACCGCTTTGATGAGCATCACACAAGTCTGTTATTATCACCTTCATAATAAGTAATTGGTTTATAGGCAATTTTAGACATTATCATTGCTAAATGAGAAATTTTAAAATTATAACCATAGTTTGGGTTCAAATGACACAGATTCTGCAGTTTTCACTCTCACAGACTGATATTGGTTAACATGCGTCCATCTTCCATCTGTGAGGAACAAAACCCAACTTTGATTTTCTGGTCTGTATGATACTGAAGTTTCTACATTAAATGTCTATGTAGTGTAACAACTTTTGCATGTTTTATGATCTAGCTGGAGTACTACAAGCAAGGTAAAGTGGAAGACTTTGTGAAGATCTTTGCATCCTGGCAGACAGATGCAAACTTGGACTATCCTGGAAATGAAAAAGACCAGATGACGGCCCTGGATACGTTAGCAGCCTATTATGTACAGCAGGCTAGAAAAGAGAAGAACAAGGATACCAAGAAAGAGCTCTTCACACAGGCTACCCTGCTGTATACCATGGCAGATAAAATTATTATGTACGACCAGGTGAGATCATTTAACTAATCATGTAACTAAATATCCTAATAGTAATTGAAGATTTTGAAAAATATCCAATTATTTTTAATATCCTGAAATGGACTCTTATAGAGAAGGAAATCAAACATATGTTTTAAATTGCTGTCTAAAACACACAGCAAAAAACAAAAATTGCAAATGTTTATTACTAACTTATTCCAAGTCTTGGTCACATCCCTCCAGCTTTCTCTGCTTTTGCAGTCATAATTTGTGTGTATTTTCTTAAAACTGTACAAGTTGTGTGCAAAAGTAAGTTGGCCTGACGTTTCGATCCTAGCAGGATCTTCTTCAAAGGCTAAATATCAAGTAACAGTAACAGAAGGGACAAAAACATGCACAGAATACAGACAGGTTATTAACCATGCTCATTAAACACAATCTCCTACACAGGCTCTCTAGTGGATAAGCAGTTTGCTAACAGTTTTATTTTATTTTCACTGTACAAGTTGATAAAGCTGTTTGATAAGTTGTGTAGAGATGTGCATACTGTAAGTTTATGGACTTTGTAGATACAGTATCCATGCAGTACAAGAATCTATGTTTCATTAATTAAAAGTAGTAGTCTTATTAGCAGAAAGGATAAAGGTGAAGGTAATGACATAACATGTGGATAACATCTTACTAATATATTATTTTCAGAACCATTTACTTGGAAGAGCCTGTTTTTGCTTACTGGAGGGGGACAAGATGGACCAAGCTGATGCTCAGTTTAATTTTGTCCTGAATCAATCCCCCAATAACATCCCAGCTCTCCTTGGGAAAGCCTGCATCTCATTCAATAAGAAAGACTATCGAGCTGCCTTAGCGTACTACAAGAAAGCCTTACGAACTAACCCAAACTGCCCAGGTAAGCTGACATATAAACAAAATTGAGGAAAGTCATAATGGACTAATCCTTCCTGCTCAGGTAAGGTAACCATGTGATAGTAAAGCTAAAACTCTGAGGACTAGTCCAATGAGCCCATGTAAGGTAACAGTGATAGTAAAGGTAAAATCATAATGGACTAATCCAGCCTGCCCAGGTAAGGGAACAGTGTGATAGTAAAGGTAAAACTGAGGACTAATCCAATGAGCCCAAGTAAGGTAACAGTGATAGTAAAGGTAAATCATAATGGACTAATCCAGCCTGCCCAGGTAAGGGAACAGTGTGATAGTAAAGGTAAAACTGAGGACTAATCCAATGAGCCCAAGTAAGGTAACAGTGATAGTAAAGGTAAATCATAATGGACTAATCCAACCTGCCCAGGTAAGGGAACAGTGTGATAGTAAAGGTAAAACTGAGGACTAATCCAATGAGCCCAAGTAAGGTAACAGTGATAGTAAAGGTAAATCATAATGGACTAATCCAACCTGCCCAATTAAGGTAGCAGTGTGATAGTAAAGGTAACACTCTGAGAACTAATCCAACCTGTCTATGTACAGTAAGGCAAGACAGAGTATCCATTATGAGTGAACTCCAAACTGCCCTAGCTAGTTACCAACGTGGTAACAAAGGTAAGCTCTACAGGTTACTCAAAAGAGATTAACACAGACTAATTTTCAAAATGTCCAAGTTATGTTACATTTTAATCTTGCATTAAAAAATAGTTAAGAACTGTCCTTTATTGATTTACTTTTGAGTCTTGTCCAAAATAAAGCAGGGATGTGCCCACGCTGGGCGGCAGTGGGCGCCCAGTGCGCCCAGGACTAAAAATTACAGCCCAGCACTGTCTTAAAACTTGTGAATCCTGCCCAGCACTATTATCATCTAAAATCCCAACATTCGTAACATTATATTCAACATCAATTGGGCCACATGTATCCTCGCTTCCCCCCATTTGTCAAATTCACGTAAACACAGGTGCGGAGATATGGAGTAGGCGTGGCTTTAATCTGCAGCATGCAGTATCACACTACACTAGCTCTGTATACAACTTCAAAAATCGAAAAATGTCACCCCTCCCCTTAGACCTCCCCCAGGACGGGGATCAGTATAGCAGTCACTCAGGAAATTCTTGGCACATCCCTGTAAAGTGTTTATTATTCCTAACGTATATCTTTTGTTTCTTCTCTTTCGTATGACTTCTACAGCTGCTGTCCGACTGGGCATGGGTCACTGTTTCCTCAAACTAAATAAACAGGAGAAAGCCTACCTTGCATTCCAGAGAGCCTTGGAGCTAGAACCGACATGTGTCGGTGCTATCATCGGTCTGGCCATCCTAGAAATAAATAACAACGGTGCTGAGGGGATCAGGAAAGGAGTGCAGTTGCTTTCAAAGGCTTACACGATAGATTCCAGTAATCCTATGACTCTAAACCATCTTGCAAATCATTTCTTTTTCAAGAAGGTAAGAGAGAGCTCTTTGTGTGAAATAAGAAAAATACTTTTTACTTACCTGTTAACTCACAGCTAATGTACTCTTATATATATCGGGTGCTAGGCTCTGCCAGGTTAAACAGTGTATCTCACTGTGTTGGTTCACAGCCTTACTTACCTGTTTGCTCACCACAATGGCAGTTTCATCCGTGCTTTGCCTTATTTGGAATTTGTAACAGAGTAACTCACTCAATCCCGACATATCTTTGGCATGACCACAATGCCCCCCATTAAGGCCTTCTTAGGACATCAAGGGAATTGTGGATAGTGTTGTTTGTAGATGCATCAGTAGTTACCTCCACCAGCCAGAGGATGAATTTTTTTTTTTTCAGGGAGAGGCAGGTTATAGTACTAAAGAATGAAGTGACACTCGGCTGGAGCACTCCCGTTTAAAGCTAGGGATGGTAACAGAAGGGACATCACTGATTTGAAGATAGTGGTTTAGCTGCAGGGAATACTTCCCCTTGCTGTGTATGAACACATCTTGAACACTTTTTTTTAAATCTATTAGTATATATGCCTTCAAATTGCATGTATGTATGTATCTTAGATCCTCCTGCAAGCATTAACTCGCGAAGAAGCCATAATTGGCTTATCAAAGCGGCAAGCTGACCGCAGTCAGTCTCTTAGATTCATATTTAATGTCCATGATTATGAAATTGTCCATTGTCTACAACTCTGTAAATGGACCACATACATTAATCTTGGAGTGACTTGAACCGGGGACCTTATGATTGGAAGGCACAGGCGTAACCCGGCGTGCTAACACCGGCATATCGTTTTCTCTTTACAGGATTTTACCAAAGTCCAACATTTGGCCTTACATGCCTTCCATGGAACAGAGAATGAAACCATACAGGCAGAGAGTTGTTACCAACTAGCTAGAGCACTGCATGTGCAGGTAAAGTAAAACAAAATGAAAGAATTTATTAAAAAATCTCTTTTTCGTTAGCTCTATAATATTCCTTCATGCTTCTGTGTGCAATATATCAATAAAATAGTACAAGCAGAGCTTTCCTTGTGGTGTGTATCTAACTAGATCTGGTGGTTATAATATCAGTCACTAAACATCTCTATTTGAAAATCGGCTGGTTTCAGGCTTTCATCTTAAATACACCACAAAGAAAATGTATGTATCTTAATCTTTGGCTGAGAAATTATGTATATGAAGTCTTGAATGTCCTCACTTATTAGAGTTCATGCGATATTGATATATAAATGATAAAATAGTTGGATTGAAATTTTTCCTTTTGGTTAATAAAGCATGCTCCTTTCTCAGATGGCTACCTCTTGTATCTCTTGTATCTTGATACCTTCTATTTTAATTTGATCTGACATTAAGTTGGGGGACCAAATCTAGGAAACAATCAGTTAACGATTGTGTACAATACTTTCATCGGTGATACTGGACAGTTTTAGAGTCTGGTTTCTTTGCCAGATACGAAAGCAACGTTAGTTTTAGGTTTGATAAGTTTCCTGGATTCAGCCTACAAAGTCTATAGCTTGCTAGTTATTTGCTGCTTGTACTAATTATTTCTTTTAATTTTGTAACCTTACAGGAGGACTACGATCAAGCTTTCCAGTATTATTACCAAAGCACACAATTTGCCTCTCCTACTTTCGTCCTGGCTCACTTTGGTTTGGGTCAAATGTACATACACAGAAGGGACACCGAAAATGTAAGCCAATAATTTAACTGCATTCATAATAAATGTTGCCATATTATTAGTTTTAGTCATCAGTATCGTAGTAATTCAATGAAATTTATATATGTTAATTTAGATGTTGTTTGCATGTTTTGTCTACATCTGGAATAGGCTGTATGGCTAGAAACTTGACAAAAGTGTTGAGGCCTCTGATTGGTTCAAGAATGCTCTTCAGATATTAATGTATTTTATATATATATGTTAATTTAATGTGCCTTTTTTGCCACAATCTCCTGTTATTTAAAACAGCACTGTTAAGATTATCTGGTTTTGCTGTCTTTTGTTTTTTTTAAGTAATCATTAATGCCATCAAGATTTTACTGGATTCTGTTCGTCTTCTACATATTGGCATTTCTTACATTGAGAATTGTTTTTATATATGTGTTAATTTCTATCACTCACTCTGTGCAAAATACATAAAATCCATAATTACACAAATTACATCACTTGTAAAATCACATATATATTCGTGTTTTCATTAAAAAAGGTCCTTTATATATTCTTTTAGGCCAGCCAATGTTTTGAGAAGGTGCTCAAGGTACAGCCAAATAACTATGAGACGATGAAGATCTTGAGCTCCCTCTATGCCGAGTCTAAAGACGACGCCAAGCAAGAGTTGGCCAAGGACTACCTGCAGAAGGTGGTGGAACAGTTCCCTGATGACGTCGAAGCTTGGATCGAGCTGGCCCAGATATTAGAAGGATTCGATGTGCAGGTACAGAATGAATTATTTCTCAAAAATGTGTAAATTGTATGTGTTATTTTGCAGTAAACTCTTGTTCAAATTTCATGGCAAGAGCATATTTTCAGGGCAAAGAACAGCCGAAGAGAATTTTTGGAAACTAAATTTTATAGCTGTGTTTCCCATCGGAGTATAAAATAAGAAACAGTTTGCTTACTAGGAATATATTGAAGAAGCTCGCTTTGAAGATTATTACAGCAAATTCTATAAACATTATCGGTGTTCTATCTTTCCACCGACTAGCTGTCAATTTTGCCTGTTGACACACTACATGAGTTTTCATCATATTTGACTCCCACTGTCACTTTGGGGCTATCTAGTAATCCTGAAAAACTATCCCAAAACCACTTATTGGTTGTTTAATTTTCATTTTTCTTACAAAATTGCTTTTTCTACTGCTCAGCAGAGATTCAGCCATTCATCAATGTAGCCCTTTAATACCACAATCCTGCAACTTGTACCGTTTTTTTCCTCATAAATATTCATTTTCATTCATATATTTATGTAACTCTACGTATCTCTGTAGGGAACGCTTGCAGCATATGGTACAGCTACCAGGATCCTGAGAGAGAAAGTGGAGGCGGATGTCCCACCGGAAATATTAAACAATGTTGGCGCTTTACATTACAGGCTGGGAAACATGAAAGAAGCTCAGGTAAGATGCTGATACCTTGAGGAATGATGTTACCAGGACCGTACACGAGCATGGTGTTCAGTGTGTATGATGAAGGTTTTGAAGCAGGGGTTCCCTAACTGGGGTGCATGAACTCCCAGGAGGTGTGTGAGTCCATCCCAGGGGATTCGTGAGACGTTTCTAAAAGTCAACACTAAAGTACTTTATGTTGAACTAAAATCTGATATATCATATAATTTAGTGATGTACAGAAGTCGTACCTATTGACAAACTCTTTTCGGGTTCCATACACATATGTTGCCATAGTAATACCGTACCGTGCATGTGATAAATAACTGAATTATGAAACAGACACAAGCCGCATGACTTTGGTGAAGTTGGTGTACGCATGACAGTACATCGTGAAGATAAATAAGAGCTGATCTGATCTTGAAGTTTCCAAAAAATATTTGTTCATAGCTTTTTTTTTTTCATAACAAAATTACACTATTTACTTGATCTTTAACAAATAATGACTCATATCGAGTCTCGAAAAGTTGGGGGTTTGTGGACAACTCTGACATCAACAGGACTTGGACTTAGGTGGGGGGGGGGGGGATAACGTTAGGGAAACTATGCTATAAAGGCTGTCCGACACTCAGAGCAACACTAATTCTATTTTTACCTTGCTGTCTGTCCATCGTACTGTACAGTATTGGTTGGAAATCAGAACGATGCAATGAACGATTTAACTCAAAAGTTTTGTTTTCCTAATCACCTCTTCAAAGATTGATTTTACCTCTTTTGGGATTCAGAGTAGTGAAAGAGGTGTATCATATTGTTCATTATATTTAAGGAGATGGTACAGTTAAACATTAGTAACTTGTGATGGAAATCAGTAATGGAGAGATTGATTTTAAAAAACCAAGCCAGAATCTAAGGAACGGTACTTATTGTTCATGTTTAATATTTAATCTTTAATTTTGTTGCAAATTTATTTATTCCAATCCTCCTCCTTTAGAGCATGTTGTTCACTTTTCTTTGTTTGTTTAGAAATATTATGAAGCCTCATTGGAAAGGTCAAAGACAGAAGCTGAGCACGATGAAACCTACTACAATGCCATAGCAGTGACAACATCTTACAATCTAGCAAGACTCTGTGAAGCTAGGTTCATGTATGACAAGGCTGAAAAGTTCTACAAAGACATCCTCAAGGATCATCCAAATTATGTAGATTGTAAGTTGTGGCCAGTTTCAAAACAGTTTGAAGGTTTAATGCAACCTAGCCATAGTCTGTCAAGCTAAATTCTGGTGTGTAAAAGTAAGTTGGCCTGACATTTCTATCGTAGCAGGATCTTCTTCAAAGGCTAAATGACAAGTAACAGTAACAGAAGGGACAAAACACGCACAGAATACAGACAGATTAATAAGCATGGTGAACACAAAGAGATAGATGAAAGGGGATTAGTAGACAATGGATGGAGAGCAGAAAGAAAGAAACCAGCAGGGGAAGAGGAGAGGTAGGAGATAAACAGTGGAGGGACAAAGAGAGGATTAAGGCTAAATTCTTGCTTGAAAAAAAACATGTTTTTAAGGAAATAAGAAATCTGATAATGTAGATTTGTATGTTACAGCTAGTTACAACATTGTTAGCTGCCTTTTATGTGTCTGAGCCAGATTCGTGGAGTAAGTTTGTTGAACAAACCATAAATCACTCCCTGTCTAAAAACAAAATCTAGGGTGATTCATATTGTGTAAGTTCCAATGGATAACTCCAAATGATTAGCAAGCCAAGATTTATCATGTGGTCGATGCTTGTTTAATTATGTGACTTTTCTATAAGTTTGTTCCGTTTGTTTATTAATCTTCCAATGTTCTGCAAACTACCTAAACTTTCATAAGCAATGCAACAAAGGTATGGTCAAATACCATCCAAGTAATGCAGATTGTAAGCTTAGTTTTGTTTCAGCAGTGTTGACTGTAAACAGCACAGGAACCCTCTGTGAATGTATGCTCATATTTGAACAAAGCTTGAAAACTCTACAACATGTTTTTTCAAGTTACATTCTTATTTGCTTGTACTGAAATCTCAGCGATGATATTTTAAAGAGCCCTTCCATCAGCTAAATTTGCTAAGATACAGTAAAGGACCCTCTGAATGGTATAGCTTCCACACTGCTTACTGTATTTTTCCATCTAGTCAAGCTTCATAGAGACAGGTTGGTACAGGTATGATTATAAAAAAAGTCGCTTTCTATATCAGCTTGCATTTGTCTATCAAAAGACAGAACTTTACCGAAAAATATCCTAGCAAATTGTCTGCATATTTTTATGGTAAAAAGGTATTGTTCCATAAATTTCATGCAACTGTAGCATTTATGGATTATTGAAAGCTTTAGTTGTGACAATGCTGTAGAGAATGTGGACAACACTAGGATGAAATATGACAATAATGAATAAACCAGATTAATATCAATTTGATGAACTAAGAGGAGATATAAAGTTTGCCATTTCTCATAAATCCAGTGTACTGTTGCTACTATTTCTGAAAATTAGTTTCATTTATTCGCTTCTTTCACCTTCACCCAGGCTATCTCAGAATCGGTTGTATGGCCAGAGACAGAGGCCAAATTTATGAAGCCTCTGATTGGTTCAAAGATGCTCTTCAGATCAACCAGGTGAGTTTGGAAATGGCAAACAATGTTGAAAATACCAGGATTGTGGTTTTATATGCCAGTGTTGTCTTATATGTTAGCCGTAATAACATTGTAAATGTGGACTTACATGTTTAGTCGTAATACCATTGTAAACCTTATATGCCAGTGTTGTCTTACATGTTAGCCGTAATACCATTGTAAACCTTGCATGCCAGTGTGGTCATACATATTAGACTTAATACCATTGTGGTCTCATATGCTAGTGTGGTCATACATATTAGTTGTAATACCATTGTGGTCTTATATGCCAGTGTTGTCATACATGTTAGTTGTTATACCATTGTGGTCTTATATGCCATTGTGGACTTACATGTTTAGTCGTAATACCATTGTGGTATTATGTGTCAGTGTGGACTTACAATGTTTAGTCGTAATACCATTGTGGTCTTATATGAGAATGTGGTCATACATGTTAGTCTAAATACCATTGTGGCCTTATATGCCATTGTGGTCTTCAATGTTACTTGTAATACCATTGTAACTTTATATGCCAGTGTGGTCTTCAATGTTAGCCGTAATACCATTATAAACCTTATATGCCAGTGTGGTCTTCAATGTTACTTGTAATACCATTTTGGTCTCATGCCATTGTGGTCTTACGTTACAAAATTTCCTCATGCCAAAGAAGTCCTGTCCTGTAACGCCAGACTATTTTTGTTCTATCCATCAGGATCATCCCGATGCATGGAGCTTGATCGGAAACCTTCATCTGGCCAAACAGGAGTGGGGTCCAGGGCAGAAGAAGTTTGAGAGGATCCTGAAGCAGCCGACTACCCAGAATGATGCCTACTCTCTGCTGGCCCTGGGAAATGTCTGGTTGCAAACTCTTTATCAGCCGACCAGAGACAAAGAAAAGGTATCCTGCATCAAACGCTGCGGATAATTCAAAGGAATATTAAATAATACTTGCTTTGTAATATGATACATTTGACCTTAACCGTCAGGGCAGATTAGCCTGATGATTGTTTTCCCCTTTTGCTGTAATCGGTGAATACATTTTGGAGATCATAAATTATAAACAAAGTAATAGATAAAGAAAGGCTTTATGAGTCCGAACATTACCGGCTCTGTGATGCCATTTTAGACTTTCTAAAGTCTTTAAAGTTGCGTACCAGTACTGTTTACTCATTAGCACATGTTTATTGTTTACTTTTTTTTGTACATGTGAAAAATATTCTGATCAAAATGGAACCACCACAAACTTAAAAACAAATAACAGATAACAAAATAACTACAAAGTTTTCTGTTATTTGATAATGGAGTAGCACATGTATCAGTGTATGATATTTTTATGTTCATTGACAGGAAAAACGACACCAGGATCGTGCCTTGGCCATGTACAGACAGGTGTTACGTAATGATAACCGAAACCTCTATGCTGCCAATGGTATTGGAGCCATTCTGGCAATGAAGGGTTACATCAGGGAGGCGAGGGATGTTTTCTCCCAGGTAAGTAGTCGAATCTGAGTACTCATGTTGTCTTGGATCATTAAATCAAGATTAAGTTTATTTTTCAAGTTGATTTTTTTCCACTTTCCATATATATATACAGGTGACAATCGCCTACAGTGGAATTATGACCTTCCATATCGGTTTCGAACCTCTGGACATACAATCAGCGTCCATAGCCTAGTGGTTAGGTTGTCCGCGTGCAGAGCGGAAGGCTCGGGTTTGAATCCCGGTGGAGGCTGGAAGTTTTTTCACTGTTCTTAATTTTCCACCTCATTACGATTTTCAATGATAATTCCAAAAATGTACACCAGTACTCTGTATTTGGGTTTGACTACGTATAGTTCTACAATATGGTTGACATAGAGTGTTTATAACGAGAGTTAAAAGGTATGATATTCTGAGTTACTACAGTAGAAATTATTAAAAGCGTCTGGGAGTGTACCTTTGTGAAATTTATATAAACATCCACTCCTGCAGTTTGTCTTGATGTTTGATTATTGATTATAGGTTACTGTGCAGACATGAAAGTTTTGTTATAAATTTCTGAAATTACAGCAAGAAACACTCTTATTATAATAATAATAATAAAATAGTACTTATATAGCACGTTCATCAGCAACACTGCTCGAAGTGCTTCACAGGATATGAAACAATTAATATACAGGGAACATTTAAAATACAGGTAACAATCAAAAGGAAATAGTACAAAAATATCGCCTAAAAGGTAAATACCATAAAACTATGTTTTATCTGGTCACTTACAAGACAAGAATTGCTTTGAAGACTTATTTTGTTGGACAAAATTACTGCAAGAAATTAGATAGACCTCTGAAAAATTTATTTTTTATGTCCAGTAAGTTTATATACTAAAGCTGTTACTTTTCCAACTCAAACAGGTAACTTCTTTTCTGGGTGGTAGATCTGTGCAGTTCTGTACTAAGGTTGGATCACACATATTAGACTTGTCTATCTCACAGATAGTTTGAGGAACACTGTGTATTTAACACAAGTGTATACCTCCCAGTTGCTGGAGCACTGTGTAGTAAACACAAATGTATACCTCCCAGTTGCTGTATATCATAGACTGGTATTGGTGTGATTGTACCACCTTTGTGGAAGAATTATCATAGCAGGATCATAGAATTTATAATATTTATTTATGACAATCTCAAGACTGGCGGGTGTGGCCCAGTGTTGTTGTTTATCAGTTTGTGACAGTAGCCCATTTTGTGTTTGTGCAGGTCCGTGAGGCTACAGCTGACATGAAGGATGTCTGGTTGAACCTGGCTCATATCTATGTGGAACAGAAGCAGTACATCAGCGCTATTCAGATGGTGAGTGTCGTCGTGACTCGTTCACGACATGGCAGACTTATGCTGTGATGTTTTTAGCAGGGTTGTAGGTTGTAGCTAGGATTTTGCAGGTGGCGGTTGAATTTTCTGGAGTGGCGGTTGCCTGCGAATTCCGCGTCCTGTGGGAGGGGTATAAGGGTATATATATATATATATATATATGTGTGTGTGTGTGTGTGTTTATACATTTGAGTGGGAGTGATTTCATTTCGTGACACTATTTACTGAATTTTGTACCGGTCGATCAGAAGCGTGAGTGTCTGTCAGTGTTAGAACTTTTTACTTGGAGTACTGGTCGGCAAAAGCTAGTGCTGGCCAAGTCCGACCGGCGCCGACCCGCGTAGCTACAACACTGGTATTTAGGCATTGCACAATCAATGAACGTTATGGTTTGTAAACGTTGGCCAGTTGGCTTAGAAGTCAAAGGATTCCTAGGAAACGGTAACATCTATTTTAAGTGATAGCTTACTATAGCCTTAATGTCATTGCCTTTCATAACCATTCCTATCATAGAATAGTAGTCAGCACAATTATTTTCTGATAGTAGTTTTCATGTCAAGCTGAATGACACATACTTTATGTCAGTGTGATAATCTATTTCACAGTACTAGTCCATACTGCCGTATCTCACAGTTTGGAGGACACTTAAGATTGTATACCCATGGAATGTTATGATATGGAAGTGATTTAGTGTTTTACTGGACTCCATGTTGTCACACAGTCAACTAAATAGGTTAGATCTACCCCAGGGCCATGATCGCCTTTATCAACTCCTTTTCCTAATTTTCATATAGGAGAGCAGAGGAAAATTGTTCTTGTGGTTAGTGTAATTGCTAGCGCATCTGAGCTGAATAGTCTTTTCCAAAAGGGAACAAATTATTTATTTTCATTATTTGATAAGAATACATAGATGGTTTAGCCTCAAACCCTAGCTAAGAAATGGTAAAACGCTCATTATTCCCTGTCGTTAACTCACAACTGGTTAGGCCATTCTGTGGCTTGCTGTGTTACAGTAGGTACCTAATAGCTAGTACATAAAACTCCGACTTAAAAGACTTGATATAGTCAAAATTTTAAGCAAAAGCCTTGTTACCGAAAAAACTAGCACAAAAGTTGCTATTTGTGTATCAATCACTTTTACATGTTACTTAACTTTTCACTTTGTATTAGCCTTTACATTGTTAAGTTCTTTTTTTTTTTTTTTTTCATTTTGGTAACTCAGTATTTTCAAGTTTTATTCATTGGTTGTTGTTTATACTTTTTAACCATTTGACATTTTCTTCGTCTCAAGTATGAAAACTGCATCAAGAAGTTTTACAAGTACCACGATGTAGAGATATTGACATACCTTGGCAGAGCTTACTTCAAGGCTGGTCATTACAAAGATTGTAGACAGGTCCTGTTGAAGGTGAGTTAGTCCATTAATCGTGAAGAACCTGTACATATATTTCCTGATGTTTGGAGAACAAAAAGTTATATAGGTGCAAACCCTTATTATAGTGTAGTTATAGTACACCCCTTTCCCTTTCAATCTCCCCCACTCCAACCCCAATCCTAAAAAAAATGAATCAAAAGTACTTTATAGTCAAAATGTGCCCCAGAATGCACCATTTTAATTCTGGGGGATGATTCTCCTAGACGTATGTGGGAGATGGCGACAGACCCTTCCTGGACTCACCTCTGTTTAGCAGCAATGTCAACCTCATTTCTCTTTATAAAAAAAAATAAGTGTTGCATATAAATGCTTCATTGTATTGTGGTTATTAATTCAGTTAGTTTGTATTGATTTGTATTTGACTTTGGCAATTTGTTGCTTTTGTTTACTAAGTTAACAAGCTTGACCAAATGCATGTGACTTTTATGGCTGAAAATCCATCTCTCACTTCCTTCCATATTGATGATTCTATCCTTAAATAGTGCAAACAATTATTGGGCAGAAACACTTGAACCGCTCATAGGCCCGCCCCTTCCCTCAATGATCCCTCCAATTCCTACCTGTCTCCTTTCACCTCACTCTCAAGGTTGTAAGAACCCTATAAATGTATTACCGATGTCTATGCCAGAAACCTAATATATATACAACAGACAAAGATTTTCAATTTTAAGAAGCTGTTTAAACTAGATCTTCAAGTTGATTCTGTTAATGATTGCATATGCATTTAAAGTTTTACTACTACTATGCAACATTGACATGTTTTGCACGTATAACTGTATGAGGAACACTTGTTGCAGTGATGCAGCAATTCCTGTAAGTATATTGAAATTGCTATATGAACAAATCACATTAATGTTGCAGTTTTGGATGATGAAATTTGTTAACATTACATCGTCATCGATTATTATTCATCCAGGCCCGTCGGGTAGCTCCTCATGACACCTTGGTTCTCTTCAACTTGGCGGTGGTACTTCAGCGTATCGCCATGCAGGTCCTCAGAGACGAGAAAAGTAATTTGAAGACAGTCACCAGTGCTGTCGAGGAATTGAAAACGGCCCAGAAATATTTTAATTACCTCAGCAAATCTGGTGATAGAATGAGGTTTGATTTAAACCAAGCGGCAGTGGAAGCAAGGTGAATATGTGTACAGTAACACACAAGTAGTGTTGATACGATAATCGTTTTCAATATCGGTATCGGCCGATATTTGCAATATCGGCCGCATATCGGTATCGGTAAAATTTTGCCTAATTGCCGATAACAGCAAACCGATATTGAACTATTTTTTTCACAGCAGAGCTACTTATTTATACTTGCAATGATTTGTTAATCTGCCCAAGACGATCCATTTCTTTAGCGTCAGTTAAACTCAGATTCATTTTCGATTAATATCCATGGATACCTGACCCTCCTAAACCTATAAAACACGTCTACGGCGCGCGAATATAACCAATGGCCTTCGTGAACCTTGGCCTACACATAGCATTAGTGCAGCATGTATACACTGTACTGTACTAACCATTCATTTTCTCAAAGGCCTCCGTGAAAACCTTGAACATGATGCATAACTGCACTTTTAATTTTCCGCGAACACACTGCCGATTTGCCGCCGGTGTTCGCCCAGCGAACACGCCGAGCACGCGAGCATAAAGGCGTAGTGTCCAGGGGCCCGCATTAGGGCCTTGGTGGGGTCATGGGGTAGAACCCCTTGTTGGGATCCTGGGGGATAAAGCCCCGAAAAATTGGCTTTTTTTTGCGTGTCTGGCGATAAAAAAAAAATCGCAGTTGAGTATGCAAAATAATTTTTTTATTTAAATTGTCACGAAACAGATGAAAATTTTAAAATGACAAGTTAGAGTAGCTATATTATGTTATAAAATGAAAAGAGATTTAATCTGTCTTTCAATCTTTAAAAAGTGCAACTTACAAAACTTCCGATATTATGAAACAAACAACGTTCAGCAATGCCCTGTCTCTAGACTGCCTAACAATGAAAAGCGTGCACAATGCGTACATTTTTACCGTAAAACTGCGGTGTTCAACCCTATACCCAACTACCGCCGTACATGTGCTGCGAATTTTCCCAGGTACCTTCCCAAACACACTGTAAGCTCATCCCCTGTATCACACCTGTTTGTTAACATTTTTTGGCAAGTTGCCAGGGAACTTTTCAGTTACGTGAGATCCGTAACCGCCGAGGTGGTTAGGCTATTTGCTATACAATTAACTATGGTAGGATATTATTTTTTCCGTATTTTTGGAAATTCTAGAAAATACTTTCTTTTTTCCCCCGCTTAAAAACAGATGTGGTCTTACGGTATATTCATAAATGGATGCACTAGAGCCTTGTTTACATGACATTAGTTGCATTTAGTACGATATGCCAGTTTTGCGTGAATTTTTCGAAAGTGTTTTGCTCGATCTTTCGTAATATTTGAAAGGTGTACCACCTTACTTTCCGTACACAATTGGTCATTTCTCTACTGATTTTCAGTTTTTTTCTTCTCTATACGGTCAAGTGAATAAGTTGTACATTGAGTATAAACTCAATAAATTATCATTTTTACATTGTGATCGACAGTTCGTAACCTAATTAAGATGCAATTTTGCAAGCATACGTTAACACTATAGCTACTTGTAAGTCTTTACGATGTTAAGGCTCACATTTACTGCGTCCATTTTATTATCGCGTGCAGCGCTGCAGTGAAAAAGATTCTGGTTGGATTTCAATTATAATTCTCTTTTTCAAAATCAGGAAAAAAGTCATTCTTTTCAACTTAGGACAAAAGGAAAACAAAACACCATATTTTGTTGTTTACTTGAAGATTTATTTGTGAATGCATGCATGACTAAAGTACGATTTTGCCTTCATTTTGTCTGTTAAAAAATATAGGTATCGTATCGGTATCGGACCGATATTGGGATGATAATATCGGATATCGGCCAAAACCGATATTGGTGATATCGGCGCAACACTACACACAAGCATTAAAATAGGGTCTTTTGCGTTTTATTCATTTGAGTAACTGAATCTGGTGGAAGAAACTCTTTTTTGCTTCCAACCAACAAGCATTGGAGGCCAAGTTTTGTTTACAGTAATATTAGCCAACAATAATAGTTCTTCTCTCTGTATGCTTTCTAAGTAAATTTGATGGTAGAATGTTCTTTGCTTCAAGCCAAACAGGTGGAAGTAAGTTCGTATTAATGTTTGCAGTAACACCTGCTCTACATGACACAATGCAATTATTTTAACAGCTGTCCTGACAATTGTTATCTATTAAAAGTTTAGTGACATGTGCAAATAAAAGAAGTTTGTGTGCAATGTGTAGATTGTGTGCACAACACCCTAAGTATTATGCAGGCAGTGCATACCATATGGAAAGGCCGTGCATACCAATGTATTGTGTTTAATGATCTAATGAAAATTAAGTACTGAGACAAAGAAAAGACCGTCTCCGATGCACTCTCTAAACATGTTATTCTTGGAACCTCACAGGTCTCTTTAAACCTTTTCCAAGATATAAAAACAATATTATTGCTAAGATTTTCTCCCTGTCTTCATTGTTCCCCAGACACTGCAATGATTTGGGCAATCAAAGAGAGTGTGTGATTGCTATGAAACTAACTTGATATTGTGTCTGTAACATTACGGTTCTTCAGACACTTCAATGATTTTTACAGTCAATCATTACACGGAGTGTTAGCTCAGTGGTTAACGCCGGTGCCTTTCAATCATATGGTCCCCTGTTCGAGTCACTTCCAGATTAATGTATGTCATCCAGTTACAGAGTTGTTCACAATTAACAATTCATAATCATGGACGTTAAATATGAATGTAAGAGACTGACTTCGGTCAGCTTGCGGCTTTGATAAGCCAATGAGGCTTTCTGGCGAGTTCCTACTTGCAGGAGGATAAAAAATACACACATACACACATAAGTGTGTGATTGCCTAGAAACTGACTTGCTATGGTTTCTGTAACATTACTGTTCTTCAGACAATGCAATGACTTGTACAGTCAAGCCCAGTATGTGATTCAAAGGGCGAGAGCACAAGATGAGGAGGAGAAGGCCCTTCGAGAGAAATCCCTGATGGAGAGAGAGAAACTAAGGAAACAGCTGGAAGAGGAAGTGGTATGATACGAAATTCAAAACTTGTTTATTGATCTTAGTAGTAGTAGTAGTAAGTTGAGTCTCATCTATTCGACATGCTTAGTGATTAACCTCCACCTCGTATCACGATCTTGCTCAAGGTTTATCGCTTCCTCAAAATTGTTAATGTTAACATCCTTAAATTGTGACTTTACTTTTCCATGCAAGGTAGTCACAGGCCTTCTACTGGTTTAGCAGTTTGGAATCCAAATTTTGATCTCAAATCACTGCGGTTGAACTCAATTCTGTAATTTCATTGGTCCGGCCACAAGAAACAAAGCTGGCTTTCTTTTTTCCCGACTCATAATTTCTGAACAAAAGTGTGCTTTCATATCAGTCAATTCACAGATCTTTCAGATCAAATTGAGAATCATATTCAAAGAAACTCAAAGAGAAAAGCAAAATGAGTTTGAGGTTTGACTTTGTAATGTCATTGGTTAATTCATAGGCAAAGAAGAGAGAAGCGAGTGAGAAGAAGAGCAAAGAGTTGATTGAAAGAAGAGCACAGTTTAAAGAGAAGACAAAGAACCTCTTGATTCTTCCAGACATGCCTCATAAGAGGGTCAGCAAGAAGGGAAAGGTATTTTCCATCCGATTTTTTGTATCGTTGTTTATCAAACTAAATGCTGTCCCATAGACTTACAGTATAGTCTTAGACTGACAATTTGCAGACAATTAACAGGCATGGTTACCACATTTTATGAGTGTTACAAGGTTTATCATTGTAGTCTGAATTTTATTAGCCAGGAAATACTCCATTATATTAGTGCCCCTGTCAGCTTTAGGGGTTTAATATTCCTCCCAGATGAACAGGTACATACTTTTTGAAAAATTATTTTACTAGGATGTGAGATTTACTAAGGACAGCAGTATTCTGCATCGTACTTGATTTATGGTCCGACTTGTTTGTTTGTATCGTTCTTCTGGAACAACTGATTTGGACAACTCTGTAATTGAGTTAAGGATTACAAATGTTATTGTGTTCTTAAACTAATAAACTATCTTTGTGAGATTTCTCTTTTTCGCTTGCAATATTGACTTCAACTGTGTTTCTGGATGGATTTGTGTCTAGTAGCACTATTGTGGATAACTGTTTATTGTAACAAAAAGCTGTGAAAGGTATGATGTTAATGTTTGCGATGAATTTTCAGAGGCTAGCAAAAGATGGAGAGATTCTCTCAGATTCAGAATCTGAAGGAGAAGAAGGAGAAGGACCAAAGAAGAAAAAGAGGAAACAGTACGATGAAGAAGGAGGAAAGAAATCGAGAAAGAGGTAGGACACTGAAAGTGAGAGCAGGAGATAAAACAGTTGTAGGATGGTAACTTGGAATTGGTGGTAGATGTAAGCAATGGGTGTGTTGGTAGTGGTGATGAGGGTTCAGGAACAATTTCTAGCTAATTTAGTGAAGAATTTTTGGTGGAATGCAGGAAGAAGGTAGGACACTGAAAGAGAGAGCAGGAGATAAAACAGTTGTAGAATGGTAAATTGGAATTGGTGGTATGTAAGCAATGAGTGTGTTGGGAGTGGTGATGAGGGTTCAGGAACAATTTCTAGCTAACCTAGTGAAGAAGTTTTGGTTGAATGCAGGAAGAAGGTAGGACACTGAAAGAGAGAGCAGGAGATAAAACAGTTGTAGGACGGTAAATTAGAATTGGTGGTAGATGTAAGCAAGGAGTGTTGTTGGGAGTGGTGATGAGGGTTCATGAACAATTTCTAGCTAACCTAGTGAAGAATTTTTGGTGGAATGCAGGAAGAAGGACACTGAAAGAGAGAGCAGGAGATAAAACAGTTGTAGAATGGTAAACTGGAATTGGTGGTAGATGTAAGCAATGAGTGTTGTCGGAAGTGGTGATGAGGGTTCAGGAACAATTTCTAGCTAATTTAGTGAAGAAGTTTTGGTGGAATGCAGGAAGAAAGACACTGAAAGAGAGAGCAGGAGATAAAACAGTTGTAGGATGGTTAATTGGAATTGGTGGTAGATGTAAGCAATTAGTGTGTTGGGAGTGGTGATGAGGGTTCAGGAACAATTTCTAGCTAATTTAGTGAATAATTTTTGGTGGAATTCAGGAAGAAATGGAGAGAAAGGGTAGGACATTGCACAAAAGAACAGGAGATGAATACTAGATGGATTTACTTTTGTGGAATGTAAAATATTTCAGTGGACAGATCGAGAGTGATCTTGGAGTTAAAAATACATAAGAACTGACAGGAGATTTCAATTTCATTCAGGAGCAAGAAGAGGAGAGATGGTGATGACGAAGGCAAGCAGAAGAAGCGAAAAGAGAAAACTCCACGCAGACGTCAAGATGAAGTTGAACCAAAGGGTAAATTCAAATCCAGAGCGTTGCTGTCCTCCAGTGAATCAGATTCTGATGAAGGCAAGAAGGAGATTGCTGCAAAGAGGTACATCAGAGTAAAATCTTATTTCAAAACCATTTTGTGTTTTGTTAAAAGTTTGCATCAAACTTGGTTGGTTCCTCCTTCAGTTGAAAATTTTTTTTTTACTGGAACTTAAGAACGTTTGTGTGATACTTTAGGGCAGTCTTTAAATGAAATTGATAAAAGTGATGAAGATAATTCGAAACTGATAAAAGGTGATTGCTTCACAAGCTCTTGTGATATTTCATATCAAAGATATTGTAGCAGCATTTCTTGAATTATTATTGATATTATTATTTTTTCTTCATGTTACTACTTTATTTTGTAATATATGTATTCTTTCTATGAACTACATTGTTTTGATTATGGAAAATCACTTCCGTTTAAAGGTCTATGTATAAGTAAATCAACAATGGAAACCGAAATTCTAATCAATATGAAAGTTGCAACTAAATTATTGGGTAGAATGGGATTCCATCTTGTGACCTGAAGATTACAAATCTTGTGCTCTATCAACTGAGTTCTCAAGCCCTTACTCATTGGCAAATTCTTTGTGGACATGTCTTTGCTGGGAAAAGGGGCAAGGGGAAGATAAATTTTAACTGTAAAGTAAATCAAGTGTAGGAAAATTCGGAAGCTGTTCCGCTCAGGTTCCTAAGTTTGTCAACTGTTGGATATGATGAACACTTGAACAGTATTAACTGCTTTGTTGATTTTATTCTTCCTATAGTCATAAAGAACAATTAGGAACTGGAACTTCCAGGTTACAGCTAATGGATTATGACAGTGATGAAAGTGACAGTGATTATGGACCAGATAAACAGAAGGAGGAGACAGAACAATCTCCCGTCTCAGCGTCGTCATCATCATCATCGTCAGATGAAGAAGTAGAAGAGAGTACACAGGTCAAGAAGAAGAAGAGGAGAACTCGTATAGCTAGTGATGACTCGAATGAAGACTCCGAAGGGGGAGATGGGAAGACAGAGGAAAAAGATGGTGGATCAGACTCAGATGGGGGTTCTAAGAAGGCAGCATCTCCAGCAGAGAGTGGAGAGGAGGATGAGAGGGCTAGTGATGGACAGCAGGAGAAGCAGGTCTCTGATGGGGAATCTGGAGGTCATAGGTCAGCCGATGAGGAGGAAGCATCTGATAAAGGTGAAGAGAAGAATGCTGCTGAAAGCGGTGAAGAGAACAACGCTGTGGAAAGTGGTGAAGACAACAATGCTGTGGAAAGCGGTGAAGAAAGTGATTGAGCACAATATGCCTTCTCTTTACTAGTTGCCTGAAGCCTTCCTGTGTCCCACCCCCTCCCTTGCATTAATTTTACTCTCCACCATAATGCTTGATGATGTTGTGATGAGAGTGGGTGAACACTGCATCATCAGACTTCTTTTAGGCCCCCTTCAGCCCTCTCTGTTACAGGTGAAGATGGGGTCATTGTAATAGGGATAAGATATAGTAGTTCAGACTACTTTAAAATGGTTCTGTTCACAATGCTACAGACTGTGACCATAACCCAAACAAGATGCAACAGATATTGATGAATCAGTGCCACTTTGCAAATTCAAATATCTGAAGTCAGTTTTTGTGTCATCAGTCAAATTGTTTCCGGTTGATTTGTGAACGCAAACTAAATTCAGTCATTTGTTATTTCTGATTAATTATTAATAATCTTGGTATTGTAAACAGCCCAAGTATTTAAGTATATTGAACAGCGTAAGATAGGGGATAAAGCAATATGTTACTTGTCACATATATTAACTTCCATAGGAATGTCATCTGAAATTATGAGGTTTACCAGGGAATTAAGGCTTACTAACAAGTAGCTTTTGAATGACAAAACAATATAGGATTAAAAAGTTAAAGTTTTGCTGTAAACAGGAATTTGTCAATTGATTGTTAAACACACATATCTCTTTATTGATTTAAGTGCTAATGTTGTGTTAATGCCACATGGCTATTCAGAATGGAGGAAAAACTCTTACTTTTAAAGCCTCATTATGGCATTCATTGTAAACATGCTCAGCTGTATTTTGATAGATAAACCATATTTTGTTTTCAGTTTTGACAGGCTCCCTGCAATCACATTGTCATTATGAGTTACATTCTTTTTCTGGAATTTACCCTCTTTCTCAAAGAATGAACACATTTAAGTGTTTTGATTATCTACACACATCATAAGACACCTTTTAATTTGACTCAGAGTGCACGGGCTTGTATCTTTTGACCAACTACTGCTGAATCTTCAAGACTGCATGAAGTGTATCTACATGCAATATGCCTCTAATGAATTATTGACAGTGTATATAGGTTTGATTTACACAATCACTAACCTCTCTACATGTGAATGGAGATGATATCACAACAAACACATACACTTGTTGTAGAAAGTTTCGAAACAAACACAAGCCTGGGTAAGTTAAGTTGTAGGCTACATACAAAGAACAAGAATTGCCAGCAATTCTGACGTTATAGACAAACCAAGCAGGATGTCGAAAAATTCATCAAGTCACAATCTACTGTAAAGTGTTACATGAATATGTAATATAAGTAGTGTGAGGTCAACCGTGTACTTACCCATACATGCGTCCAATGAATGAGAACGTTCTGTTAAGAAGTTATTAGAGAATTTCCCATTTGCTCGACCCCTTTGAATGTGGCCAAAGTTGGCATAAAAGTTACATCGTTATGATTTTGATCATATACTACACAATAGTTTAGACTAAAATAGATTGTTGGACCGTCAAGATGGCGTCCATAACGAACCTTTAAGTAAAATGATAAAGTAGCTTGCTGACGTTTACTGCTGGGTGCCTTTCCATCTAATACATGCAAGGAAATGTATTATTTGGTAACTGGTTGCATTACTGTAACAACAGATGTCTTACCTTTGACAATTTACGATAAATAAATTCTTATAGACCATTTGTCAGGCGTTTCTCAATTAACGTGAAGGTAGCTCGGTCAAAGTTGTAATTATTATGGTTATTATGTCTGGTTACATCTATTGGCATAACAACACTTCACAGCAAGTTTACTGAGTAGATGAGGAAAACTTTCAAAATGTTGATAGATTTTAAGGTTTTACCATATTGATAATGACGTTCAACCAACTCTAATTCTGCTAAAATTCGTGCGTAACTCTTTCTGATTTTAGCATTGGCTGAGAAAGAGCACAACACCTTTCACACCTGCCAACAATCTTAAGATAGTTGCTTTTAAGTGAAGACAAGGTTTCAGTCCAACATCTATACAAGTTACATGATTAACTTAAATTTCATTCTCACTGAGAGAATCATTATTAGCCAGTGACGATTTGTCTGAGATCGTTCCCATCAGTTATATTATAACATATATAATACTCATATTAATACACACTTTAAAGCTAATGTTGTGAATAAAATCAGTACATAACATAAAACCGATCTTTTATAGCTGTTATATTAAAAGTAGAAAGCAACATGAACCTAAGACAAATTTCGTATTATTATAATGATGTTTTGTCCTTTAAGCTGTATTTCGTTTCTCGTGATTAACTGCAAAATATTGCTTAATTAATGTTTGATACATAAAGGTTCAACAAGGTTTCACCAAACTTTTCAGTTTTTGTCTTTATTATGTTTCCTGCCTTCTTGTTGTTTTGAACTCCCCAGAACTGAAACGGAGCATAAGATACTGTACTTCTCATTTTTGGTTTTTAACAATATAGTTTTAGCAATTGCAAAGACAGGTCTATGCATTTACTCTAAATATGCTTCTTCTTTCAAATTTGATCCATCCTGTCGATACCTATTGCATATCGAAGCAGGGACGTAGCCAGGGGGGAGCAGGGGGAGCGACCGCTCCCCCCCTTTCAGTGTCGATTTTTTTTTTTTTAAACTCGCGTTTTTTTAGCATGGTATTTTGTCAGTGCTCTTTTGATCTTGAATACTCGTCAGCTCCGTTAACTCGATTGTAATCGTAGTAACATTCATGCCTACTGATTCAACTACTTACTTAGTTTGGCACATGCAATTAGCTAAATTTAGCTTATAGCCAATTACAAGCCTACAGTTGGCCACTGCGTAATAAAATACATATTGCCTGCCTAACCGCACTCTATGGAATGTCACGAACTGTATGCACAACAGGCGCGTATACAGGGGGGGCGTTGGGGGCGCGCGCCTCCCGGGTAAGAAAAAGAGAGAAAAAAAAAAGAAAAAAGGAAAAAAGAGGGGAAAAAAGAGGAGGAGGAGAGGAAGGAAGGGAAAAGAAAAAGAAGAAAGAGAGAAAAGGAGAAAAAGAGGGAGTAGAAGGAAAACGCCAAGACACCGGGAAGAGAAAGAGGAGCAGTGACATCATTACAGCGCTGGTCCCTATTATATACACAGGGTAGTCCGTGACGGATCAAGGATTTCGGAAGGGGCGTTTGCCTCACCTTACCCCTTACACCGACAACTCCATTTTTGACGTTTCCATATTTCCTCTCTCACTCATGATCTATATACTATATATGGTCTATCATAACGTGTGTGTGTGTATATACGCCTTAAACAATTGTAGAATTGTGCTATGAAACCAACTGTGGCTGGTCTCGAACTCGACCGTGTCGTCGGGGAACCTGACGCATTTCGGGAAGGGGGCGACCGCCCCCTCCCCCTTCAGCATATTTTTTTTATGATATCGCCAGTAATTTCAAAATAGTAAGTGCTTAGATGCAACTTACAAGGCCTGGGAAGTGTCGTTTCCAGCGATCTGGGAGGCATTTTCGGCCAAAATTTACTTGTACGCTTCGCGCCAACAAATGGTCCTGGGTAGTGCCATTTCCAGTGATCTGGGAGGCATGTTCGGCCAAAGTTTTCTTGAACTCTTGACGCCAACTTATGGTGGAGCTACGCTTAGATAATTTGCCTACAGGCTTCGCCCCTCCCTTTGCTAATTCCTCGCTACGCGCCTGTTCGAATTTGTAAAGCAACCGCAGCAGATATCACATCATATCAGTGAGCATGAAAATGGCGTTCCAGGATGAACAGCCTCAAAACTGTCCGACTTGCCCGAAAAAAATAACCAAAATTTTTTGCGCGCTCCGCGCGCGTTCAACATGTTATGGTCAATATCATATAAACAAGCATCGGTTATTTACCCTACATCGCATGCCATCGTGTACCGTACGGTCCGTGAAAGTTGCGCAGTGTACCGCGGGATGCTAATGTAAACAACGAGATGTCTTATGTATATGGAGAAAAAGGCATGGAGGTCCAATTATGTCAAACTCTCTTTTACATTAGAATTAGGGGCTGCAGCCCCCCCCCCCCCCCGCCTCCTACGCCTATGTGTGTAGTGTTCGGTTGAAGGAAATATCTGCTATTTCCTTCAACCAAGTTTTATAATAGCCGTTATAAGAGGCTTTAATATTTCTACACCAATAAATTAACTGTGTCGGAATTTTCGAAAATTTCTGACCAACATTCTTTATCACACTTCCCTCTACTCGTGCAATTTTGACCGGTCTGTTAGGGGTTCAAGGAGGTTTTTCTATATTGGTTGTCCATAGATGAAATTTTGTGCAACATTATGGATATGTTTTCAAGTGAGTTTATTCACGAGAAATGTGAATTTTCAAATTCTGAACAAATAATGGGCTTGGAACCTTGAAAAGTGGGCCTGACGGATATTGTGGGCCGCGACGTAGAATCACCTATAAAAAGCAATGATTCACAGGACATGCGATGAGGTCGAACATGATTTGTGACTGGTGACAATCTTAAAAAAGGTTATGGATGGAAAAAAACTATCGGGAAATACTTGGTTCTCAGGCAAAAAGTGTACATCTGGTTGGCCATTTTCAAACCCGAGAAGTGCCATTTCCGGTGATCTGGGTGGTATCAAAACCAGAAATTTTCTTGTACGCTGCGCGCCAACCAATGGTGGCGCTCCGCTTAGATAGTCGTGCCTACAATTTTGAAAATCCATATCAATCGCAAAAAGTGCTCCCCCCTTTCAAATTCCTGGCTACGTCGCTGTATCGAAGCAGCTTACGTCTTATTAAATGTGGTTTTGAAATATCATGTCCAAATAGTTACAAAGGTGTTTAAGGTGATTAAAGTAAACAGCACATATGAAAGACATTCTTTTTCTCACGGATCATCAAACAATGAATAAGACAATGAATAAGGATTTGGAAGGGCATCTTATCTACGGTGCTTGAACAGGGGCGTTTCCAGGAATTTTCCAATAGGGGGGGGGGGGGGCGCCAGGCATGAATGATCGCCGTCCTGGGGGATGGGTCTAAGGGGAGGGGTGGACAATTTTTGCTTTCGAAGAAGGGCTGAAATGCAAAATGGTGCCATATGCATGGGCGGCGATCCGTACTTCCGAGGGGGGGGGGGGGGATATGACCTTGTTGACTATCTAAGCGTAGCGCCACCATTGGTTGGCGCGAAGCGCACAAGAAAATTTTGGGATTAACAAACCCTCTAGATGGCCGGAAACGGCACTTCCCGAGGTTTCCAAGCGGCATATACCCAACTTTAAAATAGGGATGTCATGTCCGAAATATCTCATAATCAGGATCCAAAATACCTTTTTTTTTAATTTCGGGTGTTATTTTGGGGAAATTGCCCCTGTCAATCTTGTTTCAGGCGCAACGTTAGAATGTTCGAGAGCTCTTTTATATTATTCGATGAAGAAAATGGCCTCATGCAGGCTATTATAGGCCTATACACATGCAATACACGATTACACATAGTTACATTCCTAGGTACCGATTGCTAAGGCATCCAGGTGAAACGTGTATTAAGCATTACCCTGGTAACATGAGATTCTCAGCTGTTCGAGGGAACATGTACGTGTGTAGGCCTACTATAGGGCCTATATGAATTCTATGAGGGTGCATATATGTACTATATCAATACCGTGGTCGCAATAATACATTTTGTTGTTATAGGGCCAATGAAGCCTACAGTCAACTATTCTTGCTTTATAAAGACGCTTTATTTGAAAAGATCGCACTGCGTTTATGGTAGGCGAGAAATGAAGCTAAAAAAGAGCCGTACATTAACGATGATGCATAAATGTAGGCATGAAAATATTCTTTTCCCTGGCATTTGGTGGGGGGGGGGGGGGAAATGGTGTATTACATCCCCTCCACCCATTTTCATGGGGGATATATCCCCCTTCCCCACCAGGATCGTCGCCAATGGCCATATGTGATCCATTTTTCGACCTTAATAATAAGCAACATTTCCAGTAAATATGGACACAAAATGCACAATTTAGTATGGCTGGCTTGCACTTAGTGTTTATAGTGATAATACAAACACAATTACCATCTATGTTTCTAAAACTATTATGCCGCCTAACTTCGCCAGAACCCTTTTTTGGCAAACAAAAAATAAAGCATACGGGAGGGGGGGGGGGTTGAGCGATCACCGACATCTCACTTAAAGGTCGTCATCAATTTTTTTATCTTTTTTTGCTAAACTTTTTTTTTTGGTGACGGCCAATGGGGGGGGGCGCGCCTGTTGCGCCCCCCTGGATACGCCCCTGTTTAAAACAGAACCAATACATTATCATGCCACTGGTTTTGACAGACGCTTTGTGATGACATTCAGCTGTTCCTGAATCACTGAATATTTCCCAGCTGTCATTCGTAAAGAACGAAAGAATAAATTTACACAATTTTGAGATCATATAATAGTGTAAGGTTTATTTCATACACAAAGCATGTAAATTTTGACAGACGCTTTGTGATGACATTCAGCTGTTCCTGAATCACTGAATATTTCCCAGCTGTCATTCGTAAAGAACAAAAGAATAAGTTTACACAATTTTGAGATCATATAATAGTGTAAGGTTTATTCCATACACAAAGCATGTAAATTTTTGGGTATCAAGAACCTAAATGTCACCAGATTGCCTATTTTGTCAACGATATTTGTAAACATGAAATGTTCGTTAAAACAATACTTTAACAGCTATGGTAGAGGTCGTCGTTCATCAATACTCTAAGAACGTCCGTAACATACCAACTAATGTAATTATGTCATTAATATTTCAGATGAAAATGCATTGATCGAGTTAAAGCGAACTTATTTCCAAATTTCATTGTACTAATTTAAGCAAAGTACGAATACACGCGATGAAAGATGTCATTGATCAAAAGCAAACAAGTATTTCGTTTACTATATGATATTTAGACTGATAACTAGTCCAATGCAACTGACGTAGCTTGGGACATCCCCAATTTATCTGAATCGAGGGCGCCCGACACGTTTCTGTATTCACTAGCGTGGCATGTGATACCCATGTGGACGCCCATGCCACTTGCGCGTGTCTGATAACGTGCCTCGTGCTAAATAAACAGCCAAGTACACGGCGAGACTCGAACAAGTCGTTCCCGCTTTGGCGTAGTGACGAATGTTCAAAATGTGAGTTTTGAGAAAACGCGCTCTTAAGCTTTTCACATTTTGACTATAGTACAGCGTATCTTAAAAGGATCTTTTGTACTTAAAGTTGTCAATATTTTAAATATGACAAATAGAACTGTGAGTTCTCATATGCGTTGCTCATCGAAACATTTCTTACAAAGTAGTCATTTTAGTGTAAACATATTCGTCGTTATGTTATGTCACTTTTGTGTTAATTTTAGACATTCTTCACACATTCGTCACTAACCTAGAACTAAATGTTGAAGTTTGTTCCTGCCACAGACTAGTATTCGCCACTTTTGTGTGTAGTAGCCATAGAGTATATCGTCAATTTTCATTGTCATATGGGTAGGTGGAATAACCTTACGACAGAAGAAAATATTCGAAGGGGTGGTACATTGGTCTTATTGATATCACAAAGAACGTCCACAGTTTACTATAATGTACAAAATAGACCAGGAATTTGCATGGGTTATACGCAGGTATCAACATACGTGTTTTAGTATGTTTTGTTTTGAGTGGCATGGATGGGATCGGATATGATGAGGTAAGGTGGTATAGAGGGCAAGGACAGCCGTTTGTTGAAAGGGGTGGTATATTGGTCTTATTAATTTCAAAAAGAACGCCCACGTTTTGTTGCAATGTTTAAAATAGAAAAGGAATTTGTATGGGTTATGGGCGGATATGAGTGTTTTAGTACGTTTTACTTGGGTGACATGGATGGTGTCTGATAGAGGGATGCTGAAGTAGGAAGGGCAAGGAGAGCCGGCTGCTGAAAGGGTGGTACATTGGTCTTATTTATTTAAAAAAGACCCCTTACAATTTCTACAATGTATAACATAGATAAGGGATCTGCATGCATGTGTTATATTTTATTCCCTTTTGATGAAAAAAATAGTTCCAGTTATATGTTAAATTGGAACTCTTATGAAGCACACAAACTAGGGAAATATAATGGGGAAAATTGTTTAGATGATAAGATAACATATAAAATACATCTACACATGCAAAAGTTAATACATAAAACGATATAACAAACAGACTACAACAAACATTCTAAGTGCTCGGATGGAATGTACCAAGCAGCACGGCAAAGAAAAGAGTTTCTTTAAACTTGTGTTTTGTATTTTGTGGGTTTTTCTTAGATTGCTCGATTTGTGCAGGAGACTTTTTAGTATGTTATACAAAGGGTGATTCTGATTATACTGTTAATCTTATCCCATTCTTGTAAACTCAGTTCTTGCAGCAGCATTTACTTTTTCTAAAAGTATACTGTAATCTTAATTAAAAAAAGCCGATGTGTGTTATAGAAACTGCAATCTTCTTTCTTTGCATTTTGCGATATAAAATGGTACCAGGCAGGCACTTCATAGATCATATGTGGTAGAATAATAGTATTTCATTTGAGAGGCTTGCAACTTCCATTCTGGAACAGCAATGTAAACTTGATAGATCATTAATAAATATCTATAATCTAATAATAAACCAAAACAGGTTATTCCAGTTGTTGAAGCTCTGTATTCAATGGTAATAATCCAGTATATGTCTGTATATAGTACTCTAGTAGAACGATCTGTTATAGCTCATTTACTCTTAAATCCATATATGGACAGAGATAGGCTAGGATGGTGGCTTGCCTAATTTTTATTCCCAGGACGAATAAGGGTTTCAGGTTTTTTCAGGAATTTACAAATTCGTTTGAAATGAAAGTTAGGTTTTAGAAAGTGGGTTAGGGATTCAGTGTCTATGTAAATGATGGATTGTTATTCATAATCTGGGGTCAAAACTAGGAAAAAAGATTCAGAACATGTTTTTTGAAAAAGCGTCACATGTTTGGAATTTTTTTTTCTGGTAATTTGGTCTAAACCCCCCTCGTCCTTGCTAATTGGCAGATAATCGAAGAATAAATAGGTGTCATCGCCATTTGTGACAACTCTGAAGTTTATATGGGTGTTGAAAGTACATGCGCTTAATCACAATCCCTGTGTTATCTTTTTGAGTGCTCATGTTTTCCTAGCCCTGACACAGTGCTGGTTGTGCCTGTTTATTGTGACCATGGAGGCCCATGTTGTAACCTACTGCACTTCAACACACTGATCATGGAGCGGCGTATAACGTACACTGTATGCATGCATGCCGACTTAAAGTTTGTTGTTTATTACTATTTCAGCCACTGCGCATGGCATATCGTCTAAAAATAGATTGAAAACCACGTAAAGTTCTTGGAAATAGCTTCATACATGGGAATTGCCGATAAAATAAAGACCGCCTTTAGAGCATTTTGTCAGAAAATTACACCAACAAAATGTGACAAATGCCAATAGATAGATGAGAGTGCAATAAAAAAGCCAATAATCGCGAATTAGTAAAAAGTGTTAAAAGCTGAAAAGGGCGCCAACAGTCCGTTTGAGTCCGTCAGGGGGGGGGGGGCATTCGCCCCCCTGACTATATGGACGCTCTGCCACTGGTTATAAATTAGGCGAGAGTAATGCTTGTGATGAGCAAAGCTGCCAACAGCTAAGAGAAACCGCATTTCTTTAGGGAGATGTTTCATTCGTCACGTTTCTCATATATGAAACTGAAGACTGGAGGAAGTCTTTAGTGGAAATGAGCTGGTGATTTTATGTTTTAATATGTCATAATACTGGTATTTGTTTATTGGACTGTCGACATTTAAATTGAAAAGGAGACAGAAAACCAAGAGAATTAAATTACATTGCCCCCGCCATCCCAAAGTGAAATATGACATCACACACTGACAAACAACTAGCTCGATGCCACGACTTTTGAAAACCAATTAACACCCGTGCCGTGCAAGATACTGGTCTTTTATATTTAAGGGATAAGTTTATCACAAAGACCTCCGTTATATAAGTTTTTTATGATGGTTTAGGATTCCTTCCCTTTAATACTAAGGTATGGTTAAACTAACACTTAAAATGGCTTGAATTAATTAACCTTGGTCTAGGTATTACAGTCTTCGCGGTCACATTTCAAGTTTGAGTGATTTATTCATTATTTTTATACCAGTTACACCCATGGTCATCATTGTCCTGACTTACACCACCTGTTTCCTTATTTACACATAGCTCTAAGTAACTATACCGTCACTGATTCAGTAGAGAAATAGCGGTATTCCAGTCTACTGTCTATGGCTTCTCGCGCAACAGGTACAAGCATCGAATGTACTGCAATCATAACACTAGGCTACTTTTCAGGAATATTATTGTTGACCCACTGGTCATTCTGTTTACATGAGTTATGCTATCGTGTATGAAATGCTGCATTAATCATTTAAAAGATGAGGTGGAAGTATTAAACATATTACCTTTCCATAATCCTGGGTGTTTTCAAGTGGCAGTTTGTTGGTTCTCTAATAAGTATAACATGGTTGTTATATTCGGCTTGTTCCAGAGTGTAATAATCGTCGTTATGAAAAATCGCATAGACCTTAGACAAATTGTGTAACTAAATGGTTATAATCACGAAAGTATTTGTCACCATGTGAAAAGGAGAGTGGGCTATAGGTAGCATTCGTCAAAAAACCAGTCAAAAATAACGTTAGAACTATACAGGTTTAGAAGTTCTAACCCGGCTAAATCGATTCTCCAATCTTGAAATAGGTAAGAGCAATATTTAACTCAATTTCGCCAAAATTACACATTCGCCACTATGCGAAAACGGGGACGATTTGATCCACTAGAAACCCGGCAAAAACCAGTCTCAAGACATGATGTTACTAAGTAAAGTATTATAGGTGTTACGAGAGCCCATTGTAGCCTAACGCTAGTCACTGCTAGTGAGGAACCTAATGTTATAATATAGAAAGTATTTGAAATGGCCTACGTGACAAATCAATATTTGAGAAATTAGGTCGGGTTACCGTGTCAGAATGTTATTTATGTAATGAGCAATACACGATTGTTCTGGTATATTCCTTATGATGGCACGCTGGTCTCGGTTCCCGTGGTTTACGTGAAATCCCGTTGTACGTTGTAAACGTATCTTCGTGGATTCTCTGGAATGTTCGCGAGATATGCAAAGGACTTCCGGGAACGGAGAAACTGGGTCGAATTGTTACTCAGGTGCATCGAGAAAGATCTAGATGATTCTTGACATAGCGAATCGTATAAAAACCCGCCCAGATCGGAAAGTTTCTCAGTTTCTGAACGAATACAAGCGACGACACATATTATACCATTCTACTATATATCGTCAGTGCTCAACTGCCAGTAGTTTCTGAGGGATTGAGATATCGATACCAAGATTGATTCTACACTTCCATTCAGAAGTTTGAAGAGGACTTTGCTGTGAAAACACAGTTTTCCAGTCTTTATTTCGGAGAAGGTGAAGAATTTCTGTCTCCGTTGAGGAAGTTCGTTACGCCAGGAGTTGGCGGCTATAAAGCTGAGCTTGGACTGACTCTGGTAATATTTAGTCGGCGAGAAGTTCGACTTGTGCTTCACTCGATTGTGGCTGGAAGTCCGTCTTCTATTTTGGAGCATCGCCGGAAAGAAGGTGACTGCTGTTTCTGGGATCGAGAGAAACTTCGTCGAGGACCAGTGAATATCGCGGTACAACGGATCGAGAATCGTCGTCATCAAGGTCGTGGCCGCTGAGGGATATCGCCGTTGGAAGAGACCAGCGTGTTTTTAAGTGTATCCTGTTTTGTGAAGTTTGTGAGTAATTTTCGATATATTTGTAATCACCACTTGTTTTTGTTGGTTCAAACTCCATTGTTCAATATAGTTTACGTTCTCATTCAAATTCTCTAGACTCGTCAATTTGTCTGTGTTCCTCCCAGAAACGAACCCAGGCTCGTGTCTCGTTAAAAATTAATTATCGAGACCTCTCGCATTCCAACGTAACGCAGGTGATCAGCTATCCTGGTTTGCAGTCTAACAATGCATGTACCAACTAGAAATTCAAGAGTTTGTATACCTCCTGCCGAGGTCGTTCCCAGAATATTAAGGAAACAAGAAGTGACTTCTCCGCATGTACATTGGAAGAGGCGGAGCACGATATTATTTTGGAAGAGAGAAGAATCCCAGTGGAGCCAGAAGCTGCAACCCTACCAACAGGGACACCGTCTACACCGGCACCCCGATTCCCAAAGACTGAGCCGACATCAATAGGCCCTGTGCTGAGATCACGAGTACGACACCCAGTACAACCAACTAGACATTCCGCAAGATTGCGCAAAGGTGTGTCACATGCTCACAAGCAAACCAATGCAAGGTTACTAACCCTTCCTGGGAAGAGAAAGCTAATATTTTATTTTCACGTAGAAATCTCCCAATAGAGTTTTCTAAGGCTATTTGCTCTTTGGTAGCCAATGTTTAATTATTGCAGATGAAAAGTTTTGATATATAAGTACTTGTCTGTTACAGTATGCTACACTGGGCACAAAGAGGCGTTGAGTAAATTACTTACATTTCACGTCATTTAATTCATATGATTACAAGGTAATATGATGTTTTGTGTGTTGAAACAGATAATACCAATCACTACTATTTGTGGTCGAGTAATCCAGTTATATCAATTGTACATGTTGTGAACTTTAGGAGTCTATTTTTTCTGTGAAATTTAATGAGGGAAACACGTTCTCCTTGATTGAAATAGTGAACGTTATGGTGGAATATACTCCTATGTAGTGCTATTTTTAACGTTTTGATATATTGTTTTCATTTA
Organism: Apostichopus japonicus; assembly: GCF_037975245.1. Classification (NCBI taxonomy): domain Eukaryota; kingdom Metazoa; phylum Echinodermata; class Holothuroidea; order Aspidochirotida; family Stichopodidae; genus Apostichopus; species Apostichopus japonicus. Next base: position 16,181,047 of record NC_092567.1, read on the forward strand.
CTATGAGTGTTATAAATTGATTTATGACATAATAAAGTGTGTTTTATTTGCACCAAGTGTTCCGTTGTTTGGTGAAATGGAATCAGAAATGACGTCAGTGTAAACAGGTGTGGATAGTTAAATTTCATTTAATATCGTATATGAACATTCGTGTTTTTGTTTATTATTTATTTAGATCTCTTCGAAAGTCACACTTATGATGACTTATTATAAGGTGAAATGTCAGGCGCCATTTCCAGTGAAAGTGTAACCAGAAGAAAACTTGGTTACGGTTCTGTTGTTTAGGTTAATCATTTTCTTTCATTTTCCTATATTTGTTTTTATTCATTTGATCATTCCCTTTCACTTACTTATTTTATTTGTATTCATTTGATAACACATAACATTTAGATTGGGGAGTTCCCTAAATTGTCACTTTGATTGCTAACTACTACATGACAACAGTTCGTGGTCAGGTGGCTCTGTGTGTCCTGTCTTATATTTAAATGGGGGTATTTGTTTTGTGTGATCCTTATTTTCTAGTGATTCATGTACTGGCTCCAAGTATCTACCACTTGATAGAACTGTGGGTAAAATAGACAGAAATAGCTGTTTGTCATGGTTAGGTAAGAATGTCTTGGTGATGTTCTTATAGGACGTAAGAGCTCTGAGAAGATCTGTAGGTAACTTATTTATATCATTTATATAATTTTACATTTTTCTTAAAGTATAAGTGACCCCATTGCTTTTTTTAATAAACGATTCATGTGCATAGTATACCTACTATTTTGCCTTAAAATATATATTTTTGTGTGAGAGTTCCGCCTTTTCATGCTGTTCCCATGATCTCTAGGTCAATCGGTCTAACCCTCATGGGAAGTTGCCACTTGTAATTCTCTCCGACATATATTAATGCCTGGTCACTGTGTTGTTTGGCCTGCTTAATAAGTAAAACGTGAGCCAAACACGAAGATTACAATTGTCAGAGTATATTCTCAAGATTCTGAAGAAAAAACCCAAATTACACTTACTTACAGCTAAGCCTATGAAAAACAAACCAAACAATTTTTGGCATGAATATCTTTCTTTCATTTAAAAACCACAACTTCTTCTCCACGGAACCAAAATTTCAGTCCTTTGTACAGATGATTGAATTTGTTTGAAAGCAAATCAATCATAAAAATCTACCACAAGTATAGAGTTAACAACATTTCCATTAAAGAGAATTTCTTGCTAAAAATAGTCAAAGGTGATTTCCAAATTTGATTGGCTAATAGCCCTTACAATTGACATGTCACTACAGGCTTACGTTGCGCACACGCCAATGTTTGTCAGGAGTCATTATAACTGAGCATTGTGCGTTCATGTAGAAGTGAATTTCATGGAGGGCTATAGGGACATTCTGCCTACTAATAGCAAAACATACTAACTGCAAGTTAGCGATCAGAAGGAGTGGACATACAGCTATAGTGTAGGATTTTCCCCTCATTACTTAACACTAAAATGTGATTTATTTTATACGTTGTTCTTAATATATGAATGGTGGGGGGGGGGGGCAGGTAGGTAGAGGCGGTGGCGATACCAACAAGACACTATCACTTTTGGGGGCAGATTTTGATTTTAATGAAAATGGATTTTCCGAGTTTGTTCGGAGTGTTGAACACTAACGGCAAATGCTAGTTGTCTGTCGGACAACCTAAGCAATGTTTTGGGTTGTTCGACGTGAGTTTTGGTCGTCTCGAACGATTGTACGACCGTTAAGTTTGAGCACTTTTTGTACAGATGATTGAATTTAACTGATAGCAAATAAATCATTACATCAACCGCCAACACAGAGTCTACAACATTTACATTACATAAATGTTCATACTAAAAATAGTCAATGGTGGTTTCCAAATTTCCCATGATTTGATTGGCTAATAGCCCTTTCCTTGGTCTGCAAGTATTCTTGCACATATAGTGTTCAATGAACACAAAGGGCGTTGGTTAAATGCAGCTACTTGTAACTATGGTTACTACTCTACATCATCTACGTGAGTCATAGTTGATTATTTGCTAGCTGAGTTTCTATTGGACTACCCAGTTGAATAGTATAATGATGTAAGGATCTAACTGTATATCATTGGTTAATACAATCTTAATTGTTCTCAGGTGACCGTTGATTGGCTAGGTCAATATTGTCAACACCTTGAACTGTGATCTAAATTCAGTATAAAATAATGAGCAGCAGACAAGTGTTGTCCATTATTCTTCGATTTGCTTTGGTATCGTTCTGACTTCTTTCTGTACTGGCAAAATTCTCCCATTTCCTTGTTATTCCAGGTTGCAATTTCGGTGTGAACATCATTGAACCAGGTTAAATTCTCCCAAGTTGCATTGGCAGGCTATGTTTGGTGAGTACCATTGATATTGTCGTCTTGTGGATCCGTTTTATGTGTGATTGCATTAAAATTAAGAGCATCCAGGGGTCCCATTCATATATAGGACGTTTGAAACATAATTACCCATTAACTTCTCTATTTTCTCTTACCGGACATCTGTAAAATTTTATCATTTGCGTTTCTCTATTTAAAGTATAATAGATTAGCTTAAATAAATTTGAAATAACTGTTGTTAAGATAACAGTTCGAAAGATGAAATTCCCTCTAAATGTTGTGGTATTAAAATTATCCGAACTCTGAATATGTTATGCCGAATGAGAAAAATCATCAGTATAGAGCTTCGTAAATTATAAGTACTGGACTATATATAGTCTAACACACAGTCCCGAACGTCTATTCTTCAGATGTATCACAGAAGTAATTCAGAAAAACTAAAAGTCTTATTGCCTCAAATTATACCCTATATTATGTCGTACACACATTATGTTGAACATAAACATTAATACCTTCACCGAGAAGCCGACGACATCATATTAGCTTCAAAGAAGCATTCCAGAGATCGATCATTATTTAAAGGTGAAGTTTTGAAACCAACAGATTTATAGAAGCATTGAAAAATCCTCTGAATAAATTCCATAACCATTGGGTGTGTTCCACTCAAACAACAAGAAATTTTACTTTCACTGTCTAAGAAATCAAAACAAAAATTTACAGATACAAAGTATTTGGTAAATTTAAATAAATATATAAGTAAATGCAATTGGGTAATAGCTTAGCCGGTTAATAATCAGCCCAAAATTCTGCAAACAAAGGCCTCCGCACCAGAAGAAAAAAAAACACAAGTAAACACATATATATTAAAAGATCAATATAACGTTTACTGTTCACGTAGCTAACTCTCCGATATTTTATCACTCCCACCTGATCTAGCTTATTTAAGTAATGGCTAAATGTGTACCTATTTATTTCTATTTAAATTTCTACCTAAGAGGACTTTTCTCCAGTCACAAAGTACCCACAGAAGTTCATTTGGTAAAGATGTCTAAACCCTCATCCATAAGTGAAATTTCTATTTGACCAGGCATTTGGGATCTAATTTTTTGGGGAGTGTTAATTTTAGATCATGCGTAAAATAATTTCCGAATAATTCTTTACAATGGATTGTGATAATTTGCTAAATTAAAAATTTTAAGGATTTTTTATCATACGTGTTTTTTTTAGAACTAAGATCGGTATGCCTAACAGGAATGAGTAAGCCATTCAACTAGCCTCTAAAAGGGACTTTGTAATATCTTTTAAGAATTAAGTAGCAAACTGGGGAGTAAGGACTTTCCAGGAATGCCGTAAATTTCTTATTAAAACCTCTCTTCGATAGCTTTAAAAGATTTATTAAAGCATAACAGTGCAAATTAAATAATTAGATACACATCTTATTGATATTGATAAAAGATATTTTTTCATGTAATTTAATAACTTTGTAAACACTAGAACTGTCATAGTAATACAAATATAAGTCGAACAAGTTAAACAAAGATGTAATTGCATGTAATATGTCGCAGAACTGCACCGTCTGTACTGTATGAGCCTTAAATCCCGGTACGTACATCGAACTACTAAACTACTAACATCATGAAATTCCCACCCCTCAAGAAAATTGTTCTGCCCCCCCCTCCCAAGTTTGAAAATCCCAGCAAAATTAATTGACGAGGGGATCCCCTCCATTCTTAACATTCTTGCGCTAACACTGATACCGACTATGGTAGACGTCTGAGAAAATAACAACATTCTAAATCAGAACTATTCGTATTCTACCGATTTGCATCCCAAATATTTTGGAACGTGAGTGTACATGTTGTTAATTCGCAATCGAAGAATGTTCTGGATTCAGGCTAATACTTCCACAGGTTGTGCTGACGTTACCGTTGATTTGGCTGAGATATCCTTCTCGACAGTCTGAAAATTATGAGATGAATTCGACATAGACCATATGAGCGGTAGAACAGCATGCAATGTCCTTTATTCATTAAAAGTTAATACCGCTTCGACTTCTTTCAGCTTCGGAAACCATTACCAGTTCCATGCACTTGACTTGAATTTTACAAGTGTCGTATGTTGTTTGAAGCTCAAACTAATTTCTTCCACGTTGCATTAGCAAGTTTTATTCGGTAGGGTAACAACACGTATAATTTTGGTATCCGTAGTTGTCGACCAGTTGTACGTGGTCTAAAGGTTGTCACTTGATGCTATATTCGGCCTAAGAGAATTTGTGATTTTGCTACATGGTCATTACTTATTTTGCCAGTATATTGTTCCAAGCTTTAGTGTATTAAAACTGTTTTTATTTACCAATACATATCTATTATTTCAAAAACAATTGAAATTTCCCTTCTTCCTTATCGACATATCTCATATTTAGATCTATGATATAAAAAATCGTTATTTCATCATTCGTCAAGTTAGTTAAATGTAAGAAATTGTCAAACTTCGTAACTATGATGTGCTAACGCTACATTTTAAACCTTTCAGCTTGATGACATTCTACATGAAAGTTTTGTCCTAATCATACCTTTTATAGTGTGGTATTTTGGAATACCTCTGAGTCAATGCAAACCGTCAGAAGTATAGAAAAATATAGACATTATAATGTCTATATTATTTTCATCATTGTAATGATGAAAATTTACGTTTTTTTCTGCTAAGATAATTCTACATCGTAATTTTTCAAATTTCCTTTGTACTACAATTTTGCTGTTTCATTTTTGGATTGCTTCTTATTTCTACGTACCAGACTGCTGTGGCCTCAGTTTACGCATTGCGTAAAAAGGAAAATACCGTTAAACCCATCAACAAAAATACAAGAAAGAAAAAAAAAAAGAGTTTAAAACAACTTTACCTCTTCCTAAAATTTATTTAAGTTGATCAAAACAGTGAATGAAATAGCAGCATTCGTGAAGATTTCCCTTACCTCTGTTACCCTTGAATGTTCCTTATCAGGCGAATAACAGTAAAGAGGCTTTCTTGTTTTGTAATAACGAATGTTCACGTACCCATTGTACGCAAAAACGAATGTTTACCGTGTACTGTGTGCGGTTGTCTAAGGTCAGGAGTTCACTACGGCGTTTGTAGACTAGACAACAAGAGGCTATGAAACGATAGCAGCGTCAGTAACGTTACAGTAAAGATTTGAAAACACTCGGAAAACAGCGATTGACGCTAAGTTAAGACTATTCGGATACGTCATTCTGTTCGCGTCTATTTTTTATTGGTGACTGCAGGCTGCAAGTCACCATTGTTGACAGCTTAAGGGATCCTTTGACATCGTTCTTGACGAACAGGTTGTGTTTTATCCCTACAGACCAGGCCAGGTAATATTAGATTCGTGTGTTACAATATACTAAATAATTTTCAGAATAGAGGTTAACTTTTAGGCTGATTGCCTATGCTTCTTATTTTCAATTATATAACGAGTTAATTTCTCAGTAACTCAGTAGATCAGTAATTGGTATTTCAATTGTCACTTAGGCCTTTAAGTTAGGCAAGATCTCAAAAAGGACGAATCTTGTTCCCTGGACTGTTGAAGCGTTCAATGACGCATTTTAGTTTACTTGGAATAGGTTGGTGTTTTGAATGAGTTGTTTAACAAGTCAGAACGTCAGGCTTTCCAAGGATAACCAACAGGTTAGGCTAGTAAAGTTTTGGTAAGGATCATCGTCGGAAATGATATAAACTTCATAGGCTGGCCACAACTGTTCGTACTGATATCTGATATAAGGCAGAAACATTAAGAAGAGACACTGTATGTATGCCATTGTTCCCGAGGATACCCGAGTTGACTTTTTTCTTATCAGGTTTGGACACAGTAGAGTAGTCTAATTGAGTTTTGTAGGGACATTTTCATATCAATACATGTAAAATGCTGATGATGCTTCATCTTTTGCCAAATGAAGTTAACAAACAATTTTTACTTTTGAAATTGTGGACTCGTGGATCTTCCCTGACAGGACTGATTCACAAATAAATGTTATTCTTTTATATGATTGAAGTAAGTCTGTGGGAGGGTAGTGGGAGTGTGTGTGTGTTTGGGGGGGGGGGGGTGCTACCTGTACTATTTAAACTATTTGAAAGTTCAGAGCAAGGAATATCCATATGTCAATAGATCTTTGGGAAAGTGCATTGACTTTCAATATATGTTATATGCGATGTGCTTTATCGGTAGCCTACAATGTCCTTATACACATGGAAATTACACTGCACCATCCTTTACACAGACGGCACGTTTTCTAAATTGGTGGGTTCCTAGAGATTTGTTCATATTAATCAAGGAAACTATTCGTTATTAAAAAAACTGATGGTCAGGAACGGTCACATGTCATATCGCCAATCAGACGCATTTCGTCAACCACCCAACCCCCAACCGTAATTTCTACTCACTTCCTCCAGACTCCCCCACTCATGCAGTTTCCACATCCGCAGGCAATTTCCCTTGCGGTAAACTTCGATGCCATATATGCCATATTACCCCAGGCACCGTGGTCAAGATTCCCAATGTTGACTTTAGTCTAAGACCCCCCTTCCCTCTCCTGTGATTCTATTCATGTTATTTACATTCTATACTGTGAACTTTGCTAAGAGGGTAATTATGTAGGTGAAACAGGCCCTTGGTTCCGCTTACGTTTTAATAATGACAAAAAATCTATTCTTGATAATTTTGCAGGATTGACAGTAACCGAACATTTCAATCTTCATAGCCATTCTCTAAAAACCCTAAAATGTATTTTAATTGCCTCGAACTTCAAATCAACTACTGAACGTAAACGTAAAGAAATCGATTAGATTTTTTGTATTAAGTCTCACAACACCGGCCTCAACAAAGACTTGGGACCCCTTAACAACTATCAGTTCTACAAGCATATGTAATCCGTTCTTTGCTCCTTAATACCCTTCCTGTAAAATTGGTTTATTTGGTTTTAATTCCATCAATGCAACTTACACTTGACGTCATACTTTAATTGTTTTACATTTTGTACTTTTCATTCGGCTGCCAAGTATTGCTGACGAAGGTCCCAGGGGGACCGAAAATTCCAATATATTTTCTAAAACTTACTACTTTTGTCAATTATGTGTCATATCTTATTTCTCTGGTTTTCTCTAATGATATTTTCTTTTGGAGTAAACGTATAAATATATATATATATATATATATATATATAAATATATATATATATATATTATATAAATAGTAGTGGTCCATACTGATAATATAAAAGATAAACAAGCGAATATTTTTATATATATATATATATATATATATATATATATATATATATATATATATATATATATATATATATATATATATATAAATTCGTCAAGAAGTAAAGATATTTACGTTCCCATGTTATATCTTACGTGATTTTCCAGAAAAGTATCCATATATAGTGTATATACATGCTGTAAGGCAGTGGACTTTTCTTTACTTTAGTAGTAGCTAAGAATGAAAATTAAATCAAAAATTGTATTTTTCAACAATTGCTTATCCTTGAACAGGCTGACGAATATAACCGTTGTCCACTAGTCATCAATAAATAATGCACGTTCTTGTATACTGTCATACTTATTGAATTTATTCTACGTTGAATATCAAAATCCAACCCTTCCGTCTTTTTGTTTATAAAATAGTACATGAAATTGTGTTAAGGTTAAGCGTTGGGAATCATGTCATATTATTTAGCCGTGGTTAATGGCGTTGCAGGGGGGTGGGGGAGGTGGATGTTGCGATGTGTTATGTCGCCTCGGAGCACGTAGCAACATATAAATAATCTAGTTTGCAAATATTTAATCAACAAAAATCGAAGCAGTGCATTGGTCTAGCGCCATTACTTACATATCATATATGATTATGATGGTACGTACGTATAATACGTGTTGTTATGTTGTTTTGTCCGTTGCTAGGGACCAGTGCCGTGACAATAATTTAAGATCAACCAGTGTTGCGAAGGTACAAAGAAATCCTTTATTTGATATAAATAATCCAAAAGTTTCTTTGGCACGGAATGATTTATGTTCATAATTGAAAGACTTTGTCAGCAAAACAATAACATAAAATGGTAATTATACGTTATAAAAATTAAAACTTAAAATTCAGGAAATTAATTGATATATATAAGCTAAACTGGGTTACCGTACGATGCACCTGTCTACTATATATCGTAGTCTTAAATGTTATATTGTCTAGACGATTATAAAAGATTTGAATTTTTTCAAATAATTTTTTCGAATAATTGGCAGAGCTCGAAGGACGTGTCAAAAAATATCATTGAGACATTTATTGCGATCCGATACACACAGAGAACAGCGTGTTCTATTAAGATTACAGTAAGAACTGACGATATTTGTAATTCCACAAATCCAGTTGTGGTAATTTATCAGATTTTTCATCTCAATCCTGCTTTACTTTGTGTGGTACAAAACTTTTAGGCTGACATTAGTTACTGTAATGTATGTGTGAGTCGGTTAATCGGTAATGCAGTGATATCAACTGAATCAATATACTTTACTAAGGTTCATTCCGACCGATTCGGGTTATGAACATAATTTATGGTTTTTATTTTTCCACTTTCCATTTAATCTTTGTGAATATACATATTTTATATATGAATTTATATAAGTATTTTGTATATAACATACAATTATTTGTTTGCCTAATGTGTTTTTTTGTTTGTAACAAAATCATCGGATACAGGGGCAGGACAGACGGGATGAGTACATTTCGTTTTTCTGTTCTTTTTATTTGTGAGATCTCGGAGAATAGGCCAAAAGTTTACCAAAGACACGTACATAAATCATGAATTTTTGAACCACCTTGCTAAATCAAATAATTGTTGTTTAGAATATGGATAATAGAATTGGTCGCTTTTAGAAGGGAAAGGATAATACAGTTAGACAAAGAGACGAAATGAAGGTTGCAAGGCTACTCAAACACTGAGCAGTTATTTGACAGTACTCGAGGTTAGACGTAACTTTAGATTCATAATCCTTCCACTTAACTTCCACCAGAGAAAAGAATACCAAAAGAAGGGAAACGAGATGTGTTACGTATTAGTTTAGTAGTTTTTCGTTAATCTATATAACTATTTGAGGAACTCGCATTAATTTTCCCGTATTTTTAATTCCCCTTTATGAAGAATCGTTTTATGTTGATCAAGTGCAGTATCAAAGAGCCACCAAATATGTTAAAGAATGCTTCAATGATGCGACTACATAAATCAGTAACTCTTCCCTACTGAGCGGGGAATTAATAACCAAATGGCTTCCACAATTCACTCATAAATCATCAAAGCGGCTAAGGGTGAAAACAAAATTCTTGGATGCCATTATTCTGATAATATAAAGCTGGATATGGTTAGTACAGCAGACTAATGCTAACAATTTTTGGATTCTTGCTGGAGGCCCCCCCCCCCCAAAAAAAAAAAAAACTACGGAATTATTTAATTTCGCCTCACTGTGTGTTGATGGGGATGCCTGTGTCCAAGTTTAATCATACATGATATAACACGAATCATCAGAGAAAATATCCCATAACTAATTGTTGAAAAACAGAGACAGGAAGAGCTGTTCTTGGTGCATGTGCATTCCTGGAAATTTGTGTTTTTCCTTGTTGTCGTTGTCTTCGTCATCATTATCATCACCTTCGTTATAATTTATACTGACAGCAAAGGGTGCATGGAGTTAATATCATAGTTGCTTTATTCTCAACAAAATGCCATGAGTTCAAGAAGACTAGTCAAATAACCATTTATTGAGGATCATGCCATAGTTCACACATGTATTAAAAGTTAAAATTTCATAGTTCCCCTTGTGCGGGTATGACCAATGGTGCATAAGCTATGGATAACAATGGTCATCTGCAAATATGTTTCATCACAACGAAATTGCAAGTAAACCGAATAATTTTCCATGCGCTTGACGGAAACATGTTTCTCTCATCTCTTTTACTGTGTGCAACACTTTTCCGAGGCTCGGCCAATGAGTGTCTACTGCATGTAGCCCCATGTGAGAGGACATACAATATATTTATTAACATACGGTCATAGAATTACCCATTATGAGTCATCCCAGCTACTAGTCAATGTTCCTTAAATTGACTGCCGATACATTGGTCAACATATTCTTCATATATCTGGTTTCATATTAAGTTATATGGTTAATTGGCCATTTCTTATGATATAAAGAAGAGCAGCAATCTGAAAATATATGTCATCATTTTCCCCCCTATTGTGCAGATGACTTATGTGCCATTGAACTACTGGTCACGGTGTGAGGTTCACGGATTACAGAAAGAACTTGACAAGAAAAGGGTCATCTACTGCATCAGCCAGAACAGTAGCTACCGTATCATACTTGATACATTATAGAGTGGTATATAAAAACTTTTTAAAAGAAGCCAATTTACTGAAACAGCTGTTCAGGTAAGTCTACAATATGATCAAAATTACCAAATGTATTTTCTGATGGGTGATACTAACAGAAATGCTGTTGCTCGTTATATCCATGTTATATTCATGGTTTCAACCATTGGGTAAAAGTTGTGCTATAGAAATTGCAAAGTGTTTGGAGATTTTGTAATTTATAGGTATCATGATTCATCATAATTTCCCACAGCTATATTGAGGTGAAAATGTGATATTAACTTAAATGTTTGTGTATGTGTGTGTTTTGGGGGAGGTGGTGGGTGGCGATGGGGTGTGGCAGCTAGGTTGTATATACTGGTGCCTGTTGTAAATTAAATGCTGTTTATTATCAAGACCTGAGCTTTTGGGGATTAATTCAAGATTAACAGAATTGCAAATTTCAAGTTACTTGAGCGTTTAATTTCTTTACAGCTTTATAACCAACATATCAAATTTACATTTTGAGCCCACTCATCTGAAGAAAACACCCAACAGATAATATAATATAAAGAGTCGGTATAGAGAAGGAAAATATTTCTAGTATATATTGCAAGCAAAATCGAATCAGCTTCACTAAAAAAAATAATTTCAAACTGGTGTTCCAGGGTCACTAGCAGAGAATTATTTTGTATTTGTTATCAATATCTTTCTTATCAGCATAATTGGAAACTATTATCTAGACTGCTACAAAGATGTAGTTTATGTTATACACATTATACTTCTACCAGAAAGTGTTTCGCAGCTGTAGTAAAGAACTTAAAAAATAAGTTTATAAATGGATGTTTACTTATAGTGGCTCTATAACACATTATATAACCAAATGTAAGCTCTTGTCTATTTGACAAATCTCAACACCTGCTGGGATTATTTTACATGAAGTATGACAGGCATGGCAACCGATCATCAACATTTCAATGCCTGAAATCACACTTATCTTAATTTTAAACTGTTTAAACAATGATGTGAAATAAAACAATATTTTGACTTTCAGGTCGCAACCGATGTTGATCAGTGGTGCACAGTAAAGCTTGAGAAGTACACTCATCCTTTCTTGTTAAGTCTTGGGCAAGCCAGAAGGCTAATTCAATATTTCATTATGTGTGACTACGCACACATACTTGTTGGTGAATCTGTAATAGTAGCTTTTGACGGGCTGTTCAAGTTTAATTATATCTTGAATCTGCACTTTGCTCTACCTTGATCTAATTTGTGCGGCTTCTTTGAAGGTCTCATTTATAAGGTGGTGAGTCATAATAAGGTTCACCCACAAGTAAGGTCATTTACCGAATCACTCAATAATATGCCTAATTAAGAGCATGTTCCAGCTATATGAGCATACATCATAACGACAAGCTAACATATAACAGCATTACTCAAAATAAACTATCCACATGCTTTCAAATAAATCCTTCTTAGCCAACTGCACTTACTCCTACCTCTTACTTCTATACCTTGTTCTTAAAAATCCTATGTTTATCCTACTTTCATTACTTGCCCCCATCAAAATAAGTATTTATAAAGTACAATAATAAAATGTGATTATAAAAAAATATCATATAATGTTGTCAACATTGCTGGGTAGCGGTGAAAACTACTAATGAAAGCCTGCAGAAGACCCACTTTTGTCTTACTTTTGTCCTGTTTGTTTGTAAATTGTATCCCCCTTATACTCGTTGTATCTTACCCTTCAACCTGTGTCCTGATTTTAGCTTATGGTCCATGAAAGCCTTTATCCTGAAAAGGTTAGAACTGTGAGGCTTTCATTAATATTTAGTTTGTGCTTGACTGAAACTATTGTTTGATTTGAACATCACAGAAGGGGAGGAAGCATTATGATCGGTGCATGATGTTTTATGCTAAATTTGATAACATTTTTGTATGATTGATGAATATGGAGATTACTTGTCACAATGTTTGTTAGTGCATAGATATAATATAACTTTTGATTTAAGATTGTATTTGTAATCAGTTTACTATTACTCGTCTATACAATTCACCACTGTTTTTATTGTCTTGTTTGATGTTCTGTACTATGCAATGCTTATTCCATGCTTGCCTGAAGCTTCTGCTTAAGTTCCTTATTCTAATCCATAAAACAACAATTTGAGAACAATTTGTAATGTCCATTGTTTTATAGCATTTTCTCTAAGAATGCCATGCAAATTCTTGCGGTAGTTTAAATTTTTCATGTTAGGTCCTATGTTGTATATTTTATGTTAAAATGTATGTGTGAGTGAGGTAGTTACCCTCAAATGAAACAAAACACAAGCAAACAAACATATTCCTGTCTGGTGTAAATTGGAAAGGTTCTTAATTGCTATACCTTGATATGTAATACCACTGTCTTAAACTGTTCAGCAAAGATTAGATACAAACTGCCGGTTCCCATTTTTGAATTAAATTGTTTCTCGTCTCATAATTGTGAATTTTAAAATTTTTCCACGAATAAGTCATCGATGAGAAGGGTTTCAGACTCTTCGGGAACAATCAATGTCCCCCACATCAATTTGACATTCAGTTTCTAAGCTGCCAGGTTAAAAATCTTTTCGAAGGTTTTCTCGTTAGTGTGTTCGTTTATTCTAAATATTCTCATTCAGTTCCGTCTGGAATATTGTTCTCAGGCGTACAACTTTTAATTATAAATGTCGTTTTCTTTTCTCGGTTCTTCGGCTGTCTGCGTCAGTGATCCTATAATCTCTTCATCAACATAGTTTGTATATCAAAGATTCTTGCTCCGTATGGCTTTTGCTCTATTGTCACCTTTTCCATTTTCGTTTCCTCCATCTTCTCTATGAAGTTGTGTTGCTAGAGTTTGAAATCATCATTTTTCACGAGTTCACTAAGAATACCAATTTCAATTTTATCCGTGTTTATTTCTTGAGTTTTTGAGGTAGTTTTCGTTCATGACCGTGCTCCAGAGTGTGGTCTTGTCGTTAATGTTTGGTTGCTAGCCTATTACTCTACGTGGGAAATATAACTCACTAACAGTACTTGTTAGGAAAGTAACTCAGTTTATAAGTTGCGGACTGGACTTCAGTTCGGGTATAGGAAAGTAATATGACTGCAATATACTCTAAAAGAAAATAATATCTTAATAAAATATTCTCAACTTGTGAAACGACTGGCAACGCCCATGAACGTGGTAACATTTAAATATTTCCTAGTTTTGAAAGTATTATTCTTATTGATATGCTGATATTGAGTTGAAAAATGTCGATATCTTTTGTAACATACTGATTTTCAAACAAAAAACATCCATTGTATTATATTAACTTGTAAAGTCTTGATATTTTTTTCCTCACGTGTGATTGCTTTCCGTACGCCTACGTCAATTATAGTGGATTGTTTGCTAGCTGAGTTTCTCTTGATTTACAAGGTTTAATAGTGAAATGATGTAAAGATCTAACTGTATATTATGGTCAATGCGCTCTTAAGTTGTCGTCTGGTGACCGTTGATTGGCTAAGGCAATATTGTCAACAGTCTAATCTATGAGATGAATTCAGTATAAACCAATCAGCAGAAGTCAAGTTACGTCCATTATTCTTTGTCTTCTTTCCGCACTGGCTAAATTCTTCCAGTCCCTTGTCATTGCCCTGTATTTTCAATGTGAAGTTAATTCCTTCGAAGTTGCATAGCAAGGATTATTTGGTAAGTAACATTAGGTTTTATTTTGCCATATTTATTTGCCATATGTATATTTGCCATATTTATATTTATTTATTTGCCATATTTTGCCATATTGTGAATCCGGTTTGTATTATGATTGTATTGAAATTAAGAGCATTAAAGGTTTCCATTCATAGATATCAAGTTGGAAACATAGTTACTAAACTCCTTTTCTATTTTCTCTTAATGGACATCCCCGCCGGAAAGTATTCGTGTACTAAAGTGCCATATGTAACATAGACACAACAAATTCTTTTGAGTTTTATCATCAGTCTCTTGTATCATCTCTTTATAAAGTGAGATTATATTTGTTCACATTTAAAATAACTGTTGTATAGGGAACAGTTCGACCAATGTTTTTTTTTTTTTTGTGTGTAAATGTTCTGGTACTACAATTGTCCGACCTTTGGCATTTGGTTTCTCTGTATATATTTTGCGAAATGAGAAAAAAAATCATCAATATAAAGATTTGTCAAAAAATGACATAAAAAGTATGTGGTAATTTTACAAAAAATATTTAAGTAAATATAATGGGTTAATAGCTAAGCGGAGTTACAATCAACGCTAAGTTCCGCAAAGCCCCAACACAAGACAACAAAAACTAGCAATTACACCAATTCATAGATTAAACAGGACGTCCAATTGTTCACGTATCTAAATATCGGATATAATATCACACTTAATCTAGTTAAATAATTGCGAAATGTCTGCCTTATAAAGAGAATTTCCACTTTTCACCAGGCACAAACTACTCACAGAACTTCATTTGGTGAACGTGTCTAAGCCCTCATCCTTAATATGTAATTCACGACGAGTTTGTAAAAATGGTGGCTAACACAAATAACTGCTATAAGGTTGATAAGAACAGCAATATTTTCCTTCCTGAAGCAGAGATGTTAATTTAGCATGGTTTTGCATGACAATGAAATGCCTGCTGAATTAGGTCCGAATAAAGTTAACATTCTCAAAATGATTGCGTTTGCTAAAAACTGTAGTTTTCTTGTCAACATAGTTTGTAAATGAAACAAAAATTGCTCAATGAGGCTCCTGCTTTACTGTCATCTTTTCCATTTTTTTTTATCATCCATCTTCTCTATGAAGTTGTGTTGCTAGAGTTTGAAGTCATCATTTTTCGCAAGTTCAGTAAGAATACCACTTACAATTTTATTTATTTGTTTATTTATTGAGTTTTTGAGGTACTTTTCTTTGATGACCGTGTTCTAGAGTGTGGTCTAATCGTTAATGTTTGGTTGCTAGCCTATCACTCTAAGTGGGTAATATAACTCACTAACAGTACTTGTTAGGAAAATAACTCAGTTTATCAGTTGCGGAGTAGGCTTCAGTTCGGGTATAGGGAAGTAATATGACTGCAATATACTCCAAAAGAAAATAATATCTTAATAAAATATTCTCAACTTGTGAAACGACTAACAACGCCCATGAACGTCGGTGACATTTAAAAATTTCCCAGTTTTTGAAAAATATTGGTCTTATTGATATGCTAATATAGAGTTGAGAAATGTCGATATCTTTTCTAACATACTGATTTTCAAACAAAAAACATCAATTTTATTATGAGCAAGCTGATATTCACTTGTAAAGTCTTCATCGCAACGTGTGATTGATGTCCGTACGCCTACGTCAACTATAGTTGGTTGTTTGCTAGCTGAGTTTCTATAGATTTACAAGGTTTAATAGTGGAATGATGTAGGGATATAACTGTATATTATGGTTAATGAGCTCTTCCTAACAAATACTGTTAGTGAGTTATATTATCCACTTAGAGTGGTAGGCTAGCAACCAAACTTGACGACAAGATCACACTCTGGAGCACAGTCAACAAAGAAAACTACCTCAAAAACTCAATAAATAAACACGGATAAAATTGTAAGTGGTATTCTTAGTGAACTTATGAAAATGATGACTTCAAACCTTAGCAACAAAACTTCATAGAGAAGACGAATGAACAGAAAATGGAAACAGTGACAATAGAGCAGGAGCCTCATTGAGCAATTTTTGTTTTATTTACAAACTATGTTGACAAGAAAACTACAGTTCTTAGCACACGCAATCATTTTGAGGATGTTAATTTTATTCGGATCTAATTCAGCAGGCATTTCATTGTCATGCAAATTAATGCTAAATTAACATCTCTGCTTCAAGAAGTAAAATATTGCCGGTCTCAGCAACCTTATTGCAGCTATTTGTGTTAGCCCCAATTTTTACGAACACAGCGTGAATTACATATCAGGGATCAGGGCTTAGACACGTTCACCAAATGAAGTTCTGTGAGTAGTTTGTGCCTGGTGAAAAGTGGAAATTCTCTTTATAAGGCAGACATTTCGCAATTATTTAACTAGATTAGGTGTGATATTATATCCAATATTTAGATACGTGAACAATTGGACGTTATGTTTAATCAATGAATTAGTGTATTTGCTAGTTTTTGTTGTCTTGTGTTGGGGCTTTGCAGAACTTAGCGTTGATTGTGACTCCGCTTAGCTTTTAACCCATTATATTTACTTATATATTTCTGTAAAAGTACCACATACTCTTTATGTCATTTTTTGACAAATCTCTATATTGATGATCTTTTTTCTCATTTCGCAGATTATATACAGAGGAACTGAATGACAAAGGTCGGACAATTGTAGTACCAGAACATTTACACACACAAAAACATTGGTCGAACTGTTCGCTATACAACAGTTATTTTAAATGTGAACAAATATAATCTCACTTTATAAAGAGATGATACAAGAGACTGATGATAAAACTCAAAAGAATTTGTTGTGTCTATGTTACATATGGCACTTTAGTACACGAATACTTTCCGGCGGGGATGTCCATTAAGAGAAAATAGAAAAGGAGTTTAGTAACTATGTTTCCAACTTGATATCTATGAATGGAAACCTTTAATGCTCTTAATTTCAATACAATCACAATACAAAACGGATTCAAAATATGGGGAGATAAAACGTGATGTTACTTACCATATACTCCTTGTAATGCAACTTGGAAGGAATTAACTTCACACTGAAAATACAGGGCACTATCAAGGGACTGGAAGATTTTAGCCAATGCGGAAAGAAATCAAAGAATAATGCTCTCTGAAGTTGTCGCCGGGTGACCGTTGATTGGCTAAGGCAATATTGTCAACAGTTTAATCTATGAAATGAGTTCAGTATAAATCAATCAGCAGACGTCAAGTTATGTCCATTATTCTTTGACTTCTTTCCGCACAGACTAAAATCTTTCAGTCCCTTGATATTGCCCTGTATTTTCAGTGTGAAGTTAATTTCTTCCAAGTTGCATTGCAAGGATTATTTGGTAAGTAACATCACGTTTTATCTCCCCATATTTTGAATCCGTTTTGTATTGTGGTTGTATTAAAATTAAGAGCATTAAGGGTTTCAATTCATAGATATAAAGTTGGAAACATAATTACCAAACTTCTTATCTATTTTCTCTTACCGGACATCCCCGCCTGAAATTCTGCGTGTCCTAAAGTGCCGTATACAACATAGACACAACAAATTATTTTGAGTTTTATCATCAGTGGTTCTCTTTATAAAGTGAGGTTATATTTGTTCACATTTAAAATAACTGATGTATAGCGAACAGTTCAACCTATGCTTTTTTGTGTAAATGTTCTGGTACTACAATTGTCCGTTGTAACCCGCTTGGGTTACAACGGACAACCGCTTGAATTAACCCGCTTGAATGTTCCTAGAACGAACAAGGTCTTGGAAGAGAAATCGTTCAGTGTAGCCGGTCCACAGTCATGTCACAATCTCCCTCGTACTATAAGAGAAAATGACAATATCTCTCAATTTCGTAGTAATCTTAAGACTCACCTTTTTCCATGCTAATGTGTGTCTGTGTTACAAGCGTTATGATCTAGATGGAATAGCGCTATATAAATATCAATTGTTATGTTGTCCGACCTTTTTGCATTTGGTTCCTCTGTATATAATCTGCGAAATGAGAAAAAAAAATCATCAATATAGAGATTTGTCAAAAAATGACATAAAAAGTATGTGGTACTTTGACAGAAATATATAAGTAAATATAATGGGTTAAAAGCTAAGCGGAGTCACAATCAACGCTAAGTTTTGCAAAGCCCCAACACAAGACAACAAAAACTAGCAAATACACTAATTCATTGATTAAACATAACGTCCAATTGTTCACGTATCTAACTATTGGATATAATATCACACCTAATCTAGTTAAATAATTGCGAAATGTCTACCTTATAAAGAGAATTTCCACTTTTCATCAGGCACAAACTACTCACAGAGTTTCATTTGGTGAACGTGTCTAAGCCCTGATCCCTGATATGTAATTCACGCTGTGTTCGTAAAAATGGTGGCTAACACAAATAGCTGCAATAAGGATGATGAGACCGGCAATATTTTACTTCTTGAAGCAGAGGTGTTAATTTACCATGGATTAGCATGACAATGAAATTTCTGCTGAATTTTATCCGAATAAAGTTAACATTCTTAAAATGATTGCGTTTGCTAAAAACTGTAGTTTTCTTGTCAACATAGTTTGTAAATAAAACAAAATTTGCTCAATGAGGCTTCTGCTCTCTTGTCACCTTTTTCATTTTTTTTTCATTCATCTTCTGTATGAAGTTGTGTTGCTAGAGTTTGAAGTCATCATTTTTCGCAAATTCACTAAGAATACCACTTACAATTTTATCCGTGTTTATTTATTGAGTTTTTGAGGTAGTTTTCTTCGATAACCGTGCTCCAGAGTGTGATCTTGTCGTCAAGTTTGGTTGCTAGCCTATCACACTAAATGGGTCATATAACTCACTAACAGTACTTTTTAGGAAAATTAATCAGTTTATCAGTTGCGGAGTAGGATGAGTTGTGTATCGGGAAGTAATATGACTGCAATAACCCCAAAATGAAATAACATCTTAATAAAAGATTCTCAATTTGTGAAATAATTTGCAACGACCATGAACGTCGATAACATTTAAACATGTCTCAGTTTTGAAAAATATTGATCTTATTGATATGGTAATATTGAGTTGAAAAATGTCGATATCTTTTCTAACACACTGATATTCAAACAAAAAACATCTATTTTATTATTAGCAAGCTGATATTCACTTGTAAAGTCTTTATATTTTTCCCAACGTGTGATTCCTTCCGTACGCCTACGTCTATAATAGTTTATTGTTTGCTAGCTGAGTTTCTATAGATTTACAAGGTTGAATAGTGGAATGATATAGGGATCTAACTGTATATTATGGTCAATGCGCTCTTAAGTTGTCGTCGGGTGACCGTTGATTGGCTAAGGCAATATTGTCAACAGTCTAATCTATGAGATGAATTCAGTATAAACCAATCAGCAGAAGTCAAGTTATGTCCATTATTCATTGACTTCTTTCCACACTGGCTAAATTCTTCCAGTCCCTTGTTATTGCCCTGTATATTCAGTGTGAAGTTAATTTCTTCCAAGTTGCATTGCAAGGATTATTTGGTAAGTAACATCACGTTTTATCTCCCCATATTTTGAATCCGTTTTGTATTGTGATTGTATTAAAGTTAAGAGCATTAAAGGTTTCCATTCATAGATATAAAGTTGGAAACATAATTACCAAACTTCTTTTCTATTTTCTCTTACCGGACATCCCGGCCACAATTCTGCGTGTCCTAAAGTGCCATATATAACATAGACACAACAAATTCATTTGAGTTTTATCATCAGTGGTTCTCTTAATAAAGTGAGATTATATTTGTTCACATTTAAAATAACTGTAGTATAACGAACTGTTCGACCAAAGTTTTTTTTGTGTAAATGTTTTGGTACTACAATTGTCCGTCCTTTGGCATTTGATTCCTCTGTTTATATTTTGCGAAATAAGAAAAAAAATCATCAATATAAAGATTTGTAATACAATGACACAAAAAGTATGTGGTAATTTTACAAAAATATATAAGTAAATATAATGGGTTAAAAGCTAAGCGGAGTCACAATCAACGCTAAGTTTTGGAAAGCCCAAAAACAAGACAACAAAAACTATCAAATACACTAATTCATAGATTAGACAGGACGTCCAATTGTTCACGAATCTAAATATCGGATATAATATCACACCTAATCTAGTTAAATAATTGCGAAATGTCTGCCTTATAAAGAGAATTTCCACTTTTCAACAGGCACAAACTACTCACAGAACTTCATTTGGTGAACGTGTCTAAGCCCTCATCCTTAATATGTAATTCACGCTGAGTTTTTAAAAAATGGTGGCTAACACAAATAGCTGCTATAAGGTTGATGAGACCGGCAATATTTTCGTTCCTGAAGCAAAGATGTTAATTTAGCATGGATTTGCATGAAAATGAAATGCCTGCTGAATTAGATCCGAATAAAATTAACAATCTCAAAATGATTGCGTTTGCTAAAAACTGTAGTTTTCTTGTCAACATAGTTTGTAAATAAAACAAAAATTGCTCAATGAGGCTCTTGCTTTCCTGTCACCTTTTCAATTTTCTTTTCATTCATCTTCTCTATAAAGTTGTGTTGCTAGAATTTAAAGTCATCATTTTTGCAAGTTCACTAAGAATACTAATTACGATTTCATCCGTGTTTATTTCTTGAGTTTTTGAGGTAGTTTTCTTTGATGACCGTGCTCCAAAGTGTGGTCTTGTCGTAACGTTTGGTTGCTAGCCTGTCACTCCAAGTGGGTAATATAACTCACTAACAGTTCTTGGTAGGAGAATAGCTTAGGCTATCGGTTGCAGAGTAGACTTCAGTTCTGGTATCGGAAAGTAATATGACTGCAATATACTCCAAAAGAAAATAATATCTTAATGAAATATTCTCAAACTGTGAAACGATTGGCAACGCCAATGAACTTCGACATTATTCAAACATTCTCACCTTTGAAAATATTGATCTTATTGACATGCTAATATTGAGGGTTCTGGTAACGGAAAGTAATATGACTGCAATATACTCCAAACGAAAATAATATCTTATAAAAGATTCTCAAATTGTGAAACGAGTGGCAACGCTCATGAACGTCGATAACATTTTAAACATTTCCCCTATTGAAAATATTGATCCTATTGACTTGCTGATATTGAGTTGAAATAATGTCGATATTATTTCTAACATATTTATATTCAAACAAAAGACATTCTTTTTTATCATAAGCATACTCATTTTAACTTGTTAAGTCTATATATTCTCTCCCATGATGTGACTGCTTTCCGTACGCCATCGTCAATCATAGTCAATTGTTTGCTAGCTGAGTTTCTGCAAGCTTACCAGGTTGATTAGTTGAATGATGTAAGGACCTAACTGTATATCATTGGTTAATGCGTTCCTAAGTTGTCGTCAGGTGGCCGTTGATTGGCTCAGGCAATATTGTCAACAGTCTAAATCTATGTGATGAATTCAGTATAAACCAATCAGCAGAATCCAAGTTATGTCCATTCATTTATTGTTGGCATTTGATATCGTTTTGTCTTCTTTCCGCACTGGCTAAATTCTTCCAGTTCCTAACAATTGCCCTGTATTTTCCGTGTGAAGTTTATTTCTTCCAAGTTGCCTTGCCAGGATTTATTTAGTAAGTAATATCACGTTTTATGTTGCCATCTTTGGATCCGTTTTGTATTGTGATTGCATTAAAATTAAGAGCATTAAGGGTTTCAATTCATTGATATAAAGTTTAAAATATAATTACCCAACTTCTTTTCTATTTTCTCTTACCGGATTTCCCAGCCTGAAAATCTGCTTATCCTAAAGTGCCATACATAACATAGACACAGCAGTTATTTTGAGTTTTTTTTTTTATATCAATGGTTCTCTTAATAAAGTGAGATTTTAAATGTTAACAAACAAAATAACTGTTGTAGAGCAAAAACTTTTTTTTCAAATGTTCTGGTATTACAATTATCCGACCTTTGACATTTAAGTGTGGTCTTGTCGTAACGTTTGGTTGCTAGCCTTTAACTTTAAGTGGGTAATATGACTCACTAACAGTACTTGGCAGGAGAATAGCTTAGGCAATCGATTGCGGAGTAGGCTGAGTTATGTTTTCGGAAAGTAATATGACTGCAATATACTCCTGAAAAAGTAATATTTTAATTAAAGATTCTCAAATTGTGAAACGAGTGGCAACGCCCATGAACGTCGATAACATTTAAACATTTCCAAGCTTTACAAAATATTGATCTTATTGACATGCTAATACAGAGTTGAAAAAATTACGATATTATTTCTAACATACTGATATTCAAACAAAAAACATCCTTTGTATTATTATAATAATATATAAAGTCTTTATAACTGTTGATTGTTTGCTAGCTGAGTTTCTATAGATTTGCAAGGTTGAATAGTGGAATGATGTAGGTTTCTAACTGTATATAGGAGATAATGCACTATATGTTGTCGTCAGGTGACCGATGATTGGCTAAGGCAATATTGTCAACAGTCTAAATCTATGAGATAATTTCAGTATAACCAATCACCAGAAGTGAATTTATGTCCATCATTCTTTGCTTTGGTATCGCTTCGTTCGTTTCTGCACTGGCTAAATTCTTCCTTTTCCTTGTTATTGCCCTGTGTTTTCGGTGTGAAGTTAATATTCTTCCAAGTTGCATTGCAAAGATTATTTGGTATGTAACATCACGTTTTATTTTGCCATTAATTTTATCCGTTTTGTATCGTGATTGCTTAACAATTAAGAAGATTAGAGGATTCCATTCATAGATATAAAGTTGGAAACATAATTACCCAACGTCTTTTCTATTTTCTCTTAATGGACA
Organism: Apostichopus japonicus; assembly: GCF_037975245.1. Taxonomy (NCBI): domain Eukaryota; kingdom Metazoa; phylum Echinodermata; class Holothuroidea; order Aspidochirotida; family Stichopodidae; genus Apostichopus; species Apostichopus japonicus. The sequence goes on from NC_092567.1 coordinate 16,204,322, forward strand.
TCCCCGCCTGAAATTCTTCGTGTACTAAAGTGCCATATATAGCATAGAACCAACAAATTCATTTGAGTTTTATCACCATTGGTTCTCCTTATAAAGTGATATTGCATATGCTTACATATAAAATAACTGTTGAATAGCGAACAGTTTGACCAATGTTTTTTCTAAAATGTTCTTTCTAAAATGTTATTACAATAATCCGATCTTTGGCATTTGGTTCCTCTGTATATATTCTGCCTAATGAGAAAAAAAATATTATCAATATAGAGATTTGTAAAGTGTAGTTCCTGGACTATGTATAATCTAAAACACAATCTCGTGCGTTCTTCCATGAGATGCCTCATATAACTAAAAAAGAAGACATAAAAGTCGTATTGCCTCGAATCATACTTACATTTTGAGTTTTTAAAGATATAAGACATTCGATGCTTATTGTCACTTTAAACTTCACTGAATGTGAACGCTATCACATAAGCCTCAAAGGAGCGTCCAGAGATTAAGCATAGTTTAAAGGAGAATTTTTTAAAACCAGCATATTCGAGATACTTTAAAATTTCCCTAAACGTAATTACTTAACCATGGGTATGTTCAACTCTTAAGAAATTAATTTGTACTTTCACTGCAAGCAAAGCAAAACATTACATAACAAGTATTTAGTAGTTTTACCAAACAAATATATGTAAATATAATGGGTTAATAGTTTAGCGGTTTCACAATCAATGCTAAGTTCAGCACTACCCCAAAATTAGACCACCCTAAGACACTAGCAAAAACCCTAATAAATAGGATAAACATAACGTTTAACTGTTCACGTAGCTAAATATCCGATACAATATCCCACCTAATCTAGTTAAGTAATGGCGAGATGTTTACCTTTGGAATAGAATTTCCACTTTTCTGTAGGCACAAACTACTCACAGAACTTCATTTGATGAATGTGTCTAAACCCTCATCCCTAATATGTAATTCACGCTGAGTTGGTTAAAATAGTTGCTAGCACAATTAGCTGCTTTGAGGTTGATGAGACCGGCAATACTTTTCTTCCTAAAGCAGATATGTTAATTTTGAATGGATCTGCATGATAATGAAATGCCTGCTAATATCGATCCGGGTAACATTAATTAACATTCTCAAATTAAATTTGGTTAAAATCCGTAATCTGTTAACATAGTTTGTAAATTAGAATACTGCTCAATGAGACTCTTGCTCTCTTGTCACTTTTTCCATTTTCTTTTTGTATTGCCAGAATTTAAAGTCATCATTTTTCGCAAGTTCATCCGTGTTTATTTCTTCAGTTTTTGAGGTAGTTTTTTTTTTGATGACCGTGCTCCAGAGTGTGGTCTTGTCGTAACGTTTAGTTGCTAGCCTATCAGACCAAGTAGGTAATATGCCTCACTTACAGCACTTGGTAGGAGAATAGCTCAGGCTATCGGTTGCGGAGTAGGCTGAGTTCTGGTTTCGGAAAGTTAAGTACATAAATAATATCTTAATGAAAGATTCTCAAATTGTGAAGCGAGTGGCAACGCCCATGAACGTCGATAACATTTTAAACATTTCCTCTTTTGAAAAATATTGATTTTTCTTCACGAATAGGTTTGTTGTGTATTACTACGGTCTTGGCCACGGTAGTGTCAAATTAGTAAGTTAGAACATACTAAATAATATTCAGCATGTAGGCTAACTTTTAGGCTGATAGCATATGACGCACTTTAGTTTACTTGGAATAGGTTGGTAGTTTGAAATTAGTTGTTGTTAGGCCTTCTATTGGTAAACCAATAAGTAAGTCTACTGCTGTTAAGGATCACCGTCAGGAATGATGTAGACTTCATATATAAGGCATGAAACATTGTGAAGAGACACGGTTGGTATGTCATTGTTCCTGAGGTTACAGATTTACATTTTTTGTCAGGTTCTCACATTTCATCTTTTGTCATATAAAACTGACACACATGTTGAATTTCAAATTGTGGACTCGAAGACATTCCCTGATATGACTGATTCACAATTAAAAATGGCATTTCAAAAAAGAAGAAGAAGAATACAGTCTAGCGCGAGGAAGTGGGGGGGGGGGGCTGCTCTATCCAAAATTGGTTAATAGATCAAAGTATGGAATATCCATGTGTTATTAGAAGATAACTGAGAAAGTGCATTTACTTTCATTATATTGTATGTATGATGGGCCTTGTCCTTGAAAACATTAAACTTATACTGTACCGTGTTGCTTAGCGGACGGTATGTATAGCCTAAAAAGTGAAGTGTTTCTATAGCTTTTTTCATACTAATCAAGAAAACTAACCGTTACTGAAAGAGAACTGATAGTCAGGAATGGTCACATGTCATATCAACCAATCAGATACAGGTATCATAATAACATATACAAATGGGTTGACGAATTAGTAAGCAAGTAGATGAGTGAAGAAAAGTAGCTATCACGTGGCTTTTTTTCTATAGAACTTGGCCAAGTTACCTTTAATAACAATAAAGTATCCTTCAAAAAGGCTGGAACCGGCCTTTGATTTGAATTTTGTTAGTTATTATGAAACTCAAGGCTTAAAGGCAACTCTGCATAATTTACAGTCAATATGAAAACAGTTTACTGCAAAGCAGAATATTGGATACGGTACCGTATCCAGCAAGAGGTTGCTTCAACCCTTAACACCTTTTAAGAACACAATAGTAATGAATTGAGTTTTGAGATACAGCTGAACACAGAAAATGACAAGCCCGTTAGCATTTATGTCAAGGGCACTTGAAGAGGGTTTGGGATGTTAAAATTCATTGTGTACGATGGGTTAATATTCATAGAACTTGGTCAAATCATGTATTACGAAATACACATTAGTACACATCTGACGATATGTTTACTATTACTCCGATTGTTGCTATGGACTGATTTTGCAGAAATGTAAATTTTCGGTACGTTGGTTGTGGAGTCCCTATTTCTATTTGAACTAGTTTATGCTCCATTATGTATATTTTAAATTAAACTGAGCCCTACATACGTCCTGTATACTTATATATTCCAACGAATTATATTATATTGTATAATATTATATTAATTTAGCGGCTTCAGAAGTCAGTAACTATATATAAAATTTAAAAAAAAAACAGCCGTTTTATTCGGGTTGAGAATTGAATGTTTATGATCAGTCGCGGTAATAGTAACACTTTAAAGTAACATTTAGGTTCACCGCTAACCACTTTAACTTCACAACCCTCAAGAGTTTGGCTACTCATTGGGAATACCTCTCAAATTTGATAGCTTTTCAAAGACTTATTAACATAATTATCTCTCTCTTACTAACGTGGTACTTCTTTAGTATAAGCTTTCATATTACATCAGTGCTTAGAAAGCAGTTGCAGTAAAGTTGTCTTACCGTTTATTGGTTGATTGGTACATTATTGAGTGATATTACCTTGTCCATTGTGTAAGCATCGTCAAAAAAACCACTTTAAGCTAGGCTTTTTACCATTAATGGACTAACAACTAACCCGGTTTGGATAGTACTATGTTTTAAATTACCCGCTTGGGTGACCTATATCAAGATGATAAAATCTACCAAATATAGAATTATCATAATACTGTATATCGATTCCGATTGGGATGTAACTTTTAATGTGCATTGATCTTTTTATCTGCTATCGCAAGGTCAGGTTTAAAATGGGCGATCAAAAATGTTTATAATTTAAAAAAAAAAAAAATAACTTCAGAAGAGCATGAAGTCCAGGTTATTTGAACGTTGTTTTTACTCTTTCCATAAAACAATGAAAATGTCGTGTACACATGTAGTATGATATGTAAAGATATGGCCAGGAACATTCCTGAGCATAAACAAATACCTTATAAATTTATAAACTGATTGAATCTTTTGTTCTCCATTTTTGTTCTCCATTTTTGTTCTCCATTTTTGTTCTCCATTTTTGTTCTCCATTTTTGTTTATTTTGTTTTTGTTCAGGACATATATATATTATGATATTATGACACGTTTTCTTTGTTAACAGTGAAGGTAATATTTTTACACTGCTTATATTGGTGTGGTGAGTGAGGAATTTGTAGTCAGGTCAAGATCGTGTGACAATTTGTGAAGGTTAAATTCAGATTTCCCGGTAAACTATTAAATACCGTCTTGTAAGGGATGTATAAGATTCTAAAATACTTTAAATAAATGATATATATAAATATATATAACCAGTAGACCAAGCGGACATTTTAAAGGAGTATCAACTGTTGAAAGTGTGAAAAAAAGTGTAAGCTGGAAAATTTACAGCATTGTGTGGACTGAAAATGCAAGAGTGCATTTTGAACACAATTTAAAAAATCGAATAGACTTACTTAGTAGCAAGGCGCTCACTTCAAGCAAACAAAAAAGCATTTCGGTTATGATTAATAGGTTATTTGATTATTAATATTTTCCGCCTTTTTCAGACTATCATAATATTGAAAATATACCGTTCTCTAGACGGCAAAAGCAGGGAAGTATGAATAAATACAGTTTAGAACGTTTTCAAGGACTGAAAAGTTCCGATGATAGGGAGGAAGGTCGACAGGTTGCTGTCGTCAGCAGGACAGGTGATGGGAGCAGTTCAACAGCCAACACCATCCTCGGGAGAGAAGATTTTATTGTTAGCTGTTCTTCGAAATCTGCAACAAAATGGATTTCTGGTGCAAAGTGTGAATACAAAAACCGTGAGATCGCAGTAGTAGATACACCAAGTGTCGATAGCAACACTCAACAGAAATCTATCGCAGAACAGGAACTCGCACGTTTACCGTTCTTGCTACGCCAGGGAATCCACTGTATCATCATTTGCATCAGCACAGGCAAACCAAGGTATACGAATGAGATCGAAGAAATGTTGAAGCTTATTAAGGTATGTTATCATTGTTATGTGTAAATAACTGATATAAGCATAATTTTTTGCAGTGAGTGCGCTTGTGCGCTACAATATTGGCATTACTTGCCAAGTGAACGATACCTACACGAATGGACGTTGAAACTCACAATTTCATATAGTCTCTGTACATTTGCACATTTAGAGGCTATAGCTGCGTAGCCAACTTATACTGAGCCTTTCACGGCGCTTACAAGCGCCCTTGCTTTATAGGACACCTGCATGACTATACTCCCTGGTGTGTAATCCGCCCAAAAAATAACTCTATGAACAACCGAGAAGTGCGATGCACTCGCACTTCAATACTGCGTATTTGAAGGTAAATGCAGTTCTAGTTGTATGATGTTTTCTTTTCACTATGAATACACTATTGCTTCAATTATTTGAGTTGTATGCTTGAAGTGTTAGTGTTACTTTAAGGGTGCAATTAATCAACCACATAAATAATAGTGTTTGTAAGTAGTAGTTGCTTTAAATGCCGTAAAACAAATACATTGACGTAGTCAGTACTCCAAAGCTAAACAAGAAACACGTTTTTTTAAATTTTTTTTATCTTGCATCAAGTTTCAACGTTGAATGGATTTGAATGCCCTGTGATGCTACGGAGTAATGAAGGTTGTACGGCGAATGTCTTCAACCTCAAAATCCGCAAAGGATTTAACTCTATCAAAATACCCGAAGAGAATTTAAACCTTGTAATGTAGAATATTTTGATTTGGCTGTTTCTCATTTAGTTTTCTACTTTTATACTGTAAAAATATGTGCTTATCACCCATTTTTATGTACACATGTATTTTCACAGATGGAAGGTGGTGACGATATCTTTCATTATTGCATACTTGTTTGCACTAATGCAGAAATTGAGCTTCAGGAGTTCTCACTGGATGATTTTCTTAACGAAATGAGGAAAGACAACCACTTTGGAAGTTTTTTGGATAAGATAGATGAAAGAGTGGTTGCTGTGAATAATAAGACTAAATCACCAGAGGAAAAGGAGAGAAACAGAGAAGCTATCATCGCATTGGTTGACAAAGTAGTTGAAGAAAACAGGAAACACGGCAGAGCAGAAACATGCAGCAATGAATTATTCAAGCAGGCAGATAAATTACACAAAACTTTAGTAAACAAGTACAGATGTCATCCTACGATTGTGAATGCTGTAATAGAAGCCACGATAAAACTCACAAATTCAATTTTGAGGCCGAACCAAAATAAGTTTATGTCAGAAGTAAAAACTATTCTTCGGAAAAATGAATTTTGTAAATTCGACCAGAAAACACAGAAATTCATATTCACAAATGATGGCAAATGCATCGAAGTTTCCTATGATACATTCGAACAAGAAATAAACCGTATTTTTAGTGAAACAAGAGACAACATGTCAATTCTCATTCAATTCTTACCAGCTGGTATTGGTAATAGGTCAGTTTTTACCGCTATCAAATGTATAACAATATGTTTTGCGTGTGCAGCTGTTTACTTAATCTGTAAACATACACCGTTTATTTCTACAAGTTACCATACTATTCTTTCTGTAACTTCATTCGTAAATACTCAAATTACAAACTTTATTATCTCACCCATAGAGTTATGTGTCGATCGATTATTGTACTTTTATCGATGATTGTGCAAACATTAGTGAGACTTGGTTGGAGGTGGGGTATCATAGGGTTATCACAATAACATGTGGTCGGCACGATTAAAATATGCACCCAAGCCGAAAAGGTGTGAGCTTATATTTGTTCTTAACGTGTAGCATATTATGCATTTATATGCCAGGGTGTTATAACACACTAACACGTGTTATGTTTTGGGAGCATGCGAGAGCTAGATATGTTAAAGATACAATACAGTAAATCGTAGTGGTATTATAGATTAGTAATGGTTGGACGACTGGTAAACGAAGACTACTCGCGTAGGCTAGTATCACCCATTTTTCAGCCCTTCCAAGGTGTGGGTGGGGGTGGCGGGGAATTGTAGGCGAGTGTCACCATTTTTCAGCCCTTCTAAATGGGGGGGGGCTCGGAGGAATTGTAGGCTAGTATCACCAATTTTCAGCCCTTCTAATGTGGGGGAGGGGGTCGAGGGAGTTGTAGGCTAGTATCACCCATTTTTCAGCCCTTCTAAGGTGGTGGATGGTACGTGATTATTATTTTTTTTTTAACACTGGCCGCAATAAAATGTGCCTCTAGCATAACACGTGTTATCATGTTATAACACAGATGCATATAAATGCGCAATATATTCAAGTCGAAAACGCTATTATAAGCAACTGTACAATTCGGTTCGGCTGAAATATGTCTGTACATGGGATACAGTTTCACTGTGAATTATAGTTAGCCAAATCCGACAAAATTATATATATTACCATCCTCTAATGTCTTATATCACCTAAGTTGACCTGTCAGATCAAAGGAAAAATATTCATTGTAGTCAACAACTTTGCCAAAGTTGCTCACGTACTAATAATGACAAATCACCCCCCCCCCCCCTCCCCGTTTCCCAATCTAAAATAAATAAAAACCCGCTGGTTAAAAACGGTTATTTAATATAATATTTAATATATATATATATATATATATATATATATAGATATATATATATATATATATATATATCTAATATAATATAATATAATAGATGTGCAAAATTGGATTTTCTGGCTTAATTATAGGGATTTCAACATTGTTCATAAAACTACCGCTATAGCTATTTTATGAAAATCAAGAAGAAAATGTAACGGGAAAGTATTCCGATTAATTACCTTTACATATCCGGAATGCATTAACATATAGTGGTTTCCATCTGTTTTGTGGATTCGATTGGTAAAATAACCCATTCAAGCCCTTCTTGAATGCAAAAACAAACAAAATAAGTCAACTGTGACTCCTTCGTTCACTTTCTCCGTACCTATGTTTAAAGGAAGGAAGTTAGTGTTGTGGAGTAGGAAGCTTTTAAAAAATGATGGAAAGGGGTGGAAACTGGTGCTCAGTGGGGGTTCTCACCAAGTATAGTTTTCATTTGTAGATACTAACGTGGCCTTACTGTTACATGGTAAATGCCAATATTTCAAAAGGTTTGCATTTTCCGCAAAGCTTCAACTTTATCTGGTAACCTCGCCTTTTTGCTAGAAATGTTAGTTTTTGCTCAAAGTTCTTTTCTCAAAAAATCAACAAGTACTTTGTCCACATTGCCACCAATAATTGCAAAAAAAAATATTTTCTTTTAATCTCAATATTTGGCTATTTCATCTCAAAACTTCGATTTCTTCGAATTATTTTTACTTTTCTTACGTTTCTATAAAAATTCAAAATATCGGTATCAGTAGTGGAAATTTTGATATAAAGGAGCATCATTTCATTTGTTTATTTGGATTTACGACTGTTTATTTCAAAATTTCGTCTATTTTCTATACACTTCGACTGGAAGCTATTTAAATCAACCTGTCGTCCCTTTATCTCAAAATATTTTGGCGTTTTATAAGAAATTTCTGTTCTTTTCTTCTTGAAATAGTGACTTTTAATCTAACAAGTTTCAAAACATCATCACAATTACCACTATTTCATATCACAATTTTCATACTTTCATAGGCTGTACTACGTAAGTTAGGGTACACAAGGCAACTGAAGGTAACGAAAGTTTCACATATATAAATATATCCAAAGATACTTCAGACGTGTCCACGAAATTTTGGTACGGTATACATTTATGAAAGAGACATATTAAATAACGTAGAATTGGTTAAATACGTGTAAAGGCTGGTACAAGCTGCTCTATTATTCTAATATTTCCGATAATTTCAGGAAAGCAATCAACTTTTAATGTCAACAATTAATCCAATGATAATGCCACTTCATATATCACGCACTTTATGTTGAAGCCAGAATGCGTATGAATTTTGAATCTGCAACCGTATGTCCGATTTAATTTATACCTGGTATTGTGGTTTAACTGCATAGTATGTAGTATGTACATGTTCTCAACAATAACCACAACATGAATCAATGTCAAACTTTTGAGGTAGACGCCCCGTGATGAGTAGATTGATTTGGGATACATATTATGAATATTGAATAAAGTAGAATTTGGTTCATACTAGTATGGTGATGTTGGTACCTAATAAGCACATTTTCATGTCTCTAAATTTATTTCACTAATATTCATCAAACTGCAAGAAATGGCAGTTAAACACAAAACAAGAACCAAATTTTCCACGTTTCTTATTATTGGCTTATTAGGTTTGTCACACTACATATTAATCAGTGAACATAAGATTTTCAATCAGATTTCCTTAAAAAAGTTTGTGCAGTTAGCTTTATACAAGTACTTAGATAATTCAATGTAAGTATCAAGATATATGCTTAGTACATGATGAAATTTGACCTTATTACTATTCATGCATGTTTCTGTTTTTATACTGCGCCACTAAATAGACTTTGTCAACATGATAACTGATTCCGGGTACTATCCTTTATTTGTTGCCGCATTATTCAAAATGTCATCCCTCTTAAGTTTGATGAGCACAAGTTCATGAATATTATCATGTACGGCTTACCACACGACGAAATGTTTAGGCATCGAAAGCACTAAACGTTTTCGTTCTCTGGTTGAATATAAACAAATGTTTGACAATTAACGAGCAAGTCGACCTCTTTACAACCCGTTGCCCTCCACCCCTCCGAAAATGTTGAAATCGAACGATTAATTTCAATCTCTTCTACATTTTGATAATCTTTGTCTGTCGGTACTGATCCAGGTTATTGAAGCAGTTGGACATAAAGGTCACAGGGGATAAAATCTAGTGCGGTGTTTCACCTTGAAAAATCTGTATCTGCTGATAGGTCATCCACCAAAAACACTCAATAAACATTTGTGAACAAGATTTCTGCTTAAGGTTTTTGTTATTACACAGCATGTCAATATTATATGACATGCACATGTTACATAAGAACAAAAGTACATGTTAGTCATCGAGTTATTTCAATTTTGTTTTGTATCGCCTCATGAAGCCTCTCCCAATAAAGAAAATTCAATAAAATATCCATTTTCTAATCTGATTGACATGATCATTTAGTTTAATTATTTATCTTATGAACAGTTGTGAGGGAGTACCCTTTGCGTGCTTGAAAATTACTGTTCTGTTGGCACGTTTAACACTGTAATACTTTATGAGAATAAATATAGATTACCAATGACTGAGTCGAGTTGCGATCACAGTTCACAAGAAAATCAGAATTATACTCGTCGTTTCCTAAAGCAGTTATGAATCAATGAGTAATGCAGTCAGCCGACTAACAAGTTATTCTCCCTTCCAATTTACATGGCTTGCACACTGTTCTGTGGATAGGAGAAAATCGTTAATCAGTATAAAATGAAGTGTTAAAACAACGTAACATATGGTTAGACCTGTCAGCAGATTCTACTGTGAAAATTGCTTTCTTTTAAAATGTGGACGAAATTATGAAAGAAACGTAGAGTAGTGTAGTTAGTCGAGTCAATCGTTATGTATAGGATTGTGTGTTTAGTATATTTATGAAATATACTTCTCAGTACAACACAATAGTAACACAAGTTAAGAAATTATAGAACAAATCATTTTTAACTGCTTAAATGGTACTCACCATTAGCAGGTACTGATAAAGCCATGAGAATCTGGTGAATTTCCTATCACACGGTATAAAATGAAGCTTCCCTAATACGATAAGTTTTCTATAGTCATTTATGAACAAAACAGACATCGACCATTATGTATGTATGTACACTAAGACAACGCCTTTGTCATTTAAGAAATGTTTGGTTGGAAGATGTCGCTCATGAATACCAGTATTTCAGGTACTGAAAATCCATGCATAATTCACAAACATACAACGAATGAAGGGTTTCATGTCAGATGTGAAAGGGTTCAGAGGGGAAGTCTGGCTGAGCTTGCTTACCACCACGGTTTTTCCTTTCCTTTGTTTTGTAGGTTCCAAATGTATAGCAAAGCAAAGAGGATGGACAAGCAAACAGGTAATTAACATCATCTTCTTCTTTTTATAATCATTCTCCTTCTTCTCCATTTACCTCCATAACTTTTTATTCCTTCTTAATTACAGAATGGGAAAGATGTCAACAATCACTGAATCATCTTAATTTACCCGCCATAATCTGCCTAACAGCTGGATACAATTTAAAGCATGACGAAATTGGAAAAATTGTAGATGCAACGAACCCTGGTCAAGTATTTATTGACTTACTAAAAAGCAACGGTTACATCAATCACAGTAATATAAACTCAATTACTGATGGATTTCAAAAGATGTCCCAAGAAGGGGATGTTTCTGTTATTAAGGACCAGCTTGATGCTCTACTGGGAATTGGCAATGAAGGTAGAAACCGTGCGTTTATCTAGTTTCTTGAATTTCGAAAATATGGTGAAAATGGTTCATAATCATTACATATAGCATTACTCTTGATACGATACATATGTTAACTACAGTTTCAATTAATTAGTGGGATGGTAGCCATTATTCCGTTGACCGGTAAAGCTGATGTGTGTTATAATTTCTTAATATGTGGTACATGTATGACCATTTGCTACTGAGAAGGATTTACAAACAGAAAATACAAAACACAAAATTTTAAATGTAATGATTGACTGGACTAATCAGACTACTCTAAAAGTTCCGCCAATAATTTTGTCCACAATTTAACAGAAAGTGAATGAAACTTTTATGAAAAGGATAAAATCAGCAATTTGAACTATCTTTACAATGCACGTGTACTAGTCAAACATAGAGACAGTTGTTTAGACCAGTCATTAGTTCAAATGGCCTTTGAGAAATGAATTCGTCTGTTAGTAATTTTTGCACAGTAGCATCTGCTGACAGCATGTGTAGCGTTGTTATAACACTTCAGTTTATACAGATAAAAAAATCTTAATTGTAGTACAAACTGATCAAGCAATTTACATTGGCTGAGATTATTGTAGTTTTAACAGTTTTATTCTCAATATTCCATATTCTACACAAGGTACTTGGCAAATATGATTTGTAAAAATACTTCAGAGCTGTTTCTTTGCATATCGTAATACATTAATGCGGAACTCTATTAATTCTTAAGTGGAGGTAATGTATCAACAACATATCAAATAGATTTAAATTCGATCTAACTTGACCCAACATGAACATTTACCACATTAAAATTGTAATATTTAGTACGGCTTATGGGCTACAATGTTGGTTCAACGAGTGTAAGCAGTAAGTATAACTTCGTATAACGCATTTAGTTAGTCCTAGATATTTAATAATTGACAGTTTTGAGAATGACAACATTGAATGACATAAATTTGGTATTTTGATTCCTTTAAGATGATTTCGAAACGAGAATGGCCAATTACACTTACCAACGTCCGTTAAGTACCGTCCGAGATTATGGAATTGTCCTCACAGGAAAGACTGGTTGTGGGAAGAGTTCTACTGGTAACTCCATTCTTGGAAGAAAAGCTTTTAAATCAGATGCATCTGCAAAATCTGTAACACCTGTAGCGTCTTATGCGACGTCTGAATATGGAGATCGTACCCTAGCAGTAGTAGACAAGCCCGGGGTACACGACAATGACAGATCCGATTCCATTGTACAGCAGGAAAACGCAAGAACTGCGTTTTTGCTCCGAGAAGGAGTGCACTGTTTTATCATTTGTATGAATGCAAGCGAGTCACGGGTCACGAAGGAAACAAAACAGTTTCTGGATGCAGTGAAGGTATTTCAATTAACACGATAACAAGTTTACTAAATTGCAGTACGGTTCAACTTATGATGGTTTAAAAATCTGGGAACTGTTTAGGATACGAAAAGAACACATTGTTTTGTTCATTTTTGAGAAGTTGTTAAATGATATTTTCAAGTAACTTTGGAATCATTACCTTATGCAGAATACATGTATGTTAGTATGTGCACCCTTGTGATCTTGCTTCGTTACTATGCAATTCAGCATTTATATTAATATCATTGCACCTGTCACTAGATTTTAAGGTTGGACTATCTGATAAATCGCAAACGGGGGGGGGGGGGGGGGGGAGCACCCTCATGTCACTCCGGAATCAATGTCATACATGATTGTCTTTTCCCACACTGGCTCAATTATAGAATCATTAGAAAATGATTACGTAACACAATGCATGCAGGTGATGAATAGCAATAGCGGTTTGTCTGTTATGTCTTTATTCTTGTCAAATGTTGAATTTACGAAAAGAAAACATATACCCAGTGGACTGTGTGAATGGAAAGCATAACCAATTGTCTTATATCTTACACTGTGTTAACATGGGATAACGCACTGACATCGCACTGGCACACTAACAAAAATCTCAAGGTTATTTTAGTCCCTCGGGATCTGATCACGGGTACATTGACATGCAGGGTGCATCCAGTGATCTGAAGAATCTTCGAAAAATCTCTGATGCACTTTACTAAAGAACAAGGGAGTACGGGGAACGTTCCCCTTCCCATGTTTTGTTCATATTGCACTAAACAAATTAAAACCTGCACTACACATGCACTACACATACTCTCTCTTATGACCTTACCCCAGGACGGGAAACAGACTACGTATGTGCTCTACCTCCTTATAATTCCCAATTGCTCCAAGGTCGTCCTATACATAGTTTGAATTGGGAAAAGCGCAGAAATTGGTTGGAGAATAGATAATAACTAGAAAAGAACTGTACATAAGTGATAATTTGATCAACTCAAAAAGGAAAGTATTCTGTTCCAAGCACTGTTACTATACTATCTAATTGATCCGGAAAAAATGGTTTCTTTTGTCACAACAGGGTTTTTATTATCACAACGGTCCACCAGTAGAAAAAGACGATACATTATTACTATGATAAGAGTTATTTTTGCTACTTAGAATAACAATAGCCTAACAATTGATGTGTTTTCTAATGTATCTTCCTTCTACAACCGGCTAAATGTGGTTTAAGAACTAAATTAACTTCATACCCATGAACGATTAAGAAACAAACTTTACTTATGCCCGATGTGGACCAAATCTAGACCAAGTCTAGAAACAACCAGCAACCATAATTCCTTAAAATATGGGTATTGGAATTAGCCCTTCATACAACAACGTCAGGTAGTGGTACCGGCTTTTACCAAAATCAAAACACTTTTTAAGATCACAGCGTTCGTATTTCTTGACTCATTTTCTGATGACGAGCGCGTTTTCTAATTCAAATACAGTGTAAGAATTATTTACTACATCCTTGAAGTATTTAAATGAATTATCTTAACGATGCACATAACATTTTATATGTCACATATTAAATACATCCTTTTCATCACAAGCTTTTCGGCATCTAACCTGTATTTTCATATTTATTTTTATTTACGTTTACATTTTTCTCTTCCAACGTGACATCAATTAATGACCTTATGTATGCATTGAAGGATTGATATGGGCTAGCATAACAGATGAAAGCTAAGAAATTTTCTAGAATGAATATGACACATTACAACAGCATATAATTTCATTCTACCATTAGTAATGACAACATTTTCATCATCTTTTGTCAGGTCAGTGGCCATGTCGATTTCTTTGACTACTGTATGCTGGTTTACACGAAACCTGAATCGGCGCTATGCGATATGTCACTTAACACATTTTTGGAGAAACAGAAGGAAAATGCGGATATGAAATCATTTCTAGGAAAAATTGGTGACAGGGTGCTGGCTGTAAACAACAAGGCCACAGATAAAAGAGAAAAGACACGAAACAAAGATGCCATCATTGCAATGGTGGACAAAGTGATCGAAAATAACATGATCAAGTGTCAGCCCATAGCTTTTACCAACGATACTTTTAAAAAAGCAAAGGAATTGCGTGAAAAAGTGGTTTCAGTGGTTAAGAGGGAAAATTGTCATCCATCCTTGGTGAATGCAGTGATCGAAACGGTTATATGGTTTTCAAAGTGGGGAACTATTGCAGAAGAGAAATTTGTAGAGAAGGTCATTGACATTCTCTGTAAAAGTGAACAATGTGAAAATGAGGGTACGAAATTGGTATTTAGAAACGATGATGAGGTTATCACTGTTCCTGTTGTCGATTGTGAAACACACATCAAGATGATATATAAAGAAATACAATTGAGTATTGGCAAATTGTATAAACTGTTGGGAACCATACTTAAATACAAAAAGACGTACGTTGTAACCTCAGGAGCATTGGCCACAGGAGCGGGCTTGTTAGCAGGTATGACCGGCATAGGTGCAGTGGGAGCTATACTGGGTGTTCCTGCCGTTATAGCGTATGGTATCGGGGGCAAAATGAGCTGATTTAACAATCAATCACTGTTGTTGATGCATGGTGGTAAGCATTAGGCTCAAAACATTTGCAAACGCAAGTGTTAGAGAAATATTTGCAAAGTGACCGTTGAAGAAAGAAACAGGACACTTTTTTTTTAAATCTTTTTTTTGTTTTACATATCTTCGTAGAATGATCAAAATGCTGACAATATGTACCCAGCATGGCTGTCTGATTATTTTGCCTGCAAGAATATTGAAATTTGTGAACGCAGCCTCCGAAATTGGTATAGTTTTGGTTGTATTTATAATGGAACGCACCTTTCTTGTAAGAGTAATTCAGAATAAAAACTTAGATTTGATGATAAACCTCAAGTTGGTACAACATTACGACATAACTTATGTCAATTGCAGCCAAGTGAATGAAAGCAACATTATGAATTCCATAATGTAGTACGCAACACAAAAAATGTATTAATGGCGTCAATCATCATATTCGGCTCATATATATAGCAAACCATAATCCGTATAAAAATATAAGCCAATGAAATTTGGGTAGGCTAAGTCAACACCTGACCTGTGTCTCCTTATAGTAATAGGCTTGCAGTTTACTTCTAATATATCTAATAATATGTGAATACAATTTGAACAGTATTGAATATTTTGCGCATATGTATTTGCTTATACTTTGCTATGTCTACTAAACAAGAGCCCATATGTACGGCTCTTTGTTAATTCTGAGGATTTTCGTTTTATTTCGTTGAGCCTTCTATAATTATATTCAAAATACGCCATTACTACAGTAAAATACAAATACAAAAATATCAATACACATTAATAAAAATGTTGTAGGCACTCTCCTTACCCAGCACGGTTTATATAATTCACTGTAATATATAGGTGATCTTATCTTAATATATATATATATATATATATATATATATATATATATATATATATATATATATATATATATAACATTCATTCCGAGAAAAACTGATGTATATACTTTTAATTCAATACAACGGGATGGAATGTGTAGTCATACTCTCAGCAACATTTCTTTATCTTTAAAAAGATGCTTGTCATGTAATAAAGATTTTTCATTGACGTTATCTTGAAGAGTACTTACGAAACAAAATATCAACATCATAGTAATAATTGTACATTAAAATATGTAAATATCCGAATGTCTAAATGCTCTGCTTAAAAGTGTAAACGAATTAACAGTTGGCATAATATCCTCTTAAAATAGAACACGTTCATATATATATATATATATATATATATATATATATATATATATATATATATATATATATATATATATATATATATATATATATATGTATATATATATATATATATGTATATATATATACATATACATTTTTTTTGGTGTTTAACGGAAGGTTTTTAGACCAAAACTCGTACGCCTCTAGTGAATTATAATACCTTGTCATATGGCTTGTCGTTTTGTGAGAATAAATTAAAAAAAATTTCGTATGGTGTAGAGTCATAATCAGATATCAAGTTTTCGCAGTTGCGCATAGGTGTTCTTTTGGTCGTTTATTTTTTAGATTTAATACATGTTGGTGAGCTACTGAAATATTTTGTCCTTTAAGCTGTATGGCGGCTTGTTTAATTGTAAAATGGTTGATAATTGGTTGATACATTAACTTCCAACAAATGTTCTCTAAATTTGTCAATTCTTGTCTTTATCGCGTTTTCTTTGATTAATTGAATCTTTTATCGCACGTATGTACTTGGCATGCTATCATCTTTTGAACTGGGAAAGAGGGCTTTTCACCTGAACGTTTCACTTGCAATGTTAAACGAAGCATTTAATAAACTCTTTTCTGTGATATCACCATGCTGTGACTCTTTATGCGTACTTTTGGAGGAACCGCATCAGACGGTGTTGTACTGTATTCTTGCGAGTCTTCTGTAATCTACTATTTCTTATTAGTTTATCAAGGTTCGGTCCTTTGAGGACCCAGAAATTGTAAGTTCAATAGCGTTTTTTACAAAAATGGCTAGGCTAGGCCTAACGTTATGCCAACGTTAGGCTGTATTTGTAGAAAGTAAACAAAGTAAACAACATTTGTACTTTGAAATTCGTAGAAGAATTGGAAAATTGAAGAAAAGTTGAAATTTCCAACGTCTCATTAGGGCCACCGTGCATCTACAGAACTAAGTTGTAACTCCACATGTCAATCATCACCGAAATCGGGATTTGGAATATGTTAATGAGCTAAATCGATGACATGTCGATTTAAATAAGTATATGTCAATTTGAGATGCTAGAAACTGGTATAAGTCCACAGAAATTGGCTTCTACCGATTTAATTAGACATATCATCGATTTATTTTACATATCATCGATTTAAATCGGTATATGTCGATTTAAACTGGTATAAGTCGAATGAAACTGGTATATATTGATTTAAATTGACATATACCAGTTTCATTCTACATATCATAGATTTAAATCGACATATACCAGTTTACTTCGACATATCATCGATTTATTTTACTTATCATCGATATAAATCGATGATAAGTAAAATAAATCGACGATATGTAGAATGAAACTGGTATATATCGATTTAAATCGGTAGAAGTCAATTTCAGCTGTTGGAAACTGGTATAAGTCGAAGGAAACTGGTATATGTTGATTTAAATCGGTATAAGTCGATCTCCCATGATTTGAGACTAATGGCCCCCCATTAACCCCATCGATATGGTATACCCCTAACAGTTCCCTCCTTTTGGATCCCAATGGATCAAGAGAGGGAAACGACCAAATCAAAAGTTATATATAAATATGAAGGTTTGCTTTTATCAGGGTTGCCCAAACATTTCTGTCACAAAGCAAAGTTTTTGTCTTTCCATATCTGTATCAGGATGGGATACTTCGTTCTTCCGTTCTTCATAATTAAATATCATACTCTACTGCCATCTCTGAATTGACGTAATTTCCTGTAAATGTGACGGATAATTTTGTTCACTTTTTTCTCTCCGATAGAAATCAGTTTGTTTGACAGAGCGCTATGTGCGTCCATTTGTTGGGTCTCAATTTCTAGAGAATCGGAGGAAATTTGTTATTCTACATAATAAATGTAAAGGTAGAAGATTATCAGATTTGCCAAAACTTGGGTCATAATATGATGCACTGTAAAATGTTGACGTCGGTTTGCTAGGTAAAAAAAAGAAATAGTAATTCTCATTAATATAAATAACTATCTTTACTTCTTGACAATCATGTTAGAAATCGTTTTTTGTTTACATTAGTAGTAGCTAAGAATGAACATTAAATAAAAAAATTAATTGCACTTCTTTTATTAAAGTGCTAAGAAAACTTAAATGTTTATTTTCTTCATTTCATTAATTTTCTGATCTCGTTAATTTAAAATTTTTGTCGTATATCAAACTGTGAAGATGGATACGATGACTGAAATAAAATGACAAGAGTGAAATTATTGAAATACATATTCTTGATTATTATTATTATACGAAGTTTATATAGCGCCTTATTCAATTAAAAAATTGCTCTAAAGCGCTTTACAACAAAAGATAAAAAATTGTTAAAAGTATAAAAGTTAAAAAGGTGTCTTATTGATGTCTTATTTATAGTCTTGAATATCGGTCTTTATATATAATGCATTTATTCTAATCATATTACTATAATTGTTACAAATGAAGTGTTTGCAATGACAAGAGGACCAACTTCAATGATCAAATGTAATTATCAAGAACGATGTATATAAAAATATCAATTTATCCAATGTGTATATGAGACTATATAATGATGTTTGGAAGAAGTTTTCATATCATCGTTGTAATTTGCATAGTTATCATCGTGATCTAATCTAAAAGATTCTATTAGTCCCCAAATATCAGTAAATTGTATTTTGCAACAACTATTTATCCTTGCACGGGCTGACGAATATAACCGTTGTCCACTAGTCACCAATAAAGAATGCACGTTCTTGTATACTGCCGTACTTCTTGAATTTATTCTACGTTGACTATCAAAATCCAACCCTTACTTCTTGTTGTATATAAAATACTACATTAAATTGTGTTAGGGTTAAGCGTCGGGAATCTTGTCATATTATTTTGCCGTGGGTAATAGCATTGCATGGGGGGGGGGGTGGATGTTGCGATATGTTATGTCGCCTCGGAGCACATAGCAACACATAAATAATCTAATTCGCAAAAATTTAATCAACAATAATCGAAGTAGTGCGTTGGTCTAGCGCCATTACTTTCATACCATATATGATTGTGATATGTAATACGTGTTGTTATGTTGTTTTGTCCGTTGCTAGGGACCAATGCCGTGACGATACTATTACATTAACCAGTGTTGCCAAGGTACAAATAAATCCTTTACTTGATAAAAATGAATCCACAATTTTTTTGCACGGAATGATTTATGTTCATAAATGAAAGACTTTGAAAGACTTTGTCAGCAACACAATAATATAAAATGGTAATTATACGTTATGTAAATGAAACTTAAAATGCAGGAAATTAATTGATATATATATAAGCTCAACTGGGTTACCGTACGATGCACCTTTCTACTAAATGTTATATTGTCTAGACGATTTAAAAGTATTTGAATTTGTTCAAGTGAAATAACGACGAGCTAAAATATACCATTGAGACATGCATTGCCACCCAATACACACAGAGAACAGTATGTGTTATTAGGATTACAGTAAGAACTGAGGATATGTGTAATTTCAACAAATCCAGTTGTTGTAATTTATCAGATTTGTCAGCTCAATCCTGTTTTAACTGTGAGTGGGTGTGTAAATATAATATATATATATATATATATATATATATATATATATATATATATATATATATATATATATATTCTCAATATTCACAGGGCCGTAGCCACTTGAAAAATAGGGAACTATCGTAAGCTTATGAAAGTCTACACCAATTCTTAGACAACTGCAGCGACTCTCTGTACACGTGCGGCGACAACATCCCCATTAGAGTTTGTTAGCACTGTTGCGCGTTGTGCAACGACGACTCTTTTAGGAGGTGGTGGTGATGGTGGTGATGGCTCGACTGATAACGGCTACGGTTGTTGGTCGCTGGTTTGGACGACGTGATCGTTTTGATTTTGACGCACAGTAACAGCAACAGCAGCAGAGGATCACAATTGCTAAGACTACTACAGCGCCCCCGGATATCTCGAACGGCCACCATCCCTGGTTACTTTGGTCACTTTGGTCACTTGAATCATATGGATAGTCTACAAGAGATGAAATTAAGAAAGAGACGAACGTTTGTGTAATCAAGATTCTGTAGGAAACAACGAAACAAAAACGGAGTACTTTTAACTGAGAATCAGTATTTTCTCATTTGGGTACAGATTAGTACAAAATTGTTGTCATTTGAACCAATTTAGCCAACTTCCACCTAATGGGAAAACCTTCTTTTCTATCCATATTAGCTTACTTGTGAAAATGACAAATTTACTTTAAGATAGAAAATGAGAAATGAAAGCTGTGAAAATAATTAGACCGTTTTGGTTATGTAATGCTGACCTTCAGTAAACACATTTTAATTACTTTGAGAAACCGAATACAGGTTATCACTAAAGTGTGATTAATCGAGTAATTAGTACGGTACTTTGTGGGCACTACAACCCTGTAGGCTCTCGGTGACTCGACGGTGACCCGGTCTCAAGTCGGACACGGGTCCCACGGAAGCCGTGCTTATAGGATTGGACTCGGATGTTGTGGATTCTACTACCATTCTGGGTTTATATATGACACCAATGAGCTGATTAATGATCAACATGGTCACCATTGATGTGATTATTTCAGTATTTTCTATATGTCATATTTATCTAAATTTTCGTTAGCTAACCTTGAAGTTCGTAGCTGGTACCGTAAAGTAAATCAGCTCCATTCAGCACCGTACTCCCAGTCGAAACTAGACAGAGAAAGTAGGAGAAAAAAGATCAATCCTCGTTCTGAGAACTAGGCGGAAAGTAAGTTATACGAAATTCGACTTACTTGTTGAGTTTTGCAAAAGTTTACTTCATTCGTTATCAAGACTAATAGTCTAACATAGTTAATTAACTTATTTGTGAACTACTCCTTTAACACACGATTAGCTTAGTAAGTAATTTAATTGATTGTCATACATTCATGCATAATGACTGTCCCTGATAGAAAGAGTTAGAAGAACTATTTATTTTCGGAACCTCATTCAAAAAGCAAGTCACTGAAGGGTAAGAGGATATAACTTCACATCTACCTTGATCCCTTCAAATACTCCCCCCCCCCTTCTCCCCTCAACTGATTGGACTATGGAATGTATTAAATATGCACATCAGAATCGCTCCTAAGTACGTATCTTTTCTAAAATTGGGCTTGATTTTGAGTATTTCTATTATATTGGTAAATTGTCGATTAAATAAGTAGTCAGGTCCTACAACAGTGCTTCGCTAATTCAAATAATAAAGAAAATATATGTTTGCTATTACTGAGAATCCTTTAGAATCCCTTAAGCTTTTTTGAGGTACAACATTTGTGTAACTTTTATGTGACACCGTGGTTCGCATTAATTACCATTACCTCTGATAATACCCCACCCCCCACCCCACCCCAAGAAAAATCACTGGCCGAATAAGATATCATTCCCCTTTTCAAGTTCCTGTTATCTATATTTCTTAAACTTCCCACGAGAGTATATATTTTGTATCAGAATTATTTTTGAATGAATTGTTAAGTTGTCAGTTTCATGTTTTAATCAGTGCGATAAAGACCAATAATAAGATTGGGTTTTTGTGTCTCCTAACCTTAAAGCGGGGAGGGGAGTGCGGGTAGAGGAAGGGGTTAGTTGTTCATGAAAGTAATTTTCTTTAACACACAGTGGATCAGTTTTTACTTCGCGTGCTCTGGGGAAAATCATTAATTGATCCTTTACTCGGCTATGTTATGTCGTCTACACATTTCACCGGACCCCTTTAAGTAACCACATGACTATATATATCTGGCCGTCCACTCTCGTCTGGCCGGTGGCTTGCATTTTACATTTTTACAGTTGTTCAGTGGAATTTTGTTTGCATTGTATGAATTATAGAAAAACACCAAATGGGAGAAATATATTTGGCAACTCTCTAAACATGTGTCCAAAGTTTTGTAGGTAATTTTCCCGGTGGGGAGGGGGAGGCGGGGCCCTGAGTCTCATTTTGGTTTGTTTAGCATAGAAAATAGTCACAAGAATTATTACGATCATAAAAATGTACAGCTGGGAACATTTTCATGAAGCTATTGTGTACATGAATCCTTTACCTTTTCCCGATTTTTCCCTTATACTTTGCAAATTATTTCTTGTTGTTTAGCAACTACCAATACCTGCCTTCACCCCTCCCAACATATCATGTGCCGGTAGTAGTTCAACCTGGCGGCGACTATTACAGTCAAGCAACTATTCCGGTGGTCAATGCCCTTGAGCCTGTTGAAATCCTGAGATTATACGTTTACAGTGACCCAAGCCTCCGCATACCAATGTCCTACTAAATCCCATGTTACAATACATTCGTTCTGAACGAAAGTAAGATTAGGGCACTGCTTATTGCAGATTATCTGAAACGATTACCCCAGTGTCGATAATATTGTGATAACAAAGTTGGAAGAGTGAAAAATAACCTCATGCTGTATGAATGTATAACTAATACGGTCAACCTTAATCTGTCAGTCCTGGGAAGGATTTGTTTGCTGTCTACCGGTACACCTCAATGCACAACAAGACAAGAATAAGTGGAGCCAGTGTAAATTTAACATAACCTTTATAATCGCAATGGATTTGAAGGGGAAAGGAAATGCTCATGCTGGAACCAATTTCGAATAAGTTCTTCTACTAAGGCTTACTCTGCCTATACTGTTAACCACAGAACATTGCAAACAAACGCATACTGCCCACAACGTTTCCACAATTTACGATTTATAGTGTTGTTAATGGAGAACTTATTTGGATTATAAAGTTACTGTGTAAAGTGTCATTTCATTGCGAGTCAGCTTCATGCTAGGAAAAGTTCGCCAAATGCTGGACATTATGAAGTATCGGAGAATCGACTTGTCGGTGAGTATTATATTTTTGCTTTCTTTCTCCTTAGTTCATTCAGACATATTTCAAACAACATCGTTAATTAGAACTGTGAAAGTATTTCTATGTTCATGTCGATGTAACCTATCCGGTAAAAGCTGTGTGATTGTGTTTATTATAAAACTGAACAACGTTAGCTTGTATATTATATCTTAAGTGTAAATTGATCACCACCGGACCAAAATATCCGAATATGAGATACCAATCCAACCATCAGTATTGATACATGTGATGGAGATAACTGCCATGAACAACTTACTGAAGCAGCTGAGAGAATCTCATTCCGTTGGGGAGATACCACATACACTAATACTCCAAAACAAGCGGTTCTCTTATAATTACTATATTGTCACAAAAGAGAGATCTACACCTAGTGACGTCAAAAGATGACCTGAGAGGTGTTCAAGGTCATTTAAGTGTTACATATTATAGGAGATATACCTATATATCAGCCAAATTTTAACAAAACGGACTCATGATGCTTTAGGTATATTTAAAAACAAATCCCATTCTTTGCAATACAATTTGGGACTTTGTTTGAGAAGGTTCAGAACATAAAAAAAATGGCGCATAAACGAAAACAAATATGTTTTCTCCTGTTGAGGTTTAAGTTATTAACGTTCAAATTTCAAGTCTGATGACAGTTTCGTCGTTTACAATATTCATCTATTTGTAAGGATTGCTGGTTTGATCAATTTTGACCTATTGTGACACTTTTCGTCAGTGTTTTGACATATCCTGTTATTTCCAGAAGTAGCCTAGTAGAGCTTCGGTTCTCTCTTAACCCATTAATAAACTACTATTTAATCAGGCTCAACTTTGCACAAGGGAACTACAATTATTTACTTTTCCACAACTATATAGCATATCATGTTTGCTTTTTGAATTATGTCTAAGAGGGCTATAAATTGAGCCTGACGTTCCACATTACAGTACAGGCTGTAAGATACACATGTCAGATACTTGTACAAGGGGGCGTCCACCCCCGCTCAGGTTACTTGAGAGTATTTACAAAGGGTACAATTTGCACGGTATTATATCGGTTACGGTTCAATACCCTGTACATATCATATTTGACTGTCCTACATTGATACGGAGAATTCTTTTCTGTGTTTCTGCTGTATAGCTGTAATACCGTGTTTAAATGTACAGATAGGTTATACTGTACATCCCAGACTTGGAGATAATAAGATCTCGTATCTGGTAGAACATTTTACTTCTCAAATATTCCGTATAGATCATGAATTGGTTATTGCCAAGATATTCGTTTAGGTCATGCCAAAATTTCTCTCGGTTATCTAGCGGTAAAAGCATCGTGCCTTTTTTGTTGTTGTTGTAATTTCTAGATAACATTGCTCAAGGTCAATTAGTATTCTTACATTTATTTGTTCAAGCATGCCTTGTATGTTTGCTTAGCAATTTTACAAAACCCTACCTAAATATAGACATGTGCTGATCTAAATAAGGAATCATTCAAGTTTTGTTTTTCCGATACTCTTCTTTTTACCTCATGAATTTAATTACCAATAAGTAATTAACAATTCCATTAGCAACTGCAAAAAATAAGGTGCAAACAACTTTTGCTTTGGGACGTTTATTAAATACCGTGTGTAAGATTTGTTGTTTTGTAGGGATCGAACCCCTGCTATCGCACACTACTTGGAACTGAAGGCATGTAAAATTCACAAATTACCAAGTTCTAAGCATGAATACTTCGTTTTTCCCTAATTGGATTAAAATAAATCTATGTTCACCTTCTGATTGTTCATGTATTTGGCGAATGAACGTATAAAAACTATCCACAATGTCCATGTTATTAGTATCATTATAAGTATTGCAATAACTTCACAACCTCACACAGCATACCCATTGCAAGTACCACACAATTGCCGTGCGTGCCGATATCTTTACTACTGTATGTTTAATAACACCTTTTAGTGCGGCTTCAATATAATTTACGCCCTTTTGGAGGAAAAAAAAATAGGTTGCTTTTGTCTTAACTAGAAGAGATTGAACCAGTCACATAAGTGTTACAAGGTAGGTATTTAAACGGTGCGTAATTAAATATGAATTATCCTGTCAAATCGATTAGTTCATAATCAATAACAACGGTTTTCCGCTTTCAAGTAAACACTTTAAATATCTATATTGCTCCCCTTTTACCTTTATTTTTATGTATACACAAATCATGAGTTTAAAAAACAAATTGGCATAAGCGGTTGCCACAGAAGCAGCCAGTTCTAACGTAAGGTAAGTTCATTCTTTCTATATCTCTGATCGAATCGCTCGTATAGAAGAAAACACATAACAAGATCCTAACATGCACCGATTTCATCGTTGAAGAAACTGATTACAGACTGCATATTATTGTAATTATGACCATATCATTATTCCAGTATAAATGATGGCTCATAGGCAACGACTATTACATGATGTACGTTTTTCTCACAACTGTCCTAACTGCCATTAATTTACAGTTTGACAGCAAAAAAAAACATGTCATTTAATATTGATTGAAGTATTAATAAATAGTAATAAAAATCTTTGATAACTTATTTTAAGAATAGGTAGAAGAAGGGCAGCGAAATGCCTGCCCTTCATCGCCATCGCCATCATCAATAAAACATTTATGAAGCCAAAAAAAGTCTTGTCTGGTCCCTATCTTTATAGCGTGTTGCATTGCTCAATAAAATAAAAAAATAAAATCTGATCAGGCCTCTGAAGGGAACTTCCCTATATAATTCCCAAGTACGAACTCTATTTGACCTCATACCCAGCTTATCAATATATGAAATTCCACATTGCATATATAATCTCTGTTTCCTAGCCAACGTCAGAAGTTTTATATATTTTTTATTTATCCTGAATTTCCAGTTTGACTCTACAATAAAACAGTTGCACACAAAACAGTTCACCCTCTTCAGGTTACATGTTGCACAAAATAAACTTTGCACATTGAAGCTCAGAGTATGCTAATGTTGAGATACTTGTCCATATTAAATTATTGCAAAGTTATCGCCACCGCCATCGTCACCGCCATCGCATTTGTCGTTTTCGCTGCCGCTGCCGCCGTCGACGCCGCCGCCCTCGCCATCGCCATCGCCATCGCCATCGCCATCGCCATCGCCATCACCAACGCCATCGCCATGGTCATTGTCATCGTCATCATTCAAATTTAACATATAAGATAGACCTATGATTACCTAAACGATGTAACCTAAAAGACCTCATTTGCACTGTCATCTTTAGACTACTTCACACATATTTCTATACGCTAGGCCATTCATGTTCTTTTAGTCATGAGTTTTCAGGAAAACCATCAGCTAAACTATAATTAATTATTTCTATACATTTTACGCTTTCGTCGAGTTTTCATTCCTTCCAAATTCTCTTGTGTGAGGAAATGCATATACGTATTGTGTGTACATTTTCTTGTACTTCTTCGTCCGTACACTGTAAACATTAGTTAGTCACGAATGGCAAAAGTCTAGTCACATTTCGACTAACATTAATTAGTCACATAAATTTGTAAGAACTTTTTTGACACTCAGTATGCATGTCATGTATGTAAGCGTGACGAGAATGTTCTAGTCTTCTGTTTGTTTACTTTCTATAGCCTTCAGCTTTGACAAATTACGTCATTATTTTTACCCAATCATCGTACCGTAGAATACCGTGTGCTCAGCTGATCAGAGATAAAAAATTCAGACGACGTCCGGCGATTACATGTATATTGTATGCACGTACGTGGTACATTGCCTAACTGCAGATAGAACAAGGCTATCAACAAAATAAGAAGATTCTTAATCATTTAACAATCGTCAGAAGCAGTTTCAAAATTTCGTCAGTTGGGTAAGTTCAATCACAACTGAAATTCTAATAAATAATAATCGACACAATTGACATAATGTTCAAGGAAGGTTTGAATATCCGCGATATGTTTGGCTGAAAAGTATGGGTAAAATTATAACGTTAGGCCTTAGTAAGCAAAACTGTTGCTAACGCTAGGGCGTAGCGAGGCTAGGAGTTTAGTCTACCTACTGTAGCCCACATGCGCTCGTAGAGGTATAGTACTAGCAGTAATACACACTTATATGACATATTTTATATAAATGTGTTTTTTAGCTAGTAAACTATATTCTATGTTGTTACGAGCGCGTGTGGTGTAGGCTAGCCTACGTCAAGTTTCTAGACACTTCGACGACCACCAACCCAGTCTGCATTTCGTGCACTTTGAACTGAAGATCTTCGGCGTGGAACTTACCTTATGTTCTTGTTGGCTAAAGTACATGGTAATCGTATTTTAGGTTATTTATTTTTGCTAAAGTTGGAAGAACGTGGTGTTTAACTAAGGACAAAAACTCAGTTTCAATGCAGGAAATACCCATAAAGTTGTTAGCTTAGGCCTCATGTTCATAGTGGCGTTATGTTAGTATCCTAGACCAAGTCTACACCGGCTGTAGCACAATTTTGTAGGGTTCTGTATGCTCAGTGAAGTGGCTGCTGAGTGCTAATACCTTGGACAGAGAATGTCTCTTGGACAGAGAGTCTTATTTAGCAAATAATCCACAAAGGTATGCATTTTCTGCACCTGCATATGTGCATCAAGGAGTTTTGAGCCTACTCAGCCTATCATTAATTTTCTGTTGTTTGTCAATTTTCAGAGAAAGTTGATGTGCTAAGTCCTCAGCATTCACAACTATATACTTTGAACGGTTGTGGTATCAATGGACTCAACTGGTTAGATGAGGTAACAATAAATTCCAAACAACTCTGACAGCAAAAAGAGATATCCTGATACTTCCATGGGAGATCTACTGTAGTAACTATAGGAACCAGTGCTTGCCACCAATAGCGAATAAGGTAATTTGACGTTGGTGTTCTTTGACGAGCATCAAATTTGAATGTTTTATCACGAAATATGCCCCCTATCCACCTCTTGTCCCTCATACCTGTCTGTAATACATTGTAACAACCTATGCATAAACCTTTAAATTGACTGGATATGCTTTCCTTTAGACTACTGTACATACTGTTACAGTTAGGCTGTGGTTTACAAATCCCGATGATCCAGTTTTGGCAAAGAACACCGTCAATTCTCTTCTCTTATTCTTATAAAGTAACTTAACAGTTGCACTGGAGTGACAAGCAATATCAGTTTAACATGTTCCAAACAGTTGAGGAATACATTGGGTTATGTCCTGTAGGTCAGTTTGGGAGGAATCAGCTGAGCTAAACAAAAGTAGTTTTCATCAAATTTCAGAGCCAGAGACGAAAAAGCCCTCCCCGCTGACCCTTCTCTGGATGATGTTTCTGCAGGTATGGCAAGCCAGACCAAGTGGACTGTGATCAGGGATACCAATAAAACCTGCAAGAATCATAAATGCACCCAACTTGTTCAAGCTTATCAAATCCTGGTTACTGCTTACACAGTATTGCTCATATGTGTATTTACACACTGCACAGTGCATACTGAAATCTCTGAAAGACATCTTTATGGACCAAAAATGATAATTGCATAGAATTCTATTGTGGTTTATATTGTGACGACTATAAAAAGTATCATTTTGGTATTAACAAAAAATTCATCTCTCACTTAAGGTGGCATACTCCTATTAGAGTCTATATCCATCCGCTCGATTGTTCCCCCCTGAGGAAAAGTGCACATCTTTTTTGACCTGTTATCAATCATGATCTAGTTTTTTTGTGGCTTGCATGTTGAAGAGCATGAATGGAAGTACATGTGGTGAGAAAATTGGGTCAATTGAGGCAATTTTAGACCCCTTTAGGCCTCCCAGGAGCAGCGTAGGAAAATTGTTTACCACTGAGTGAAGAGGTTTGTTCACAAGTGACGAAAATTTCCGGCTCCGATAGCAAAAAAACTACATGGTTATGATACAAAAATTGATAGTGCTATGAAAGGCCAACTTGTCAGCTATCCGGTGATGGGTAGCGTTTAGCTAGTGAAAACTTCTATCTAGACTTAGAGACCACATTAATTTAGTGATTTAGTGTGTAAGTCAATGGGGCTTTTAATGGACGTATGCTACCTTAAATATAACGAACAATCTGTGATATACAGTGCTTATTATGCAATCAGTGAAATTACCACAGTACGTCAAGACATACAGAAGTTGTGGCGGAATGGTTAGGGCACTGAACACATGATTCCATTATCGTGGGTTCATGTACCAACCTGGTCGATACGTATGTATCTTTAATGGAGCCATTTAATCTCAATTGCCCCTCTTTACTCAGGTGTATAGTGTACCCTGTGAGGTAATTAAAAAATATAGCATTTGCACTGCTTTATGGCTGCAATGATATGGGATGTCCCCTGGGGAACATGTAGATGTAGCTCAGCATAGTGAGCATAATGTCTGATATGTGTTACCATGGACCATAGAAAGTGTTCCGTAAATACTGTGCAATATAAATGGTTAATTTACATTACATTTACAGAGTGTGGCTAGCACAAATGTTACATACTTAACCAAATGTCTTTAGGCCTTTGTTACTTTACAACAACTCTTTGTTAAAAGTGAAAAAGAAAGGATATTTGTTTGTGTAAGAGCTGCAAAGAGATAGTTCACTTGAGTATTCATCATTGACTTATAGAAAAACTGTGGTGAGTCATAAACAAATAATTTCACAGCAGAAATTGTAGCATATACGTACACATAATACTGCACACCGGTTATATTCTATAATGCACACCGGTCATACTACTAGTATGCTATAGTGCATGCCTAAGCCCCACATGTGTAGTGTATAATATCATTGTTTGTGTACTTGCGCACCTCTTTGGGATCAAGCAAAGATCAAATTATCAGCAATGATGTTCGATATATCGGGCTAGTCTTTAACATGGACTTAAGTGTACTTAGAAAAAATTACAATCATTATATGAGGTTAGTGTGATTGAATGTGGGAACCTCATTTAAAATGTACCTCAAAAATTGATCTAAAAGGTAATTTTCTACCATTCAAGACATAGCTTATGGTTTGTGATAAAGTACTTCTATATAGAAATGTTTTAACTACTTTGTTTTCTGTCCCACCCTAATGTTGCTTCAAAGATAATAACATATTCAACTTACATGTTCTGCATTAATATTGTACCATCACATCCATGGTCAGAAACTCAGAATAATATCACTTCAAAGTTCATAAAATGACTTATATTATTCTTTTGTTTTAAATGTAGTAGTCAGATATTGTAAGACATAGATATTTGTTTTCTGGTCAATGGTTCACTTTTAATCTCACTTTTTTGTTTAGCTTGTCATGGTTATATTTGTATTCATCCCAATTCGAGATGATGATTATAAGGATATTTTCTGGCCCTTTAAACAGCTAAGGTCATATAGAGCTACTCAAGGCATTTTTATGCCATTTGATTTGACATGGGGTATTATTTTTATAAATAAATTTATAAATATGATATATTATTTTGTGTATATTAAATATATGTTATGTATATTTATATTTAAAATCTTAATTAAGATAATTGTGTACTCGCAATTTTTCCCTTTTTCTGTCTGTCCACATCTCTTCCATGCTGCTAATTTGATGAAACTGATGGAGCCCATAATGATGCATGGTCAGTGGACAATGAGGGTCTTTAAGAAATTGTAGGTAAAGGTCATCAGGGGATCTAATTGTTTCCAAACTGTTGAACACTGCCAACTTAATGGCTTAGGAGCATTTCAAAGTAATCCCATAAGTATTCTCAAAATGTTTTATCGGAAAAGATTTTGACAATTTTGTAAAAATAAGTTTTCCCAATGGTCCCATAAATATATATTTTAGTTTTAAATGTTCTTAAACCTTTAGTGTTTGTTACTGTTCTTTATGAGATGACTTTTAAATGGGATGCTTATTTGTCACATTTTGCATTAATACTGGATGTTAATAAAAATTATCATGAAACTTACAATGTGTGTCACTATCTCATTTCTTAACTAATTAGTACTTAATCAGTATCTTAAACTAGTCTTGTGACCTAAATAAGTAGTCACAGTTGCAATGACATATATTTCTGGTCACTTGACTAAGCTTTGGTCGATAGAGGCATCGTAGTATGACTAATTTTAATTAGTCCGAAAACTTGATTTAATTAGTCACAAAACTAATGTTATATTGTCAAATGACTAGAAGAAACTGGTCGATAGAGACATCGTTGTGACTAATTTTTTTTAGTCATATTGACCAACTATTGTTAACAGTGTATGTATATCTATGTAGCACTTACAGAATAGTGTTTTGCTTTCTATATTGTGATATTAACGAGTATGGGAAGAAATAAATATTATGGTACGAACGTCCTAGCGGTTCAAATTTCATTTCACTGCTATGGTCGAGTGCATAAAGGCATTATAACCAATAAAATATAGCATCAGGGAGATCAAAGGTTCAATTCCTGTCTAGGCAAAGTAAGGTAGATTTTTGGCAACTAGGAGAAATCCAGGTTTTTCATGATCTGAAATGTTTTTTTAATAATGAAAAATCTCCTAAATAAGTTTAAGCTGTATAAACTGGATAACCACCCTCCGTAATGTGTAAATTACAAGCCATTCGGCTCCTCTCGTTCTTCATGTGGCCTGCTAACTGTCTTAAAATAGCAGCCATTTAGGCCGTCAGAAGAGATTCAAGGTAGTAAGGCTAAGAAATGATTTTCAAACTTGAACTACGAACTTTCAGTAATGGTGCAGATTTTAAACTGTGCACAAATTTAGAACCGTTACTTTGTACCAATGAGCGTTTCGCTCACACACAATAACTTGTTTTACAATAACACCATAACATCTTCTGAGGCTTTCCGTTCTTTTGTATATGGTAATATATTTTAAACTAAGAAAAGTCAGTATCGTGGTGGATAAAGATTGTTTGCCTTGTAAAATATTTGAGTTATCCAGCCCTTATAGGAAATGATTGCAAATACATATAACGTGTATTCGATGAGCCCTACGGTACCAGAGTTTTTTTGGGAGTTGAATGAATTACATTTTGCAAAAGAAGCAGTATATATATATATATATATATATATATATATATATATATATATATTTGTCAAATTGGTATGAATATGCACTCCATTATGCTGATAAGAGAAACCGACGTTTTTCCGAGTTAAGATGTTAAATTTTCCAAAAAAAAAAAAAATGCCCCGTAACTGATATTGATTTCTTGGTATCTACAAATGTAACATAGATATCTTTTAAAGAAAGCGACTCTAAAACCGCCAACGCCTCCATATCACTTTTTGAACGTTTTTTTCTTCTCGCCAATGAAGTTCATAACAATTACACACTACGACACAAACATATACTCATATATTGACATTTCAATAACTGTGTCCATTCCACACCTTCAATTTTTATTGTCCGTTATCCATGATCTTACTACTTCCCGTTACTTAAGAATTTCGCTCAGTTGTCGTTTCTTGTATTGTAATTATTTTGATATTGATAAATAGAAACAAACCTGTTGGCATCTTGAAGAATCACGTCAAAAAAGGCAGCCTGCTTCAAATTCATGCATACATGCATCTGTTCGTGTTAAGCTCTGTACCTCCCGTTTTGTGTAACCGACTTGAAATGTTTGGCATTTGACTGTGAGCATGCGCATGTTTTAAGGGTACCTCTTCATAAAACGAAACTGATTTTTACCAAACGATGGGATTTTCCAAGTCCCAAATTACACAATCGGTATATTTCCGTATTTGATAGCGGTGTTGCTAAATTTGGGATTACCCTCCACTGTAAGAAAGTTTGTGAAACGGAAGGTGCTTTGTGCAAAATCGTGCTATATTTTTTTTCCCTATTGAAACAATGTTGAAGAGGCTTCGATTGTATATGTTGTATCTCTAAAACATGTTAAATGCTTATAAACTGTATTTCATGATTTTTTGAAATAGTCTCTCTATCAGTGTGGGTGGGGTAGATGGGTGGTGAAGGGAGAAGACGATCCTCCCAATTTTTCCGGGGGTTTCATTCCCCAAAAAGTATACGTGGTTGCTCCCCTGCTTCATTGTCTGTCTCGATTTGGAGAAAGTTTTGAAGGGGACACGAAATTTGGATCACATCAGTTCTCAGAAATAGTCTGAGTGGTGTTATGTTTGTTATGATTGGGTAATATGCCCTCAATGACAGTTATTCAAAGCCAATTTATTCGCTCTAACACACCAATAACATCACTGTGGTCGAGTTGTACCGACTTCGGTTCCTCTGTGAGTCAAATGCAGAAAAGGTCATCAAGGCCTTTGCAGTCAAGATCACATGCACGGCTGAGCACACGAAATAGATATGAAACCAGACACGCAATTGTTAACTGACGCTGTAAATATTTCTCTTCAATCATCATTGTTCTCTTCTCGATATATTCTATTGTTTGTTATTGCCCAGCAGTAAACCAAGTGACTTCCCATTGCATTTATACATATATAGAAGTAAACTATAGTACTGGAAAGTCCCGAGAAAATATCAGCTTATATAATTATACAATTCCAAAATGGCAATTGTTCACAGTGTTAATGTTATTTATTGGCTGAGTAATACTTAAATTATGACTGCATGCCACGAAACCTGTCACACATTTACTCTTAAAATATCCATTTTTTTCTTTTAAATATATGTTGTTTCCCTTCATCTCTGATCTTAGCATTTCTGTAAAGGCTCTGCTGTTACGTGTATTCAAACTTCAACTCTATTCCTGTCATGATTTCAAATAAGGAGCAGCATAGAAACAAGAGGGGTAATACACGGAGTTCCATATCTCGTTGCAAAATCCTCTTTACGAACTATTAAGTGTGGGCTTCACGACAATCTTAAAATCTTAAATCTTAAAAACCACATCACGTTTGACCTCAGTCATCACGGAACTTTAAGTATACCTAATTTAGTAAGGTTGCAAGTCTATATTCGACAGTGTCATTGCACTCATAGCCAAAGTAAAATAATGTTAAATTTTCGTTCAATTGACCTTTGACGTCTGACCTTTCATTTCAAACGTCTTCAAGGCATAAGTCCCTAGCTCGGGGCACTTTCATACGAGAATTGAAAGAACTATCATCTTACAAATACGGACAAGCGACGATCAGCCAAATCAAATTAATTTGCTTCATCATTTACCTAGATCATCATAGTTATCAAATAAGAGGACCTCAATTGACATACTCATTAATTCTAATAAGGAGTCTTTTCGATACTTTCTGTGGGAATTATAGCATAGATTCCGATTCACTTAAACTGAACTTTTGAAATCTGACCGCTGTGTTGTAACCATAGCAATTATATGTTTTGAAATATCTTGACACACCTATTATAAATGTGCGTGCATGAAGTCAAACACTTTTCCTTTATCTTTTCCTTCCTTTTGACTAATTCTACCTTTAATCTCTGATATCTGACTTTTGATATCATTTAAAAGTAGTGTTGCGCCGATAATCGTTTTCAATATCGGTATCGGCCGATATTTGCAATATCGGCAGCATATCGGTATCGGTAAAATTTTGCCTAATTGCCGATAACAGCAAGCCGATATTGAACTTTTTTTTTCACAGCAGAGCTACTTATTTATACTTGCAATGATTTGTTAATCTGCCCAAGACGATCCATTTCTTTAGCGTCAGTTAAACTCTTATTCATTTTCGATTAATATCCATGGAAACCTGACCCTCCGTAACCTCTAAAACACGTCTACGGCCATAGGCGTACGGGACCATTTCAGTTTGGGGGGGCAGAAAATTTTTGGCAAACAATGCCTCTCAGATTGCCGGAAACGGCACTTCTGAGGCCTTGCAAGTTGCATCTAAACATTCTTTATTTTATAATCTCACGTTTTAGAAATTTACACTTCCCCAAAAATTTGGTAAATTAGAAGAAGAAAAACAGGTAACATCACTTTGAAGGGAAAAATGGGACAGTATATTTTTTAAGCTCCTATTTAGTTACCTTATTTATTATTTTAACATAGTACTCAGCTACCTCCAGAAAAACATACATTGTTCAACGACACGTAGGCGGGATAATGTCGCTGTGTCGGGTGAGACTGCAATTTGTCTCAGAAAAAAAGTATAAAATATAACAAAGAATATGATAAACCTGCACCCCCCCCCATCCATGAAAAAAAATGTTTCTTATTAACACTCATGTTGGGGATGTCCAGGTCAAGGGCGGCGGAAGCACTTTTAATCTGGGGGGGGGGGGCACCGACATCAATTCAAAGGGCACTTTGCAGAAATTCGATTGGACTGATGCAGCCTTATATTTAGTACCCTTTATAACTCTTATTGCATTATCATATTTGTGTATAAACATCACTCCATCAACGCCCCCCCCCCCCAAGGAAAATATGCATACTAGCACCGCAATATCCAATTCGCAAATTGGGAAACCAAGAACAATTTTTCTTTTGAGACAAAATGAGGTGAAATCATGCTAGTTGCTAATGTAGGAATCTTCCGAATTAAAGTTTTTTTTCTTGTTAATATCTTAACAAATTTTTTCCATTCAAAATAGCTTTGAGTTTGCCCCACAGAAATTCATTAAAAGTCACGGGCTTAGCCAGGATTTGCAACGTTGTATGCACGACTATCTGAGCGGAGTGCCACCATCGGTTGGCGCGGAGCGTACTAGAAAATTTTTGGTTTAACAAACCCCTCAGATGGCCGGAAACGGCCCTTCCCGAGTGTTCATTCTGGTTCCCTGGCCTCTTGCTAACTTGAGGCACCTCAGGCACGTGCCCCCTGTGCCCCCCCGGTTCCGCCACCCTTTGTCCAGGTAAACAATTGACTAGTTAGAAAAAAATTGATCGAGCAAAAGCGTGGGAGCCCAGATGAACTGCGCTTACGGTGGTGTTACACGGAAATATTCGGGCATCATGATGCTAAATAAAGAAAATCATAGAATTGTCGGGCAAAAATTTGAAAAAGATTCGGGCAAGCTACTGCATATATATATTCATATTTCATATATATTCAATGTATGTGTGGCTAAATGTGTAAGACTGCATTGACTCCTTACATAAGTTCTCATTCTGGACACTCAAAGAGTAGACTTCAGAAATAAGAGATCTGCCAAGCAAGATGATATACCAAACTGGAATTGGTCTAAAGTCCGAGTGCAGAAAACTGGACTCGAATACTATAAACGTGTGGGTATTACACATTTCTTTGTGGGTATACTGTACGGGTGGGATCTACATTAAATACGTGTTTGTTGCCACATTGTTCAGTTCAGTGGTGTTGTTATTGTTTGTTGTGTAGGGCAATCAATCTTGTAAAGCTTTATACAACAGACACATCCCTACCTGTGATTCATTGATTAACGGTAAACTGTAACCGTAGGTGCTTTTTTGTTTTTTAAATTATGTGTTGCAACTTACCAGGTAGAAACAATTAAACACAAGAACCCTGTGATACAACAAATTTGAACACATTGTTAGTAACAGATGATGAAGCCGCAAATGAAAGTATGAGTTCATGTATAAGAATTCAAAATAATAACAATTTTGGAAGCTAGGAAAGTTTTAAAGAAAATGGTTACACATCTCTAAAAGAGTAATGGCGTTCCGTTATAACAATTCCTCATTCATATAAACACTTAATAGACATGCCGTTTTACCTGCAACTTTAAACCAGGGAGTTGAAAAAAATATTCATCTGTTTGCACAAATCGTAGATACAACCCTCAGTGTCAACGTGTAAATTGTGTAAACAAGAGTACAACGACACAGGATTCGGTATTTGAGCAGGTTTCCAATAACATGTTTTCGTACTTTTTGGAATAATATCTTTCTTTCTTTCTGTAAAAAAAACGCAACTTCTCAAAAGAACCAACATTTCTTCCAATCCTTTGTATATTGAATTTGTTTCAAAACAAGTAAATGATAACAATCAACAGCAAAGTAGAAGGTTAAAAACACTCCCCGGCGTTACAAAGAAGTTTCATGCTGAAAGCAGTCAATGATGCGTTTCCAAATTTCCTGTGATTTGTTTTGCTAATAGTCCTTACCATTGTCTGCAAAGATTTTTGCATTTATCGTGCTCAATTTACACAACGTATTTTGTTTAAATAACTTATTTATATAGCGCATTATACCGACGGTCTCAATGCAACTAATAATGTAACGTTGCTGTCAATAGGCGTACGAGGCGGGGGGCAGACTGCCCCCCTAGACTGACCCCCCCCCCCCAAATTTCCAGAGGACAAGAAATTCGGGCAAAAGTCCTGAAAAATTCGGGCAGCCTAAGAGGAGAAAAATATATATATATATATATTTTTTTTTCTCCTCTTAGGCTGCCCGAATTTTTCAGGACTTTTGCCCGAATTTCTTGTCCTCTGGAAATATATATATATTATATATATATATATATAGATATATATATATATATTTATATATATATATATAAATATATATATATATATAATATATATATATATATATTTCCAGAGGACAAGAAATTCGGGCAAAAGTCCTGAAAAATTCGGGCAGCCTAAGAGGAGAAAAAAAAAAAATATATATATATATTTTTTTTTTCTCCTCTTAGGCTGCCCGAATTTTTCAGGACTTTTGCCCGAATTTCTTGTCCTCTGGAAATTTGGGGGGGCAGTCTGCCCCCCTGCCCCCCCGCCTCGTACGCCTATGTCTACGGCGCGCGAATATAACCAATGACCTTCGTGAACCTTGGCCTACACATAGCATTAGTGCAGCATGTATACACTGTACTGTACTAACCATTCATTTTCTCAAAGGCCTCCGTGAAAACCTTGAACATGATGCATAACTGCACTTTTAATTTTCCGCGAACACACTGCCGATTTCCCGCCGGTGTTCGCCCAGCGAACACGCCGAGCACGCGAGCATAAAGGCGTAGTGTCCAGGGGCCCGCCTTAGGGCCTTGGTGGGGTCATGGGGTAGAACCCCTTGTGGGGATCCTGGGGGATAAAGCCCCGAAAAATTGGGGGTTTTTTTGCGTGTCTGGCGATAAAAAAAAAAATCGCAGTTGAGTATGCAAAATAATTTTCTTATTTAAATTGTCACGAAATAGATGAAAATTTTAAAATGACAAGTTAGAGTAGCTATATTATGTTATAAAATGAAAAGAGATTTAATCTGTCTTTCAATCTTTAAAAAGTGCAACTTACAAAACTTCCGATATTATGAAACAAACAACGTTCAGCAAAGCCCTGTCTCTAGACTGCCTAACAATGAATAGCGTGCACAATGCGTACATTTTTACAACTGCGGTGTTTAACCCTATACCCAACTACCGCCGTACATGTGCTGCGAATTTTCCCAGGTACCTTCCCAAACACACTGTAAGCTCATCCCCTGTGTAACACCTGTTTGTTAACATTTTTTGGCAAGTTGCCAGGGAACTTTTCAGTTACGTGAGATCCGTAACCGCCGAGGGTGGTTAGGCTATTTGCTATACAATTAACTATGGTAGGATATTATTTTTTCCGTATTTTTGGAAATTCTAGAAAATACTTTCTTTTTTCCCCCGCTTAAAAACAGATGTGGTCTTACGGTATATTCATAAATGGATGCACTAGAGCCTTGTTTACATGACATTAGTTGCATTTAGTACGATATGCCAGTTTTGCGTGAATTTTTCGAAAGTGTTTTGTTCGATCTTTCGTAATATTTGAAAGGTGTACCACCTTACTTTCCGTACACAATTGGTCATTTCTCTACTGATTTTCAGTTTTTTTCTTCTCCATACGGTCAAGTGAATAAGTTGTACATTGAGTATAAACTCAATAAATTATCATTTTTACATTGTGATCGACAGTTCGTAACCTAATTAAGATGCAATTTTGCAAGCATACGTTAACACTATAGCTACTTGTAAGTCTTTACGATGTTAAGGCTCACATTTACTGCGTACATTTTATTATCGCGTGCAGCGCTGCAGTGAAAAAGATTCTGGTTGGATTTCAATTATAATTCTCTTTTTCAAAATCAGGAAAAAAGTCATTCTTTTCAACTTAGGACAAAAGGAAAACAAAACACCATATTTTGTTGTTTACTTGAAGATTTATTTGTGAATGTATGCATGACTAAAAGTACGATTTTGCCTTTATTTTGTCTGTTACAAAATATCGGTATCGGTATCGGACCGATATTGGGATGATAATATCGGATATCGGCCAAAAGCGATATTGGTAATATCGGCGCAACACTATTTAAAAGTGATAACTGCATTTTCATATTACTTGATATACCTCTGTCAAGACCAGTGAATGGTGGTAGTTCGATTCTTCTCCTTGGAGTTATAGCAAAAGATCGAGTTTGCCCTCTTAAAACTATGATTAGTGACATTTTGTTAACATTTGACCTCGATGAAAGTGTTAACCACATATTTTGATAAAGCATAACACGTCCATCAACCCATCCAATGTAAAAACATTTACCGAAAATGTATTCTTTACTTTTCTTTTAATGTTCAAAATGCAATTAACACCTATCACTGTTTCAAGCTATATTAAATTAATATATACTGTATTTGAAGACGGAGAGCTACCTACCCTACCTACCCACTAGGTGAGAATAGGAAGTTTGTGGGAACGGAAAGGGAAGTCCCCATTAAAACACCGAGTTCCCGTAAGCTGTTGCAATGTTAGTTTGAAGTGGTCACGGCGCGATGACTAATTTGTGAGGAATGGGGTCCGTAGCCATAGTTTCAATTGTTAACTGAAATGCTGGCTGATATCCCCCATGGCTGGGGTTTAAGTGTCAAAAAGGTGTTGGTGCCCATATCCATATGAGCATTTTGGGCGAGAATGAACAATCCATGAGTTTAATCAGTTTAGATTACTACTACGAATTATTGAACTGTATTCCATCACTGGACAAATACCAATTCGCATACCGCAGTGGCAGATCGACGGAGGATGCCTGCCTGCTTCTGGACACTATTCTACGTCAACATGTGGACACTCCTAGTAATTATGCAAGGATTTGTTTTATGGACTTCAGTTCTGCATTTAATACCATTTGCTGTTCTAAATTACTGGACATTATGAAGGCGTATGTCAGTGACAATGTAATTATTCTACTTTATAATTTCCTGTTTAATCGTACACAGTTTGTTCACTGTAACAGTGTCAACAGTGATACTCTCGTAATTAACACTGGTGTTCCACAGGGTTGTTGCTTGTCCCCATTACTTTTTGAAATTTATACTGATTCATTAGTCTCTTGTTATGACAATGTTTATATCTTGAAGTATGCAGACGATACTGCCATAATTGGGATGTGCACCGATAAAAACCCACAATGTCTAACAAATTATTTTGCAGCCATAGAGTATACTGTGAATTGGTGCAAGGATAATTTTATGCTTATTAATGGTAAGAAAACCAAGGAAATGATTGTTGATTTTCGTGCAGTGCAAAGTCATGCCCCATTGTACATTGACAATAATGTGGTTGAGGTTGTGTCAGATTTTAAATATCTTGGATTAACCTTCAACTGCTCGCTTACTTGGAATACCCACGTGAATAATTTGGCAGCAAAAGCTAAACAGAGATTATATTGTATTCGTAGGCTCGCCGGCTTGCGAATATTTTTTTCCCAAACTGAACTGACACTGAAATTATTTCCTCGATTTTGATTGGTTCTCAGCGAGCACGTGATATACTTTAGTTTTCAACATGGATCCTCCATAATCTGTCGATTTCAGTATGATCAACACGAACAAATTTAAGATATTCACATTAGCAACTTCCCAGAACTTTTGGTAGGTATATATGGCCGAAAGTATATAGTGAAGCAACTATTCCCAACTACTGCGCCCATTATAGGCAGTCCTCGATCGTTTGTTTACTCGCTTGACTCCGCTCTACACAGCACATACATGTAATGTAGCCTATTGTACTGTGCATAGTATACAACACAATAAAACAGTGCATATGTAATTGTATATATGTAGCCGATGTAAATATGTACGAGGTGTTTGTGTACATTCGGGGTTGCGATACTTATAGTTTTATAATCATAAATTCAAAATGAACTCAGTCAATGAATCAAGATAGGCCTAGTCGAATATGTAGTGGCCATGAAGACGCGCGAGCGAGTGTCAGCCATTGAGTGTACACAAACACGGCATTTGACGATATGTCTGTGTCTTTTGACTTGTTAACTAGTTGTGTATAGCCTTATAACCTATACTTACGAAACACATATGTTTACCGGCACCATTAGAAGTTCTTGTAGGCTGCATGGTGACCTAAGAGGCCTGCATTAACCGTATACGTATTAGTTCGAAATCTCAAATTCACCAATATAGGCCCTATCGCCCTTACAGTAGCTCTTGATAACTGGACTAGCCTCACATTGTATCTACATGTAGGCACACTCAGGCCTACATACTTTAACTTAGCCTGTATACGGCCTACACACGTATTTTTGACATCATGCGGCTCATGAGGATTGGTATGATCAACACTAACAGTGTCACATACATTCATTGATAAACGCAGACTACCATTCCGGTTTTAATCAGCCAATCAGAATCGAGGAAATAATTTCAGTGTCAGTTCAGTTTGGGAAAAAAATATTCGCCGCCGGGCTTTGGCTTAGATTTTGATAAGCAGCTTTGGCTTTTTCAGACAATGGTGCTGTCTTTCCTTGTGTACTGTGGCCCAGTTTGGCAGCTATCATCCTGTTCTAAAGGACAATTAGACTACTTGAATAAATCCGTCAAGTTGTATTCTACCATCACGGATGATTTTATTGAACGTATCATATGTCTATGTGCTTCTTCTATAGTCGAGGATTCCGAACACCCTCTTTTTGATTTTTATATGAAACCACGTAGATTTTACACGATCCCACGTATGCGAACAGAACGGTTTAGGCGATCATTTTTACCTAGAAGTATTAAAACTTTGAATTGTATGATACATAGATAACTTTTTTAACCTATTTTTAAGATGCTGTAGTCCATTTTATTATATTGTCATTTTATGATGAATATCAATAAATTTTACTTTACTTTACTTTACTTTTACTACAAGTTTCCATTCTGAGCGTATCTTTTTAGATGTAAGCCATTGAAACAATGTTTTGTTTTTAAGGTGACAGGAGTGGGAAGGAAGTTGCCCCCTATGCTTCTTGACTACTGCCAGGTGAGGAATATGCATTCACTGCATGTTTATATTGTATGTATGTCACGGCGCCTACGCCTCTTTTCGATGTTCTGGTAAGATAGGGCGGCGAACTTAGGGGCTCAATTGAACGTATAGCGAAACGAAAGAAAACATACGATATCCTACATTTAATTTTGTTCTCAATATACACAGTACCGTAGCAACTGGGGGAGTGGGAGACGTTTTCAATATTCACAGGGACGTCACCATTGGGGAGTGGGGACGTTCTCAATATTCAGAGGACCGTAGCCACTGTGTAGTAAGGGACAGCCTCAATATACACAGGGCCGTCGCCACTGGGGAGTGGGGACGTTCTCAATATTCAATGGGCCGTACCCACTTGGGGAGGGAAGGATGTTCCTTAATTTACATAGGGCCATAGCCACTTGGGAAATGGGCGGGGCGGGATTCTTGTCTCCATTTCCTCCACCTTTCGTCCAATGGGCTTACATTTTATAACACATGCACGTTATTATGTATACACTGTGCTTCTCGCAATGTAGTTAACATGATGAAAGTTATGGCACACTTTTGCATTTCTTCCCCTTATCGAATACAATATATCCCCAGAGCAGATGTCATCCAAATGTTTGGCCCCAACCCCGCCTTCTGTTAGAACAGAGGGTAGAGCTTATATTTTCTCATGGAGGCAAAATATGTCACCAAAACAGAACTGGCATTGTTCGATACAGGTGGCAAATGCCTACAGTGGAATTACGACCGTCGCTACCGGTTTCGAACCTCTGGACACACAATCAGCGTCCATAGTCTAGTTGGTTACGGTGCCCGCATATAAGGGGGGGGGGGGCACGGCTTCGGATCCCTGCGGAGGCAGGCGGTTTTTTCACTGGTCTGGATTTTACAATATCACAATAACAAATACGTATATATATATATATATATATATATATATATATATATATATATATAACTATGGATCCTACCTTAGGTCGACAGTTACATTGACTTACACACTAAATTTAATCTAACCCTAACCCTTTTTTCTAACCCTAACCCTGAACCGACCCTAACCAAAACTTATAAATGAACGTTTTAGAAGACGGAGAACATTATAAAGCTACTTGCGACAATAAAAAAGTGTCTTAAAATGGTAGTGAAAACATTAGGTACACTTTTTTACCATAAACTGTCGACCTAAGGTACATATCATGAGTATATATATATATATATATATA
Organism: Apostichopus japonicus; assembly: GCF_037975245.1. NCBI lineage: Eukaryota > Metazoa > Echinodermata > Holothuroidea > Aspidochirotida > Stichopodidae > Apostichopus > Apostichopus japonicus. The sequence continues at coordinate 16,248,004 of NC_092567.1, forward strand.
TATATATGTATATATACACAAACATCCATACATATAAAGATATATATATATATATATATATATAGATATATATATATATATATATGTATATATATATATATATATATATATATATATATATATATATATACACAAACATCCATACATATAAAGATATATATCTATATATCTGTTTATGGATTTGTTGATTGTGCGTGTCTTTGAGGTTTGTCCTCTGTGAGTCAACAGCAGAATAGGTCATCAAGGCCTTTGCAGTGAAGATCGCATGCACGGTTGAGCACACGAAGTAGACATGAAGCTAGACACGCAATTGTTTACTGACGCTGGTAAATATTTCTGTTCAATCATCATTGTTCTCTTCTCGGTATATTCTATTGTTTGCAGTAAACCAAAATGACTTTACATTGCATGTATACATATATAGAAAGTAAACTATACTACTGGAAATTCCCAGGAAAATTTCAATCAGCCAAATAAAACGAATACGCCAGAGTACTCACACTAATTTGCTTTATCATTTACTTCGGTCTACATAGTTACCAAATAAGAGGACCTCAAATGACATACTAATTAATTTAACGTGGTAGTCTTTTCGATACTCCCCGTGGGAGTTATAGCATAGATTCCAATTTGTACTGAACTTTTGAAATCTGACCGCTGTGTTGTAACCATAGCAATTATATGTTTTGAAATATCTTGACACACCTATTATAAATGTGCGTGCATGAAGTCAAACTCTTCTCCTTTTCCTTCAATTTGACTACTGCTACCTTTTACCTCTGACATCTGACTTTTGATATCATTTCAACGTGATAACTGCATTTTCATATTACTTGATATACCTCTGTCAAGACCAGTGAATTGTGGTAGTTCAGTTCTTCTCCTTGCAGTTATAGCACAAGATCGAGTTTGCCCTCTTAAAGCTATGATAAGTGACATTTCGTTGACATTTGACTTCGATGACCATGTAAACTACATATTTTAATAGAACATAACACCGTGATAAAACATCAACCGTCCGAGGCTTGCCCTTTGAGTTACAGTAAAACGTCATTCTTTTTCAAAACACATTCAAAATTTGACCAATGACATTTGTTTGACTTGTTTTCTGAGTAAATTTTTGACAAACATTTGCACTGAAAATATACATTTTATCTGCAACCTTGTGACTTCTGGCCTCACTAACCATGTCGGCAAATACTTTCATAGTACTTGATATTTCCAATAAACCCGCTAAGGGTGCATGTCAACTCAATATATTCAATATAACAAAACAATACTTTTCGATCAATTTTACTTTTGACTTCTGAACTTTGACTCTTCATTTCCGAAGTTCAACGAGATAAAATTTCCCATCACACGGAGTACCTTCCTACCAAGTTTGATGATATTCGACAGAGCTGTTCGTGTGGGCTTTTTGCCTCAAAATTGCCGATGTAACTGCCCCACCCCCCCCCCAATACACGCGCGCGCACGGACAGCTTATATATCTCTCCCTGAGAGGCCAACCTCTGGTGACTCTCGGCCACCCCACCATGGGTGCCTCTACTAACCAAGGCTCGCTGCTCAAGAACATTAAAGGATGACTATAGTTAGATTGCTAGTCTTGGTATATGTTAAAGTCCAAGAGAAAAGATTAATTTCAGCGCTCGTATTATTTTAATAGCTATTTTGGTTTCACACATTCAAGCAACTTTGGATGAAATTATAGCAACATCTGTCATTGATAAATTTTTAGCATATTCAAAACATGTCATTTGAGACCACACAAGTGTTATGTTTGCCCATTGTGTTTTGACTGCATCTGAAGAAGTGAACTAAATGATCTTTGTTATAGACGTCATATAGCTCTAATTAAGGAACCTTCCCCCCTCCGTTCAAAGTTTATTTATCAAAAATGCTATGTGTTGTAAAGAAAAAAAACTGGTTTCAATAAGGTTTTAAACAGTCTGCATCATAAAGAAATTTAATTATGAGTCTAAAGTTATCCTTAACTACTACGACCAACCGATTACAATATAGTAAACTCCAAATATCAAGGAACAAAAAGATCTGTTTACAATCATCCATAAATGAACTTGAGTTACAATTCTAAAGGTATAGCACATACATTTAGATAACTCTGTTGGTTGCATTGAAGTACCATAGTATAGTATAGTATAGATTCAGGATACCGTAACCTGAGCTCGAAATTGAGGGGTATAGATTGGGTACAACAATTGACTGACCCCCGTTAGCCAATGAAGGAACTTTTGTTTCGGTAAGGCGGCCTATATGTGAAATGGTGGTATCTTTTAAATACTTTAATTGCACATGCAGTGACAAATTTAAAATGTTAACAGTGAAAAACGACTTTTCGTGCTGTGTGTTTATGTGTATTATCCCATACCACCGGTGCGTGCAGTCCTATAAAGATAAACGATATCGGGCTTATAAGACTGATTTTTATCATTAATTAATTTGATTTCATATTAAAAACATTCAACGAAAATGTATTCTTTACTTTTATTTTAATTTTCCAAAAGCAAGAAACTTTTAAATTAATATATAAAATATTTTAAGTCGGATAGCTACCTACCCACTAGATGAGAAAAGGAAGTTTGTGGGAACGGAAAGGGAAGTCCCCTTTAAAACACCGAGTTCCCGTAAGCTGTTGCAATGTTAGTTTGAAGTGGTCACAGCGCGATGACTAGTTTGTGAGGAATGGGGTCCGTAGCCATAGTTTCAATTGTTAACTGAAATGCTGGCTGCTACCCCCCCCCCCCATGGCTGGGGTTTAAGTGTCAAAAAGGTGGTTTGGTGCCCATATCCATATGAGCATTTTGGGTGAGAATGAACAATCCATGAGTTTAATCAGTTTAGATTACTACAAGTTTCCATTCTGAGCGTATCTTCTTGGATGTAAGAGTTCCCGTAAGCTGTTGCAATGTAATGTTAGTTTGAAGTGGTCACAGCGCGATGAATAATTTGTGAGGAATGGGGTCCGTAGCCAGAGTTTCATTTGTTAACTCAAATGCTGGCTGATTTCCCCCCATGGCTGGGGTGTAAGTGTCGAAAAGGTGCTTTGGGATCCCACGTCCATATGAGCAAATTATCTTTGGGTGAGAATGAATAATCCATGATTTTAATCAGTTTGATTACTACAAGTCTCCATTCTGAGCGTACCGGTATCTTCTTAAATATAAACAATGTTTTGTTTTTATGGTTGCTGGAATGGCGAGTTGCCCCTTATGATCCTTGTCTACTGCCAGGTGAAGAATGTGCATTCATTACATGTTTATAATATATATGTATGTCCCGGCCCCTCCCCCTCTTTCCGATGTTCTTGTAATGTAGGGCGAATTTAGGGGTCTCAATTGAATGTATAGCGATACGAAAGAAAACATAGCAATATCCTACATTAAGTTTTGTTCTCAATATACACAGGACCGTAGCAACTGGGGGTTCCTCAATATACATAGGATAGTAGTCACTGGGGAATGTGGACGTTCTCGATATACACAGTGCCGTAGCCACTGTAAAGTGAGGGACAGCTTCAATATACACGGGGTTGTAGCCACTTGGGAGAGGGGACGTTCTCAATATTCACAGGGCCGTAGCCGCTGGGGGAGGGAGGGACGTACTCAACATACACAGGGCCGTAGCCACTTGGGAAATTGTCGGGGCGTGGCTCTTGTCTTCATTTCCTCCACCTTTCATCCAATGGGCTAACATTTTACAACACATGCACGTTATTATGTATACACTGTGCTTCTCACAATCTAGTTAACATGATGAAAGTTATGGCACACTTTTGCATTTACTTCCCCCTACCAAATAAAAAAAACATCCCCATAGCAGACGTCCCACAAATATTTGGCCCCAACCCTGCCTTGAGTTTGAACAGAGTGTATAGCTTATATTTTCTCATGGAGGCGAAATATTTCACCAAAACAGAACTGCATGGCATTGTCCAATACAGGTGGCAATTGCATACAGTGGAACTACGACCTTCCTTACCGGTTTCGAACCTCTGGACACACAATCAGCGTCCATAGTCTTGTTGGTTACGGTGTCCGCATATAAATCGGGAGGTCCGGGTTCGAATCACGTTGGAGGCTGGGTCCCACAGGTCTGGATTTTACAACTTATTACAATATCACATAAATAAATATACATATATATATATATATACATATATATATATATATATATATATATATACATATATATATATATATATATATATATATATACATATATATATATATATATATATATATATATATATATATATATTAGCTTTTGTCGGCTATACTGCCCTCAACTATATATATTGATCTTCTATTAGACTTAGTGTATAATTTGTTACAATTTTACAAAGTTGGCAATTTTCACAGCAAAAGCGCTAAGTCATTTGATTATTGCATACTCGCTTACACCGAAACTGAAACAGATCTGCAGATATGTCTTCATAGTGAATTCCTGGAACAGAAGAAAGAGCTCGAAAAACAATCGTTGTTTTCTGTAAAAAAAAAATAGAGTATAGAGTTGTTGCTGTAAACAACAATTATTCGGTACCAACTGAAGCATTACGAAATAGAGATGCTATCATTGGAATGGTAGACGTTTTAGTTGCAACCCACCGACAAACTGTGTAACCCCGTTATTTTCAATGACGACTTGTTCAAGACGATGCATGTAAAAACCGCTTCCGATCCCAATAATTTTGATCAGCAATAATATAGTTATTAAACATTGTGCTTCCATAATACAGATCGGTTTCACATGGGATCTACCACCCTAGTTTGGCATTCTACAATAGTTTTGAGGATACTTGTACATAAACAGCGTAAGCATCACTTTGGCTGTAATCAAGTGATGCGCATTGATCCCCAATTGCATGGGCCGTCTCTAATGCCAGTGGTTTTTGCTGCTTGACTCACTCAGATTAAAACTGCCTACCAGGCTAATCGTGAATACCATGGTCTTCATGTACCCCTGGCATTAAACAAATTAGAACATGTCTCTGCCATCTTGTGAGTAGTTTTAATTTTAATATGTAACGTCAGCGAAATGATGTTTTTCCGACTAGATTGCACTGGGATGGCTTTAGTCCGCTACTGCCCTCAATTTATACACGCGGGACTCGAAAAAGAGCAACCAGTTCCGTACAAAGTTAACAATTCATTGGAACTATACAGTTAACTTCATATGTTAGCAACGTGTAGTCATGCTATACGATGTGTCCTTACAATACTTATGCCATATGTTTTACAACGTATGCCATTGAAGCAACACCGAAATCTTGTAAGCGAACCCTAACTCAGCTATTTTATGAAGACTGAGTTTCACTTGAGGCAGAATATATTCCTTGCGCCCCATCTTGTGGGCACTATGGAGTAGCAATGGTCAGTAATGCTCAGGCCAATGTAGACTTTGACAAATTTCTCAAAAGAGTTAATAACCCACATTTCTCCCATTAAACTTAGGAACAAATTATTCGTGTACGCTCAATGAACACAGACCCATGGCTTAACTTTTGGGCCTTTGAAATTTTAAACGTCTCCATCTCTTTTACTATACTGGCGTCTTGAACGCCGTGCTTTATCGAATAAAATATTAAAATAGAATAAAATATTGGAACTACTTCACGTTTATTTTATCCTTTATAGCAGCATGTATACAATATGGGTACCTTTTGAGAAAATCACATAGGATATAACCTGGGAACGAAAACCGAACTACTTCATAGAAACTGTAATCGTTTGGATACGGGTAACCACGTTAACTTTCCAGAAACAGACACCCAAGAAAAAAACCGGGAACGAAAACCAAGTGACCGAACATACCACTTTTAACCATTGTCACCTAATATCGATACATCGAACCTGTGATCACGATATTATGTCAAATGTGTAGGGCCTATAACGAGTCCCTTGGAGAGGGAATAGATACTGTGCGTCATCGTAATCCAAATGGCCGAGAATCGATATCACATGTTTTAGGGACGGGTGTTGTCTTTGCAGAAGTTAGCTCAATGATGATGTTTGCGATGGAACCGTTTATCCATTCTGATTCAGAAGAGAAAAGTTGTAGTGTAGAATTACTTAAATCTTCCTGTATGGTCAATATCTGCTGAACAAATGTGACTGTTGGGTGCTATAAAATATATTCCAATGCAAGTTTAAACGGGTGCACCTAGAAACAAGACAAAATTAATCTTATCTGCTTTACATCATCATTGGGAAACAGAGGGCGCCCATGGAAATTAAGTTTTTCTACAATATCATACCCAGATGGAAAAATGTTAAAGGCTTCATGGTGCCCACCTATACGTATATCAGCCAATTTGAACTGAATGATTGGGATCAACACATGGCTGTAAAGTATTTAGCTTCTGCATTGTCTTCTTGTTGAAGCTGCAGGTTTTTCTATCAGATCTTTGCTCTGTGACTTAAAATGGAATAGTAAGAAAGAAAATATGCATCTGTTTTATTCTGAAATCCATTTATATCTGGAAATATGCTATACTTCCAAGTTTAGACTAAATGTAATTTGCATGGGTCTTATGAATCATGTCAGAGCATTGTCTTGTAATATTTTCCGGGAATTAAAAGCATTTTTGGAAATGGTTGTGAAAGGAAATGACATCATTATACCATAGAGATAAATTTGGATCAAAGCGAATTAAATATAAACTAAATATTAATATTTCAATGATTTGGGGTAAAGAAAAATACCAGCAATAATTTCTAGATGCTTTTGCCAACCCCGGTTTGGGCTTCATGAAGAACTTAGTTATAATTATTGTAAAACATGATAATTTCTTTTCCAGCAATCAAACCAGGAATACGTTGTCCTACCAAATACAATACGGAAAGTTCTTTCACCACTTGACGTTGGGCCTCAGTCATCACGGAACTCTTTGACAGTGTCATTGCATTCAAAGCCAAAAAAAAAAAAAAATAGTAGTAAATTTTCGTTCAATTGACCTTTGACGTCTTAGTTTAAGTCATTGATTAACATTTAAGCATTTTTTTTATAAAGATGGAAAGATGTAACGTGTGCCTGTCTACTATATATGTATGTACCTTTAGCGATGTGCTTTATTGGCTCCACTTTTTATAGCAAGCTGTAACTAGGAACGTTTTGTGATTACGTAATCGACCTGCCACGGTCATAAATCGACCTCTGGCTGTACAATTATCCTGCATTGCTTCTTAACATCATTAATTAGCTCTTTGTGTATTGTGTGGAAATATGTTCATGTCTACAGGGTAGTTGATCATACAGCGTTCACACAAAGACTCTAATATAAGAAAGGAAAAAATATGTGGCAGGCGTTGCAGACTAATTGGTAAAAAGAGGTCATTAACGACCAAGGCAGGTCGACGACTAAAAGCGTTTCCATGATAGCGTGCTATTTTTGGTTTCAATACAGCAGACCTTTAAGTTTACACAATGTGCGACACTGTACGAATTTGTGATTCAGTGCACCCACCATGCTCATTTATGTTATGAATCTATAATATATACTGAAACTAGAAATCGTTGTTTTGCTTTCATTTAGCAGTTTGTGAGTACAAATTGTAACAATTGTAAGATATATTTAGACTGTATAATTCACTATTGGCTGACCACACCTTGAATACTGTTGTCAGGCTTGGCGCCCTTATCTCCAGAAAGATATAGATAAAATTGAAAAGGTACACCGTCGACTGAGCTACAAATATGCTACCAGAACTATCCACATTTAGTTACGAAGAACGACTTGAGAGGACTGGTATATTTTCACTAGAGATGTGTAGACTAAGAGCAGACTTCCTTGAAGTTTTTAAAATTGTGCAGGGACTTGAAAGTACTGATCAGTCAGTCTTTTTCGAATTGTCAGAAGATAATAGAACCAGACGCCATCAGCTTAAGTCCAAGATGCATCACTGTCGACTAATTGATGTTAGAAAGTGCTTTTTCAGCCAACGCATTATTTCTGAATGGAATAACCTGCCAAAGGAAGCGATGTGTGATACAACAGTTAATAGCTTTGAAAGTAAAATCGACCCTGTCCTATGGAAAAGAAGGGGGCTCTACATAAACCAGAAACGTCTGCCTGCCCCAGTTTTCACGACCTCATCAACAGTTTCTGCCGGTGGGCTTCGGTGGGCTCCGGTGAGTTATCGTGGTGTGTTATTATTTGGTTCCGCTACCTTTCGTTCGCCTGCCCCGTGCGCCGGTTTAACATTTACAGTGTACGAGTGTAGTGAAGAAGTGTGACTAATTATTCATTGCCAGACTCCTTTTTAAGACATTTTATGATTGGTATTCGGGAATTGCCACGTACGTGTCGTTGGTTTAAGTTGTTAATCAGGCCGTACTCACGTCTTGTTGATCAACACCCAAAGTTCGCCAATTAATCGCCATAACCCTATGTGATTTTATGTATATATATTTATACACATATATATATATATTGTTTTGTTTTTTTCCTTCTCTTTTCTTTCTTCAGGGAGTCTTCCACATTGTTAAGCTTTTAAGCTTCATGGAAGACTTTCCTCCATTCTGTACTTTTGTGGCGAAAAAAAAAAATGTAATCTAAACACTGAGTCAGGCTGTCAATACAGAAAAAGCCCCAGTCGGCCTCAGTCAGTAATTACTCGAAAAGTGTTCTTCTAGTTTTATAGCCTAGTAGGCGGCCTAGTAGTACGTTATTTTAAAATGTGAGAACAGTAAACCTATCGGTAACGTATCGCTTCTCTTTACACGTTCTGTGTGTAATATATGCTGTCAACGTTAGTCATAACACATCATGTGCTACTGGGTCATAAGTTCAAGGTGACAGGGCAGGATATTTACTGCCACTGGACCGGCCGAAACTCTTCCCCATAATCCAAGCTCTCAAAAGTTTGGTACACCAGCGATTCCTCTTAACCAACCAACATCCAACCCCTGTTCCCTGTACCAGCCCCACGGCCACCACAGGTCTATGGCAAGCCATGTGGGACAAACACTGCATAATATATCCTCGTATTAATTCGAATATACATGTGTTGTAGCCTACATGTGTAAAGTTTCGCGTTTTGAAGCGATCTCATTTTCTCATTTATCTTTGGTACATGTACACAGCAAGAGCGGAAAATGTTTTTTCGTGTATATTCTAATTAATCCGTGCATATATTGGATTTAATCCCCATATGTATTTTATTTAATACGTGCATATATTCGAATTAATACGTGTACATATTCGAATTTATACGTGGACATTTTTAAGCCATATGATTGGCTAATAATATATACGCGTATATATTCCAATTATTACGCGTATAAATTCCAATTAATACGCGGATATATTATGCAATGTTTGTCCCACATGGCTTGCCATACAGGTCGGCTGTGTACACGACTTGCGTCCATTGGTCAAATTAGGGGTCGAAGCAGAACTTTCTACTAACATGCGCAATCATGGCAATGCGTGGCCTATAACGTGAGAAAACTTGATAGCATATTCCACATATATTTATTATATGCTGGTTAATACTTTTTTTTAATCATATTTGTTGTTTTTTTAGATTTTTAGATTTCATCAAATTTTCGGATATTTCGACTTCTTTTGGTTAATACCATCTTCCCCTAATTGCTCGGCATTAGGTCAAGGGCGCATTACATACACAAGCTCTGTATATTATTATTATGCAATTACACACTTTCGTGTTTTCCAGTACTAAAAATAGACATCTTAAACTATAAAAGGAGATGACGAATTGATTTTTTATCAATTGTTTGCTAATTCTGAATGATACGTTACTAAAATATTCTCAGACCTTCGCAGTGACTAATATTAAGCCTAACATCGAGAATACGAGAACCCAGTAGAAAAGAGGCGTAGGTACGCCTAAGTAGTAAGTGTATGTTTTTTGGATATAAAAAGTATGACGTACTAAGGTAAGTAGTAAGTACAGTTACATACTTGTACTGCACAAAACAGTACCAACATTATCGTAATTAACAATAAACCGTGCTTCATTTATTGTCCGGCAGAAACGTAACCATGTGAATGTTAAACAGGAATCCTGTTAAGGTAAAGTAGTGTGTGGCTCGTGATGCTTACTTCGCTGCCAATGTGCTTCTTAAAGAGCGATCATTTTAACGTATATCCTATGTGAGTCTAAGATAAACTGAGTGTTTATTATATATAGCACAGCCTAACGTCACTGTAACTATACAAGTATGATATACTGTAGGAACCCTTTACGCGAAATGTGATATTAGGGTTGTTGTGCAGTCGTCGCCGTAACGAAAATGCAGTAGGCCTACTTACTAATATAAGCCGCCATCAGCCTAGGCGCTATCAGCTTAAGTGGTTAGCTCACTCTTACTTCCAAAAACTTAAATGGGAATCTTTTTGGTCTCTTTTTCACATTCCTGACCCCTTGTTCGCCCTCTACAGCCCCTAGGTCTCCTCCCCAGCAATTTGATAACATAAAGTAAAACTTCTACTGTAAATTGGGCATAAAATATATGGTGTATCATATTGTTAAGTCTAGTTTAGTAGAAAAAAGGATCAGGAGGGACAATTCCCCATCAAGGACCCTATAGGAGAGAAACACTGAAGACACAAACACTCAGACTCGATTACAATGAGTAAAGTGCTTGTCCAAAGCATTCTTAAAGCCATTCACACTACTTGCAAACTTGTTCAACTTTCTCAGGCAAACTGTTCCACTCGTTCACAACCTTATTAGGAAAAAAGGAACGCCTAATATGAATCCTACTTTGTGACTTTTGGAATTTCAGACAATGACCTCTGGTACAACTACTGTTAGCAAACATGAAAAAGTCAGTGGAGGATAAATTGTCCAAACCTGAATCAAGTCACCATGTAACCTCCTAAGTTCCAGTGTATTAACAGGGAACTTCACCAAAGAGGTTTGGTAAGAAAATTGAAAAAAATAAAAATTTTAGAGGGTATGTTAAAATATGTTTGTCAAGTACAGTAGTCATGTTAGTGTACAGTACCTTGGCAAGTTGACAACATGGACAAAAATGTAAGAAAATTGTTGTGATGTCATGTTATAACGAAGCAGTAAGTCTAAATTTTCTGTCGCTTCAGGACACCATAGTTCTCGTACTGGAAATCACTGTGCCTTATAATGTTAGCATACTATATAATCTGTAAATTGAGAGGCAGGGAAATTGGTAAAGCTTTTGGAAATTCATTTGACAATTGTTTTTCAGGTACCATGCATACAAACTATGCACCGTACATACAACTGCCTACACACATGATACAGTAACTGAATTTTACCATGCCTAGCACCAGACTCTGTGTTGTTTAGATCTGTATTGTAACATGTGTGCATTTTCAAACCATACATACAGCACTAAGTACATACAGACTCCATCATAAGGTCAGACACTTACTGTAGATCATTTCTTCTGACCATGCACGTATAGTAGACTGATTCTTCCACCCCCCTCCCCCACCCCCCGCTCGGATAACCTTTAACCGTAACCATAAGCAGTGTCGGAGCTAGGGGTATTGGTCAGAGGGGGCGTTAATGGTCTGTAGGGGCGCTTTTGACACTATCTAAGCGGAGCGCCACCACAGGTTGGCGCGGAGCGTACAGATTTTTATTTGAGTAATGATACTCCCTAGATCGCCGGAAATGACCCTTTCCAGGCCTTGCTAGTTTACAGATAAACGAAGAATAAATATAGCCGTTAGAGCATTTTGTCAGAAAATTACAGCAAGAAAATGTGACAAATGTCAATAGGTCTGAGCGCAATAAAAAAGTCAATAATCGCGAATAAGTAAAAAGTGGTAAAAAGCTGAAAAGGGCGCCAGCAGTCCATTTGAGTCGGTCAGGGGGGCGTTCGCCCCCCCCCCTGACTATATGGACGCTCCGCCACTGACCATAAGTATATTTAGCATCTAGTTGGTAAAACTGAGACCAGTACAGTACATTTACTGTTGTTACTGTAATGTAGAGGAAACTGCAGGTCTATTGTCAACTTTCAAATATATCTGACTTATTTCAATGTTGTCAATAAAAATAAACTAGTAAAACTGTTTCTTTAAAAAAATCTTATTGAGGGTTTGTGGAGTAATTAGCATGTTGACAATGATGAGGTTTTCATGTTGCCTTTTTTTCTCCTTCTTTCCAGTTGTAGATTTTTTACTTGAGAAATTGCTGTTTTACCAAAAGAAAAGAAAAGGAAACTTTCTCATTAGAGCAAAGATACAGTCATACAGTAATGGCTGATGATGATGATACAGGTACATGTGATTCAATATTTTTTCACTTTCCCATCTTGTCCAATATCATTTAAGATAACAAAAAACAAGGTTAATTAGGTTTTGTGTTCCTTGAATTATATCAATTGTTCCTATGACTGTCCGGTACCTGTACAGTAGGTTAAAGGGTGTGAAGACTCATGCAAAAGAACGTCTCATGCCGGTAATCTGACCTAGTTTCAAATGAGGTATAACAGAAGTAACACCACCATCGATCCCAGAAAATACACACACATCTTGCTACCATTGGTAATTAGACACTAGTGTACAGTCAATACATACAACTGCAGTCAATACCCACAACACACTATACTAACTATACAGCGATGGACATCTCAGGTCCAGCTAAAGATAACAATTTAGGTATCACGTTTCATTAGTGTCTGAATTTTGTAGCAACACAAACAAAACGTTACTTGCAAGCAACAGAAAGTTAACTTTTTCAGATGGCCGCACACGGTTTGGAGCGAGTCTTCAATGCCTTTAAATTTAAAAAAAAAAGAAGACAATTTTGGTTTCCTTTGAACGATATTTTGTATGCTATATGTACAGTAAGTATCTTTGACCCTCACTTGTTCCTTCATTCTTGCAATGTTGGAAGATTAGTACCAGTATGGTTGGATTTGTTAGCTCCTTAGAAATGTCACTTCATAAAGTGTGTGTACACTAAGTACCATGAAGGGGTACCCTAATTACCATGTACTCATTTTAACTCTGCATATACAGTATCCTTTACGGAAGAGCTTAAAATAATAATTGATCATCAAGTTCACAAAATTATGTCTTCTTTCTTTATGTTACAAGTTAGCTGAAGTTAACAGACTCTCGTTTCGTTGAATCTTTATTCATGATTACTGCACATATTGCTGATTGCTCCTGTGGTAACTAGAATTTGCTTGGTTAAGTGTTGCCTGCAAGAGTACAGTACTTAATATTGTAGGTTTAAACACATCAAAGAGGAAAGTTTTTCAGAACCGTCACATGATCTCAATTACATGGATTCTTTTAAGGAGGGAGAGATTTAATGTTAAAAACTGGATCATTTAACTATACTTCACTATTCAAATGGTGAATGTCAACTCCTTGTTAGATGGAAATTAATTTTTTTGGGGGGAGGGAGGGTGGAGGTGAATGCAACGCAAAGGTATGTTAGGAAGGGAGAGATGTATAGTTAAAGAGTGGATCATCATTTAACCATATATACTTCACTTTTCCATTACTGAATGTCAACTTCTGGTAAGATTGAAGTCTACTGTTGTGTGTTTTTCTTGGGGGCGGGGGGAAATAGGTGGGGTGGATGCAATGAAATGTTTGCGGGTTTTTTACATTCTCACATGTGTAGTTAGACCTTCCTATTGGATGAGTCAATGCTTGCAGGATGTTTTAGGGTGAAATATATGTCCCATTGGGTCTTGAGATATTTCTGCACATGGTGAAAAGTTTCTATGGGATATTCAATACGAAGGGTACTTTCCACAAGTATTTTGGAATGGGAAATACAGTCCCTTGGACATTTTCAACTTCCCACAGGGTGTTAAAGTTAGGGAATTTGGAACTTCCCATGGGGAAGTGACATTTCCTCTAGGATTTTGTGCCATTTATTGTTGCGAAATACATTCCCCCAAGACTTTTTCAATTTTCCGCAGGGTGTTACTAGGGAATTGGTTACATCCCGTGGGGAAATGGAATTTCCTGTGGGATTTTGTATCCTTTCCTGTAGGGAATAGCTATTTCCTATTGGAAAATATAATTCCCCAAGTCATTTTTTCAGTTTCCCACAGGAAATTTACTAGGGAATTTGTTACTTCACGTCGGGTATCGAAATTCCTGTGGGATTTTGTATTGTTTCCTGTAGGGTATAGCCATTTCCTGTTGGGAAATGCAGAATCTGGTAGGGTAATGAAGGAATTGGCCATTTCTCTATGAATTATATATGGTTTTTTTTTTTTTTTTGTAAGGGGAAGCTATAGTTCCTTAGCCTGGAAGCAGGTCACATCGCCCAACAACCATTTCGCCCAACTGCCATTTCGCCCAACCTTACCATTTCGCCCAACCAGCCTGGTCATTTCGCCCAATCAGCATGGTCATTTCGCCCAACCAGCCTGGTCATTTCGCCCAACAAGCATGGTCATTTCGCCCAACCTTGATTAAATATGATACTTTAGTAAGGAAACGTTCGGGAATTGTTAACGTTACGGGATACAAACCGAATATTAAAGCAGCATTTTGCGTCCTTTTCTATGATTTTTCTCAACCTCACTGACTCCACTATGCCATAACGACATACATAACTAGCTTATCTATTTAAATCTTACTTCACATGGTGGCATAAAAGTCGAAAAATTTGCAACTTTCAACTTTGTTTTTCTCCAAGATATTTACCGTTAGAACCCAATAAACCTCGCCCATAATATGAATATTTAAACACTACGAACGTCATTGACCAATACAACACCATGCTTGATTTGTGTACAGTCTATATTGCAGTTGTACCAGGGAGTTCCATAACATCTCCCTGGTTGTACCAACGCAAAGTCTTGAATCTTTTTTTAGCAACGGCTCATAACTAAACCTGCATCTCTGATTGGTTGAATTCAAACTAGTGGGTTTGGCGGAACTGTATGCGATTAATTTTAAATGTGGAATTTGTGGAGGACACTCTTCTCATTATCTGCAAATATCCTTAATTACTCGCCAATTAACGTTGTTGGCAGGAAAAAAACTTGTCTAATAACTTAGTTTGCTGTTTTGTGATTGACGTAAAAAAATCGATGGACATGTCAAAAAAGTAGAAAATGGCGACCAAACGCAAAATGCTGCTTTAAGGAAACTTGAAGTCGTGGTTTAATGGATTACATACAGTACTGTATGTGGTTACATTGATACAGTGGTTACATTTATTAAATATAGTACTTCAAAGTGACCAGAAAGCCTTAGCCTGACAACTTGTATTGCACTGCAACCCCAGTGACCCTCCCTAAAGTCATCCTCTCCCCTCCTCTCAACCCAATCCATCTTCCTTTAGTTGAGATGCCTATCACACATCATGTGGGAATAGTGGCAGCACGAGTTAAGTACCTTTGACAACTTTCAGCAAAATATTTTGCATACTAACATTTTGGGACAACATATCAGTGATGAATTTTACATAATTTTTACTAGTTTACATGGTTGCTGCACTGCAAAAAGTGGATCAGAGGCGGCTGATACTCCTCGCAAACAAAATGAGTGTCTGTGTTAAACAGTACTGAATGTACACAGCTTTAAACATGTGAATGTCCTTGACCTTCTCACAGACCAGCCTGAAGGTGGGAACCATCGACAAGTACGCGGTGCTGGCCGTGGGACTGACTTTACAGATCAGGCAACGTACTTCTTGCAGTCTTTCATCGTAGAACGGTTTGAGAGCGAGCAGGTAACCAATGCACCCTCGTTGAGAGAACTACGAGATGGAGAAGAAGAAGTTGATGAGGAACTCGATGAGTCTTGGAGACAAGTGGGAGGAACATTCAGACAAATTGCCCAAAGTGTGGATCAGACAGCAGAATTTCAAAGGTAAAGTCATGTTGCTCAAGATGCACAATTACAGAATGGTGTCACATTATCAAACCTATACAGTATGAAGAAATCACAACTATACTCTATAAACAAATCTTGAGCTATCTTTTTTGGTTATTTGCCATACGCAGGCAAGTGACATCAATTTGGTGTGTGTGTGTGTGTGTGCGATGCGCTACCTTCTGTGATATCTCAAGCTAGGTAACCTCTGCAATTCTCATATTTGGCATGTGGCTTTCCCATAATTTGTACAAAAACCCCATTGTTTTGAAAGGAGGTCAAAGATCACTTGGGGTCAACAGAAGGCTAAATGTTAACATGTCAAAAACACTATCTCGGGAATCTGAACATCAAAGGAGCACATATATGCATGGTAGGATAGCCTTTAGCAGTGTTAATTCTTAATACAATTTGGTGTATCTCAGAGTCACCAGGAACAAGGGTCAAATCTTGAAATCCTTGTAAACATGATACTGTATCTCCAGGTAGGATATATCAGATGCTCTCATATTTAGCATGTTGCTTTCCTATAATGAGTACAAGAACTCTTCATTGTGATTGGAGCTTATAGGTCATTTGGGGCCAATAGAGGGCAAAATGTGAAAATCTCAAAAATGCTGTACAGATCTCCAGAACCTGAACATCAAAGGAGCTCATATATGCATGGTAGGATAGCCAATAGAGTGCATGGTAGGATAGCCTATTATCTATATATTTCACTTGATCAATAACCCTTTGCTCACTCTACTCTATCTCCATTCCTTAAGCTCCATCCTTAGCATTATTTCATGTTCCGAGTCCTTAGGACTGTTTTTCTGTTTCCTTCGCAGTGTCGTTGCTACCATTCCTAAAGATCCATCCATTGAGGATATCATGTGCTACGTCAGAGAATCTCTCAGTGATGGTGAAATCAACTGGGGGAGGATTGTCGCATTGTTCTGCTTTGCCTATCAAGTCTGTGCCAAGGTTATATTATATCTTTAACTTATTGTGCCAAGATATATTTGTATCCTTAACTAAATGTGCCAAGGTACCTGTACCTCTGTATCCTTAACTTACTGTGCCAAGGTAAGTCAGTATCCTTAACTAGATGTGCCAAGGTATGTCTGTATCCTTAATATTATATTCTTAGTTATCTTTTTGTGCCAAGATATATTTGTATCCTTAAATAAATGTGCCAAGGTATGTCTGTATCCTTAACTTCCTGTGCAAAGGTATGTCTGTAACCTTAACTAAATGTGCCAAGGTATGTCTGTATCCTTAACCTACTGTGCAAAGGTAAGTTTGTATCCTTAATTTACTATGCCAAGGTATGTCTGTATCCTTAACTAAACATGCCAAGGTATGTCTGTATCCTTAACTAACTATGCAAAGGTATGTCTATTTCCTTAACTTAATGTGCCAAGGTATGTCTGTAGCCTTAACTAAATGTACCAATGTACAGTATGTCTGTAGCCTTAACTTACTGTGCCAAGGTAAGTCAGTATCCTTAACCTACTGTGCCAAGATATGTCTGTATCATTAACTTACTCTGTCAAGGTTTATCTGTATCTTTAACTTACTGTGCCAAGGTTTGTCCTTATCCTTAACTTACTGTGCCAAGGTATGTCTGTAGCCTTAACTAAATGTGCCAAGGTATGTCTATATCCTTAACTTACTGTGCCAGGGTATATATCTGTAGCCTTACTGTGCAGCCAAGGTATGTCTGTATCATTAACTTACTGTGTCAAGGTTTATCTGTATCCTTAACTTACTGTGCCAAGGTATGTCTGTAGCCTTAACTTACTGTGCCAAGGTAAGTCAGTATCCTTAACTAAATGTACCAATGTACAGTATGTCTGAAGCCTTAACTTACTATGCCAAGGTAAGTCAGTATCCTTAACCTACTGTGCCAAGATATGTCTGTATCATTAACTTACTCTGTCAAGGTTTATCTGTATCTTTAACTTACTGTGCCAAGGTATGTCTTTATCCTTAACTTACTGTGCCAAGGTATGTCTGTATCCTTAACTTAATGTACCAAGGTATGTCTGTAGCCTTAATTTACTGTGCCAAGGTATGTCTGTAGCCTTAACTTACTGTGCCAAGGTAAGTCAGTATCCTTAACTAAATGTACCAATGTACAGTATGTCTGAAGCCTTAACTTACTGTGCCAAGGTAAGTCAGTATCCTTAACCTACTGTGCCAAGATATGTCTGTAGCCTTAACTTACTGTGCCAAGGTAAGTCAGTATCCTTAACCTACTGTGCCAAGATATGTCTGTATCCTTAACTTAATGTACCAAGGTAAGTCAGTATCCTTAACCTACTGTGCCAAGATATGTCTGTATCCTTAACTTAATGTACCAAGGTATGTCTGTAGCCTTAACTTACTGTGCCAAGGTATGTCTGTAGCCTTAACTTACTGTGCCAAGGTAAGTCAGTATCCTTAACCTACTGTGCCAAGATATGTCTGTAGCCTTAACTTACTGTGCCAAGGTAAGTCAGTATCCTTAACCTACTGTGCCAAGATATGTCTGTATCCTTAACTTACTGTACCAAGGTAAGTCAGTATCCTTAACCTACTGTGCCAAGATATGTCTGTATCCTTAACTTAATGTACCAAGGTATGTCTGTAGCCTTAACTTACTGTGCCAAGGTATGTCTGTAGCCTTAACTTACTGTGCCAAGGTAAGTCAGTATCCTTAACCTACTGTGCCAAGATATGTCTGTAGCCTTAACTTACTGTGCCAAGGTAAGTCAGTATCCTTAACCTACTGTGCCAAGATATGTCTGTATCCTTAACTTAATGTACCAAGGTATGTCTGTAGCCTTAACTTACTGTATCAAGGTATGTCTGTAGCCTTAACTTACTGTGTCAAGGTATGTCTGTTTCCTTAACCTACTGTGTCAAGGTATGTCTGAATCCTTAACCTACTGTGCCAAGGTATGTCAGTATCCTTAACTAAATCTACCAAGGTATGTCTGTTTCCTTAACCTACTGTGTCAAGGTATGTCTGTATCCTTAAGTTACTGTGCCAAGGTATGTCTGTAGGGTTAACTTACTGTGCAAAGGTATATTTTGTATCCTTAAAAAGTATGAAGAATGGATTCCAACTGCAAAAAATAGTCAGCTTCGTGTTATGGGGGGGGTAGGTAAAATAATATCATACAGAAATACACTGTAAAACAGCACCAGTTTAGTGACCAACGATTTCCTTTCTCTAGTAAAATGTTATTAGCTTTTATTACAATTCATATTTTGGGGCAAGCTATGGAATTAAGACATTCAAACAGCATTGTGCAATTTTGTGTTCTCTCTCTTAAACCAGAAATTCGAAATGTATATGGAGAAAAGGTTTCCAAATTTCCCATCCTGGCTAACGAAGCTCATCACAGCAGTTGTGAAATTTCTACTTTATAAATTTGCCGATTGGATCGTTAACAGAGGTGGTTGGGTAAGTATATGTCCTGAAATCTACAAACACATAAGTTAACAAAACAGACAAATCATGACTGATGACGGTGGTTACTCATATCCATGATTTCTTTTCTACCTCAAGGACAAAAACTACTATCCTAACACACTGTAGCATATGCAAGCTGGAGCCTATACCGCAAATTTTGCAAAGTTCTGTGATTGTTTCTTTTACCCCAGGCTCATCCCTGATTTTAGGGATTAGTTTGACTTTAAGGGTTACTGTATGTTTGTTGGTATGAACAGAAGGAACTAGATGGAAAAATCACATATGCTCTGATCAGAAGGGAATGTGATGCAAGCTACAGTATGAAAAGAAAATTAATATTAATATAACTGAAATAATTCAGTGTTGGAAGTGTGATAGTTCTAACATTGGTTAGGTTTTGTACTTTCAATGAGGAATGTTCATGGTGAATATTTTGGCATGATTGGAGGTAAATTAAGGAAAGATTGGAAGGTCCAGTGTGACGTGCTATGACTTTTAGGTGTAGGCCTATGATATGATGGTATCATTGTGGCATTTAATATCACAGCAGCAAACCGCGAACATGTGATAAATTATATCTAGTAATTTAACATTAACTTTGCTCCTCGCGCACCTGTGTCCTCACAACCTTAGCATTACTTTTCGTAGTGCATGAAAATTAATATTAATATAACTGAAATAATTCAGTGTTGGAAGTGTGATAGTTCTAAAATTGGTTAGGTTTTGTACTTTCAATGAGGAATGTTCATGGTGAATATTTTGGCATGATTGGAGGTAAATTAAGGAAAGATTGGAAGGTCCAGTGTGACGTGCTATGACTTTTAGGTGTAGGCCTATGATATGATGGTATCATTGTGGCATTTAATATCACAGCAGCAAACCGCGAACATGTGATAAATTATATCTAGTAATTTAACATTAACTTCGCTCCTCGCGCACCTGTGTCCTCACAACCTTAGCATTAGTTTTCGTAGTGGATAGTTAATATTATGGAAATGCTAAGGTTGTGAGGAGACAGGTAAGCTTGTCACTCGTAAATATTTAAACCAGTAACTAGTTTTATGATTCCCATGTTAGACTAAATGTAATTTACATGGGTCTCCTGAATCATGGCACAGCATTGTTTTGTAATATTTTCCGGGAATTAAAAGCATTTTGGAATTGGTGGACATCTCATTTGTTCTGCTCATGTGAAAGGTCATGACATTTTACCATTGTGAAAAATTGGGACGCAATCACAATTGAATATAAACTAATGATGTATATTTTATATGATTTGAGGTAACCAAAGAAAACAGGAATGATCCCTAAATGATATCGCCGACCCCAGTTTTGGCTTCTTGAAGAACTTCATTATAATTAACTGTAAAACATAATGATTTCTCTTCCAGCAATCAATACAGGAATACTTTGGCACACCAAATACTATATGGAAAGGTTTGATAGTAGCATGCTTATTGACAATCGCTATCAGTATCTGGCAACTAAGAAAATGAGTGACTAGGTGAGTGTAAATGATGAAGTTGACACTTTGAATCTGTTGGCTTACCAGTTAGTATTGTAACATCTTATAATAAAGACTGCTGGCCCACTATATTTTTTAATGAAAAAACAAACGACTGTATTCACTTGTAAGTTAACTCTCACCCTTAATCTTTATCCCTCATTTGTATATCCGAAATGCTAAGACGATATAGGAATTATGCCCTTTATTTTTGTAACAATAGTTTAGTCTTTATGTTCACTGATGCCTGTTAGCTGTCAGCGAGCCCTGGCTCCCTTGTGTAGTCTGGTTGAGTTGGCCACGAGGTGTTAGATAGTACATTTGATTAAATATATGTTATGCACGAATCAAGTGTTGTACATAGTACTTAATAAATATATGCTATACACAGTTCATAGTGTTGTACATAGTACATTTTTGTATCCTTCCGAACTATACATTTACCGTAATCAGCCTGGCTAACAGTATCATACATTTAAAAACATTAATTAACTACATGAAACAAAGTGTTTAATTTCTATTTCTGTCCCTCCCTCTCTCTTTTTTTTTCAAGCTTTGTGAGTCCTATTCTGTCAGAAAATAGCATCACTAATTTTAATTGTGAATCTCTTGCAGGTTCTTACCGAGATTTTTGCAGATATCGCTTTTTTTGATACCTCCGATAAATTTGTTTGTAGATGAAGACTTTTAATGAAACGTACTTGTCTCATATTTTATTCATTTCATTTATCTTTGTTCCTCTCATATTAGACTTCTACGCCAGTCATGATGATTTGAGGAACATACCGCCATGCTGCTACTCGAGGGTCTGTAACAGTGCCTTCTCTTTCAATGTACCAGAGAGATATTTCTTCACCATGAGACTCAGGATAAATATGATAAAAAGTTGGCTTTCAAACTTTTTTTCCTACCTTGATTTGAGATTGTGTCGTAGTATGAGAAGTATATGTTCCAACTTTCCTTTTGTATGAGATTACCATTCCCAAGGATTGTGTGGTGAATCATCCTTTCTTGCCTTTAAGAGGGACCGCTTCAAAGTAGTTTCAAGGGTTGATTTAAGAATGAGTTAGAATAGGCCATCCATGTTCATCTAACATATGCAGTTGTTTTATGTTTATCTGAGTTAAAGTGATAAAGATATTGTGGTATATATTTAAAAGAGAAGGAACCAAGCCTTATCTTTTAATTTTAAAATCAATTTTACTGGCTTGCATGGGTGAGTTGCCAAGTCTTTCTGTCCCAGAGTCTTTGGGGTAATGAAACATCATCGTCTGAGAGGGTTGAAATCTTGAGCGAACCAAAGTGGTTCTTTACTGAAATATGGCAATATAAAGCCTATGGACACTGATGCTGCATGTGTTACCTTAATTTGGACAAATAATAAAGGTTAATATGAAATATTCATGTTTTCTGTTCACACAACTCCAATGAATTAAATGGGATTAAATTGGTAGCTGGTGTCACATGAGTCACATACTTGTGTAGTTTTCTTTCCTTGTTACAATGTTTCTATCAACTTGCTATCAAATATAGCAGTGTGGCATATCTTCTTGAGTCATCACCGTTGTTTGGGTATGGGGGGTTGGGGTGGCGAATGGGGGTGGGGAACCAATCTAGCAAACCACTGTACAGTCTTTGACTGATTACACTATTAGGGTTGTAGATAACAGTTGGATATAGGTCCCTACATTTTTTGTAGCCTTAATATGTGGACATTTTAATTAACTGGGTGCTATATCATGTGTGCAAGTAAAGAGCTGTTTAGTGATCTGTATACTTTGTTGATATTCAAATGAGTGTGAGAAATCGAAGTTAATTTCTTAAATTGTGACGTAATGACATTGCCAGTTTTGTTCAACGTACACACAAAATGCACTGAGTAGCTGCAATAATAATAGTTTATCATAGTCAGTATTGCTTCTCCGACACAATTGTTAACTTTGAGAGAGGAACAAACTTTCCTGCTAATTTACCGATTGCCTCACCAATATTGTCAAGTACTACAGTATAATGAAGCACTTTGTGACAAAGGGATGTAGGTTTAAAGTTATGCTTTTAGTGACTTTGAATATGTTCCATTGAACATGGGAAAGTTACTTTATAGGGAAATCAATCAAATTAAGTAATTTAGCAGCTATTAAATTAAGTTTTGATATTTATATATATATATATATATATGTGTTTTTCTTAAATCTTTTTGATACTAAATATCCCATCAAGATCATTAAATTAAGTAGTTAAGTTTGATTTAAAAACAAAATTCAGATAGTATCAGTCTATGGTGAAAAAAAACAATATTTTTTAGAAGTTTTCTATCACATCTCATTGTAAGAATTTTGCAGCTACTTGTGTTTTGCAGCATATTAATTTCTCACATGGTTTAATTTCCGTGGACAGGAATTCTTACTGGGCATGAAAAAGATGGGCATTATTGGGCTTCACCTGAAAATCATGTGTCAATTGCCTTTCCATATGTCGGAAATAGGTAATATCCTGAAAATTCTTTGCTAATTACTTTAGGGCCCTGGACTTCTAGGGAAAAAGTGTCAGGAAACTGGGAATTTTCTATTCCAGATATTTTTTTATTTCAATGAGTGGTTTTGAATGTATTTCTTTTCCTTTAGGCAATTATCCAGGGGAATTGGTTGGAGGGTGGGGGGAGGTGGTGGTTGTCCATTTACCTTGCTCCTATGCCCCTGATGATACAATGTTTATATGGATGGGTCCGTTTGGATAAAACATCAATTTAGCTAATTTTCCAAGATAAACTTGTATTCCTATTCTTGACATTTTCAATTGGAAGTTAGAGACGCAGTTTTCAAGAATACTCTACAATCCCCAAAACTAAAATAACAAATTGGAAGACCTAAAGGAAGTTAACCTTCTTGAATATATCAGATTCATTGTTTTCAAATAACAATTGTGTCCATATCTCTACTATTAAAGGCCAGATTAGGCGAGATTACTCCGTTAAAGTGGCCGCATATTCATATGTGTGTTTTTATTTGGGGTGTTGGGGGGGGGGTGTGATGGCTGGAGGGAAGGTTATAAGAAAGCCTGTATCACAATGACACTTAAAATGTCCTGAATTCACAAATTCTTTGGTCACAACATATAGATAACTCAAGTTGGTACTTTTGAAGTCATTCAAATGTGTTTTATTTCTACTGTAAGCGTCACATTTTTATTGTTACCGCAGTAGTTGGTCTGTGTGTATCCCTAAACTTAATTTTTTTCTTTCCGCCTATCATCATCTGAATCGAGATCTTACCAGAAATTATTTTCTATTTATAATATAGACGAGTCGTCTTCAACCTTTTCTTGTAATTTCAATACAGTATATATTGAAATGTAACGATTACATACTGAATTTGTTTTGTCTTTTAAAAATAAAACTTGTCTTGCTATAATATTATTTTCATCGAGTGTATAACGCATGTAAGACAACGATGAACCCGACCAGGGAGCTGCTAATGTAATGATGTTTACCACGGATTCCCAGCACTCAGAAAACGCTTCTCTCTAGACAAAAGTAACATTCTAGGAAGTTTTAGTCCTGTTGATTGATATGAAATGACGTTAATATGTCATATTAAACTTGTATTTTTTCATCAAGTTCGAGTCACTTTAGTACTCCTTTCACCTCGGATCTAATCAAAATAGCGCAATCCATTGTATGTATGATTTTGGGAAGGATTAATGAAGTAATTTTGGCCAAAA
Organism: Apostichopus japonicus; assembly: GCF_037975245.1. Taxonomy (NCBI): domain Eukaryota; kingdom Metazoa; phylum Echinodermata; class Holothuroidea; order Aspidochirotida; family Stichopodidae; genus Apostichopus; species Apostichopus japonicus. The sequence goes on from NC_092567.1 coordinate 16,272,502, forward strand.
TTTAACAAAATTTAAATAATAAAAATATAAAATAAATAAAAATAACAACAATTTACAAAATTGTCCGTATACGGCCAAAAATGAATGTTTTCAAAACAATGTCAGGATGTATACCACGGATTCCCAGCACTCAGAAACGCTTCTCTCTAGACAAAAGTGACATTCTAGGAAGTTTTAGTCCTGTTAATTGATATGAAATGACATATTTACTATTCAAATTATATTTCTTCATAAATATCGAGTGACTTTAGTACTCTTTTCAGCTCGAATCGAATCAATAGGGCGCCATCGATCGTAGGTATAATTTTGCGAAGGATTTAAAAAGTCATTTTGGCCAAAAATTAAAAAAATCATAAGCCTTACAAAATTGTTCATTTTCGGCCAAAAATGAATGTTTTCAAAATAATGTCAGGATGTATACCACGGATTCCCAGCACTCAGATGACCACTCAAGACAATAGTGATATTCTATGAAGTTTTAGTCCTCTTAATTGATATGAAATGACATCAATATATCATGTTCAAAGTTTATTTTTTCATAAATATCGAGTGATTTTATTACTCTTTTTAGCTCGAATCGAATCAAAAGTGGGCCATCGATCGTAGGTATAATTTTGGGAAGGATTTAAAAAGTCGTCATTTTGGCCAAAAATTAACAAAATCATAAGGGTATATATAGCCTTACAAAATTGTTCGTTTTCGGCCAAAAATTAATGTTTCCAAAATAATGTCAGGATGTATACAACGGATCCCTAGCACTCAGATGACCCTTCTCTCAAGACAATAGTGACATTTTAGGAAGTTTTAGTCCTCCAAGTCTTCATTTTTTCCCGTCAACTTTTTACCGTTCGAAAGAAATCAACGCAAAAGAAATCTTCAATAGTAAACCAAATTTTATTTACTTTGATGTTCTCGGTATGATTATGTTCACATGACTAAGATATGAAATGAAGTTTCTTAATCTAGTCATTTTTTTTTATTGAACTGCAATTCTCTGAAATTGCTTATGAATAAAAACAAATAAAAATTAGATTACATAATTAAATCTTAAAAAATGAAATAAAAGTCAATTAATAAAAACTCGGTAAATTCAGTATCGGTTAATGTAGTGTCTCGAAGAATTCCAAGTTAAGAAAAAAATATTGAACAATTGTAAGAAAGAGGAGGATGTTGAAAAACGTTGAAAAAAAGAAGAAACACCAAGTTCAAGGGTTTCCTTGGTTGAGATAAAAAGCACAGGCAACTATGTAATTCATTAAAAGAAATGCGTTGCACAATGTATATGACCACATATACTCATGTACATTAATATCATTATTACCGACCACGGCTGAATATTCAAGTAACCCTGTTTTACAGTATAACTGCATCTGATAAATTTACAAAAAGAAAAAACACCTAAAGTTCTCTTCCAAAGTATTGACCCTTTGATCTTAATAAGTGAAAATTAGTATATCCGATAATATGATCCTGAACAGCTATGAAACATTAATTTCAGTACTCTCTTGGATTGTAAATGATAACAACGATGATTAATAAAAAATTAAACTCTCAAACTGAATAGACCCGTATAGTGTAAAGCTGTTTGTATGTTAAATCATCGCATAGCTCTTGCATACGGTACACGTTTCAAAACCCTACTGACGACTACTTGATATATTGCTGAATGTTATTATGTCGATATCTCACATCAACATAACCAGAAGGTTCGCCTTTTTTCTCAACTATATGTGAAGTTCTTCAACGTGGATTTACTTTGGCAGCGTTAATGAAAAGGTTGGTCTGCTTCCGCAAAAGCGTAAAAGGATAAAAACAAATAAGTCCAAATATCACCATGGTAATGCCGGCGTCCGGAAATATTAACTGTTAATGACATGTCACGTGGGTTTTATTCAGGTATTTCTGTGAAAAACCCATAAAAACCAGATCGCTTTACAATCTCATCTGTATGAAAGAGAATGATCACGTGATGAGTTATCGACTCCCAAGTAAATGGTTCACTCGTTCGGCCGCAAAATCTTCCCGAGCGGTCATTGGACACTCCATCCACAAACTGTAAGAGAACAGGGTACAATGACGTCAAGAAAGGAGAGAGGAAGTGGGCCTTCAATTAGTACCAATTTGGGTATGATGGGTACGTATAATATTGTGGTGTATATATGTTGTTTGGAAGACAGGTAAGCAAAGCGAAATAAATCTGTCCATAAAGAATAAGTAAGTAACCAAAGCATAACCAAAGCAACAGGATGTTCCATTCTTCTTGTCCATAAAGAATAAGTAACTAAACATATCATAATCGATGTTGCAGTTTGTTCCATACTTCAAATTAATCAAGAATAGGTAACTGAACAAAACGCAATCAAACTTGCAAGAGTATCCATACTCCACGTTTATAAAGAATAAGTAATGGATTAAAGCATAATGAAACTTGCATGATGGTTCGTAATACACGTTAATAAAGAAAAAAGTAACTAACCAAAACATAATCACACTTGCATGATGGTTCATGCTCCACGTCCATGAAGAATAAGTAACTTACCAGAACATAATCAAACTTGCATGATGATTCATACTCCACGTCCATGAAGAATAAGCAACTTACCAGAACATAATCAAACTTGCATGATGGTTAATTTTCCACGTCGATGAAGAATAAGTAACTTACCAGAACATAATCAAACTTGCATGATGATTCATGCTCCACGTCCATGAAGAATAAGCAACTTACCAGAACATAATCAAACTTGCATGATGGTTAATTTTCCACGTCGATGAAGAATAACTAACTTACCAGAACATAATCAAACTTGCATGATGATTCATGCTCCACGTCCATGAAGAATAAGTAACTTACCAGAACATAATCAAACTTGCATGATGATTCATACTCCACGTCCATGAAGAATAAGCAACTTACCAGAACATAATCAAACTTGCATGATGGTTAATTTTCCACGTCGATGAAGAATAACTAACTTACCAGAACATAATCAAACTTGCATGATGATTCATACTCCACGTCCATGAAGAATAAGCAACTTACCAGAACATAATCAAACTTGCATGATGGTTAATTTTCCACGTCGATGAAGAATAACTAACTTACCAGAACATAATCAAACTTGCATGATGATTCATGCTCCACGTCCATGAAGAATAAGTAACTTACCAGAACATAATCAAACTTGCATGATGATTCATACTCCACGTCCATGAAGAATAAGCAACTTACCAGAACATAATCAAACTTGCATGATGGTTAATTTTCCACGTCGATGAAGAATAACTAACTTACCAGAACATAATCAAACTTGCATGATGATTCATACTCCACGTCCATGAAGAATAAGCAACTTACCAGAACATAATCAAACTTGCATAATGGTTAATTTTCCACGTCGATGAAGAATAACTAACTTACCAGAACATAATCAAACTTGCATGATGATTCATACTCCACGTCCATGAAGAATAACTAACTTACCAGAACATAATCAATCTTCCATGATGGTTCATACCCCACGTCCATGAAGAAGAATAAGTAACTTACCAGAACGTAATCAAACTTGCATGCTGGTTCATACTCCACGTCCATAAAGAATAAGTAACTTACTAGAACACAATCAATCTTCCATGATGGTCCATACTCCACGTCCATGAAGAATAATTAACTTACCAGAACATAATCAATCTTCCATGATGGTTCATACCCCACGTCCATGAAGAAGAATAAGTAACTTACCGGAACGTAATCAAACTTGCATGCTGGTTCATACTCCACGTCCATAAAGAATAAGTAACTTACCAAAACGTAATCAAACTTGCATGATGGTTCATACTCCACGTCCATGAAGAATAAGTAAAGAATAAGTAACTTACTAGAACACAATCAAACTTGCATGATGATTCATACCGCACGTCCATAAAGAATAAATAACTTACCAGAACGTAATCAAACTTGCATGCTGGTTCATACTCCACGTCCATGAAGAATAAGTAACTAACCAGAACATAATCAATCTTCCATGATGGTTCATACCCCACGTCCATGAAGAATAAGTAACTTACCAGGACGTAATCAAACTTGCATGATGGTTCATACTCCACGTCCATGAAGAACAAGTTAATAGCGACTCTAGTACCCACAGGAGCCTTAAAGTCAATACGACAATCTTCATTGTTCAGATAAGGATCAGGGAAAGATGGTGACGAGAAAAACCCAGAATGTCCCTCAAGTTTTTCGTAGCAGGCTGGAACTAAAACATATAAATTTGAATCGAATTATCATAACCTATAAACTCGTTTGAAGCAGCTGTGTTGCTTTTCATTCTGTAGGCGATGCTTCAAAACCTACCTAGAATTTGTTACTATTGAACACTTTGCAATTGATCTAACCAGGACACCAATCTGCATTTCCATTTTTATGAACGGAGGAAACAAAATTGATTATATAATGATTTAATGAATAGTAAATGTATAGTATTCGATTTTAATTTTTCTGCTCCAAGACTCCTCTTCATATCATTTATATGACGAAGATTTGATTACAAACATTGCCAACTAACAAACCATTCTACACACAAATACACTTGTATTAATGAACACAAATTTGATAACATATATTTGCGCAAGACATATAGAAGTAATTATTCTGTAATATTAACCACTGCTCTGGAATTTATGTATCAACCCCCCTTCCAAAAAATGCACTCTGTGCAAATAATAAATAAAACGTAGCTAATAAAATGGTAGTGCGGTTACAGATTTTATCAGATCTTAATTATCAGGCTGATTAAAAAGAATCAGGTGTCAGCATCGAGAGACTTTTGAAGACAAGTCAACCAAGATAGGGCCTAGGCACGAAAACCAAACAACATGATTAACTCGACTACACCCCCCTCCCCTACTCCCCCCCTTACCCTCACATCGGGACAGCAAATTTGTGATCATGACGACGTTTCGACCAGTGCGTATCAAAAGTCCCTTGGTAAGGGAACTAGTCACTGCGCGTGATCAGGTTTAAGTTTTAAGCTTAGCGGACAATCTACTGCGGCATGGTTTACTACACACGATTACAAGACCTTAACCAAGAGGCCGATAAGTATCGAGATATCCTATAACTGATGAACACTTACCATCGACGTCGCTTACTCCAGGGGTAGTTGACGGCAGTACTTCAGAATAATTCGCAGCGAAACCTGAGAAGGCGGAGCTACCGTCGCTGTGGAAGGTTAAGCTAACGTGATTGGTTGAAGCCGTCCAATTGAAAGGATTTAAGGACCCACAATATCGAACCATTCTACCGTCTGGTACTGCTTGTATCTAGTGAAAGTAAAGTTTTGTTCTTCGTTTTATCCGAGGTGATGTCACATTATGTATTGAAATAGCAGAGAGGAAACAGTCCCTAAAAATACGATGACGGGGAGAGGGGGACGTGGGCATAGTACTAATATTGTTGTCCTACAAAGATTCGGTGTCGAGAGTAACAAGGTGACCATGAATCTACCCAACTGCCAGGATGTGTCACCAACAAGACGCAATGTTCCTGATTACTGGGTGTAGTTTCCTCGGCAGACAGCATGAATTTCCCGACACTTCAACCGCAAGATTGACCGTCGCTCTGAAACGGTCTCCCCCGTCATATTTCGAAAACTAGAGACAACTCTGGGAACCTGGCAGTGTCAATCATTCGCAGACAATCATTCCGTAGGGGGAAGTTGGGGGGGGGGGGTAACGACAGGATTCAGTCTATACACCCTTCACATCACATGTTATTCCCTCGTCAGAGAAAATACCAGTTAATAAATCAAAACGACTGTCAAAGTAGTTATCTTATGCTCAATGCACTGAAGACGAGATGAAGATGAGGAAAGCAATCAAAATATGATTGAGACGATATTAACTTCATAACGACGGTTTGCAGTACTAAAACGCATGATAGCCATAGAAAAAATGATACCGCAATTGCTATAATAGTTAAACAATACACAATTTTGGATTTTCTTGTTTTGTTTTTTTTACTTTTCCTTTTTTATATTCAAACGATGGTGGAGATTGATAACGGAAAACCAACATGTAATTTACTACAAAGACGCAAAGGCAGTTGTGTTTTCAATGTGAACAATATGAGGGATGTTACGTATCTAGTACGTTACGTACGTACTTACGTTACGTTACGTTAGTAGATGTTACGTACGTTATAGATCAATTGGAAGTAATCAATTGGAAGTAACAGCAAGGCAGCTATTAAAGTAAATATCGTTTCTTTATGGCGAGATATTTTTTGTGATGGTATATATTAGAGATGGACCATTTAAAAAATGGGAATAGAGCGATCATGTGGATTCAACCGAATTCATTATCTTTTGTAAGCTGGGTTGATTTGATTGCATACGTAGAAGTGAAGACAGGTCGGAGAGGCGTGGGGTAATTGTAGCCAAATTCAATGAAAAGTATTTCTTTTATTCACATCATCCGTGACGTCGCATAAATTCGCATACAAATGAAACACAGAGACTGGGCTGTAAGAATATACTTAATCTGGTATATATATGCTAATCGTACGCAGAACAGACGCATACCATAAAAAAATGTTCATAAATGTGTAGTACTAGTATATCCTAAATAGACGTTTCAAATGAAAACTTCAGAGTCAACGTACCTCTAAGTAATCGAATTTACATTCCTCGTCACTTTCCAGATCGAAATGATAGAAAGAGATCAGAACGACTTTTCCTTTTTCCACCCGAATCGAATAATAACAATCCTGGTTGTAACCATAGTTAGCTGGAAAACCTGGACTCGAAAGATTGCCATCTGGATCAGTTAACGTTTGGTTGCAAGCTTTCAGGAAGACAAAATGAATGGTAAAGATAAAGTTTTTGACGTTTTTCCTTTTAATTAAATAAAGTTAAAAGTTGTAGGTTAATAGTCTCGATTGATTCCAAGGCCCAACACGACTTAACACGACTTTACAACACTTGTCCCCTGGTCCTTGGAAACTTGTCACACCCACACACCAAAGAGTGCGCCATCCACACATCGCCCCCCCCCCCCTTGTGAGGCACGACAGTGCACCACAACTACGGTGACGGCAGCCACAAACCAATTAGGGTTATATTATACAAGGTACCTCGCAAGTCCCCAGTTATACACCTGAATGAAGAGAGGCAATGGATATATAGTGCCTTGCCTCAGAACACAACGCAATGATCTGACCAAGACTCGAACCTGGAAACCTTAGATTACAAGTCCGCTGCCATAACCACTTTACCACAACGCTCTCTAATAATTATCTGTAACTGGTAGGCGTTAAATTCCATACGCATATTCATTGAACAGTTTTTTTTTACCAACCAAATCAAAGAAATGTCATGGTAATGCTATAATTTAGCGGTTAAGTCATCATGAAATTTTCTATAAGCATAACTCAAAAGGCCCAGAAAGAGTGTTGCGGAAACGTTGGCACTTTTGTGATGTGAGAATGAAACTGTCCAGTTTTTTATCTCCAAATCTTGAAAAGCAATTCTCAAACTTCCTACTTTTCTAGCAAAATTCTCTCAGCCTTAGAAATAATTATAGTATATATTTTTTAACAATGTAAAGAATAGGATACTTTTCGATGACAATTTCTAAAAAGAGGAGATGTCGCAACGAAATATCTTTATAACTCTGGAGTGTCATAACTTCAACAACAAAAAAAGAGGTCGCTACTCACCTCGAACAGGTTTCATTTCTTCGGTGATGAATCGAAAATGAGCAGTGAAGCCTTTTCTGGTTATCACATGATCGCTATGAAAAACGATCTTCGCCAAGTTGTTGCTGGACAACCAACTAAACACAGTCTTCTTTCCACAAAATCTGTCCATTGGCTCCAAATTATTGTTTTGTACCTAGATGGTGAACGATTCGATAAAAATAGGGATAAGAAAAACCCAATGCACCATATAAAATGGCTGAAAACAACTCAAATTATCTCTCCCATTGCCAAATGACTGGTATGTCAGTATTGGCATTTTCCACTGAGGAGTAGTTATAAAAAATACTATTCCTTTGTTTTCTATTCAACACACTTTGTTTCTGAATTTATGTAGGTTTTTGTCTTTATTGCATAAGACTTGCCTGTTAGTTACAAGTCGTCTACCGTTTATCTCCGAACTCGAAGACACTTTGCATATCTATTATAGATAATAGTGCATGATTGAGTATTCCTTCTGGTTATAATTCATACTTTTATTCGTACTTCATACTCGTACAAATCTTTTGTTTCATACTCATACATATTTTACTTGTACTCATACTCATACATATTTTACTTGTACTCATCCTTTAGGTATTTGTTTTACAAGTCTGCCATTTGGAATATTTTACGATTTCTCTCCGTACGTGGAAGACACATTTTGATATATATTAGAAATAATAGTGCATGACTAAGTATTCATACTGGATACAATTCATACTCATACTTCATACAAGAGCCTTTTGCTCGTACAAGTCATGTGTTTCATACTTATATATTACTGTACTCATTCTTTAGGTATTTGTGTAACAAGTCTGCCATTTAGACTATCACACAATTTATCTCCGAACTGGAAGACACTTTGGATATCTATTATAGATTAGTGTTTGATTAAGTATTCATACTTTATACTATTCATACTTCATAAAAAGCCTTGTACCCATGATAGTCCAGTATTTCATACTCATAGAGAGTCATATCTTACTAGTACTCGTACTCATAATTATGGTACATGTGTTACATATCTGCCTGCTAGAGTGATATATAAGTCTATGATAAGGTGATGAAAATATATTTCCCATAAGAGAGTCCACATTCGTTGTACATTAAAATGTCTCTCCTGACACTATAACTGAAACAAGGAAACACAATCTAAATATTGTTGGGGCTCGTTATTCTAAATTCACGTTTTAAGTCGTCATATTGTGCTTCATATTCACAGGGTGTCCGATGGCATGGTGAATGAAGGGGGGGGGGTGGGGAGAGGTTAGGTGGGGTAGGGATGGTGGGTAACGTTTGTTTTCCAACATGAGTATGAAAATAACCTCCACATATACAAACGTGAAGTGGATACTAACCTCAACATAATCATATTTACAGTTCTTGGAAAGTTCCAAATCAAAATGATCGAAGGTAATTTCTACGATTTGGTTCATGCCGGCTTGTATGTAATATGTGCAGTCTTGATCGTTGGGGTAGTTGCCCTCATGAAACCCCTCCGAGGATATAATGGTAGATTCCATCGAAGAGAAGACACGATCACAAGCTAAGGAAAGAAGGATAAAGACAATTAAAGCACAGGAAGGTGAACGGTGGTGGAGTTGAAATATCACTCTATCATATATATTAAAGATAGCCTTGGTGGGATCTATTTCGAATTTTAAATCACATTTTAAATCTCTAATGGCCAAGCAAAATAAGACCGACTTATCATTTTAATTGGCAATATAGCATACTGCTATGTACAAATTGCACTGAGCTGTCAACTTTTAGTACAACATTATGTTACTGAGTAACATAACATGGTCCCTTATTGTGTTATTTCTAGCGCTATGCAGGTCTCTAAGCTTGATTCTTGGAACTGAATGAGAACTCCGGAATCCTGCTTTAAATTCTGTAATCTTTATCAAAGGTAAATAGTGACATGTTTTCACACATAATATTTTGTTCCATATGGAACAGAAACAGAAGATTTGTTTTACCAGAGAGTTGTTCCATATAAACTCCCTGGTTTTACTCACAAGATGGAGCAGGACGAGAAATGAACGTATACGAGGCCGTCAGTCTTTGGTCTCGACTCGGTGCATCGGTCTGAAAATGTATCTCTACCTCATTGGCGATGGAGGTCCACTTGAATGTCGCCAAATCTCCACACAGCGTCACAGATTTGGAACTCGTCACGTCAAATATCTGCAAAAACAGTTGTTCAAAAGGTTATCAAAACTGTTTTGTTTTGTAGCTGACAGAATTCTCGTGTTACCTAATGTAGTAACTCCCCTCTCCTAATCATCATTCATGCGGGCAGCCTAAATTTAAAATAGCAACGGAAAACGGAAGTCAAAACTTGCGCCAGGGACATGTATGATTACGTCAGTTTTGCTCGTCCATGTTGTTGCTTAGCTGGTGACAGCAAAGGACAATGCGCTTCAGTAAAGGGTTTACTTCTTGTCATAGCAATTAGCTAAGGTGATCCTCTAAATAAAGGTACCAAAGTTATGTTAAAATGCTTATTGTAATAACGAAAGTGCTCATCTTGGTTTTGTTTTATTTATGAAAGCTAGGGACAATCAGCTTTGGAATTGGGGTCTGTCCTTTTCATATCTTATGCTCTTATGCATATGTTATCCTCGATATATATTTGTGTATCAAATTTCATTAATTAGAGTTGCAGAGTTGCCCTGTGTTTTAATATAGGTTCTATACTTACCATAGCAAACGTATCTGTGCATTCTGCGTTTGCCGGTAGGTAAACTTGCTCAAAGGAAATTATTATTTGCTGAGATGGGTGAGCTTGTATTAAAAACAGACAAGTAACGAATGTAGCTGAATTCAGCCACGCTTGGTTCGGAACTAGTTCAATTCTTCCAGGGTCTTCAATTAGAACCAGGTTGCAATCTATTGTCAAATGGCAAGACGGAAAACAATGACAAATGATATGCAAATATTAGTTGAATATAAATGCAGGAACAAAACACCCGTTCCAAAGAGAGCAATTAATATTATATACTTCTCATATAGGTATTTATATGAATTTAATCATCATAAATATAGGTTAAAATGGCGACCAAATTAGTGAAAAGAAAGAAACACGAGGAAAGCAAGTGAAATACGTTTTCTTTGGTATGATCGATCATGTCAATTTACTCTGAAGTAGGGTCAGGGGGTAGGAAGCTTCCAAAAAGTGGGGGCACAACATCAGAGGGGCACTTTCTCATTCCACAACCACCACTCGTTATGCTATAAACCGATACACACCGGCCATATCACTTAAATATATATGATGTGTTAGTATGCTATCAATACTATTTATTGAGATTGTTTATTGTTAACCGTGCTTACATAAAGATATTGGATGCCATTTTAAGAATAGCATGTACAGACTAAACATAAATAATTAAAGTAAAATATTAAAATTAAGAAAGGCTTAAGGTATCAAAAAGACAGTTCTTTTTTCAAAGTGGCACATTTTAATTGCCAGTAGGGCACATTTGCTATTTTTTTAAAGGGGGGGAGGGCACCTTCCCCCCGGCTCCTACCCTCTCTGTAGGGTGGTAATTAAGCTACCCTGTACTACTGTACACTCTCCTCACCTTGTACCAATGGTGACGCTCGTGTCAACGTTTCGTAAGTTCCATGGAAACCTTTCAGTTCCAGGTTCTCATCTGATTTGAAATCTATGAGTACTTCATTGCCGAACGAAGTCCAGGTAAATGGATGCAGATGTCCACACACAATATGGCTGTTTAGACTCGACATATCTGTAAGCTGATAAATATTAAACACGAACTATTGCATAAATGTGATGAACATTCATGTTCATATCCCTCACTGAGTGACACTACCCCATTGTTTTTTGAAATTTCATTCTCAAACAGTTGGTTTAACCGCTCATTAATGCAATCTGTATTAATTAAGATAGAACTCATCATCAGTGGTACCAAACAGTCATTTGAAGCATACATTCGCTACAAATTGCGTCATGTAATCAATTTGCTGATGCTTTCAACCAAATTAAAAAAACTGCAACTATTCAAGATTCTCTGCACTAAGTTAATATTTTTGTTACCGGTTTGAAATGATTTTCACCTTTTTTTCATTCGTGATGGACCCTTTTTGAAGTCAGGGAGAAGCTGAATGCATTTAGTTTTGTCTACTATGAATCACTACTTCAGTATCCTTGTATTTTCAATGGTTTTGAATGCTTCTATCTTCCCTATCATGCTATTTTAGTAACAAGTTGTACTCACTGTTATAAAGTCTCCATTTTGGCAACTATAAATGGTACCATTTCCTTCCAGTACAAATTCTTGCATATTTATTCGAACTCGTCTTCCATTTATCGCATGAATTAATACCGAACAGAACTGATTCGGTGGGTAATTATCAGGAAAATCGGTCGAGACTAAAACACCTTGGTCCGCTGTGAGAGTCTTAGAACAATCTGTTGGTGATAAATAATTAAAGGATAAATCGAAGTGTGATATCTTTGTTGCGTGATAATTTTCTAATATATGTAACTAACTTGAGGATAAAATGCTTAGCGTGTCAACAAAGTTTATATATATTAATCAGAAAATTACTATAATCCATTACCATAATTAGACATAACTTGACAACCTTTATCATTTTTTTTTTCACAAAACGACTAAACGTGCTTTTTTTCACCAAACGACGAAGAGATCAGTTTTTTTTGTTTTTTGTTTTTTTAAGACTAACATTTCAGTTTGTTGTTGTTTTTTGCAAACCGGCGTACAGTTCAGATTTTTTTTTTTTTTTTTGATCACAAAACAACTTATAGTTCAGTTTCGTTTTCACAAACGATTAACAGTTCAGATTTTTCACAAAACGACTAACGGTTCAGTCTTTTGTTGTTATTTCACAAAACGACTATCAGTTCAGATTTTTTGTTGTTTTTTACGAAACGGCTTATAGTTCAGTTTTATGTTTTGTTTGTATCACAAAACAACTTATAGTTCAGTTTCGTTTTCACAAAACGAATGGCAGTTCAGTTTTTTGTTGTTGTACAAAACAACTGACAGTTCTGTTTCTTTTTTCACTAAACGATTAACACTTCATTGTTTTCATAAAAAAAAAGTAGCCTGCAACTTTGGTCCTATAACATTACGGACATTTGCACCACTCAAATTCTTTCTTTTAGGTGAGTTTGACTACTTGTCTTCTTTTCACAAAACGACCAACAGTTCAGTTTTTTTGTTGTTTTTACAAAACGACTAACAGTTCAGTTTTTTGTTTTGTTTGTATCACAAAACAATTTACAGTTCAGTTCCATTTTCACAAACGACTAACAGTATAGTTTTTACACAAAACGACTAACGGTTCAGTTTTTTTTTGGTTATTTCACCAAACGACTATCAGTTCATTTCTCTGTTAGTTTTTACAAAACGACTAACAGTTCTTTTTTTTAATCACAAAACAACTTATAGTTCAGTTTCGTTGTTCACTAAACGATTAACACTTCATTGTTTTCATAACATACATAATAGCCTGCAACTTTGGTCTTATAACATTACGGACATTTGCACCATTCGAATTCTTTCGTTAAGGTGAGTTCAAATACTTGTCTCTGTTTAGTTAATACGTTGACCACATCTTTATTATTTCTCTTATCTTATCTTATTACTTCCTACCAAAAAAATGAGAATAGAAAACACTGTCTTGAGAAGCTTTGTGTGACAATGAAACGACTCTAAATTTACGACATCCACCATTTTTGAGAAAAAGGTATTGTGGAGTTACTATGTTGTCGGGGTTGTCTGCATGGCATTGGCTGATATGATGCTTTCGCTAACTGGTATACATGGGTTAAACATGTTACTCTGTGTTTTCACTCACCAGAATACGGTGTTCTATAGATAGCGTTGAAGTATATCTTCGCTCCTTCTGCCAACCCACCATCAGCTGATTGTGTTATCGTCACAACTGCCTCGTTACTGTCAGATGTCCAAGTGTACGGGAAAGATGAATTCACATCGCATAATCTGTCTAGCCTTCCAGTAACTGAATCCTCGATCTAAAATAACAACAATAATTATACATGTAAATGTATGTGTACTATATAAAAACAAGGTTTATCACTGATTACGTGATGCTTCATAGAACACATAAGCTGCCTCGCAATTACTGTGATAAAATTATACCCATGAAAAATTCAAATCTCCACTGAAAATAATAATAATATAAAGCATAAAAATGCTAACAAAGATTTTTATAAACGAATTAAATTCCACCTTTATGATTATTATGATTATTTTTTGAGTCGAAATTGCATGTTTTCACTCAAGGCTCCAATATTCTTATCCAAAAAAATGTTATTTCGGCTTTGCTATACGTAGTCAAATGAACACCCAACACCCATCAGTACACCCTTCACCCACCCCACACGCACCTCTCTGTCTCTCGCTGATACTCTTCATACACCATTTTTGGTTCACGTGAACTACTTGTCAACAACTTTACAAATCGGAACCAAAGAACCTGATAAGGGACAAATTATTGAGGGTTTTGTTTTTTGAAATTTTCTCTGAAATGTGGAAAATTTTACGTAAACTTCAACAAGTTTCATATTATTTAAAAGGAAGATATTTCATCATCTTCAGTGTGATATTCTATCATCCAAGTTACAAAAGTGATAAAGATGCATAATCCTACTTGGCGTAAACGTAAATATGAAAATAATAAAAAATGCAATCACTTACCGTCAACTCAATTGAACAATTTGTTGATGTGGTCATTGCTTCATGCAAAGAAATGATAATCCTTCTGTTTGGTCGAAAATTAACAACGATTTGGCATTTATTAGGTCTGTTTTGGAAAGACTGAATATTTGACAGAAGTAACCAGGAATTTTCATCTCTCACTGTAGCAGTACAAACTGAAAGGGAAACAACACAATATGTCGCAATTATTGTTTATTCTAATTTGTTTGAAAGGGAATTTTTAACGAATAGCTTTATTCTTACGCTCATTAAAAATAATATAATTAAGTCACTCTTTAATATAAATGATATATATATATATATATCATATAATATATAATATCATATATCAGCTTATTTGTTTCATTAGTAAATTCCATATTTTCGAACAAACAAGCATGTTAATGTTTTTACCAACCTCTAGGTCTGGAACGATCGATAGATTTCCAGGTTAACGTGAATGGTGGCAGCCCTTGTTTATAGGTCAACAGATGAAGAAAAACCGCGTTAGAGTCAGAGGTCCAGGCAAATATGTTTTCAATTTGACAAATTTCAGTCGTCTGGTACGAGCCTAGATCTACAAACTGAAGAGAGAAAGAGATAGAAGTTGTTAAACATATTGACATGTTAACGTTAGGAAGAATCTTTACATGAGATAACTGGGATCCCAATTTACCGGGCTTTACGTAATCTTCTTAAGTCGGCATTAAACTAAAACGACTAAACACGACTCGAGCTTAGTCGTATATATATAGTATGACAACTAATCTCGCACCCTGAATAATTAATGAGGGCATAAAGTCTGTTTCTGTTCAACGACAGTTGCCCCGTTAGTTCGCATTCCTTGAAACTATTCAGGGAAATGTGAGAGTTACGATAACATCTTCTACTTCTATTCGCAAACCGTCGCGCATTGATAGTTGGGGAAACACTACATGTTGAGCTTCTCCGAATCAATCTGTCAAAAAATGAATAATTCTAAAGTCTAAAGTACTATTACTGAATTATATTTTCCAAGTTTTTGTTCAGTCGGGCAGTGTGGGGTCCACTCAGTTTATACTGCATCTGTCACATCACATACCACATATGTCACATCACATACCACATATGTCACATAATATTACATACCACATTTGTCACACAACACCACATACCACATGCGGCACATCACATACCATATGTCACATAATACCACATATGTCACATCACGCATGTAACATCACATAATTGCATCTGTCACATCACATGTCACATCTGTTACATTACATCACATATCACATCACGTATGTCACATCACATATCACATTTGTCACATCACATCATTGGACATATCACATATCTGTCATTTCATATCACTCAAGCAGTCCGTTATGTAAGTTTGTACACATACCACAATTTCTGCAGTATCACAATCTTGTAAAATAAGATCACTGATCTTAATCTGGAGTCGATATTCAGAGCCAGTTTCGATGATAAATTGACAAAATGCCCTCTCTTGTAATTGATTATGGAAATTAATATCTTCCTTGTCAAAAATAAACTCTCCACTTATCTCGTTGAACCGATAGAGGCAATCTGGAAATAGAAATATATTAAAAAAAACAGAGAAACGATTACAAGTTCATTGTTTTGTTTGCTGGAATGCGAAATTATATTATAAGCATAACATTTGGTTGGTGTGTGTTAAATTTATTTTCAGCTACTATATATTATATATAAATTCAGTAAAGTGAAATTTTGCTTTATAACATTAATTTGATAAGCTAATTGAAATAATATAGTTTGAAATCTGAAACTTTGGAACCCCTTCTCCCCCTTCCCCCCCCCCCCAAAAAAAAACAACATAATGCAAATTGCTTAAATTCAAGTTGCTTCACACATGTATAGCTCACAACGTTACGTCGGTGCTATACCACGTGCTGTAATTGCTGAAATAAGGAAGAAACAAAAGGAAAAACACTGAAATAGAGGGAGCGATAACAAAGATTTGTCAAATCAAGATAAATGCTTGTCAGTATTTACCTCCTGTGTATCTGTCCGGGATAACTTCATAACCAAGACTGAAACCTTTCTTCTGTTCTTCTTTATCGGTTTCAAAAGTGACAAGTACTTCATTGGCATCAGAGAGCCACACAAACTGTTGGTCTCCACAGATAATTAAACTCTTGCCTGAAACCTGGTCTTCAACCTGTCATTCAGAGTAAACAAAATTCCCTATCGATCTTGTGTTTGTTTCCAATCTTTACATTAAACTCAATTAATGAAATAAATCATATTGATAAATATCATAATTATATATCAAGATTGTGGTTATGTCCTCCAGGCTATGAGAATTTAACCAAAGTCGAATAACTTTCAAAAACATATGAAGAGGCCGGGTGTGGTCTACATGATAAGACGATCGTTACAAACATGATACCTATCAACTCCCATCATCTCCCCACCCCCCCCCCCCTCTCCTACCATCCGCCCATCAACTCTCCTAGCGTAGCTAAAACTAGTAGGAACTGATAAATTACTGCATTGTAATTGTTAAATTTAGTCTTAATTATGACATCAATTCCTCCCCTCATTTGCAATTGATCGGTATTCCTGAGATATGAAACTTTACTTTTACAGAGTTGTTCATGCAGTTGCCTTTGTCTTAATTTGCCCCGCAATCATACCACCCCGACCCAACCGCTCAGCACCCACCGCTCCACGCCCACCGCTCCACACCCACCGCTCCACACCCACCGCTCTATACCCACCGCTCCACGCCCACCGTTCATCGCCCTCACCCGGCCTCCTCAGATTAGAAGCTTACCCTGACAAAGTCTTTCATGCAATTGGTACTGTCTTGTAGAATAAATTCGTTGAATACCAATGAGATAATATCCCCCGGATTAGCGTGGATTAACCATTGATGTCGAACCATTGCCGGATAATCCAACGGGTAACCGATAGATTGCAAGGTACCCGTATCGTTTTTCAGTTCTAGAAAAGTGCCTGCATGTAGAATAATTCAATTCAGTTCAATTCATTTCATTTCACTTGACAATTACAAAAAGCTCCAAGTGGACCAAGTAAATGTACATAAAAAATAGAACAAGCATTTATGAGAGACAAATTTTAACTAGGAATTGTTAAGAAGTTTAACACCGAAATCTGATTTAATTGTGATCATCCCCTTAGGAAACGTTAAATATATTATTTGCTAGTCTACTTTACTCCCATTTCTTCCCTATACTAGTCTCCTTTGATTATTATGTTGCTAAGTTGCAGAAGTCGTGCTTCGTGCACCTCGATAAGGACCCCCACTCCACACCCACCGACCCCCACTCCACACCCACCGACCCTGTCACTAGTTGGCGCATGTACGTAAGCATTTCATACCGTTATATCTTGATATTGCTGTGAAGCTAGCACGGAATGCCTGTTCATCCAAAGAAAGAGACATATTAAAGGAGACCTCTACTGTGTTACTATCGGATGTCCACGCGAAGGAATCTGCCAGATTACAAACCAACTCTTCTCGATTCGAAGTTAAATCATGAAACTGGAAAAAAAGTGGGAAAAGTAAAGCAAATCATTATTGTTCCGTTTTCATTAATAATCTTTTGTAAGTACCATATTTTTTTTCAATTAGTTTTTGAAAAATACGGAAGAACTTGGTAAGGCTACATATGTCATCTTGTTATAGCAAACACATCACACGTTGGCACAAGCTGTGGCAGTCGCTACTGAGTGTTTTATCTAAACGTGTAATCAACTAGGTCTGAAAATGAAGTTGAAATTTAATTTATTTATGGAAAAAACTTCCTAGTAATTGGAACACTGCAGGTATCACCTTTTCACGTTCTTATAGGATACACGACACAAGTCGAGGATTCTCGGAAAGTGGGTCATAGTGGGCATCTACAAACAGTACCCACACTGTGCACGTTCAGTAAATACGATATCGTATGAGTATCTTATAAGTCAACTAAGGGACGAATGTAATCAAGTACACGGTGTCCACAGGAGTGTTTGCTATACTATTTCAGTTGACCTATCCTGAACTGTGCGACTCGCACATGCGCACGTGGAATTGCAATGTATCTTAGTGCTCTGATTTTATTTTGAATCTCGTACGTTTTCAATGAGAATATTATTTCAAGAGAATCATGGGATAACGATAGACGAACTCTAGTATATTAATGTGAATCTTATGCAAATTTGATATATCCTTCCAGTACCTTTACACTGTCGTTACATCCACTGCCCTCTAATCTGTTTGTTAATTCTCCTTCGTCACTTTTCTCAACGGAAACGATATGTTTCAATCTGAGCAAAATCTTGTCGTCATGTTCAACTTGAATTATTACAATTGAATTTCGACTGGTGGGCTGCTTTCCAGTATATGACGTCACTGATGATGTAAGAGAGGTGAAGTCGCCTTTTTGTTGTTTTAGGAATTGATGATTATCGCTTGCCGGTGGCCTTGCTTGTATCACGTGACTGAAGCTGGCAGAAACCTGTCCGGGCTCAAATGATCCCTTGAAGCTTAGTAGCATTTCATTTCCAAATGACAATAGCGAGAAATTACTCGATGATGAACAAATATGCGTCACCTCATTGGAGTGAAAATCTGTTATCTGAATGAAAGAAGAAAAGAAGAAATTAGACAGGGAAGAGTAATTTAAACGAGATTCAGATAGAAAAAAGTAATCAAAATCGACGCAAATGAAGTTAAAATTTGTATAGTGTTAGCTCAGGGGGTTAGCTCAGCAGAGTGTTAGCTCAGTGTTTAACGCCGGTGCCTTCCAATCTTAAGGTTCCCGGTTCGAGTCACTCCAAGATTAATGTCACTCCAGTTACTCCAGTTACAGAGTTGTTGACAATTGAACATTCGTAATCATGGACGTTAAATACGAATGTAAGAGACTGACTTCAGTCAGCTTGCGGCTTTGATAAGCCAATTAGGCTTCTTCGCGAGTTCCTGCTTGCAGGAGGATCTAAAAAATACATACATACATACATACAATACATACAGTTTAGAGCTATAGGTGCACTTCAACCCGCCATATTCAGTACGTGTCACTAGGTGACGACCCATAGGGTTGCAGCTACAAACCGGGGACACACACTAACTATAGGTTATAAATTGTCCTTGCAGAGCCACATTTATACACCTGAGTGAAGAGAAGCAATGAAGAAGAAGTGCCTTGTTCATTGAGGGGATGACAATACGTGAATGGCTAGCCAGAACTCGAATCTATAATCCTTTCAACGCAAGTCCATTACCTTTTCCTTTTGGAAAGCACAATATCCGCTTTAAGCATCTATTGTCATATTAATGCAATCCGGGAGTTTTTTTTATGATGCAACAAACCAGTCGATTCACACAGAGAATACTAATGTAAATCTGTAAATCTAACTACTGTAAGTTTTTGCCACAGTAGAAACTTGATCGTGCTAACAAATCTGATAAATCGGTAGCATGTGCTATTATGATTACAGTAAGAACTGAGGGTACGTGTAATTCCAACAAATCCCAACAACTTAGTTTGTTGGAATTACACATATCCTCAGTTCTTACTGTAATCATAATAGCACATGCTACCGATTTATATCACGATCCAGTTTTTACTGTGGTACAAAAATTTAAAATTTAAAGTAGTAACTGTGTTCTCTGTGCATGTGTATCGGGTGAACAAACAGAGAGATAGAGAAAATGTTAGCAGTTTAAGCGCAATTTTACATCACTCCTTAACTTACCTGTCTACTTAATATACGCATCTCCGATCTATCCTAGCTTAAGATAACTAGTAACATTCTTGCATTGCGCCCCCAATTATAAGGAAAAGCTTATACGCTGCCAATCGAAAGGAGGTTCATCAGTTGTAATTGTATACGGTACCTTTAACGAATTCATTCGGCAATCAGTCGTTGAAAAATTCACAAATCGAAAACGAATTAACACTCTTTCCTTTGGTGAGGCGTGGAATAACAGGTGACAGTCACGTGATGTTCGGAGACAATCCTCTGGAAGGGAATGCTCTCCCTGTCTGTCAGTAACGAACCTCAAGCTACCTTCATTTTCTAAGAGTTTAAAGATATTTTGTTATGTCGTTTTTAAAACATTTATGATTATTCCAACTATTTAATTCATAAATATTCTATTTTCATTTTGGCTCATCAAGCTAAAATATATTGAAAACATACTGAAGACAAAAAGACTTTAGGTCTACAGTCTAGGAGTTGTTCTGAATTACCAATTGGTTTGTGACAGGTTGTTACATTTGCTTCACAATAAACTTAACATATCTTGTATTGTATTCAATGACAGTTGTCCGGATAGCGAGATTTTGAGATTGGGGATGGGTACGAGTGGTGGGGGGTACATAACACATTTAGTAAGTTTAATATAAGTTTCATTATTAGTGCTTTGTTTACTGTAAATAATGGAAGACATTAGAAAAGTTCATTAACTTAATTAAGTAGTCCGCATTTACAGCGGTATTTAATCGAAACCTTAATTTTGTTTTCGTATCCGTATATCATTGACACGAAATAAGGCACAAGGATAAACAAAAACACAAATGCAAAATGAAAATGTCTCTTAAAATATATTTGGCTATTAGTTGACTAATTTGCAGCCATTTTGTTTTTCGTAAAAAGTTAGAGGAATATTAATCAAGAAATTATATTCCTACCTGATCAAATACATAACGCTTTTGCAAAATGAAATCATCATAAAGTCGTCTGTAAAATGTACGACTTCCAATGCATGTATTCAAATTATTTATAAATTATCTATCTATGAATATTTAGTATTTAAATAAGTAAATATACACGGCACTCACCATCCAGCTGTCGGATTTTGTACTCAGCGGAGAATCGGATATTCTGTTTCTGTTGTCTTTCGGTTACCCGAAGATGCAGTTCGTTTCGTTTACTCGTCCATGAGAATCCCGGCTGACTGGTAACGAATGTATCGACAGCTGGGAATACATTCAATGCGGTGGGATCAAGAATCTATATCGAAATAACGGTACAAGAACTTAACAAACTTACATGCTGGATGTCGAAGAAGTATATCCTTATCATTTAGCAGCTAAAATAATCATTATACGTCTAACGGTTGCCTCTACATAGTATGGATTAAAGAGGAATGGAAATAAACTTTAAATTGTCAACATTTAAGAGAATTGGAACGACTTAACATATTGTCACCAAGTTCTTAGTATAATATTAGTAGCCTAGTCAGAGACCTAGTTCTAATAAAGCAACGTTATTAGGTCTGGCCAGAGAGAGATTGTGAAGATGATCGAAGGTCTGTGATACCAAGTGTAGTATTATGCGTGACCATAGGCTAGGTTTTGCCCACTTATGACTGTTGTCACTCGTCTGCTAGTCGCATCGATTATCAGTTGTTCTTCGAGCAAGGAGAGCTTGGTTGATGCTGAATATACATTACAGTGTGTTCTCTGATTGGCTTGTTTAAATCAAGAGGCATGAAGTATCAGAATACATGAATGAAATATGTCTTCAACGTATAAATTTGTCGATATTTCTATCATTAATTAATAAAATAAATCATAAATTAATAAAAAAATAATCATAAATTAATGAAATATTTTTGGTAAAATTATCTTGGTTTAAACATTTTTCATGGTTCGTTAGATAAGCAGCTCCAACGAAGTTCCATTTTGTTTTACATGAACAGTTTTATGTATGTCCTTTTTCGAAACGCACGGAATCACTTTAACAATAGTATATAAGAATATGGAGTGCACGATTCAAAGTCAAGTGTATGGGCTGGTCAAAGGTCATTTGAGCCACAATGTGTACATATCTAGCAAGTTGAACAAACCTATGTTATTTTAACCTATGTTGCCACTTTACCTATGTTATTGCACTTGGCATTACTTAAAACACCAATTGCCATATCATAAATCACCACCGTGTCACTGCTGCCACATTAATTTTGCGCCATTAAAAATTCCCATGGATTAACACTATCTGTATAATTGTCGCTATTCTGTTTTGACTTTAAATGGTGTGAAGACTCGCGCAAAAAGAAACGTATAATGCCGGTAATCTGACCTAGTTTCGAATGAGGTGTAACATAAGTGTTAAACACCACCATCGACCACAGAAAATACACACACAGCTTGCTACCGTCGGTAATTAGACACTAGTGTACAGTCGGTATATATACAGCTGCGGTCAATACCCACAGCACAGTGTACAAACGATACAGCGATGGACATCTCAAGTCCAGCTAAAGATATCAAGGTATCACGTTTCATTACTGTCTGCATTTTGTAGCGGCACGAACAAAACTCACTTGCAAGCAACAGAAAGTTAACTTTTTCAGATGGCCGCACGCGGTTTGGGGCGAGTCTTCAATACCTTTAACTTTACCTGTATCATTCCTCTTGAATTGACGTCGCTGATTGGCTGTTCAATCAACAAATCATCAAAATTAACCGTGACGTAGGTGCCTGGAGTACCGTGTATAATGTACAAGCATTCCCGTGGATAAGTCCAATCCGAATCCGAGTTTGTATTTGGATAAGTTATGTGACCAGCCGACGTATCAAGGAAAAGGTTACACCCTCCTGCATAATTACAAAAAACAGTAAATAAAATCTGATTTAATATGGAATCTTCACTTGCATGTTTTTTTTTCAATTTAAACATATAAGCCTAACTCCTATTTCGGTTGAACTTTAACCGAAGAAACTGCTGAAGATAAATATAATCATGGAATTGTCTCAAAACAAATGAATTGCATTTACTTTGCGTGCACCAGCCCCTCTCACATAAAATATTACCTTGTCGATATGATCATTTGACGAAAATAGGCAGAACTGCCTCTTTGATCCTGTGATTGCTTGAGGAATAGATGCCCACTGCTCATTTAATTTACCTCTGAAATCATTCTACCTTATTTGAAGTTCAAATCAACAGTTCTTGCAGAGGTATTTTAACTATACGGTTCCATCGGTATGTTAGGATGTGTATAGGCCTTCACGGAAGCCATCTTCTATGACTGTATAGTATGCAAAACGGATTAATTGAACTCTCTCATACAACATTACATCCATTATGCTTTATAAGATCATGTTTATTCAAAGCCTTTCCTTCCATTACCTAATTGGTCAGTATGTCTACTTGGTAGAGGGAGTTTTTTGTACTTCAGGTAGAATCTTACACCGTTTTCAGTGGTCAAGAGATGTAGCTGTATCTCGTTACTGCTGGATGTCCACACAAACGGCGACAGCCTACCACAGATTGTCTCCACTCTTTGAGATGTGACGTCAGTAAGCTGTGTGAAAGATATATAATAATAATGTGCAACTTATATAGTGCAATATGCAAAGGCTCAAAACGCTTTACAAAACATAATACATAAGAACAAAGTCGTAAATACAAAAATACAAAACCAATACAACTAACAAAGATAAAATTACACAATGTAAAGTAGAGGAAATGTTAAAAATACAGTGTAAAACTACATCAAATATGTGAAAAACTACTAAAATAACTATAACTAATTTACAGAATCAATAAGAGCATAAAACACATAGCAATTATGTTGCACAAATATTGCAATGGAATTTATTTATGCAAAATGGTGACACTAAAACAGCCATAAAATGAAAGATATATTTATGTGTCATAGAAATGCAGCCGGAAAAGGTGGGTTTTGAGTTTGGATTTGAAAATTCCCAAAGAAGGTGCATGGCGAATGTTAAACCGTATGTTAAACCGTATGTTAAACCGTATATAAGTTACGACGGTTTTTGGATTAAAATACTCCTACACGGATTAAAAATAATCCGAGTTTCCAAAACTTCTGCTAAGCCAGCAGAATTTAGTAAGTCACATTGAAATCACTTCCATGTCGACACTCTTCTTTATTAAATAGTTTCGATTCCTGCTACTCCTTGTCACTTTCCGTGATCATGCACTGAAGAAGAGCTAGTTTTGTTCTAAAGCTCTGCAAAAACCAAACATTGGCTGTTTTACTTCCAATCAATTACTTAATTTTATGTTTGTATCTCACTCGAGGTCCAGCCTTTCTCTAAATGCAGCATAGTTGTTTAACAGTTTTTTTCCGCGTTTATGGCTCCCGATATAGCACTTGCCCACATGACGTCACACACCAAACAGCCTTAGCTCTACAAACGATGCTTTTAGTCAAAAGTATAGGTAGATGTCAAAACTGGATATCCATAATAAGGAAATTAAATAGGACAACTTTGGTACGGTTGGATGGAAATAAAAAATGGAAACTACTAGGAAAAGGTACTGTCATCTCTCATCAAATCTCTTTTAAAAAGATAAAACAAGGAGCATCTAGAATTGTATTACAACATGTAATGCTATGGATAGGATGACAAACACTTTGAAACTACCTGCTATTTGGAGGTCTGCAAAAGATATTGCTTATGCATAAGTCTAATAGCACAACGTGGTTTCTGTTCATACAATATATATTTTTTGGGGTAGGTTTTTATTTATTTATATCTACATACTTGTAAATATTGATGCTGACACGGATCATGTCCACCTAAGTCAAAGATGATGAATTCTAATATGAAATAATATCCAGGGTCTGCTTGTAAGAGGTGCCTACAGTCTTGGCCGGTAGGTTGAGAGGCAGGAAACCCAAGACTGGTGCTGAACGAATCCTCATCTAAGTCAAAGCAATCTGTTCAGATTTAAACAAACAAAAAACTCTTGTAAATGTAACACGGTAAAACGATAAAGAACTTGTTGCGTAACATAAACCGATACTAGATGATGTTTTGTTGTTTTGGTCGTAGAAATGTATATTTGAAAATTACTGAAGATTGAAGATTCTTGAAATTATTTTGAAATGTGTCCGAAATGTATTACGGCGACCGTCATTTCAGTGTGGCAGCTGCAAAACTGTGGATCTCCATACCGCAAACATGAGAGTCACCAAATATTTAACTAATTTCGTTGTAAAATTGATTATCGTCATCGTCAGCCTCAGCTGTCAGCCTCAGCTTTGGGTTACTGACCTACGCTAGAGGGGTTTGTAGTATGAAGCAAAAGGCCTATTCAGATAACACTGGTCCTTACTTTATTTATGAAGTTTGTATAATTAACCACATACATGCCGGTCTCATGGTCATATTGCTGCAGTGATATTTACATAAATCTTGACCGTTTAAGACAACTAGGAAAGGCGCCAATTAAACGTACCAACCACAGGGGATCATGTGACGCGCTCCCAGTATCACTTAACGCTTATCATATACGACCCATATGTGCAGTGTATTGACAACCAATGTCATGGTCGAAGAGCTATCACAGTACCGATGACATTAAGCGAACAGCGAGCTTTATTACATATAAAATTATCTATTTTGTGAGTTCTTAACTTACCGTTTCTCTCAAAGCGAGGCATGGTCGAGTAGCTAGCCTGGTAACCAAGGTTTGTTGAATATTCATTAGATGTAAATGTGACGAGAACCTCGTTAGTGTCGGAAGTCCATGTAAAAGGGGAAAACGTACCACAGACCCTCGTCAACCTATCTGAGGCCAAATCTTTCATCTGTAATGATATAATGATGATAAAACAATACGGCATACAAGTTTTGAAAAGGTCATATCTAGCGTACCGTACAATGCTTTTCCATTAAAGAGTTACGATAACTGTCAAGTTAACATTCGTCTGAGACCGATTCAGCTAGTTGTACGTTCTATTATAGGCTGCCTTTACGCATTCCATCTTCCAAGCGTACATTTTTATTTTTGTTCAGAAATTTTAACAAGCCAAGTTTAGTAAAGGCTTACTTTCTCAACTTTCTATCGGAGTTAGAAAAAATTCCTGAACCTCCATGTATTAAGTCTACCTGGTTACTTTACTGTTTGTCAACAAATGCACTTAACGGGATTATTTATTAGTTAATTATCCATATGTACTTAAGTAATAATCTGTATATCATGCGAGGGGCATGATCTTGTGATCCTTGTCGGATCTGCCTACCAAGGCACATGGGCGTCAACAGGTGGGGGACGGGGGGACATGTCCCCCCCACTTTCAAAAGTGGAGGGGATATCATATCATTTGTCCCCCCCCCCCCCCACTTTTCAGAGCAGTTATTAAAAAAATCACATGCATATGCGCGATTTTCTATCACAATTGCTGAGCTGATTCAAGTAGAATCTAACTTAAGAATCATTATCAATAAATTGCACTGGAAATTAGAACAGTGCTTGGCCCTTTATCCCCCTTCCTCCGATATTCACCCTCCCCGCTTCGTCCGAGACCTCTGATAAAAGTTTGTGCGATGTTTGAACGATGTTTTAGAGTGTTTTGTGGAAGCACCCCTTCTCGCCAGAAATGGAATTCCCCCTTGCCCTACACTGTGAATCAGAGAAAACGACGCATTTCAACTTGAAAACAAGTCGAAGACCCCACCAGGAAGGTAATATCATATATTTTAGGCCCTACAGACAGTATTCTGCCTGTATGCAGGGTATTATATGATACCAAACTACCGAAAATATTTCGTTTGAGATGGACGCTGTGTAATTCGTTTCCCTTGGTGTCAGAACGGCATCTTTCTACCAGTACTTTCTGTCGGAATTTAGTTTTGTGAGACAAAATTTCTCCTCACAGATCTGGTTCTGATGTAACTAAAAACGACTCAGGAAGGCCGTCTCCTGCGATCTAGGGGGTCTTATGTACCCAAAATTTTCTGGTACGCTACGCGCCAACCAATGGTGGCGCTCCGCTTAGATAGTATAGTGTCCCCCCCCCCCCACTTTCTGAAACCTGCTGACGCCCATGCCAAGGCAGTATGAAACGAAATATTAAAACTGGTTAAAAAAAGCAGATGGCGCGGACACGATTATTGGAGCATTGGAAAATCAATATAGTAAAATAAGGCAAATGAAATGGCAATGAGAAGAGCAAAAGCTACTGAAGATATATTTTACAGAGTGGTTTAGGAGAGTATAGCAATGCAGTCTTATGAGTTAATGGGTATACAGTAATTAGTCAAAAGGGGATAGACGGGAAAATGCGAGTGTGGATAAAGATGGAGGATAATGGGTTAGATAGTCCTTACTTGGATAGTGAGACTATGTTTGATTGAATGGTGCGAAGAATTATCAAATATCCTTTCCCTGCTAAGGCAAACTGTGTCAGGACGGTTAGGTGAAAATTCCATTACTACTGGTACAACCATGTGAGACAGTGTGATTTTGGAAGTTTAAGTTATCGCCCAAGTATTATATTGGCAGCAACAGGTTCTATAGACTAGACTACATAATAATGCCACATTCATCTTACCTGAACGTAGTCTGCCTCGCAGCCGTTTTCTTCAGATTTCTCAACCGAGAACGAGCCAAATGTGATTTGTATTATTTCTGTGAAGTCAGCGTGGATTAGAATCCAACATTGTATATTTGAGGGATAAAACGCAGGGTATGATGGAGATGTGAATGTAGCGGCAGGTGCCTTCAGGAAGTTACTACACGCTATGAGAAGAAAGATGCAGAAGAAATATGTATCGGTCCGTTGACTTATTGGAGTCAGATATGACGACAGATCTTACAATATTGTGATATCCATATAAGTATATTGGATGCATTATATAATATGATAATCTGTAAATATCTGTAAATATCTATATACCACCTATCTATATACCATATATCTATATACCATATATCTATATACCATCTATCTATACATTATCTATCTATACACCATATTTCTATACACCATCTATCTACACACCATCTATCTATACATCATCTATCTACACACCATCTATCTACACACCATATATCTATACACCATATATATACACCATATATATCTATACACCATATATATATATATATATATATATATCTATACACCATATATATATATATATATATATATAGTCAGCTATCTATCTATAATATATGTATATATCTATCTACTATCTATCTATCTACTATCTGTATATATATATCTAATAACTATCTATCTATCTACTATATATCCACTTTCTATCTACTTTCTATCTACTATCTATATATCTACTATCTATATATCTACCTTCTCATATACTATATATATTCTGTCTATACTGTATCTATATACTATCTATCTATCTATTATATACTATATATCTATCTATAAACTATTTATATATAACTTATGTACTATAAAATATCTTGTCCATATGTATAAACATTGATGTGATGTGTTGATATATTTTGTATATATTCGATGTTTATCACAGTGTTCAATATTCTAACAAAAGAAGATTACGACGAACCTCTTCTTAAACACTTACTAGGAAATGTTGACTCCTCCAAGGTGAAGGCCTCGTATTCTAAGGCAAGGTCAAGGGTCGAATCTTGACTGAACTGTATGATAATTTCATTTCCGGTTGATGTCAACGACACGGTTTCGTAATACGTACAACCTGCTGTAGATTGCCCAGTCAGTGGATCGAGTATCTTGAAAGGACATTCAAATATAATATTTGTAATTCCAAATGATGCTTTGCATATATTATCACAGTTAATTATTTGGAGAAAAAAATCATTTGTCTGTAGAACATGAACTTACCAGCAAGGGTTCATCACAAAGAACTTCAATTGTTTCGAAAGAAATTGATAATCTATGCGCAGGCGTAGTATGAAACAGAAGGGTACATAAAGATCTATCCACCGTCTCTGCGTTGTCGTCATTTGAGTTGATGGTGTCGTTACTGGTTGGATTGGAAAATGAGTACATTCCAAACGCTTGATGAAACGATTCACCACAGGCTGAAATATTGAAGAAGAAAAAAGTTTTTTTTTTCCCTGTGATAAGTTTAATTACCATTATGATCATAGTATTGAACGTAGGTTTTCATATGACATAAAGGTAAAATGTTTGTTATTGCCTCAGATATAATTAAACATTGCGTGAAAATCCTAAGCGTGTCGATTATCTCGATTGTGGTGTCAGCAGTGGGAAATAGTCTATAATTGTGCAATTATGGGATGTCGTTTCGGCCATATACGATATCATAGGCCTACGTTTTGAAGTATGATCACTAAATTGGAACCATGTTCCATCATCTTATTTATTCATCGACGAAATTTAGGCGATTGTTTGTTGATTGTAATAATATCGCCTTGGGACTTGGGTAGCTGGACTAACCTTGGAGCATTAGTTTGACCTGACGCCCTTTATGGCTTTGTTTGAGATAATCTTTTCTTAGTTGGTAAATATTATATTATAAATATTATAAATATTATATTTGTTTGCTTTGCATGGTAAAACGATGTCTTAATTGCATTCACGTTTGTTATTTACTAAACACAAAAATCGTAACCATACAGCTGCAAATAAAGTTTTATAAATTGGAACATTTTCATAACAAAATGTTTATCTGTTTGTAAATTTAACCTACTTATGTACTTTTGCTATTATTTAGCAATTAATAGCTACGTTAGTTGTCACTTGAGTTTTTCCTTGTATATTCAGACCACAGAAATAAAACACTGATAAAATACTGGTGAACAGAAACGGAACAAGATCTTAAGTTTAAGTTTGTATATACTACATCTCCTTCCTCCCATACACTGTACACTGGCCAGTATAGTGGTCTGTGGACCGAGGCTGTACACGATCAATATTTCCACTTTTCCTGAATTGTATTCTATTAAATAATTACGGTTATAATGTGACAGCTTGTCGATTACGAAAAATTTTAAAGAAGGAAAAGACACAATATCGTACCGTGCTTTTCTGTCGCAGTATACGTTGCTTGAAATAAATGAAAATCAGTTTCAGCTTCTGCTTGGAATTTTATCAAGAGTCTGTTCCCATCACTGGTCCAAACAAAGCCCTTATAACTTCCACAGATGACTTCCGTTCGGTTGTAGTTCACGTCTGTTATCTGTTAAGGAATAATAAATATACATTTTCAAGATAATTTGACGAATAATGATCTAGGTTGGTTGACGAAGTCAATATATGCATATACAAGTTTGTTTGCCCAACAAGAAATCCCTGTTTAAGCAATTGATGCGAAATTGCTGAAACTGCCAATGATTCCTACACATGCATAAGGCATGAATAGTGCATCTCAAAAACAGTGACTTGAGAGAAAGTGGGGTGGGGAAGGGGGTAAGATTCAGTCGGGAGTCGGGCAAGGAAAAGACCACTCCTCTCAGTCCATCCTCAGGAAGGAAATGATGGAGATGGAAGGCTGCTCACTCCCTTTACAACAGCACGCAAACAAATATCAAGGTTTTAATTATCACAACCTTACACATTTCGATCTGTTCGGAACTGGTTAATTTTCTAATTTAAAATTCAGTCTACAAATAATGAAAATGCGTTGAATAATAGGGCCTACTTAATATAACTCTGCTTACTATGCAGGTAGATTCTAAAGGTATCCATTATTTCCTATCTGTGATTTACCTTTCTGTACTTATAACTCTGCCCCACCAAACACATCAAATGTTACACATGCAACGAAAGAGATCACAATAAACCGTATTTTAATACCCTAAGCTACTCGTATAACCGATCAAATAGGTTTCCTATTTCCTATTTAGTAATTCTAGTACGTAAGCTAGTAGATGCGCATATTCAAGATTTTTCCAAGCAACCGAAGCATTATCAATTCTATTACTTACGGTATAATACCTCGTAACTATGTTTTTGAAAGACAACTTCATCCCTTTCATAACTCCTATTCCTCCCAGCTTGCCATATACGTTACCCCACCCCTCCCTCCCGCCAGCCTTCTCCCCTCCCTGAGCCGCAATCCCTTCCCCCTATATTCGACATACCTGCACGTAATTATTTCCCATGCAAGTTCCGTTTCCGATGAGAAGGAATTCTTTGAATATCAACTGTATCCTACGAGTTCCCTCGACGATAATTTCAAAGTCACATTTCAAGAATTTGGTGAATTTTCTTGGCCAGTTTGGTGACGTAATCATCCCCGTGTCATCTCTGAGAGTACGAGAGCATCCTCTCTCGTCTGTTAGCCATCTCAACTCATCTTCGATATTATGGACTGCGTTGCCTTTCTTGGAAATGTCTGTTGAACAGTTTTAATTATGGAAAGAATATCAGTAAATGTATACAATATTTTATGGGACTTTTAGCCAATTGTACATTTAGTCAAATATACGTTACGTCAACAGTTCCTGTTATTGTCTTCCATTACAGCACAATTCTATATACAAAGTGAAGGGGAAATGCACAAGGAAATAAGTATAATCACAAAATATACATTTTATGCCAACTATGTTTGGCAGAAAATTGAAATTTCAAGAATGGTACAGTTTAAAATCGTCTTTATCGAAATAACATTGTTTGAAGATAGTGTTTGTATGTGGTTGTACCCTGGGTCTGGAGTGGGGGTGGGTTGGTGGTGGAAATGAAGTTTGATGGTAGGTATAACGTGAACTAACAGGACGTTAAACGTACATGGTGCCGAATAGTAACTTCATTTGTAACTGTTGGTTGAGAGAGGGAGTGGTGGTACTGAGAAAGGTCTGAAACTACCCGCGTGTCACGTATATCTCGGCTCGTATACGCTCTACTTTAAATATTTATCGACCAGAGCGTAGTCACCGTGCAAATCCACTTGGTTGAGCTTATTTTTTGACAAACCGACAAACGTGGAACTTCGAATCGTAATAACGCAAATGTACACATGAAATAACCGTCTGATATCCATACGAAGACGGGTTTGGCATTGGCTATCACCCCAAGAAAAAGCCCAACTTAAGCATACAAATTGACCAACAGTACCACGTGTGAAAGTACAGTTTATACTATACAGTGACGAATATGACGTAACATACATCAAACCTGGGGAACCATTAAAGTATAACTTAACTCATTTATGGGCTTAAATTTCCTTAACAAAGATATGAAATCAAAGTGTATTTTCATTAAATAATCAACTTACCTTTTGCACAATCTCCTTGCAAGCAAGGCGGGTTACCATCGGGAACACCAACGGAAGTCGTATGGGTAATACTTATCTGGATGGAGAAAATATAACCACATTGCGTTTATCGTCAACAGTCTTGAAGAAAATTTCACCTCAATTTTGTATGTCAGATTTACGCAAGGAAGAACTTGCATTACAATGTTTGGCAAGAAAGTATTAGTTATTTGCTTCATAACTTGATATATCAATTAAACAGTGCCTCTGACGGGCTGTGGTAAAACGCATGTAGCCTAAGTTAAAACTGTGTGCGGAAAAGTGAATAGGTTATGCACGGTTTTGGCAGAAAATGCAAGCACGCTATACTGTATATATTCTCAATATTAACACACATTTCTACTTACCTGAAGCTGACAGAGACATACCGTTATTAAGAAAACAAACCATATGTGCCCCATCTTCACGCAAGAGAAATACTCGTTTTTTTTCCCTATCTGGACAAGATTATAACTTAATCCTAATTTCCACTTTATCTATTGGAGTAGCTGCAATTAGTACAACTTCACAGTGTTGTAAGTAAGAGAGAGTGTACTGTAAAAAGTAGCAAGGATAAAATTCATTTGTTCTGCGGTATCTTCCTCCCTTTTGTCTTGAAGCAGGTTAAGCATTCATCCAAAACAATGACTTCATTGTGAGCGTAATTGTGTCAAAGTCAGTGAAATGTATTGAACGAAATGTAGGCATGAATTGACTGACTTCGGTAGTAGGAAGAATGTCTGGTATGTTTTTGCTGTGTTTTAAATTAGAACCACTTACAAATCGACGACGGGTCGGGGACAAGGACGTAGTTCTGACAATTTGCAATTAATTGGGTTATTTGAAGTTACGTGGGATCCGCTAAGCCACATTTTATTTCTAAAGATGGCAAGCAAAACTGATTTCAAAGAAAACACACTGTTCTCACTGAAAAAAAAGTGTGTGAAATTAGTGACTGTTTAATCACGTGATTGGAAGACACCAGACTCAAAAAACGCAACCAAACAACTTAATCCACTTATCAGCCCAGTCCCTTTAAATCGAAACTGGAATAGCCACCCTCCATATTGTTTGCAAGCATTCTGGAAATGTGCGACGTATCTGTCAGGGAAATTCTTTCAAGATGGCAGTAAAGTGAAATAGTTTTAGAATCGAAACGACCATTATTGGATTTCCTATAGCATTAGAGATGGAGCATGGAGGCGCTGCCCTATACACCAAGATGAATAAAGCAGCCATTTTTAAATTGTTTCTGTTAAATAAGAGTTGGATGTTACTGAACATCTAGTAAACCATAGTAAACCTATATAGAAGAACGCCCTTCCGCCCCTGCTGAGCAGAGCCGTCTAAATATACGGCTCTGCTGCTGAGAAAATTAGTGCGCCCTGTAATTATTGGCTCGACACTAACAGGCAAACGTACGGTGGCACACTCCAATTAGAGTCAATATCAGTCCGTCCGGATGTTCTCCTATCTCAGGAAAAGTGCTAAAACGCAGCAGGATAACATTTATACTAATATGTTATCAATCAGGATCTGGGTTTTTGTGGCTTTCATGTTGAAGAGCATGAATGGAAATACATGTGATGCAAAAATTCCGTAAATTAAGGCAAATTTAGACCACTTTAGGCCTCCTAGGAGCAGCGTACGAAAGTTGTTAACTACTGAGTAAAGAGGTTGGTTTACAAGTGACGAAAACTTCAGGCTCTCATAGCAAAATCAGAGCAGGCTATGATTCGGAAAATGTCAACTTGTCGGCTATTCAGTGATGGGTAGGGTTTAGCTAGTCAGAACTTCTATCTAGACTTACTTGTATGATTTAGTGTGTAAGTAAACGTGGCTTTTAATAGAAGTGTGTTACCGTAAGACACCTAAGGGCCTATACAGCATACTCCTTTTAATTTTCCCATCGACTAACACACTAATCCTTCAAAGTAATGTGGTATCTAAAACCTTGTAGCTCACTAGGTAAACGTCCCTACCCATCATTGGTTAGCTAACTCGTTGTCCATTCATGGCAAGTGTCCGTAACATGACCATGACTTGTTTGCTACGAGAGCCTGCATTTCTCATCACTTGTAAAGAAACCTCTTTAGTCAGAAGTGAACAATTTTCGAGTGAGCAATGCTCCAGGGAGGTCTAAAGTGGTATAAAATGGCCCTAATTGACGCAATTCCGCCACAAGTACTAAAATTCGAGTAGTCTGACACCTAAACTACAACAAAACAAGACCCTGTTTGATAGCATATCGAGAAAAAAAAGTTTTCCTGTTGCTTCCCTACACTGACGGAGAACACTCGAGCGGTTTTATATACTATATAAGGTGTATGCCACCAAATAGAGAAGCGCGCCCACAATTTACGAATTGCCAAAGAAACCGTATCACCGCTCGATCAAGTCATGCCGCGTAAGCTCGGATCACGCATGACGTCAACATCGAGGTTATAATCATATATTTAATCATTTCTAATGCCCTGGTATACTGGGGAATATCATCACTACACGTTAGTGATGTCATGCTCGGGTTACGGGCTGGTGTGTCGTTAGTACAATATATAGCAACAAACTAGCTGCCTTATGCAACACCTTAGCCTCGGTTAGTGATGGAGAGGGTGAAAGTACGGTAAGTGATGGAGAGGGTGTGGTACAAACGTTTTTAGGGCAACCATCCCAGCACGACGTTTACATTTCATATTTGAGGTCACTAAAATAACATCATATAAGTATATAAATAAAGGCAACCATGGCTAGACCTGTAATCCAGAGGTCACTGGTTCGAATCCCATTCATTTCCTTGCTCTTTTCCCATTGACTTAATAAATAACATCACAGGGCACATATCAATACATAATTGACAAACTTCTCTTTGTGTAAAAAAGTGTATATTTCTTGTCCGTATATAGAGAGCAAAGTATATACAATACTGGCTACGTTGAGTAGACTGCAGATATCATGGAAATAAAAACCCAACATTATTAAACCTATATGCACAACATGAACATAAAAAATACTGGGTTTTATTTTAATGCCGTTGATGAGATGAATTTATCATCACATCTTTGACACAACACAAGCACCAGGGGTTATGTCGGAAAGGAAAGGAATTACCAAGAAAAAAGAACGCATTTTCTCTCGATTGTATCTTCCCAAACAAGAACAATTTCCTACGGATTATTGCGATCGACGGTGTGAAAAATTGGGTTCTTCAGACTGAAATAACACAATTTCATCAAAAATTATGCTTAGACAATCATGAATATGCAAATCTATGCTAACAAAATACATGAATATGCAAATCTATGCTAACAAAATACATGAATATGCAAATAAATGCTTTTCTAAACTTGACTTATTTTCAGAGTCAAGACTGATTGTTAAGATATTTCCTACACAAAAGTTTACCTCCATTGAGTTTACCTCCAAGTTTACCTCCAAGTTTACCTCCAAATGACACAAATCTGAAGATGCTGCCGACCAAGGATCAACAACAAAACGTCAGAATTTAGAATTGTGTATTCTGAAATAGACCGAATACGATTATACCACCAAATTTTATTATTAAATTATCTGTTATGTTATTTTAAATATGCTGTCGTACATTAATTCTATCATTCTTTATTAGTAATTATTAGTTTTCTTTCATTAACTAACCCCTTATTCAAGCTATGAGAACAACATCTATACATCTCTGATGTTTTTCTTCCTTTTTCATGAATTCTAGAAACTGTCAGTAATTCTTTTTAACTTCTGTTAATCTTTCTTATGGAGTACTCTATTTCTCGAATGAATAATTCATAAATATACCATCATATGGATTATTCACTAGGTCTCTTACAAATTTAGGACAAGCGTTTTCACTGATAAAAAAAATGGAAATTTAGTTGTTTTTCTCTCGCATGCTTTCAATTTTTTTTTTCGTCTGGACTTTCTTTCAAGAAGGGCAGTGTAAAGACACAACTTATTAATTATTACAATTGGCAATAATAAAATAAGTCAGATGAAACCACATTATGTCCTGCATTTGCTACAATTCAACACCATGATAAGTTTGGAAAAGGCAGATATAACTATAAGTTGGTGAAATTGATCTTCCACATTACCTTATAAAAAACTATACTAAAATATAATGTGTTGTTGCTGTAAGACATTTCCTTATCCTTTTAATAAAATCGAATACATCTTAAAGGCATTGGAGACTCGCCCCAAACCGCGTGCCGCGCTCTGAAAAAGTTAACTTTCCGTTCCTTGCAAATGAAGTTTTCTTCTTGTCGCTACAAAATGCAGACAGTAATGAAACGTGATACCTTGTTATCTTTTATCTAGACCTGAGATGTCCACGCTGCTATGTACACTGTGTTGTGGGTATTGACCGTAGCTGTATGTATTGACTGTACAGTAGTGTCTAATTACCGACGGTAGCAAGCTGTGTATTTTCTGGGATCGATGGTGGTGTCTAATACTTCTGTTACACCTATTTTGAAACTAGGTCAGATATTCGGCATGGGACGTTTCTTTGTGCGCGTGTCTTCAATGCCTTTAAAGCAAAGGCATGATTCCTGGAAAGACCTGTTTACAAAATTCATTTAAATACTTTTTATTATTATCTGTCAGTCTGGCAATTCGTATAAAAGACACCCTGGAGCTTTTAATGCTATAAATCTGAAAGACAAAGATTTATATTTATAAAAATATGAATTCTATGACCAGAATGACACAAAGAACATGTTAATCTTTTTTAAAGACACAATCTGCTAGCCAAGCATAGGCAAATACTCGTAGTTGTCACCAATGTGATATGTAGTAAAGACATCACCGTTCCGTAAAAATATAAACCACTTTAATAATAAACTACAGACCTCTTCTTGCGGAACGAAACATCATAACGATTTATCCGTGAAGGATGAAAAAAACCTCACGTTGCACTCAGCTTGTGCACAAACAAATTTCAGGCCAACTACTACAACCATAGATAAACTTACTCTGTGCTGAAAACATGAAAGAATGACTTTTTGAAACAATAACTTTCTTAACATAGAATACAACTTTCCTTTTTTTTCCAATTTTGTTTTCAGTGTATTTACAAAAACAAATCTCTATGTAAAATTGAGAGTAAAAATGTCAGCTTTTGTTTAATTTTCATAAGATATAAAATTGTCAATAGATATACTGTAGGTAAACAATATGGCAGATAATGCTCATTATAATTATCGCAATAACTAGAAAATAGTTGCCTTTCTTAGGGGGTTCTTTCTAAAATACTTTCTTTCTTAACTTTCATTAAAATACAAAACTACAAACTTGCATAATTCACTGCCTGACTGCATCAATAACAATATTGTATGACAATCAAAAGATGTGGTATCTTTATGTTTGCTGATCCTGTTGGCGATATCATTTTATTTATTTACTTATTTGTTTGTTTTCTTATTCTTATTTTTTTTTTTTTTTAGTGAATGGACAGATTTTGGCTATAATGACATTAATTAATCAGCTCACATCTTTCTCAAAGGAACATTCTACTCTGAAATGTTTCTTTAATTTTTTCTCAATTTTTGTCCATTATTAATTCATAGAAGGGTGGATATTATAGGGTTAGACTATCACCTAATTGGCTGTAACAATACTTTTGGTTGCTTTACCGTTTCTATTCACAAACATGTGTGGAAGGTTTTGTAACTTGTATCTACAATGATATAAGGAAAGACTGATTGTAAAACATGATTCTGGTAAAATGACATTCAGACATATTTGAAATTGATCAATTATTAAAAGGTTTTCGATCAATTTAAGCTGAGATTTTTGACGATCTACTGAAGTTTTTAGTGAGTTTATCATCAGCATACCGATTGACAAACTTTACAGAAACTGTAAGCCACTTTATTTAACTTTGGTCATGAATCAGTTATTTCTTTCATGCAATCATACAAAGATTTCCGACAACATAGAGAACCTAACAAACAGAGCAAAACTCACAAACTTTCTTGATATTCTTAGAAGATGACAAATACAGCTTGGTCTGGATGGTTTTATACAGGCATGAGCTTTTTCTGCTATATATATCCGTGATTTCTTTTCTACCTCGGGGGACAAAAACTATTATCCTAACACACTGTAGCATACCCAAACTGGAGCCTGTACCGCAATTTTTGCAAAGTTCCATGATTTTTTTTTTTTACCCCAGGCTCATCCCTGTTTATATGTGACAATATCACAAAAAAAAAAAAAAAAAAAAATTGGAAACTATGGAAACTATGTAATGCCAGGGTGAAGATAAATAAAACTACAGCAATGTCAATATAGATGACAGAACAGGGACACTGTGAGTACCAGAGAACGAGAGAGAAATTTTTTCAGTGCAGTCAGACCTCTTATGTAACAGACCCCTTATGAGGCCCCCACAGGCACTATGGTTCCTTGCTTAGTAGAAAATATAGGCCTACAAGTACCGGCTTTTAACCAATGACTGTATACCAAGTTTGGTTACAGTTATTGCAATGTAAAGACTTTTACGTTTTATCCCATAACCTCATTAATATTCATGAGGTCGGTGCCAGAAATGCATGGGGCACACCTTCTCACTATAATACATCTACGTAGCAAGTATGCAAATATCCATCACCCCTTTGTTGAGTTTGTTGCGGACCCAAGCAAGTGTCACAGAGGAATATGTTCCATTGCCTCTAGCAAGGAACCAAAGATGCGATATAGTATAAGAAGGAGGTGAAATTCTCACACTGTTTCTAAAATAATAACAAACTATACACTTTTCACTCTAATGCATGAATTCAAAAGCTGGCAAGGAAAGGCAATGAAGTTTGCTTAGCACCTCAAAACTCCTGAGTGACTCTGTTTGTAGTTAATCAGTCTATAACAGTCTTTGGTCAAGACTTAATTAAGCCCAAATTCGTGGTTTATCATCCTTGATACATGGCATGTACTTCTTCTTGTAAAGGTTAGTCCAAGCATTCCCACATATTAGTTAGTAAGCAGGCTGGTTATAACATGCCATAATACTGATAAAAAATTTAGATGTTCATTACAAACTACTGTATTCGATAAAATTAAACTTAATCCGAATTACGCATCTCCCTGTCCGAGGGACTTGATCTCGGCAGCCAAGACATTTGTGATGTGAACGGCCTTCTTGGCTTCCTCTCCTCCGATGTTCTTCAGCGCGATTTCAGCTGCCTCTCTCACCGTTGAGATGAAATCATTCCTCCTGCGAATGACAAAATAAGGACCGCTTGCGAATGACAAAGATTCAAAACCACTTCAAAAATAATGCAGAAAATTATCTTAAAATGTCTTTTTAAAGTTTTTTAAAATACATTTAAAACTACATAATTTTTCTCTAAGATTTCTTAAAGGTAAACCAATCAAAGGTAACCAAAGGTAAACCAATCAATTGGCCCCAAATTTTTAGAAATTTTAAACTTTTAAACTTTTCACAACACTTTTTCCTGGAAGTTCTGACCATCAGAGTGGTTCTCCAACATTAAAAAGTGTTAAATTAGATTCGCAAATGTCGCAAAGTGTGAAGATGTGTGACCATTATTTGATTATCTAGCTCATCTGGGGATAATATATATATATGCCCTTAAAAACTGGCTTGACTTAATATATATACATGACTAGGTGACCATTTAACAATCTACAGTACTAATTCTTCTGCTTACATCGACAAAGTCATTTAGCCAAACTTACCAGGTTTATTTAATCGAAAGTGGTAGAATCCATTCGACTCCTAACATTTTGATGCCCCGAGACATGCTCAACGACGTATTATTTTCTCACTAAATGGGAGTCGACTAAAACTTCACCTTTCAATCTTAGGAAACATCATGGCCTAACGATGCCTAGTGGTGTAGCTAATACTTACCAGATGTTGACCAGTTTATCTACGGCGGCTGTCGCTTTCATATGTCCCAGGGCTAGGCATCCACTTTGTCGGACCAGCCGGTCTCTATCCGATAACAGGTTCATCAGGACTTTTATCACTCTCTTGTTATTCTGATCGTCGACAGATCTGGCCAACGAGATGGCAGCCACGGCTCTCACGTTTGCCTCCGTATCGACGCAGAGATCGAGAAGGGCTTCGATGACCGAGGAACTCTTGAATTTACCTGATGGTCGAAAGATTCAAGGAACAAGTTTGAGAGATGTCATTAAAGGCACATCCGGATAACCCTTGAAATTCACCTGATGGTGAAAGGACCAACTGAGTTCCTTAATGTCAAGCACAGCCAACAGATTGCTACTGAATAGAGGGATATGTAAAAGATAGGGGGCCTGACATTCTGCATCAGCTTTCCAAAATCAGCGAAACAGAACTTCGGTCCGTCAAACTATGTCTAGTTTTTTGGTCTTTGAGGTACACTCACAGATGGGCTATTTAGGTCAAATGAGCAAATGTTGAGGCAAAACTCACTTATGAATCATCCAAGTCCTACATCCATGACTAATAGTTATTAAAGCTTCACTTATTTGCCCTACCCACACAAACAGTCCCGCAACTCTGTGTGAGAAATATCAAAGCTTAACATATATCCATGTGACACTTACTCGAGTCCAACATGCCTAAGTTGTGATGCTCACACGAGTCCTACAACTTGAAGGAAAAGTATCCAAGCTCAACATACGCCTATGTTATATTCATTCAAGTTATACCTGTATGCAACTATGTCCAAGCTTAACATACCTATGTTATATTCACTCAATTTAGTCACCGCTTTAGAGACAACTATCAAGCTAATAACTGATCTGTGTTATGCTCACTTAAGTCCCACAACTGTGAGTTGCAAACTGTATTCAAGTTTAAGATATCTATGTTAAACTCACTCAAGTCCTACAACTCATGTGTTACAAGTATCCAAGCTTAGCATATCTTTGTTATAGTCACTCAATTCCTACACCTCATGAGTAACAAGTATCCAAGCTTAGCATATCTTTGTTATTCTCACTCAATTCCCCCTTTCCTAAGTTTTACTTACTCAGGTTTTCAATGGCATCCAGTCTGACGGTAGATTCCATGTTAAAAACTTTATGCATCGTGTAAGTCTCCAATGCTTGTTCCTGCACTCTAACTTTAAAATCAACCTTCTCTCCATCTATGGTTACAAACTCTGTTGATTAAAGAAACAAAATATAGAGATTGACATGTATTTCTGTGTAAAGCTTCTTCAATCTCTGTAGTGTAAAGACTATTCTCTACAATGATCTAGTATGCTATGACCTCACTATGTGTAAGACAGATTGTAATGACCTCAGTCAGTCATCTCTGCAGTGTAAAGACTCAGTACCATATATAGTCTGCTAAGCATGTCTTCTTGGGACATAGTTTACAAATAATAAATGGTTATGAGTGCAATAGTGCAAATATTTCATGAGTTGAAAGTTGGAATGTTCCATTCAACTCGGCTGTGCCTCGTTGAATGGAACAAATTACATCTTTCAACGCATGAAATATTTGCACTATTGCACGAATGGAAACCATTCATTATTTGTTTTATACAACACCTTCAAATTTGGATATAATTGGATGTAAAATGCACTCATGCAATAGATTGTTTTGAACAGACAGGTTTCTCTGCTCTCTTACCATTGAAAAAAGTGCTATCAAAAAAGTATAACACATGGTTCTATTTCATAGAGTGCAGTAGAGCGGATTTTGCACGCAATCGACGAGCAATTGACCAATCAAATGGCCAGAATATAATTAGGTGTTGTATAATATGCTATGACCTCACTATGTGTAAGACAGATTGTTATGACCTCAGTACGCCTGTCAGGCTGTCACTTTCAGAGTGTGTATACTTTCAGTGCATAATGATTTTAATTAATGTCTAATTAATTGCATGGTGAATCAGACCTCAGTTACTATACAGCAGAATGCAATGCACACAATGCAAATTGGAATCAAAGTCGCACAAAAATGCTCACAAGCACGCATACAGGCGGAATAATCTTGCAGAGTGTCACTGGCTAATTAACTAGGAGCTCAGGATTCTACTTGCAGCTAGGCCAAACTCAAAAATTGCTTTAGAAAATACGCGCAAAAGTGTCTTGAAACAATGAATTTGTCCTTCTTGAAACTTCTAAAATCATGTTTTCTCTTCTTCAACAATAATGAACGGCGTTATATACAGCTAGGGATAAAAATCACTGTGCAGTTATAGTCTGCGGTGTCTGTTTCAAGTTTCACAGAACTAGATGACTGATCTGATAGTCCCCTTACTGTTGATTTTGGGCATTGCTGGAGGCCCCCATTACTTCAACATGCCTATCTATCTTACCTATTCATGAGAATTTTACATGACCTCTGTGACCTCTTAGAGCACCAGTGTTATCTCAGCATTACCATGACAGCAATCAGAGCTGTTATAATTAGAATTTTAGGTTTACAGTCTTGCTCCAGGCCAAGAGCCTCTCACATGACTTTACAACTTAACCCTGGTAATTGGTAACTTGTCACACCTACACACTAAAGTGTGCACAATTCAATCAATCTCTCCTGGGGCACCACAGTGCACTACAACCACGTGTCCTCCGGGGAATTCCCATAGGGTGCAGTCACAAACCGGCGCAAACAACTATATTTACAAGTTACCTCGCAAGTCCCCATTTATACACCTGGGTGAAGAGAGGCAATGGAGATAAAGCGCCTTGCCCAAGGACACAATGCAATGATCTGGCAAGGGCTCGATGTTTGAAACTATATCTCACCTAAGAAGGTCTTCCTATCCACTACTTGAGTTCCCTCCTCATCAACCTCCTGTGCTAGTATTGAGAGAATCCACTCTTGAGGCAGGTCCAGGTCCTTGAACTCTTCGTTGACAAACTTCTGGAAGCTCTCTCTGAATCTGTTTGATTTAGAAGAGAAAATAAATTTCAGCTGCCCACAAAGGACTCCAAACAAACTTAGAGGCTGAGCTTCCATTTACTTCAACATCAGAATGTTAAATGTATTAAACAGTCATGCCATCACTGGGATGTCAGCTCAGCGGTTAAAGCCGGTGCCTTTCAACCATAAGGTCCCCGGTTGAGTCACTCTCAGATTAATGTATATTATCCAGTTACAGAGTTGTTGACAATTAACAATTCATAATCATGGACGTAAAATATGAATGTAAGAGACTGACTTCAGTCAGCTTGCAGCTTTAATAAGCTAATGAGGC
Organism: Apostichopus japonicus; assembly: GCF_037975245.1. Taxonomy (NCBI): domain Eukaryota; kingdom Metazoa; phylum Echinodermata; class Holothuroidea; order Aspidochirotida; family Stichopodidae; genus Apostichopus; species Apostichopus japonicus. The sequence continues at coordinate 16,316,090 of NC_092567.1, forward strand.
TTCTTTGCGAGTTCCTGCTTGCAGGAGGATCTCATATATACATACATCACATTCAAAACGTCTGCTGCTATTGATACAAGCAACAAAATATAAACATAGAAAACATGATGCACTGCTCCCAATGTTCTCATCCTATCTCATTATTCCGACAATGGCTACGAAAGCCAAAATCAGACGAAATGAAAGTGCCGATAAGATGGACGGAAAACATAAATATATATATTACAAGATTCAACTACCTTGATTTTCATCATGTCAAGCTAAGGTGAATCACACTCACAGTGTAGATGTGGGTGTGTATGTGTGGATGTAGGTGTTTTCAAACAGAATTTGGAGTCACTTCTTGACCGAACTCTAGCAGACCTGTGGGTACAGGTCATGGTGTTTTCTAACTGACAAAGTTTTGATTTTTGATTGTGATTGAGATAAAACACCATCATTTACTTTCACATTGAATTTATCTTTAACTGTCTTGTTTTAGGGGGGGAGGGGGGGGGGAGGATAATACTTACTCATTCCAAGGGACTTCGTTTCTGTCTCCAAACTGTCTCTCCCAGTAATCCTGATTCTCTTCCGTGATGGAGACTTGTCTGTGGTGAGCATTGATGCGAGTACGCAGTGTGCTCTGGCGACTGACACCTGGACAAAACAGAGAGTAAATGATAATGAAATGAAATTAAGAGATGTTCAAGGATGATAGAGTAAAGGGAAACCTCAAGGTATGATATATATCCACTAAGAAGGAAGGATTTAGCATCCCTATAAACAGATGGAGTAGCCCAACCTATGCGGGTCCATGTGAGCTTTACTGTCCACTCACAGTGTTGCACCCATTAATATTCAAAGGGTCACAGCTTTCCACAAACACACAGGTTTGGTAGAGGTACAAGCTGATTGAAGGTATCATGTTCTTTTCTCCTTGGTGATTGCTGTAATAATAAACCTATGCAGGTCCAAGTGAGCTTGTCTGTCCACTCACAGTGTTGCACCATTAATACATGTTCAAAGGGTCACAGCTTTCCACAAACACGCTGGTTTTAGTAGAGGTACAACGTTGGTTGAAGGTAATTACGTTCTTTTCTCCTCTGTGATTGCTGTAATAATAAAGGTTTCCAACATTTACCAGACAATGGCACTGCTGTCAGTATAAACAGTTTTGCTTATACACTTTCACTACGAAAAATGTGACATGAAGGATCAAAGCTAAGGACTAAGTGATTTTGACTCTTGGGGGCACAATGATATCACTCACTGAAAACATGACAGCCTCTTGACATGACTCGAGAATGATTATTATATCCCGCAGCGACAACACAATATTTAGTCGTGTCAGTGGGAGGCATCAGTAACTACCATATCTATCACAGCAAAAAAACAGTCCATGGTTAGGTTTGCTTTCATTTTCATAAACGTGTCCTTCAAGCAGAGAATTCACTCCAGTGACTTCCATTTGTCTGTTGTCTACAACCACTGTCTACATTGCGATGTTCAATTCTTTGATAATTGATCAGCTTGAGGTGTTGTTGTACCTCCATTCATTCAAAATGTCACTTCCATACCTCCAAGCTTTGACTACTAATGTTTTGTTTTCCTTTAAAATTTATGTCTAATTTTACACTCCACAATTGGATGCATCCATAATGTGAATGTACCATAGGTACAGTATTGGTTATTTTATAAACTTCACATCTCCTTTAGACAAACTAGTAACCCTATGTAGATGACAATTGGGTTGTCATGGCTATGTCATACATAGAGTACAACCTTAACACATGGCATGGCTTAAATTTTGCCTGTGACATGGCCTGTTCAAGCATGTTGCATTTTGCAAAGTTGCTTATATCGTTTATCTACATATGAAGTGCGCACTCTAGTTGGATCGACAGGTCCAACAAGGATATCCGACAAAAAAAATTTTTTCCCCAAGAAATGATAAGGTGAGGGGGGGGGAAGCTTGCAATGGAGCGGACACCAGAGTAGGACATTGTGTAAAGGTGACAACAGATCACGCGAGACAATGAAGACTGAGAGTGCATAAGTCGTGAGAAGACATGTAAGTGAGGAAACAAAGTAAATAACTCTATGTTCACAGCCCCCGGTATTTACCTTTTTGTACAGTCGGTTGATTCAACTGTGAGAGTTTGTATTTCAAACTGCCAATGAGTTCACTGAAGGCATCATCGAATGTTCGATCGTCTGTGAACATGATCCACTGGAGAGGTGCGAGCTGAAGACGCCTTTACGAAAAACAGAGAATGAAATAACACGTTTACAGTCAAGTGTCAAGCAAGATACGACGCACCACTGGAATTCTACCAGTCACAAACAGAAGTTCTTCAAAGTCTCAATCCAACCCTGCACTGCCATTCAACACACCCTCTAACAAAATATATACAGGAAGTTGGTTTATAGTAATGTCTGTTCACTATCATTGCACTTACAGTAATGAAAATTGTCCTAAGTTTGCATAGCTTCTTAGCTAATTAAATATAAGATACCATATGATGGATACAATCCACTTGAGAGGAAGTACATTTATAGTAATGACTGGTCACTATCGCTGCACTTAATGAAAATTGTCCTAAGTTTGCCTATTCTTAGCTAATTAAATATAAGATACCATATGGTAGATACTATCCCTTTGACATGAAGTTTGTTTATAATATGACTGTTCACTATCACTGCACTTAATGAAAATTGTCCGAAGTTTGCATATTCTTAGCTAATTAAATCTAAGATACCATGTGGTGGATACAATCCCTTTGACATGAAGTTTGTTTATAGTAATGACTGTTCACTTTCACTGTACTAAATGAAAATTGTCCCAAGGTTGCATAATCTTCGCTAATTTGCTCTTAGGAGTTTTTCTTCACAAAGATCTGTCGTGCAAGATATTTTGAGATGACAGTTGGGGTCGTGGCTTCTCTGACGATCTAAACTTGGCTCTACTGCATCAAAAGTACTATCATAGATGCTATTTATTTATCATCCAAAATTATCCTCACGCAATAAGAGGACAGATTAGTCATGATGCAATCGAGACAAGTCGACTGGGTAAAATGCTCTCTGCAATTTTAGCACAAATCAATATGTTTCAATTTCTTTCTTTTTCTGGAATATTTAAAGTCAACTCTAGTGTTTCTCTAAAGTATGATGACATAGTTGATACGCTAACTGTACATAAAATTGTACCAGAGAATGTGATCATAGTATACAGTACCCGGAGCAAGATTAAAGTCCCACGGTGCATTTAATCTCAACAGTCCTACAACTTTTTCTTTCAGTAATATTGGTAGTAAATAATCACCCAACCACATCCATGTACTTTTTGGCCAAAAAGTTTGGCCCATTCGCAGAGATTGAACGAGTGAAAAGTTAAAACCTAAATGAAAGGTGTCCCGTTTGTTGTAATCATTTTGGTTGAGAAGTAAGCATGCATCAGATTTAATGGGTCAATCCATGCCAAATCAACAGTGGCCTCCACGTCGACCCTCTCAGAATCGCCTGAAATTGATATGGTGTCTTGCCATATGTCTCAAAGGATGAAATTGGGCAAAAAAAAAATTTAAAAAATTTTCGTTGCTAGGATACGGCCCCGCCGAGCAACCAAATCCAGATTGCATTTTAAGAGCCCTTAATTTGTGTCAAGTTTGGAGGCATTTTTTGCATAAATGTAAAGTATTTTATGTCTGATATTGCAGATATTGTGGAAGACATGTGGCCAGTCTTCGAATTTAGCTAATTTTGAGGAAAATTTACGGTCTCAATTTTTCGTAACAAGTAATTAAAATGGCAGAAAATGAGATAGGGGTCTTTTCTGGCCCTACTTTGAGTGTGCTCTATATTCACAAGCAGAGGCATGTTTGAGTTTTAATTTCCATAGGATCCTTGTCCAGTGGTAATTGTACGGGAAAAGTGCCAAAAAAAAGTCAAGCGGGTCGTACGTTTTACGAACAGCGCCCTCAAACTTAAGAAATCTCACTTCTGGCCCTAATTGGGGGTCCATTTTGGGCCTGTGGGTATTTTTTTATTTTTTTTTAAATAGCATTTTTCAGGAGCGTATTGACCCTATTTTTAAAAACTCAAGTCAAAAAGTTGTGTATTTTGTGTTATCTACTCAAATTTGCGACTCGAATATTGCGAAAATCACTTCGTTCATATGTATGAAAATGCTTGCACAAGCCGATTTGAGTAATTCAAATGACAACAACTTCTTAGCATTAGCATACAGGTGCTTAACAATTAGGAGGGTGGTCCACTAGCATAAGGACTACAAATAAACTGCATTTTCAGGGTCATATGCCCAACGATGCCTGTGAACAGCGCCCTCAAACATCACATTTTACCAATATTTTGGGCTATTTTGGGCATTTCAAGGTCAAATTTGGTCACAATTGAAAGTTTTATTTTCGGTTTTTAATACAAAATTAGTAAGATATGTATAGTTATGATGCACAGAATGAGCTAAAACATCTTTTATATTAGTTATTAATGCTCTGATGAGCAGCTTAAAGTGGCGTATATGAGAGTTACATCAGCTCTACAGAAACATGCTTGCGAGGGCAAACAGTGGTAACATTGTATATTCATTCAAAGAGATGTTAAACAATATTAAAAATTATTGAAATGTATTTATTAGAAGTGTTCTGTCTAGTACTCTTTGACTCCCTCTCACCCCCACCCCCCCCCCCCCCGAACACCCTCCCCATAGTGCACTATGCAGATTTGTATACATACAGTATGTGACTGACTTTTACTGCATAGAGACTGCATAAACATGCATATACTGAATGTTTTGGTATGGTAATCTTCTGCTTAAAATTGTCTGTATGCATGTAACCCACCCCTCCCACCCACATCCTCTACCCAACCCTATATCAGAATAGAAAATGAATGTGAACCAGTGCGTACAGTGTGCACTATATATGTGTGTACATGTTCTGTACAGTGTTATTTTACACCAAGTACTATTTAAATACACACTGTCCAAAATCATGTACAGTATACACACTGTACATGTATGTACTGGTTAAAAATTCCTTTTAAAATATTAATTTAGTGAATAAGCAAATGCATACACTTCATTGCAAATATTTAAAAAGACATTGAAATATGCACAGTATGCACTATGCACTATATATGTGTGTACATGTTCAGTACAGTGTTATTTTTCACAAAGCACTTTTAAATAAACACTGTCCAAAATCATGTACAGTATACACACTGCACATTTATGTACTGGTTAAACATTCCTTATAAATTATTGAAAGTCTTTTAATTTATTGAATTAGCAAAAGCATACACTACTGTACATTTCAAATATTTAAAATGACATTGATATATGCACAGTATTGAATGGAATGACCAGTACACAGTGTGCACTGTACATTTAAAATGACATTGATATATGCACAGTATTGAATGGAATGACCAGTACACAGTGTGCACTGTACATTTAAAATGACATTGATATATGCACAGTATTGAATGGAATGACCAGTACACAGTGTGTACTGTACATGATTGTGGACAGTGTGTATTTATTTGCTTGGTGTAAAATAACACTGTACTGAACATGTACACACATATATAGTGCACACTGTACGCACTGGTTCACAATATAGGGTTGGGTTGAGGATGTGGGTGGGAGGGGTGGGTTACATGCATACAGACAATTTGAAGCAGAAGATTACCATACCAAATAATTCAGTATACGTTGAATGCATGTTTATGCAGTCTCTATGCAGTAAAAGTCAGTCACATACTGTGTGTATACAAATCTGCACAGTGCACTATGGGGAGGGTGTTGGGGGGGGGTGGGGGTGAGAGGGAGTCAAAGAGTATTAGACAGAACACTTTTAATAAATACATTTCAATAGTTTCTAATGTTGTTTAACATCTCCTTGAATGAAGATACATGTTACCACTGTTTGCACTCGCAAGCATGTTTCTGTAGAGCTGATGTTTCTCATACGCTACTTTAAGCTGCTCATCAGAGCATTAATAACTAATATAAAAGATGTTTTAGCTCATTCTTTGCATCATAACTATACATATCTTACTAGTTTTGTATTAAAAACCGAAAAAAAACCTTTTAATTGTGACCAAATTTGACCTTGAAATGCCCAAAATAGCCCAAAATATTGGTAAAATGTGATGTTTGAGGGCGCTGTTCACAGGCATCGTTGGGCATATGACCCTGAAAATGCAGTTTATTTGTAGTCCTTATGCTAGTGGACCACCCTCCTAATTGTTAAGCACCTGTATGCTAATGCTAAGAAGTTGTTGTCATTTGAATTACTCAAATCGGCTTGTGCAAGCATTTTCATACATATGAACGAAGTGATTTTCGCAATATTCGAGTCGCAAATTTGAGTAGATAACACAAAATACACAACTTTTTGACTTGAGTTTTTAAAAATAGGGTCAATACGCTCCTGAAAAATGCTATTTAAAAAAAAATAAAAAAATACCCACAGGCCCAAAATGGACCCCCAATTAGGGCCAGAAGTGAGATTTCTTAAGTTTGAGGGCGCTGTTCGTAAAACGTACGACCCGCTTGACTTTGTTTTGGCACTTTTCCCGTACAACTACCACTGGACAAGGATCCTATGGAAATTAAAACTCAAACATGCCTCTGCTTGTGAATATAGAGCACATTCAAAGTAGGGCCAGAAAAGACCCCTATCTCATTTTCTGCCATTTTAATTACTTGTTACGAAAAATTGAGACCGTAAATTTTCCTCAAAATTAGCTAAATTCGAAGACTGGCCACATGTCTTCCACAATATCTGCAATATCAGACATAAAATACTTTACATTTATGCAAAAAATGCCTCCAAACTTGACACAAATTAAGGGCTCTTAAAATGCAATCTGGATTTGGTTGCTAGGCGGGGCCGTATCCTAGCAACGAAAATTTTTAAAATTTTTTTTTTGCCCAATTTCATCCTTTGAGACATATGGCAAGACACCATATCAATTTCAGGCGATTCTGAGAGGGTCGACGTGGAATCGACCCAAAAATCTGTTGATTTGGCATGGATTGACCCTAATGTTCTCCTCCGGAACAAAGCAATTTCAAAGAAAGGGACTCCTTTGTTTTGGACTGAATTTTTCATTCACTCATCTCCTGAGAATGGGCCAAATTTGGACAAGTGCATTGTCATGACTTTTTGATGATTTACTATACAATAGAAGCCTATACCAGAAATGGTTGAAGCGTGAAGGATGGGATAAGCTTGCATTGATAATGGAATACTAAGAGGGGCTTTTTTTATAGCAAGAGCCTCTTAGTGATATTCTACTCACATGCCAAAATCCATCCCGGAACTGAGCTCGTCAAATGGTTTTAGACCGCAGGGAAATATTGGCTTACTGGAGACATACGCCAGGGCGAGTTCATCCTTACAGTACCTCGAAGCAAGAGAAGTTGGACTCAAAATGGCCAGGAAGAGCTAATGGGATGAATCGAGAGATATTAAAGAAAATGAATTTATAACTGTCAATCAATTTTCTGTGATTCCGAAATATTTTTTAAATGCTATTTATTTACCATCATTCCATAAATCTACAGAAAATTAAGATTCATTTCAAATAGGAAAGAAACAATTTTAGAAAGTTTTGAAAAATTCAAAATGTCTGTCTGACTGATCACCTAATGGAATTGATTAATATAACAATTAAAGCCCCCAAATTAACATTTACTTTGAGTGTCTAAATTTGGTTTAAATACATTTTGCATTCTTATTTTGGTGTATAAACTGTAATACTTGGCAAGTTTTGTAAAAAGTTTTGACCAACAGCAAAACAGCTCTTCTTCAACATTTACATTTTTAACTACCATACTGTAAATTACCTCAGAAAAGGAAAAAAAGATAAATTGGTATTGACATGAAATCATCACTTCGGGAGATACTCATGTAATGAAAACAAATCTTTTGGCATACAGTATATTGTAAATGCAGTAGGTCAATGGTCCACCCAAACAGGAGTTTTTATAGGCCTAAATTAGCTCTTCTTCTATTCTACTCATCTCTCCTATATAATACAAGTTAATATACTTTATTGATGCTGTTTTCCTTCAGTTTTTTCTTATTTAGTTTGCTACATATTTTTGGACAATCTAATGGGGACTTGTAGCCAAACTGTAAGACCTAATTGTTTTGAGGGATGTCCAGGAAACCCCCCTCTACCCCCCCCCCCAAAAAAAGCCCCTTGTAGGCATACTATACCTTTGCATCGATAATAGCCTGTCCAATCTTACTGAGGAATTCTGCTCCAGCTGACAAATCAGACTCGTCCACCCAGACGGTAACCCCAGTATCTTCTAGAGCAGCTGGAAGATTTAGAAAAGATCAGTTTAATACACACACAGTACACTACACTGTATGTCTCAATAGGAGAAGATGCATGCTAATCTTAATGTACATTTCATGTTTCATTTCATTTCATTTATTTGTTTCTCCTTGTTACAGGGTATGACAGGTTTAACAGTTAATGGTCACTAACATGAATGTAATTACAATGTGGAAGGTAACCCCGATATCTTCTAGTGCAGCTGGAAGATGTGCCCAGAGAAAAGATCAGTTTAATACACACACACACACACACACAGAGAGTACACTACACTGTACAGTATGTCTTAATAGGAGAAGATGCATGCTAATCTTAATGTACATTTCATTTATCAATTCATTTCATTTATTGGTCATCCTTGTTAACAGTAAATAGTTTACTAACATTAATGTAATTACAAGAAGGAAGGAAGTGGGCTAGAAACCCTTGCCAGGCTTAACGAGTAGTGCCACACCTCCATGCAAAGGAAAATATATCACAAGCCAAAACAAAAACCAAACGCTCCCCCAACCTTACACTCCCTCCAGAGGGGAAAAAAATTATCGTAATATACAGTACTGTATTGAGGAAAAAAGGAAAAAAGTCAACAGAAATGAGGCACCTATCTAACAGCAGAGAACATTGAAAGGAGTACTGTAGTCCTAAAAGCAATTACTGTACTTAAATAGAATGAGCTGAGATTCTTTAAAGTGAATGTGCTGGAACAATATTTTTCAGAGTACTAGGCAAAGAATTACAACAAGTTATAGCAATATACAGTAGCATGATAAGGTAAACTACAGTATATGGGCAATTCCACGGTTACTCACGTTACATTTTTGAAGACTTTGGCTTACAAATGGTCTGATAGCTCCACCATTCATTAATTTGAATGACTGCTCTCTATGCATTGATTGGGTAACAAATTTACCTGAACATTGGTAAAAACACAATTTGATTATCTTGTTTCTTGTAGGATATAGGTACATGAAAGTGTCGGTTACTCACGTTACATTTGAAAATCACCCTGACGCCAAAAATAAACTTCATTCAAAAAGTGTCCTCATACTGGATATATTTGAAGAAAATGAATTCATGTTTTTTGGACCTTAGGTGATGATACAAATACTGAACACAATCAAAATCACATCTGGTTTCCTGTCTCGGTGAAAATGAGGCATTCACCGGTTACTCACGTTACGGTTACTCACGTTACAGTTTGTCCACCTATACAATACATAGGGAATCAAGAGTCTGTGAGGAACTTGCTGCTAGGAAACACCCATATATCAGTGGAATTGACATTTTGAACATCTTCTCCAGTGTAATTCAATAATATTACAATCTAAAAGAGATATATACCATGTCCTTTTGAGATAATGCATGAATCATATCTTCACAAATCGGCAGCAAATTCTGGACATTGTAGTTAAGTTTTATTTGAGGACTAGCAGTGTGTCAAACTTTAATGTACCCAGATATAATACTCAGGGAACTAAATGTTTCTGGGGAAGTAACAGGCCAACTGAACAAGAACCATGAATCAATAAGAAATTGGTAACATATGATATGGTATATATAGGAAGAGGCTTTCTCTTCGAGAGCTGATTCATTCAGTCTTCAAAAGGCGACAGAAAATTTGAAGTGCCTACGGTTATTGGCCAAGGTTGGTGCATCAAGTTTGGTGATGAGTTTCTCCTGGGATAGAATATCTTGTCCCTTGGGTTTGGCCATTTCCAATTGGGCACAGCTGGCTGCATCACTGACACTTGTACGTCATTCTGGTCCCCATTTGCTTCTATTACACCGGGGTACAATACCCCTTCTTATTCACGGCATACCAGTCTATACCGAGTTCTTTACCAGCATTGCCACTCCCTGAGCAGGTTGCATTTTTCTGTGGCCTCCCTATCTCCTGAGGGGGGGGTATTCCTTTCAGCAGAGCTGTTGCCATAATCTGTAATGGTGAAGGAGATGACATCCTTGTTCTGTACCTGGCAAGTGATGTTTACTGGCCATTCCAACGATTTGCTTGGTATTCTCAAATACAGATTTAAGACCGAGGTCGCTGTTTCTCGCCTCAATTTCAGCTTGCAGAAATTCTGGAGAAGCATTGTGTAAACTATTTACAGCATACATAAAGTTCTCATGATATCTGCACATGCATACGTTATGTGGTAGCTTGTTGCTTAACAGGACATGTTTTGGTTGCAATTCGGCAAATTTGCTCTTGCCGACCTTGATGTTGGGATAGTCCTCCCGGAATAGGACGAAAGTTTCCATGATGGATGACGTCAAATGTCTCATTTGCTTCTTTATTGTGCCCCCTTATTTTGGCCAGATGTTGACCACATCCTTCCTGCCTGGCGCCTGCCGACTGATGTCATCTCACTGTTAAAACTGCTGGATAACTTCAACAGTTTCATCATGGCGTAGCAGCAGTTGTTAGTTGATGGGTGAATGTAGTCGCCTAGCTCAGACCTGCAGAGATTAAGACAAACAGCTTTCCGGCAATGTGGTGTTTTGGGCAATCTGTCGCGTACTCTTGCTGTTGCTTTTGCATATGCTTGTGCACTGCTGAAAGGCAACTTCTTCATGGCCTCCTTCGTCTTCCTCTTCTCCCAGTAGGATGAAACTCGTCTTCTAGAGGCCACCCTCCTAGCTTCTTGCTGAATCTTCTTCATGGGTGATGGGAGAGTACTCTCCAGGTTTCTTGCTAACCCTAACCCTAACCCCTACTGCCCTCTCTTATTAAGCAATTATTTACAAGACAATATAGGCATTTCCTGCATTGTTTCAGTGCATTAGCTTGGTTACTCACGTTACACATTGGTTACTCACGTTACACATTGGTTACTCACGTTACAGATTTCAGTGATCTATCACTCACACATGATGGGTCTCTCCTCATTAGTGATCTTGTTTCCACACTTGGGACTATGAGTACTAACGAAATTATGGTTATCAGATTTCCACTTGTTAAAGAAATGTCACATATAGAAAAAGTTGTTTTTTCGGTTACTCACATTACATCAGTGATTGAGGTCTGAAAAATGTCTGTTCTGAAGTTGTCATGAAGAAATTTTGAAATGTTTTTCTGTCATAACACAGTCAACAGGAGTATCTATCAAAACGCATAATAAAACTACTAGATACTATCTGATGAGTATCATATAGGATGGAATAGAATGTATGATACATTTTCAGGATTATTTTGAGTTCTCATCCTCCTTGATTATCTGAGCCATGTATTCAAAATTTGAGTGTTCGAGAAAAATTGCTTACCTATTCCACAAACTTAGATATGTATACTACAACATTAGACTGATAGCAGGTTGAAAACTGACACTTCTTATTTTTAGGCCATGTCCCCTCCATCATGGAATTGCCCATATATGTTTTGGAATGTTAGTCCTAGGACCAGTTGGAGTGGGCTTGCGCATGTTGTTGGCCTGTCTCGTATTGTGCATGTGTCATTATTTGTTGCAAGTAATTAAATCTTTGAAGACAGACCTGAATTAAGGTTCTTTATATAATGTTATAAGCAAAAGTGGCTAAATGAACAAATTGTTTAAATCAGGCAATTTGAGAATATTGGCTATTCAAAGCAAATAGCTTGTTAGTGTGATAATTGTAGTTAGCAGACACTATAAGGCAAATTGTTTTTTTCTGGAGAGTGACCTTTGACACAGTCACCATACTGTAGGTTCTGTAAGTAAGGTGATTATGGTTTCTATGTAGCTAAGAAGTCTATTGTTATTTTTGTGCATTGTACAATGTGTATTGTCTAAGCATTTACATGGTTCTAGTACACAAAAGGGACTTTGTTACAGTCATAAAGGTAATTTGCAACAGTTGGGTAGTGCTAATGCAAATAGAGGTGTTGTCTTGGACTCTTGGTTGACACCTTGATATTTTCTACAGAGCCTCAGGAGTGTTTTCAGTTACCAAATCACAAGCTTACAATCAAGCAGGAGGGTTTTGTCGAGAAAGAGCTTAAAAACCACTTGCATTCTGGGGCTATTGAAATCTGTGACACCAAACCAAAATGTATTTCACCACGGGGGGTGTGTTCCCAAAAAATACACATCAAACATGAAATTGGTGTGACTTTCCCTTCTCGAGATATTGTGTTAATTACAAGGTTTTCAAAATTTGACCCAGGGCTAATAACCCCAAATGACCTTTGATGTCCACCAAAAAACAATAGGCTTCTTGTAATCATTTGGTACTTACATCAAACATGAAATTGGTCTGACCTTCCCTTCTTGTGATAACGTGTTTACAAGGTTTTCAAATTTGACCCCTGGTGACCCCAAATGACCTTTGACCTCCACCAAAAATAATAGGCTTCTTGTACTCAATGTGGTACTTCCACACACCAAATAAGAAATTTGTCTGACCTACCCTGCTTGAGATATCTTCTTTACTGTACAAGCTGGGAGTCACAAACGCACGAACACACACACGAACACATGGATACACAAATATGCCATCATGAATGTAAAGGTTACGATTATCATCGAAACCAAAAAGAGAGGGAAAAAATTGTTATGCCTACGTGCATTGGCGACCAGTTCACTTTACAGTAGAGTGTCTGGTAACTAATTGTCCCCTGTACACTGATTTTTTTTATTTTTTTGGCAACACGTACTGTACTGTACGGTGTGTGAGAGCGTGGTGGCCAATTGGCTAAGGCCTTGGACTTGTCATCTGGACAAGGATTGCTGAATTGATTCCTGCCTACTGTACATACAGGTAGTTCATTTACGGTGTGTCCTTGGGCAACATGCTTTATCAAATTGCCTCTCTCCACCCAGGGCTTAATGGGTACCTGTCAGGGTTGTTGATTTTTTTGATTTTTTTAAAAAAATAAAAAAAATCGGATTTTTTTGATTTAAATCAGATTTTTTTGATTTAAATCGGATTTTTTTGATTTTTTTAAAACCACATTTCAGTTGGACCCCATTGTTGCCTACATTATCACATATATGCACCCATATCCACCCAGATCATTATATCCCCACATTGGGGATATTATGGTGTTGATCACTTTCAATTTGACCACATGTGACCCACTGCAGTGGCCATTTAATTCATCCAATTTGAACAAAACAAATGAGAGCAACGTATGGTGGTACCAAAAGTTGGTGGTGATCTCATATAGTTCCTGATATTCTCCCATTTGGCTTTTAAACACACTGTGATTGCTATGATGTGGGGATATACGTTGGCGGTTTAACGCCAGCTGATGTCTAGTTTTAATATATAAGCCTTATAGGCCTATAATATATTCAGAATACTTTGCAGGCTAATTAAACCTGGGCCCTGGGCCTCAATCAATTTCCCATTGAACACACATGACCTAAGGCTACTGCAAGTCTAAGAATACCAATTCCAGTCATTCACTTGGGGAGCTTGTTTGTGCAAGCACTGTGGGCCTAACACTTCATAGTTTATCCATCAATATACATAGGAAATACATTCTGGTCCACTCCACTAGTGATAATTGGAGATTACACTAACACCTATTGTATTCTGGGGTGTTGTTTGAGCACTTGACTTATGAATTGAAGTGTCATGACTCATGCCTAAGACACCTTGTCCATTGGGCCTATTGATTGTGCCATGGATGGAGGTACCTCCATAATTGTACACAGATCACATAGTGACCACTAGTCATCCAGTGAGCTCATTGCACTATATCATAATCACATGGACATACAGTAGCAGAACATTGCCAAGCCTTAGTCTTATCATATCTCAGCTAGAACACACCTAAATACAGTATGTCTGGTAGGAAACAGGATGCCATTTGGCATCATTTCAAGAAAATACCATCCAATACCATGACTGGGTGCCGTGCGAAGTGTAACAACTGTGGGCATGAATTGCAAGGTCTTGTGAAGAGGATGAAAATTCACTACAACAAGTGCTCAGGGAAGGAAGATGAAGGTGGTGCAAGTACTTCAACGCCTGCTCATGGGGATACAACTGGATACAATGAAAGGAATGGTCACCTCCTGTCTATCACCACTGAGTTGTGCCGCAACAAAACCAACCATGCAATACATCACTCAATATATCATATGCATGCATACAACTTTCATGGCATCAAAATATAGCAAACTACATTCCTGATTTTGTAGGGTTTAGCTACAAATTCCAGCGTAATGAGTATGGAAATTTAGTGTGTGAACGAACTACAGTGTACAGTATGTCTGGTTCAAGTAATCTAGGCCTAGTAATTCTGGTACCACAGAGACTGGAAATAATGAGGGGGGTAGCCTGAATGTCTTACAATAAATTATTGTGTGTACTCTAATATAGAATTGGTGATTTGCAATGATTTCAAGCAACTATTCACATAAAAAATGGAAAAGTAGTAAAAGTGATTTAAATCAGTGATTTTTTTGAAAAAAATCATCTGATTTAAATCGCGATTTAAATCAGTGATTTTAATCAAGGTGATTTAAATCAAACAACCCTGGTACCTGTAAGGTAACTTGTCATTGGGTGCAGTATATAACTGCAGCCACCCGGAGGAATTGTCTCTGGGACCTGTGGGTTGACCAGGGGTAATATAACGTCTACACAGCACTTTGAAACCTATCGCTGGTATAAAGCCGTACATGTACTGTATATAAATTGAATATTATTATTATTCCTTTCAGTATAGGAAGATCTAGGTCTGTAGAGCTCTACAGAGCTCTGTCTTTGCAGTATTATTGCAAGTAGTTCTCTTTTGACATCTGCAGGTATGAAAGTATTATTCATTGTAGGACTTAAACATTTGTATACATATATACTGTACATAATGCATCTTTGTGTCTGATAAATTAGCAACATACTGTACTGTATATGGAGCATGCTGTACACACAGGAAATAATTTTAGTGGTCAGATTTTGTGTAGAATTTGGAAAGCTCTGCATTTTCTTTTCTCTCTATGAATACTCTATAGTTCCTGTGTAGAAAACTGCACACTTCATATGTTCTGTACATCTTTACACCGTTTGCATGGCAAACTTGACCAGGTTTATACTATTTTGGGATGTGAAAACTGAATAAATTATTTGTTACGCGTGCATGTACAGCATAGTGCATACAGTAATTACTATGTAATTACTGTACTGTACAGAGCAGCTGTGATGACATCTATTTTAGAAGGTACAGTAAGTGATTAATCACTGAAAGAAACTCTCACCTTAAGAGAAAGCACTACTAGCAACAATAGGCCTTTATCGTTGAAGGTGGCTGGAGTGTTGAACACCAACCACACCATCTGGAGCAATCAATGACTGCAATGTAGCCTACTATCTATGTATTGCACTACATTGATGCATACTGCAATAGACTACAGTGCTAAATCCATACAGTACAGTACTGTAAGTCTGTTGCTAGCATGAGCAGTACAGTAAATAAGCAGTAAATAGTTAAACATCCTTTGTACTGTAGAGGTACTCCCCCACCCCCCCCCCTCACTAGCCAATATGGGAGTACTGTACATGTATCAGTGGCGTAGCCAGCTTTCTATTGTTAGTCGGGCAAGATTTTTCTTAAGCAGGGGGGCAACCCTGTGATGGTTGATGGTAGGAATTACCAAGAAATATATATGGGAATATGGGCACCTAATGTGTAATATCATGTAATATCTCGGTCTGATACCAAGTTCTGACCTTATATGAAGTGTGAACATGAGCCCTGAGGTATGAATACTTGTGATTAGAAAAAATGTAAAAAAAGAAGTATTTTTAATTCATCACTTCATTTCATTTGGGGTGGGGGCAAGACTAGCACAAAGCAAATTTTTTTTTGGGGGGGGGATTGCCCCCATGGCTACACCAATGCTGTATATGCAAACTCTCAACTTATTCAGTCAAAATTGCTTCAGAGTATAATTGAAGTCCAGCTGTTTCAGCAATGTATGGCTACTATACCCAATGGACACTTGAGAGATATATTTCTGTGTTTATCCATGGAGATAAAACTGTTTTACCTCCATGGTTTATCGTACTGTACCAGCCTTTACTTTATTGTAGACAAAACTCTAGTCTGCCCCCATATCCGATTGTTATTATAACCTCTCAATTCTACTGTGCACTGTACAGCCCATGGTCATACAAAGGAAAGTGTCACACAAAATGCCTTGTCATGCCCTTAAATCCTGTTATCTAAGGCCCTTTCATTTGTACCAGACACTAATAGTAATCTTGTGAACAATTGCCTCTGAATCTACTATATATACATGCTGTACAGTAAGCCTATAGTACAATACTACAGTGCATCAATTACAATTACAGTAGGCCTGCCTTACATGAACACGCTGCCTAACAGCCTAACAACCTGCATCACATGCATGCACACCCTTATGAATAATATATGTTCAACTTACCAGTTGTCAATATAAATTGAAAGGAGAGTACAGTACTTAAAATTGATGGATATTGGACAATATTATAGGACTTAATAATTAGTATATGATATACATGTACAATTGAAATATGATAGACTCCAATAAGGTAGCAATATTGTTACACAACGGACTGGAAATTGCACTATAAACAATAATATTGCCCCTCCCCCCCCCACCAATAAAAAAAAATCCTTCATTTTAGTAATAAAATGACAGTAACTTACATTTAATTTTCCTCATAAAGTCTTTATCTTGATGGCTGTAGGATATCATTACATCTTTGGGTTCCATGCTGTTTGTCCTGTGGGAGTCTGCTAAGACTAATCCGTGGGTAGCCTGATGGGTTGCCGAGGCAGACCCTGTACTTGCCTTCCTATCAGTGCCTCCTATCTGTGGGACCAGTTGTCCACCTTCTCCCGACTGGTTCTCACCAGATTTCCGTCTCCTGTAGTGCTCTGGTGAGTGTCCAGGGGTGTGACGAGGGGATTGTCGAGGGGAACGTGACTTTGAAGTCGATTTGGACTTCTTGCTCTGATATTTATTTTTATTTTTCTGGCTGCTACTACCGTTACCCATAACCAGTTCGCTAAACACTTCTCAGTGACTGCACATATTGTGAAATTCTTTACTGCACTGAATGGGACTTTGAACACTAACAGTTATTCCTCACAGCTCTTCCAACCAGCAAGTCTCTGATTGGCTACCACTGTGGTTCTATTGATCCCTCCTTGAGCTGCAGTGAAATACTACTGATGTGGAACACAGGTCGGCAATATTAATTAAATTATGAAAGAGGGCGGGAACTTCCAGTGGCTAAGTTTTTGACGGTTTATTTACAGTGTAACTTGTCAGTGAGATTGAACTTCTAGTGTGTGTCCTGATTGGCACTGTTAGTAAGATATTTAGCTCTGAAATTTAACAAATCTGTGAAGCTGCCTGTGAGTGTATGTACACAACCTGCGAAAAATAAGAGAAAATAATTACAACAGAAACGGATAATTACTGTGAGGCCAATTTGCAACTTTCTGAAGATATAAACATGCATTATGTTGTCTAATACATGTATACATGCAATACTTACATTTAAACAGTAACAATATAGTATTACACACTACAGGTACTGTACATTAAATCTATAGTACGGTATATACAGTATATATACTTAATTAATATGCAGAACTTAACAATTAAAGCAGAATTTGTGTCAGACCGTCTACCACTTTGGCAAGATCAGCAGAGATTAAAAAACTCACTTACAGTATACGGCATATATATTCTACAGTACTTAGCCTGGTACTTACTGAACAGGTACAGTTTGTCAATGGATATACAGTAACTCCAAAACTTACTGGTTTGGATATTTACGAGTGACGAGCTTACCTGTCTCCCCCCAACCTATGCACCTCATTCTACCGCGCCTAGAATGTCCTGGTAACCTTTTAACACTGTGCACCCTCTGTGACCCGGCTTCACGGGTCACCAACCTTCCTTCTCATGAGACCAAAGCCCCTCCAAAGTGGTCTCTGCCTTGGAGTCGAGTAGTAGTCCTTCCCGACAGATGGGAGGGCTACCCCCTCGACTCCTAGTCTAACATCGAATTTCTGACGCTTCCAACGGGAGGGGTAGTACTCCCCTTCCTGTGGGGGGGGGGCTACCCTGTACGACCCCATCAGCCTGTACCCCTTAGGTCTAAAAAAGGTAGCAGAAGGTACTCTACAAGTTAGGCCCAAGGCCCTGAGCACCGTAGTGTTTAATGGAGAAAGACGAAGGAAAAAGAGTATCAACATTATAAAGGAAATATATATATAACGCTTCTCCATATATATATAAAACACTTTAAGACACTCTTCCTTAAGTCACTCATAGTGGCCCTAAGTTACTACGAGATACTACAAGTTACTACCGATTACTACAAGTTGCTACCGGTTACTACCGGTCAAGATAAAACTTTGCAACAAACTCGCTGGTAACAATAGGTGATGGTACGGGGGCTCGTACGGTAGTGGAACCTCCTTTCCTCAGGTCTCTTGGCCTGTGCTAGAAGGTGTTTTGTTAAGTCAATGAGACCGCTCCTCCGTGCGGCTGTGTTCCACCCCCCTCGGGGGAGGGAGGCGGGAATGGAGACAGGTAAGCTCGTCACTCGTAAATATCCAAACCAGTAAGTTTTGGAGTATTTACTTCGTTCCTCGCTTACCTGTCTCCCCCCAACCTATGCACCGAGTGGCACTGCCCGATGGTGGGAGGCCCGAGGGGTGGGACCTAGTACCCGCCGGATCTCGCATCACCACGCTACGTAATGTCGCCTCAGCCTGTAATGAGTCTGAAAGGTAACAGGCGACGAACGTCGTTGGTGTCCGCCAAGCTGCTGCCTTAAGGATGACCTCTATTGGGACTCCTGCAAAAAGAGCTGTCGAGGCCGCTTTTCCTCTAATGTCATGGGCTCTCGTTAAAGTTGTGCCAACTGCGAAGGGGCGAATAATCTCCGTCAGCCACCGAGAGAGGGTGTCCTTAGACACCGTTGAAAAAGGTGCTCTGGGTAGTATGAACAAGGACATGGTTGTTCGTCTCAGGGGTTGAGTCTTGTTTAAGTACCATTTGAGAGCCCTGACTGGGCCCCACAGTATATCCTCTGCGACT
This sequence comes from Apostichopus japonicus, assembly GCF_037975245.1. Lineage (NCBI taxonomy): Eukaryota > Metazoa > Echinodermata > Holothuroidea > Aspidochirotida > Stichopodidae > Apostichopus > Apostichopus japonicus. Next base: position 16,335,478 of record NC_092567.1, read on the forward strand.
GAGGAAAGCGTCTTTATTACAGGGATAAAGATGTCCCCCGGCAGGAAGGAAAGGACCTGGTTCTTGGGTATGAAGGACGGATCGGGGACCATTCTCCCATAGTTCTCAAACCTAATATGGTTCTGCTTTGTAGGCAGAGCGTGGAAACAGCTCCTTCTTCTTGCTGACGCGAGGGTGATCAGGAAAAGGGTTTTCTTTCTAAGGGCTGCCAGCGAGGCTGAAGCCAGTGGTTCGTATGGTGATTTAGTGAGTGCCTGCAGTGCTGCTGATGGACTCCACGAGGGGGCGAGCCGTCTGGTCCGAGGACGCCTGTTTGCCATCCCCCTGATGGGCTGGGTGATGTCCCCATTGTTGACCGGGGTGGACCCATCTGGAAAGCCGCGGTGGATCGTGGTAATTGCCAACCTGTAGTTCTTGATGGTTGACACTTGCTTTCCCTCCTCGAAGAGGGAGTGAGGAAGTCTACCACTTGTGCCAGAGAGGTCTCGGCTGGCAGTGCCTGTCTGTTCTGGCACTATTCCCCGCCTAACAAAATAACCCTGATCAGCGATAACCTGTCAAACATAGAGACAGATCCCTCCTCATTGCGGTAGCCAAAAAGCCCCCGACTGACAGTTTATCTAAAGGTCCCCCTTTATACACCTGAATGGAAAGACGTAATGGAGATAAAATGCCTTGCCCAAAGACACAACGGGATGATCTGGCCAGGACTCAAAACTGCAAGTCTTAGATCACCAGTCCACTGCCTTCACCATTTGACCACAGTGCTCTCGAAAATTGAGTACTGAATGGATAGTTTGCTTCATCAGAATCTTGGTCAATGCTACAACTGTTATACTGTATGTGACTACTAAAACTATATATGTATTTATGTATTTTAGTATAATGTATTATATGTATTTTGGATCATCCTGCAAGCAGGAACTTGTGAAGAAACCTCGTAGACCTATCAAGGCCGCAAGTTGACCGAATTCAGTCTCTTACATTCGTATTTAATTTCCATGATAATGAATTGTCAACAACTCTGTGACTGGACGACATACATTAATCTTGGAGTGACCCCAACTCGGGACCTTATAATTGCAAGGCACCGGCCTTAACCACTGAGCTACAGTAACTGGGCTATAGGTCTACTCATCAGAAACAAACTCCCAACAGGGACCGTGAAGTTGGTGAGAGGGTGGGTTTGTAGAAATTCCACCTCATACATCCCTGGCTGCTTTAACCGAGCCCGGGGAGTTACTCATCACGCACAAACGCGTTATTAAACGCTTCGTCTTTTGTTATGATAACGTTATTTGCGGTGTAAAAAAATATGTCACCGAAACGTTTTCAGGCTAGTAAATCCACACAAATTTCGTAAGGACATGAATATGACATTAATATAACATTAAAATCTCATAGAACGTTATGTCGACGTTTCAACAACACCACATTTGATGTTATAAAACGTATTAAATGTTATGCTAACGTACCTGTTACTTCTCAAGTCTCTTCATGTCGAGATGAGAAATTGTATCACTATCGTAGTACAGTGAAGGTTTCCAACTTCCTATTGAAACCAGCTAGCGCATGGTCACGGCCAGCCTATCAGGTGCTACGAAGTGCAACTCTGCTTAAAGTTTTGGAACATCGAACAAGTTATTCATGGAGCGTATCCCGTATGTTCGGAGCGTGATAGCCCTTGTAGCTTTCATGGGGTTCTATCCTACCCCTTATTCAACTTACTCACGCGTATGTCTTGGTAATTCTCCAGAGAAATAGAAAGGCTTATACCATAGGATCGCTCACATAGTCGACAGCTCGTTGCAGCAAACGTTGAGCTCACACGTGGCAAGCCAGGTGACTGCCTGGCCCCGCCTCCTCTCTTAACAAATGTACCGCGTTATACACATTGCTGGCAGTTTGCCAAGGCTTAAGAAGTTTTCGTTTTTCTGGCACGTTGCCAATGTTTGAGATAGTCCTCTTTTTGGCAGTTTGCCAAGATATTAAAGCATCGTTTGAAACCATTCAGTCTTGCGCATTTTAGCATATTCGGCTTGCGCATTTTAACATGTTCTGAGAGTGGGTTCCACAAGTGTTTTAGAACACAAGTGAGGTTTTAAACCTAGATATATGGCGATGAATTATTATTATTAGAGAGGAGTATAATTAGCGAGGACGATCTGACCCATGAATGCCCAGGAAAACTATGTCATGTCCTGGTTTCTGCTGGTACTGTACTTGTTAAACACATTTGGGATGTGTAGCGATTAAAGGTGTAGCGGTTGCGGTGTTTTTCTGCAATTGATTCGAACCTGTCGTCGCAGCCCAAGCTGCTAGTTTCGGGGGGCAACGATCCCCCCGATGTAGAAGGCTTTCCTCCTCTGGGAAGCGGGAGTAACCGTCCTCTGTAACCCCGAAATCTAGGGGTCGACCTCGTCGTCTAGGCCGGACAGGTTGACCGACGTTCTGCAAACCAGAAGTTCCTCACCGGGGGACAAATCAGGTTGCATTCTTTGGTCTGGGATTGATCGTGGTGTCGCGGCCGGGTGTTCAGTGCCCGTATTTGTCCTTCCCTCTCTGAGGCTGGGGATAAGTATATGTCCCTTCGCCGTGGGAACCTCGTTCGGGGCCGGCTCTCTTTTCGGATTGGGCGCTCTGGGGGCCCAGCAGTTGTTACTCTCGTCGGCCCCCGGCCTCGGGATCGGCCGCGGCTCCAGCTAGGAGGTCTGCGGACCGGGTTTGTGCCCCTGCTTCCCCGTTCTGGGGGCCCAGCAGTCGTCGATCTCATCGGTTCCCGGCTCCGGGACCGGCTCTGGGTCCGTAGTGGGGCTTTGGTTTCGGGCTCCCTATGGAGTCTCGTCGGACCCGGGCCCTCCGAAGCCCATCTCTCGGGACCCAGCAGTCGATTGTAGCTCCGGTTCCCGGCTTCGAGGCCGGTCTCGGATCCGGAGTGGAACCTCGGTTCTTCACTCCCTCTGGGGTCTCGCCGGACCCGGGCTCCCGGAGCCCCTCTCTGTGTGTACCACGCCGAGTACCACTCTCCTCGACCCGGACATTTTGTCCGTTCCGGTCGGAATTTCTAATGGGCTTTACATTGGCCTTTAGCCTTGCCCTTGCCTCCCCCTTGGTCATACAATCCGGACGTCGCCGGGACCTTGGGTTCTGGTCGGAATTTCTAATGGGCTTTACATTGGCCTAGGCCTTGCCCTTGCCTGCCCCCTTGGTCATACAATCCGGACGTCGCCGGGACCTTGGGGGGGCAAAAACTCTTTCTTCTCTCTCTCTATCTCTCTCCTCCGGAAGGGGAGTCTCGTACATCAGCTAGTACAGTGCGCCAAGCCATTGGGCCACTCTATGTGTTCTTGGCCACTCCCCATTCTATCTCTTAACGACTCTTTGGCTTCTTCCTCACCTCCAGTCTCTCCTACAATTCCCTCCCCTCTCGGAGAGCCGTTGGGGGTACGGGATGGTGTCCAGTTTGTCCCGGAGCTAGCTAGCTAGCCAGCCAAGTGTATAATTCTTGCCAAGGAGCTGGCGTAAACAAGATTTAGACCAACAAGGGTCTCTGGGCTACAGGTCCTGCCTCTGGGGCAAGGATCCTGGCCAATCCCCGCCCGATCCGGGCGGAACATCAAAACAATTGACATAATTCAAGTGGCTCCGAGTACATGATTGAAAAACTCACGTTAGGAAGGCTAGGAAAGGTAGTCTATCGTAAGAACGTAAACTAACCAAGGGAGTGGAAGGAGCGGGGTGGGGAGACTAGAATTGCCTTTGCGGTTTTTGATCGCGATAACTTTCGTGGAAAATTTGTAGAACTTCGTTGACAACCGTGCCCGCAGTGGTCTAAATTTTGTCAACGAACTTATTCGTTTTCAACTTTTTTTTTTTTTTTTTTTTTGATTTTCAACGTTTGTTATCGATCGTTGGTTTTTTTTTTTTTTTTTTTTTTCCACGGGAGTTAAGCGAAACAGTACTGTACGCTACAAGAGTGAAAACCAACACTTAGAAAAGCGACCAAGTAACGAAGTACATGAAACGAGCAAACATCTTATAAGAAAAATAACAGATAAAAACATGTACAGATAAGAACATGTAAACAATGCGAGAACCGCCCATTCGCGCTAATGCGAAAGGGGGGTCGTGGTTACAAGGTACGCTACAAAAGTGAAAACCCAACACTTAAAGCGAACAAGTAACGAAAGCATGGAAGGCAAAAAAATTTTCTCTTGGCCGGAGCCTGGCCCTTCTCTTTCTCTGTCCACACTCTCTTCCTCGGCCCCCTCTCACCACCTCTCCTTCCTCTTCCTCTCCTATCTGTACTAGGTCTCCCACTACTAGGGAGCCGCTGGGGTTGGGGAGCAAGTCTAGTATGTTCTGTAGCTACAATCTAAGTCCTGCTAGCCAGGTAATGATAATTAGCCAAGGAATGGGGGTGAACTGGGAACGCACCAGACACGGAACCCTCCTGGAAAAGTACGGCACTAGGGACAAGGGCAAGTTCATCCCCGGCCCTCACTGGCCGGAACATGGAGCAGTCAATGCATTTCAGCTGATTCCTAGACATGACTGAATGACCCCTAGCTAAGGGAACAACTTCTTAACAATATGATAGGAGAAGCCCCCCTTCTTTGGGGAGGAAAACAGCTAACAAGGAAGAGATAGGTATAATGTAAACATTTACAAACAAATGTAATTATAAATATGATATACCCATGTAGTATAAATTAATATACACATGTGGTATAAGGATAATAAAATATACACACATGGTAAGGGCAATGCGATACTACCTTAACACCGTGCCTCGGCTAGAGGCCCGCGGCTTACAAGGTAACAGAATAGGCATAAGGCCAGCCCACAAAAAGGTGGGGAAAAAGCCAGGAACGAGCCTGGGAGCAAGGAAGGGACAAGTAATATAGATATATAACGTATAAAGCAGCGATAATACAAGAGAAGTAGAGTAGTTAACAACTAAACAACGGGTGAGGGAAAGAACTAACGCAATAGCGTGTGTAGCCAAAAAAGGCGGGAACTAGCGTAACTACGGTAAACAATTCGCGGAACTGCTACCAGTACTAGAGTTCTGCACAGAAAAAAAGCGGAGCGAACGCCGCTCCCGAAAAACAGCCCTAAAAACCTCTCTAAAAAAAGAAAAGGATACTTATCGGGCTGCAAAGACTTCAAATACTTCCAAAAACAGTGGATGGGAAAAAATTTCCGATCCTAGGAACCAAAAGTGGACGAAATTCGGTGGAAAATATCCGCTCGAAAAAATACGAAGTAGACGCTTTGGTTGGTAGAATGAGAAGGAAGGTTGGTGACCCGTGAAGCCGGGTCACAGAGGGTGCACAGTGTTAAAAGGTTACCAGGACATTCTAGGCGCGGTAGAATGAGGTGCATAGGTTGGGGGGAGACAGGTAAGCGAGGAACGAAGTAAATCTAGTATAATTTCGAAACTGGAACTTTGAAGCTAGAAAGTATCTGGCATATTAATAGCATGTGAGAATCCTCCCTTTAGTAAGACTGCCTTTCCCCACTGGCCTCTTATTCACCTTTCAAGATTGTTAGTGTGGAACAATTATCATGTGTATTACGTAATCATTCCCCAAGCCTAGCAAAGGGACCCAGCTGAGCGTGAAAGAGTCACTTCCTCAGCGCAAATTTCCCCTGAACTAGTGTAGAGAGCCTATTAACATGCCTACGTAAAGCAGGTAAACTGTTGGGCTGCATTTTCAAATGCCTGGATTTCATATAACTATCAAAGTGCTTGAAACTTAAGAGACTGAAAAGATTAACTCTGCTCATATTAAAAGTGTAATGTGAAGCAATTACACAAGCTTTTTGACATTGATAAGTTCATGTTTAAATTATTCAAAGCTAAAATATACCTAACATGCACAGCTACTTCAGTCAATCTGTGTGAGTTTGAAGTCGAACTATGAATAAATTACTCAATTTATGCTTTTGACATTTTTAAACTGTATGTGATCAACACTATGTAATTTTACGTGCAGTTTTTTTTTTAATATATGTTTTTATAAATATTTTCTTTGATTCTAAAGTTATTGTTCATCATATTTTCCACCCTGGGAAGTAACTCCTACTGTAGATTGCATTTTTCAAACTCCCAAGCCCTTTCAAGATTTAACCTGCATGGATGAACATGTACATGAAACGACCTTGACCAAACACTGGTCAACTGGTGTATAATCATTCAAACTGTTTTGTGGAGTACTATTGTTTACTGACCTACATACTGTACATATAAGCAGAGCTCGTTAGTTAACACTAAATGACAAAATAATCAGACAATGATGGTGACCTGAATATCTAAACAACTGCATCTGAGGTAAAATATATAACTTATAAAACTCCGGACTGGACTGATCAATGCAGACTGGTATTTAGCAGCCAAATTTTTTTTTTTAAATTCTACAGAATAAGAAGACCTATATATACTGTTGTACATCAATATTACCTTGACTATAGATGTTCTAGGCTAAAGTCACATTTTAATTTATAAACTCAACTAGATTCAAGATCAACATTTTGAATGTTCTAAGATTTTACTCTTCCAACCACCCCACTGTACCATGCTACTGAGATGACAATTAATCTCCATTTTCACAGAATAATTACAGAAACATAGAACTCTGTAAAACCTTGTGACAGTCAGACTGCCATTCGCACTGACCATTAAACATGAAACATATGTATATGCTGAGCGTACATTAATTATTCCCAAGAAATATCATACTGTATGTACATGTATACGTTTCAATTCAGCACCTTGTTTAAAAATTGATGATTGGTGATAATGTCTGGTTTTTGTACCCCACCCCAGTCTGTCCCAAACTTCCCAACCCCCACCCCAAATAAATGCAAATGGATATAACTGCAACATGAATCAGTGGGTTTGATTATTATATTTGGTGGACATAAATGAATGTTTAGCATGGAAACAAAACCAACTATTTTACTGAACAGAAATATGTAAACTGCACACAGTCTTTGTTAGTGCTCAAATCATGTGTATACTGTTTGTATGTAATATTGTACACAAACCTAAACTTGTGTCTATTGATGACAATTAAAAATATAAGTACTGTATATATATATAAGTAACAAGTTGCAAGAACAAATAAACCAGACCCAGACACTCAGTACTGGTAGTTACTAGTTAGTACGTTGTTTGCCAGTTGGAGCACTGCCGATGCCCTGGCCTCCATTTTTCATCAATTTCTCTTCATTGTTAAGCTCATTTTTCTACCAATTTTCTACAAAACAGTATTTTTATTTTTTACTTTTATTTTACCGTTTTCCTCTTCCTTAAATGTGTCTTACTACTGTAACTTAAAGGTACAGTATGCTGCATTGGCCCCAAATATGCCAGATATTCAAATATGGTCACCGTTGGTCAAGTTCTGTATTTATTACCACCCTGCATGAAATTGACCTCACTAGGACACTCAGTCATCTTGTGTGTTCATTTAGAACTTCTGAAAACAGTTTGGAGAGTAAAGACCTCCAGGAATTTTTTTTTTTAAAAACTTAATTAAAAAACTATAATTTACGGCCTATACTGACTTATATAACAACGTCATCATCATTTTCTTTTTGTGCATGTGTGTGTGTGTGTGTGAGTTGTAAAATGTTTACTCTAGTCTTTAACACCTATAGACGAGGATATTAAAAGAGAATAAAACTGGAACTGAGCTTGAAGCTACAGTACAGTACCTGTAGTTATTTAATTATTGAATGTGATTTCCGAAAGTCCTGTATCAAAAGTTCCTGTAACATTTACAATACATAAAAAAAAACTATAAAAAAAAAACAACAACAAAAAACAAACAATACAGTTAAAATCCAAATTTAACCATAACATAACTGAAATTTATGCCAATATCTACTAGTCTGTACTACAATGGTGACCTTGTGAACTAAATGCCAAGCATCACTTGTACATAACAATTGGCTATAGATACTGTACGTAAACAATGTCTACTTAAGTAAACAATGTCTACTTAAGTTTGAAGTTTGAGTTGTGCAAGTGAGTTTGGCCTCAAGTGTTCACATTTAAGAACGCAAAGGCGATTAATGATATTAGTCGTAAACTGACCATGGCTAATCAACCACAAGTTGACAACAATTGTGCAAGACTTTGGATTCGATTTCTTCACTTTTAACGTTTAATAATGAGGAGAATATTACCAAAATCAATACAGCTGCTTTTAAGGTCTACGGACACCCGAACAACATTGTTCTAAACACTCATAAAAATAGCTCCAACTCCCATCAAAAGATTGATTATTTTTCAAGTCTTTTCTAGTTTTCTTAATTTGAGTTTTTAATAAACATTAGCAAGTTATGTACATTAATGTGAAGGGGGTGACTGCCTAATAATTCTGTTATGTTGATCTCCATTGGTTTTACAACCTCCATTTCTAGGACACAGGTTTGTGGCATTCAAGGCAATTATTTTTTTTAAATTATTTTATTGTCTTCTTTGAAAAGAGGACCATCCAGGGTGGGAATTTTACGGTACGCCGGTACGCTAGCGTACTGGAATGAAAATATGGCTAACCAAAATAAGAAAATCAAATGGGCCTAGTACTACACACCCTTGTAATGAGCGTACCAAAATTCTGACCGTAAGTGACTGCATCAGACTGTAGTAGGCTATATCTGCAATCTGCTTCTAATTAGTTACGGAGGATTAATTTGTCGCGCAGCTACCAAAAAACACCAACGAACAGGCCGCACACAGCTGGCTGCTAGCTCAGCGATCGTGCCTGGACCGTCACATACCTACGACTAACTGTGTATGCATCGCAATTTATTCCAACTTCACACATGAACTACGCAATTGCCGACCGCAATTGCGTAGTTCATACTGTACATGTGCTCAGAATTTTCCCAGGTACCCTGCCAAACAACTGTGCGCTCATCCCCTGTCTAACACCTGTTTGTTAACATTTTTGGCACGTTTCCAAGAAACGTTTCATGGAGTATTCCCCATGATACACGAGGCACAGTTCATACACGCAGCACAAGATATTAAGCTATGGCCATCTTTATGAAAGTAAACCTAATGTAATAAAATATGTTTTAGGCCACACGGCATGATTAACCAATGCTTAAAATTATTTCTATGTTCTTGTAGAAAACGTCAAGTTCGCAAAATACAATTAGTTGTGTTTTTGTAGTTACGTGAGATCCGTAACAGACGAGGTGGTTAGGCTATTTGCCATACACTTAACTATGGTAGGACATTATTTTTTCCGTATTTTTGGAAATTCTAGAAAATACTTTCTTTTCCCCCCGCTTAACACCAGATGTGGTCTTACGGTTTATTCATAAATGGGTGTACTAGAGCCTTGTTTACATGACATTAGTTGCATGTAGCACGATATGCCAGTTTTGCGTGAATTTTTCGAAAGTGTTTTGCTGGATCTTTCGTAAAATTTGAAAGGACCGAACTTACTTTTCGTACACAATTGGTAATTTCTCTACTGATTTTCAGAGTTTTTTTACGATCTCCAGTCGATACATTTCCTATGATCATGTATTTGAATAACTAATACCAAGTCGAGTATTCGACCCGGTATTGTCTGGTCGGAGAGTTCAACGTGATGGAGAGGGATTGCAATTATTTCGATCGAACATGCATTGACTGGATTATCTGCGCCGCCGCTGTCGGCTCGATATAAAGTACACTTGTGCTGCGAATCAGGAAGTTTTCACAAAAGGATAACAGCGTTCAGGTCATTGTGCTGTGCTTACCGATTCATGAATTGTGCTTGTACCAACTGAGAAATCTTGGCTCATGTTGGTAAGAACATTTCATCAAAAAATGAAAAAATGCTTACCAACTTTTTTTGCCAAATTCCCACCCTGGGACCATCACATTATTCCAAAGAGATATGTGGGCTTAACTGTGATTAGGAGTAAACTTTTTCAAGGGCTACAAGATGAAATCTTGATGAGCGCAATACTCCACGTCATAGCGTGCACAATGAGCTTTTCAGATTTATGAAAATTTGTGTATATCTTGGAAATGAAAAGAGGTTTCCGAAAAATTGCAATTAATTATCACACACAACAAAAGGAACTTGAATACTGCTACAGTATGTACAGTAGTTGTCCGTAGTATACAGAGTACGGTACTGCACAGTGTCAAAATTAACCTACTGTACTGTACAACTTTAGTAGTAAATACTTTAAAAGTCAAAAGTCGAAAAATGTCTCCAGTATGCAACTATGTTTGTACAGCATTTTGAATAATGAATCTGATGCTGTGTTCATTCAGTGTCCAATGCTGTGCAGTAATTGTTTACTTTCGTGTGAAAGTAAACATCTAGGCTACTGTACATACATATACAGTATGTTCACATGTGTACAGTACAATTACCAGTCTTTAACTTTGCATACATGTACAGTATAGTAAATGCTTCATAACTGATGCACCCCCGTAATTGACGCACCTTCAGTTATTACTAGCAACGATACAGCAGGCCACCTAAACTTTTTGCAGTCAGGCAGAATTACATATTTCATGAGTTTGAATCCATTTGAGCTATTTGCTGACCAAATTGTGGTATTTTCTTAGCTTTTAATTCCCTCTCCCCAGTTTTGCACGTTTTTTGGGCATTTGGAAATCTTACACCCTATAAATACCCAACATTACCTCAATATGATAAAACTACTCTCTGTGACCTCACCTGTCTGAGCTTAGAGGCTCAGAGCATAGCAAACAGCATCCAAAGTCAATGGATGTATACTTATGCCTACACTACAGTTAGCTTATCGACGAATGTGTCAATTTAGGGGTATGAAAGAACTTGACACGGCAGACATTTTGTGGTCAAATTCTGCTCAATTGTACGGTGCATAAGCACAGAACCTTAAATATTTTGAGATCAGAACATTTCTGAGGAACTACACATATGAAAACCACATACAGTTGAGTGTTTTGGATTTTTCCTTGATAGATATCGTTGATCAAATCCTTAAGTGCGTCAATTATGAGCCCACCATGCTACATGAGCATATCTTGAGAGTATAGCGTATATTGCTTTTTGGCCTTTTGGCTAAGATTATGTGTAGTATTATGTTGCCCTTCAGTTCTAGGGGAATCGTGATACACACCTGACCTGAGATTACACAGAATGCAAGGTGTCTGGGGTTGAGAGCAGATCTGTCCTTCGATAGTTCTTTGGTTTTACGTACAGGCATGTGATCTTACTCAGTCTTAGCCTATACTGCCGGTCATCCAATGTGGTTAAATTTCTTAGATCTAAAGTTAACAACGTATTACTGTAAATTTAGATCTAGTTAACCTAGTAAAGTAACTTAGATCTTCAGTAGTTAAACCTAGATAAATAAATCCTCACTACAAATGCATTCAATCTTGACTGTCTTAATCAATAATATCTTTTTTTGATACTTTTGTGTAGCAAATGATCACACATGTTCAAGCATGTCCTGGATTCATTCTTAGGAACGCTGGGAGGAATGGCGGAAGTTGTTACTGTAGACCAGCAAGGAATGATCCTGTGTATTTTGTAGTGTCTTATTGCGTGTCCTACTCTGTAGAATAGCCTAACAAGTAACAGTAACATTTAGGCCTAGGCCTAGCCCAGACTAAATAAATTACAGTAACGCGTCGTTGGTTAATTTAGTCTGCATGTTATTCCTTCTACAGTACACGCGTTTACACGGCCTTTGTCATTTTAGGCTTGTCCTGAAAGAACCTACCTGATGTTTGATTTCTCTGCGTTATAATTGTAGCTATTTTCTCACTTCTGATTGTTTCCAAGCTTTGAGTTCGTTGTTATGATAAGCGTATTTATAACGCGGCGCTCTGCTGCTACTGTTCGTCGGCGTACACATAAATCGAATGTAATGTGTAGTGATCATAGAGCATAATAAAAGAACAGTGATGCATGTTTAGCGACTATATGAGTATGACACTGCACTATTATTATATCATATCACTGATTGCAAACAATTTTGTTTGGTTAAAAATTTCCATGGAATTCCTCAGGATGTTGGCATTTTACACCGCAACAAAGAATAAGAATTTCAACAAAGAAATGTACGGCACCGTATGCTTAAATTGTAATTGTTTAATGATGTGAATCACTTTTCTTTTTTCAAAGTTGGAAACTTCCAATGATTGTAACAAATTATCATATCGTGCGTACAATTGTCAACGGAATAAAAACCTCAGACTTCCGCCAATTTCCCGTCAGACACAAAAATAGCCAGTGTCGTCATCAAAGTCCAACAGCGAAACATAAATGGTCGGGGCTTGATCATAGGCGTAGGAGCCTCATTTGATTTGGGGGGGCTGTAACGACTTGCCCGAAAAATATAACCAAAATTTTTCGCGCGCTCCGCGCGCGTTCCACATGTCAATGTGCATATCATATAGGCATTCATCGCTTATTACATCACATGCCGATAACATTAAACCGTTCGTGTTATTACCCTTCCATATTGGTAATATAATTATTGGGGAAGTCGTTAAAACAATAATGATAATAATATAAGTTTAACTATTGAAAAACACATTGTAAATTCTTCTTCTATCAGTAGGTGCCAGTGGCGTAGCTAGGGGTATTGGTCAGGGGGGAGAGAATGCTCTGTAGGGGCGCTTTCGACACTATCTAAGCGGAGCGCCACCACCAGTTGGCGCGGAGCGTACAAAATTTTTTGGAGTAAAGATACTCCCTAGATCGCTGGAAATGACCCTTCCCAGGCCTACCTAATTTGCAGATAAACGAAGATTAAATAGGTGTCATCGCCATTTGTCAGAAAATTACACCAACAAAATGTGACAAATGTCAATAGGTATTTGAGAGCGCAATAAAAAAAGTCAATAATCGCGAATAAGTAGAAAGTGGTAAAAAGCTGAAAAGGGCGCCAGCAGTCCATTTGAGTCCGTCAGGGGGGGTTCATCGGCCCCCTCTGACTGTATGGACGCTCCGCCACTGGTAGGTGCCCGAAAAATTCTCAGTATATTGCCCAAATTTTCACCAAAAAAATTGAAAAACACACTGCAAATTATTATTCTTTCAGTAGGTGCCCGAAAAAAATTCTCAGCATATATTGCCCGAATTTTCACCAAAAAATTGAAAAACACATTGCAAATTCTTCTTCTTTCAGTAGGTGCTCGAAAAATTCTCAGTATATTGCCCAAATTTTCAACAAAAAATTGAAAAGCACATTGCAAATTATTATTCTTTCAGTAGATGCCCGAAAAATTCTCTGCATATTGCCGAAGTTTCACCAAAAAAGAAAAAAAAACACACTGCAAATTATTCTTCTTCAACTTCCAGTAGGTACCCGAAAAATTCTCAGCATATTGCCCGAATTTTCACAAAAATAATTGGTTGTGGGGCTGCAGCCCCCCCCCCCCCCAGCCCCCCGCCTCCTACGCCTATGGGCTTGATCGGGGTGGGTGAGACACTGTGGTTTCTAGTTAGTTGGGGCCCAGTGTCTTTTTCTTGACAGCATACTCCTGGTAAAATAGTCTGAACTCGACATGTTTTGTACAAAAAAGTGACCTTGAAGCATAAGTGTGATGAAACACTTAGTGTTACCACGTACATTAAGGCTATAAAATTCCACTTTCTGGCACATCATGACATGTGCTGCCGTTTCTATGAAAATACAAGAAATATCTCAAAATCCTTTAACGTCTGGGGACCTTGTCCCCTTAATCTCGCACAATAGGGCCCTGAGAAACTCTCCAGAGAAATGCCAAGTGAATAATTCCCCTTAATATCTGACATGTATTTTGGCGATGCAAAATCACAACAAAAAGGCGTAGGCCGGCCTACTATAAAGTCTCCCCTGCCCCTGACCCCAGCTCTAGACGGGTCTAGGGGAGCGGAAGTTGATGCCGGCTTATACCAATCAGGTTTTATGATTGTTTACGCGAGGACGAAAAGTAAATTACAAGAATTTAAATATGCGACAATATGCGTACATTTTTCGACCCGATGTATTATATGCTATTTAATTCGTGTAGGCCTATATAGGATTGGGAATTTTAACAGTAGAAAGATAAAGTTCACGAATTTATCCGGCGCAAAATTTTGGTGCATATATGCTCGATTTATTTTCTAGACGTTTCCCCGAAATGTTTAACGTCACACATATATGTATAATTATATGTTATATCAAATCTGTTTCAGTTTTTCCATTGCTTTTCACTTGGTGAAACCTCTGCACATATAATTATGTCAATATCAGGTCATTGGGTCGATCATATATACCTGCCTATATATAACTACTATCATTCGCAAATACTTTTGATTTTTCCTAAAGAATAAATTCATGACAACCAATTAATAGTAACAAACGAATAATTGTCGAGTGGCACTAATGGGCGTATCTAATTACGATCATATCTGAACAATATGAAAAAAGGCATCCTGTGAAACAGTTGAAATTTACTCTCCATTTCGCTTTAGAAGCATGTATGATGCGTTAACTTGCAAGTCTCAAGATTCCCAGCAAGAATGAAACTTTTCAAGTGTCAATCATCTGTTGATCAGTGACATCGCCAGACTTCTCAATTTTTTTTTTTTTTTTGGGGGGGGGGGGCAAATAACAGTGGTTAGGGGGCACAATGTTTGTTTGTGGATGCCATCCTGGGGGAGGGGTCTAAGGGGAGGGGATTTTTTTTTTATTAATTAAGGGTCCTTAGATGCAATCTGGTACTATATTTTGCAACTTTTCGGGCTAGTCTCTCCGCGGTAGTTGTTTTTTGAGGCAGATGCTTGAGTATTTTTGTTAACAATATAAACCGCATCTGAAGGGAGGCACGATTTTTTTTTTAGGAGGGCACCTGCCCCCTCCCTCCCCAAGGCCATCCCTTGGCGACGCACTTGCTGTTGATGAGATGCGGGTCGTACATACATACATTCATATATTCCGAGAACTCAACTTACCTCTGGAAACAACGAAAAATTACCAAGTGAAGTGAGGGCGCACTTTGGAAAATGTTAGGCGGAGACAACAACAACAACAGCTCAAAATGTCATATGACAACACTGAAGATATATGTAACTTTTATTGAAATAGACTCTGCAATCATGGTTTTACTCTTAAAAGAAGAAATAACACATTTATAACATTAAGATACAAGACAAGAGTATTTGCTTTCAGCTAAAAGAAATAGTAATGCATCTGAAGCTTAGATATATTTACATATCTTATTTTCTTAAATTTTATTAACACATAATTGCAATGCTGGAATGAAAATGTCAGAAATAAGCTGAGAATGGGTTGGGTTCACAGATTGGCAGTGTAGCGAATGAAGGAAGAGAGTGTGAACAACAAATGTGTGTGGTATTGGATATTTCTTTAACAAATCAACAGATTTTGGAGAAGTTTGTTGTTTAACCTTCTCTAAAACTTACCACCCTCCTTGCATGATTCGAGCACCATGAAATAAGGGTAGTAGTCTTTGGAGAGAGTCGAGCAACGGCCATCTGTGTTTTCACACGGAATGACCCTATTAAGCAAGTTAAATTGGCAAATGAAAAGAGCAAAAATATTATCTTCATTGAATATGATTTTTACACCAACTGAAATGCTTTCTGTTTCTTATAAAACAATCCATTTTCCAATACAATACTCTTGAATACTGTAGCTAGTCATGTGATTAATGTAACTGCTCCTTCACCTTTCTAATGCGATGTTTGCTATAAACCAATAATCTTTGATTGTCGATTTTCTTCTTCATGTACAAAAAACCCCCAAAAAACACAATGAATGAATTAAAAAATAAGTAAAAGCTATTGGCAAGGAGAGAGAAGTCCTTTAATCAAAGAGTATCGGATATTAAGTTAACCTGGGGTGTAAGTTCATTGGAACAGCCTGGCATTACAGGTGATTTGGAAGAGCAAACCTGATTCATACATGACATATAAGAATGTATTAACATAGTTGTAAAAGTCTACACTTTAAAGGCATTGTATTCCAAGATGCTATGCTGGATGATTTTGCACTGTCTAAATTAGTTCTCTGTGATTTTTGATTAGGATACATGTTTTAACATTTAAAAATGCAATTTCAAACCTTTTGATGTTTACTTCATTCTTTGAAACAAAAGTTGGCTATTCAAGCTACCGTGATGACCACAGTTGCTGCAGTTTTGTGAGTTCAGTAAGTAATGGCATGTCAAACATAAATCCAAATGAACTTAAAAAGGGCAAATGTGATCATTCTCCAGGCCACAGGTACAGTCGTCGAATTTAGAAAAGCATTTCAGATATTTTATACAGCATTTAATTAAGGCTAATAAAATTATTTACATTATAGTTATGTGAATAATATTACATATATATGTTGTGTTGTAGTCTGAAAGATAACTTGTTGCCATGCACATGTACAGTATACTTCATTGAGAGCAACTCAATAGGATTCTATGACTAAAAATGCATGATTGTCTTTAAAATAAAGGGTGTGATACATACATGTTCTCGAATACCTCTTTTTTACAGGTCAAAAGGGCTGAATACAAACTTTCTTTTCTTACAACTGGATGCCCTCTGTGCTCTATCAACTGAACTATTTGCAAATGCATCTCTGCATTTACAGAGATGATGTCTTGCAAAGGAAAGCAACCATAGTCAGTCCTACCTCACACAGAGTCTGTCAAAAAAATGCCTTCGTCTTTGTCGGCCTTGCTGTCAGTCAAGTTGCCATGACAACCTTGAGTGCTGTGATCGCTGTTTAAAGTCTCGCATCCACTATCCTGGACTAGACCATCATTACCTTCCCAGGCATACCTTTGATTCTGGTTGCTACCCTGGGCTACACTCCTAGAAGTTATCACCTGTTTCTCCGTTACCGGACTGCCTTTCCTGGGGTTTTCTTTTCCCACCCCTTTGATGGTGGTTTGTGATGGTTTCCTTGCAGAAACAGGTCTTTTTGGTTTGCTACCAAGAGATTTAATCCAGCCATCACCGTCTCCACCAGGCAGCTTAAATGGATTCTCGTACTGTTGGTCCGATTCGGGGAGATCTGATTGGTCCGATTCGGGGAGATCCGATTGGTCCAATTCCTCTCTCTTCTCATCTACAGCTTGTAACCTTCTCCCACGTACTCTGGTAGCTCTCTTAATCCTTTCTTTTCCAAGAGATGGGATGATTTGATCCAAATCCGGATCACTGGCTAAGCTTTCTTGCTTCAGTCTTAACTTTTTGGCATCAGTCCTCTTTCTGCTCAGCCATTCATCATAACTGACTCTCTTCTGATGATTCACAATCTGCACATTATTCTCAACATTCTCCTCTACCTTTCCGGGGTGAACCTTAGACTTTTTGATTTTCTTTCGTTTAACTTTTTTCTTACCTGCGACTTGAGATTTATCTCCACTACTCCCATGAATCGGGCTCCTATTTTCTGTCCTTAAATCTTTTTCATTATTAACTCTCTTCCTTTCCTCTTCTTGTTTCTTCATAGCTTTTCTCATTTTCTTCTCCATTTTCAATCTCTCTTTTGCCTCTTTCTTCTTATTCTCCTTCCACTCTGCTACTGTTTCCTCAGATTTCAAAAGTTTTTCAACCTTTTCTTCCCTCTGTTTCTGTTCTGCAATCTCTTCGTTTTTCTCCTTTCGTCTTTCTGCTCTCTTCTGCTTCCTGATCAATTTATTCTTCCGTCTGAGCCAGAGTCTGATGGCCGGATTGTCCGTGCGTTCCAGTTTACAGTCTGAGACCCTTGGACTATTTTGACTGTTTTCCAATGATTCTTTCGTTTCAGTACTGTCTGTAGATTTATTAACTCCATCATCTTCATTTTTTGTCTTTCTTTTCACCTGTCTCTTCTTCTTTCTATTATGGGATACCTTAGCCTCTTTTTTATCATTACAGCTCTTCTGATAGAGTCCCGGTCTAGGACTCAGCAAAAGCTCATTCAAGATTTCATTTTCCAAAACAACATGAAGAGATGAAAGGTCTCCTTTCGGATTTCTTGCTCCAAAGTTGTCTTTCTCTATTTCTGTATCGTCTCTTCTGCTGCTCATCATTTCCTCGTCAGAATTTTCACAGAAAGACACTCTTTTCTTTGATTTACCAATAGGGATTCCTGTTTCACTATGATGGAATTGTCTACTTTCAATAGGATCTTGATTATCTTCAGTAATATCACATATTTTGGCTTTCTCTGTCTTAGTTGGGGACTGATATGTTACAGTTTCTGTGAGTTCAACTTCTCCTTCAATCACAAACAAAGGTTCATTTGTTCTCCTCTCTTCAAACAGTAATTCTTCATTTTCGGAGACGGAATCAAAAATAACGTCCTCACCTTCAAAGTTGTGATGCTCCTCAAACTGGATGATACCATTCTTGTCAATGTATCTAGGGGAGGTGTGATATCTTCCAGAGGCAGAAAGATCACTGTCCTCTCCATTACTGTACTCACGAGATGGAAAGGATCCAAATGAGGAAGAATTATCTAACAAATGTTCTGACTGATCCGTAGTGTATTTTGTTTTATGGGAAGACCTAGTCGACCTGCGGTCACTTTGAGATGGTTTTGCTCTTCCAGACTTTGGTCTTAATTTCGATGATCTAACTGGCGGACTTAATCTTTCCTCTACCAAAGTTTCTTCATCAATCACTTGGGGAATCCTGACAAACATGTAACCAGGTGTTTGGATGTGTTCATCTTCAACTGTTCGTTTCCTACTTGCAGAAGATTTATTTTTTAATTTCTTGGATGACCTAGCAGACCCTTGTGACGATGATTTACTTATCTTGTGTCGTGATTTTCTGGACGATGCCAAGTGAACGTCCAAACTTCCTACAGATGAGAGAACATTTTGTTCGAGATGCTGGAGTGCCAGTAATCTTCCAAGTTCTTCATATTTCTTCTTCAGGGTATCTGTATGGCCAGAGGCCTGTGTAGTAAGATCCCTTCGAGGAGTAGTCTCATATTGATGGGAGGATGATCCATCACCTCTTGCAGGGGATGCTGTGAGTTTCTTGAGCAGTCTCCGTGCATCAAGTTGAGCCCGAAAGTCAGCCATTCACACACTGTATTCCATTGCACCACAGTAACAGAAGGTTGATATCTGATTCAGAATCCTAGAGCACCAAAAAGGAAGAAATTTACCAGTAAATATAGAGCAGTTTGAAAAAGCAACTTAAGAAATTAAATTTAAAGGCCAGTGGCTGTAAAGTAACAAACCTACAGTATCATTTCAAAGATTGTGGGTTTGATCCTTAGCAGGCTTAAGTTTTGTGGGCTTTTCATTTCAGGCTACAGTAAGTACAGGTTTCCCATCTAAAATGGTCTTCTAAAGAAATCCAAAATGAGTTAAAAGTGTCAACTTGATAGCAACCTGACATGAAGCCTTACAGGACTTTGATCACTTTGCTTTGCTATACTGGTTAAAGTATCACCTGTTAACATTACAAAATATCTGCCTTCTAGGCTTATATTATATTTATAGTGATGATTCTATTCATGATTAAGCTGTAAACATAAGTTTCACATGAAGTTTGAGTCAAAGAAAGTTATTACTTCTTCCATATTTTCATAATGATACAGGTGAGAAAACTGGCAAAAACTTTCTGACCACTGAAGTAAAGGCTGCAGAAAGGAATAATTGAGAATGAGAATGCGTAGTTAGCTTTTCGATGTACCTTTGTAAATGCTGTCTTATGAAAGGTGTGATCAGTTTTTGTTTGCTTATGACCTTGTCCTAGGCTACAGAATACAAACGTTACTAATAGTATAGTCAAGGCTTCATAATTGACTCACCCCCATAATTGACGCACCTTCAATTATTACTAGCAACGATACAGCAGGCCACCTTAACTTTTTGCAGTCATGCAGAATTACATATCTCATGAGTTTGTATCCATTTCAGCTATTTGCTGACTAAATTGTGGTATTTTTTAAGCTTTGAACACCCTCCCCCAGTTTTGCACATTTTTTGGGCATTTGGAAATCTTACACCCTAAAAATAATTACCAACATTACCTCGATATAATAACACTACTCTCTGGGACCAAACCTGTCTGAGCTTAGAGGTTCAGAGCATAGCAAACAGCATCCTAAGTCAATGGATGTATACTAAGGCCTACACTACAGTTAGCTTATATCGACAAATGTGTCAATTTAGGGGTATGAAAGAACTTGACACAGCAGACATTTTGTGGTCAAATTCTGCTCAATTGTACGGTGCATAAGCACAGAACCTTAAATATTTTGAGATCATAACATTTCTGAGGAACTACACATATGAAAAACACATACAGTTGAGTGATTTGGATTTTTCCATGATAGACATCGTTGATCAAATCCTTAAGTGCGTCAATTATGAGCCCACCATGCTACTATTCAGCTATACTTAGTGTAGGCCCAATGTCTACTCGATTATCGATAGGTCTTACTTAGCCTACAGATTAATATGTACACTACGTAGATGTTTGCGAAGATTTTCATGCGAAATGTCAATAGTCAAACAAAGTCCCCCCTCTCCACCAATAATATGTTACAATAGAAATGTCAGAAAACTAACAATTACTAGGCTAGTTGAGGCCTACGTTCAACTGTCATGGCCTAACCCGGCTGCACTACGCTACATTACACTACAGTTGTCAGTTTTCATATACGAATAACGTAAAATACCTGAAGAGTTTATTCATACACACCTTACTACTCGACCATACATTCCCTTCGTCGAAATCGGTTATCTCTACACAAAAGCCGCTGGTATTTGAATTTTTCTACGAAAATTTGTCCGCTATGATGATAGTACTAATAATTATTGATCGCGGTATAGTAGTATTAGTAGTAAGTACGTCGCGCGCCCGTAGACTTTAATATAATTAATTGGTTGCTAAGCAACAACATTGGGAGAGACGATTTCAATGCCGTAAACTGATCGTGAAACTGAAGTATTTAAAAGCGTTAATTGGTACTAAAATACCTGTTTGTCAACCATGTAGCTTAAAATTGAAGTGAAAACTCATTTATTTTACAGTATTACACTCATTTTGTATTTTAGCAAACTTTTACTAGTGAGCAAAATTTATTTATTTTTATGAACTCCTGTTTTGAAATAGTCCAGTCAACCCCTAGACTTGCGTAAAGCATCATATTTACCAACACATCAGGTGCATTGCTACCCCTATACCGTTCGGAGTGTGGTAAGGAAGAATAAGAACCAATACTTCGAGAGAAGGAAATACATGGAAATACAGGTTGTGATTATGTTGTTCAACGTACTGTGTGTTAACGTACCCAAGAACCTGTCCTCCGAGCCTAGAATAAATTCCGCTTAAAATTGACGATTCGTAAGTATAGACAGTTGCTCCGTGATTTCATTGACATTCGAACAGATAATGAGAGTATGAACGGCTCACTAACCTGTAGGTTGTAGTGCATACAGTACCACATCAAGTTGTTTTCCGCATACGTTACTTTCCGCTAATTACTTTCCGCTGAAAAAATTCTTCTGCGGAAAACACCTTTTTTTCACCTTCCTGTATACTATATTTTTCGCATATTTTAGGATACCAAATTCAGGCAGGATGATTAAAATAACATGAGAAAGTATCAAAGAACGTCGATAAAGGATGTCTAGACTGAGTTCATGTCAGAAAAGTTAAGCTGCTTATAATACAGAGGAGGCTTGGGGGTGTGTAATTAGGGATTATTAAAGAAGTATGTGGTGGTCGGCCGATAAAAGGGCAAAGGGACACCCGCGTTATGAAGGATTGACTATCTAATAAAGTATTAAAACTGCGGTCCGCGTAATGATAGTTTAAAAAAAAAAAGTTGTAAAAGGCGGTATCTTTGATTTTCGCTGGAAATGGCTGTATAAGTAAGGGTAAGTCGAACACGCATTTTGCACCACCTTTCTTACGAGTTACATCTAAAATCATGGCCGATTTATCCTGTTACAGTTAACAATCTTTTCCACCTTCCTAAATCATTCCATGTGCCTAATCAATTCAGCAAGTTATTCTGTCCCTTCAAAAAAAAAAAACGTTACTTTCCGCTGAAAAAAACGTTGTTTTCCGCTGACAAATTTGTTTGCGGAAAACACCGTTTTGTTTCAGCGGAAAGTAACGTGTGCGGAAAACAACGGTACCCAAGTACAGTAGTTTGTAGCTGTTTAGCACGTAACGTGCGGATATAAAATATAAACATTAGTTTTAACATACAGAACAAAGCCTCGTAAGGCAAATTTTATGAAGGGTGATATAGTTGCATCAATCTCATACACAGACATGATACAGAAGAAAACTTGATCACACAGACATTTTTACCCATAGGTAGAGAAAATAACAACTGCATTTTGCGTAGTGAGTATACTGGACCTATGCAATATTTTTTTTTTTCATGTGTACATATGTTTTATTTCTTTCATGAAATATCGTGCTTCAATTGATCAGAGATGAAATAGACCTACAGTAGTTAAAGTTAACTTCTAAGATTACTGCTTGATTTTGTGAATATTTCAGCATGCTATGAGTGCTATTTTGTTATAAACTTCACTGAACTTTCAAGGTTACTGATATATTCCTTCCACGAATTCTTTCCTTAGATCTTTCTGCATTGATTATCGCTGCAATATGGCACTAGCAGTACCCTTCCATAGAAGTTACTATGACGACAACTCTGTACCTATGACAGCCCATGAGAGGGACTACCTAGATGGCTCCAATCGACCATATCATACAGCCTTCCGACCAAGACCACAACAAAGCAGATCCTCCAGAAAACTTCCTCATTCTGCATTGGATATGGACATATCTCATCGGATGAGAACATTTGTTCCAGAATCGGTGAAACCACAGCCTTCGTCTCCTTTCAGATTGTGGATTGAGCTTGGATGCCGGGCTCCTCCTTTCCCTCCCAAGTGGGATGAAGGTTACAACAGTAACGTGTGGAGGAACTTTAGCCACGGCGAGGGATATAGGATTAATTCACCGGGACGTCGGATGAACGAGACCATTGCCATTAGCTACCCCTTACAGATTCCACCGCCATCAGAAATGACTAATAGTACGTTAAGTAAATATCTGTCAGAATCCAAGAAAGTCATCAAAGATCGGAAGAGAAAGGAAATAGCCGTTGCAAAGTCACAGAGAGAACTCAAAGAGTTTAAACTATTGAAGCTTCGAAGCCAAATGAGAGTACCGGCCATGGACAGCGACGGAAATATCCTACCTCCACAGAGTATGAAACGTTATGACCACCCTGAAGTCAAGTTACCGGATACCCAAACTGTTTCCTACAGGCTAAAAGAAGAACACGAGAGGGACATTGAACGACATATGCTGGGAACACACCGCACCAGTCCTGCTAGGTTATGGAAATTATCCTTCAAAGATAACAACCCAGAATTTATCAATGTGCAGAAAGAGCAAGTAACTAGATCTTCCCTTACAAAGAGTAGAGAGAGGGTAAGGCCTGTTGAAATATTCTTTAAATAAAGCTCAATTATATTGCTATACATGTATATCTTCTGCAGAACCAATATAATTAATCCAAAAGTGAATTTTTTATAGGCATGTTTAGACATGAGATTGCTGTCCTGTACAGTATGTCCATTGTTGTTCACCTCGTTCTTTCACCATAGCAATGATTTTTCTATTTTTAGAACAATGAACTATGACATTTTGCTATCGGTCCATTTGGTGAAAAATAGATGTTTCTGCATAGAAATTTCATAGACCACAAAAGTGTACAGTACAGCAGCATACCGAACTGTCTCAGATCTGTTAAAGGTTAAAGTGGGGTTATTTGCTTTATACTTTAAATTTTAATTTACTTTACATGAATCTCAAGACACGCCTAACTTTAACTGCTAAGTGAGACAAAGGCTGTTTTTGTGTTAGTGCTACCTGTATCATGACAAGATATTATTGATTGAACAACATCAGCTTCAGGTTAGAAGGATCTGCAAAAGAAGATGTCAGTACGTACTACGTTCAGGTCTGTGTTCTCCACAATGTATCAATTCGTCACTTGAAGTATTATGCTGTTTTAGTGTAGCAATAACCTAACAATACATCTCCATTAATGTACAGCGGTAATTGCTCTCAATTATTTTAGAAAAGTGTCACAAGTTTGTTAATACTGCCACCTTCAAAAGCATTTTTCTGAAAGTTAGCTCATCTTTATTGTCCAATAAAATTCTCAGTTAGGCTTTTGTTTATGGTTTAAATATCAATGTTTACACAGTACCCTATCAACAGTAGTATGTTTGGTTACTCACATTTGAATCAAGCCAGCTTGACAAGTTGTCAAAGTACTACTAATTATACTTCTACTGCAACAGATTGCAATATGATTAGTTACATTCTATGGTACTGTACACTGCTCCACAGTAAAACGATATAATAGTGTACACAGGTGTCGATGACAAACAGACTTAGTGCTTAAGGTTCAGCAAGATCCACCTCTTTGATAGATCTATCATAAAACAAAACACAAACAGCACTAATTTTACCCTGCTTTACAAGATAAAATATCTCTGTGTATTCAACACAGCTTTACTAAATTTATTGATAACATGGCAACAGTATCTACAGCAAAGCATGATGGAAATTTGGGCCATAATTCTGAGATATTCAGAAACTTGTCAGAAATGAACTTTTGGAACAATTGAGGAAATTGAAGAAAATAGGGATACCTACTAAGTTTTATTCACATCCTACTGTTCTGTTTGCAATTTTATATATGTATGGCAGAACAGGTTGTGATAGTCTTGCAATCTGCATTTGAATCTAATGCAATAAAACTGCCCGTGTTAATATTATTTTTTGTAACTATATCATGAGACACAGAAATAAATTGAAAGTACATCTTTAAAGCTGAGTGACTGCTTCTTTCTGTATTCTATGATTTAAGGTCAAATTTGAGGAAATATAAAATGTAAATTTCAAATGTGTACAGTACTAGCTGACTAAATTTTTCCCCAGAGAGATAATAGTGACTTGAGTCAATGACTTCACTAGAGTCAGGAAAAAATCACTGGTAATGAATTGACTCGATGTTCATTGATGTGACTCCTTTACGACTCTGCTACACAATTCAGAAAAACAAAGCATGATGAAATGGTAACTTTGTATTCGTCCTTACTTTTTGTACACTGTGTTATGCCTGGTCACCTTGGTCAGGATAATAGGGGTATTACATAGCGTTATTATAATCTACATGCTCTGATACTCGAATAGACACTGAATTTCACTGCTACTCTTTCATTCAATTATAGTGTAAACAATCTTAATAACGCAAAGAGGTAAACTTCATACAGAGAAACAAAGATAACAATTTGAGGCACCCTCACAAAATATTTCATCAATTGACACAAATTTAAACAGTAAGTTAACTATAAGAAAAGGCTGGCTTTAGAGAGAATTTTCCTTGCTTATTGCATTTGTACTCTAGACCTTTATCAATATATTTTGTCTCTCTGTTGGAGTCTGATTGAGCAAGTCACCAAATCGCATTGTTGAAGGCATTGGTGAGGAAGAAATGCAAGACACCTCTACTGTAACAAAATGCTGGTAGACATTGTACAGTATACTTCTGATAAAAGTCCACTGGAATAACATACATGCACCTTCAAAATGTGAAAAGAACGAAAAATCTATAATTACAAATAATTGCATGAAACGGAAAAAAAGAAATCAAGCATGTCCCTTAATATCTCGGGAGTACTGTAATTCAATAAAACTATATCAAACTTTTCAAAGAAACGAATTTATAATTTATATTGAAAAATCTTAAAATTTGACTCATCACAAACCAATTGTAAAATGATGAATATTCATTTTGCATTAATTAGTTCATTACATCGGTGAGAAGGAAGGAAGAATGATCATATCAGATGTCTATTAATAGTGAGGACATAGAACAAATTGATATTCTCTATGCCTCTAATTAGAATAAGGCTCACTGACATGCTGGATGCAATATGAACATAATATGTTGTAACACATAAATTCACCACATGCAGTCCTAGACAATCATTCAAAATATGTGCAATTTACAAAACAAATTAAGAACATTACATGAATAATATAGCATATATTATGATAGCATAAGAACAGTTATTGTCTAGACCTCTTAGCATCAGACTGAATCAAACTTTTACATGGAAAAAGATTATGTAATTCCAAAATCATATCTTGAAACACCATGATCGACATTCACCTCATGAAAGTCCTAGAATGTCAAACATTTCCAAAGTATAAATTGAAATAAGAAGAAGAAAAATATACTGTAAATCAAATGTCAAAGGCAAGTAACATGTAAAGCTAGTGAGATTAGACGGAAGGAAGGAAGAATGGTGATAACAGCTGATTTTTTATTGCGGATGAGCCATGATGATGCATTCCAAGTAAATCATGTTAATTCAAACCTTAAAACAAAACACACACTTACGAATCAAGCACCGATGTGCAGGCAAACAGTCACACTTTGTGTGCATGCTGCTGCATTAAAAATCATGTTGTCATAAAGAAGTGGGACCTAACCTGTTGTGAAAATTTATTATTTAGCATTATTTAACGTCAGATCCCGTCAACATTTACCCATCATGTAAAAATAATTATATAAAAGGAAATTAAAGCAAACTAAAAAAACCAATCTTCATTACTAAACAGCATGATAGAAATTATTTATGGTGAACAAATCTCTCAACCAACAAATAATTCGAGTTTGGAAGACAAGATCGTTTCGCCAACGGCAAGAGTGAATTGATCTGGGTCCTGATCGCATAGATCTTGTATTAAAACATTTCTTGTTTTTCATTGTCAATGTTTTTGGCTGATTTCAGAGGTGACATATCTGTAAATGTAAGTTCTTTAATAGTACTAATTTATCGACATATTAACCTTATACCATGCACTCAGGTTACACTCGGTAGCGACTTCCTAGAGGCACTATGACATCACATGTAAAGAAGTTGACATTTTCACATGCTATAGTTTTAAATATTTATGAATATTTATGAGTTAGTCTGTACAGTACTTTGCAGTAATTATTTCCATCACATTTCTTTGACTGTCAATTGAATTAGTGTTTCACCTGTTTTTGTACCTAGAGAGTCGATCTTGTGTTGATCCTCGAGCCCTTCACACCTACTGTAAGTTCAACATTCCGATACTGCGAGCCTTAATTTGTCAATATTCTGCTGGCAGGTCATTAAATTAATTAAACTTCCTGAGATTAACTTCCCCACATGTCTTCATGTTTTTCCTTTGGATTGCAGACTTACAATAGGACAAACTGATAGCCCAATGACTTAACATTTAAGATTTGAAACTTCCTAGAGGAAGTGGGGGGGTGATTTGGGAGAGGAATTGTTCATCATAAGTGTCTTTATAACTTACAGTAGTAAAGATGAGGGTTTAATCGCCTTAGAATGATCACGAATTTGTTTTGTTTTTATAGTACCTTCACTGTTTGATCATAAACATTTCTTAACAAGATTTGAATTATTTGGCAAAGAAACACACAAAGCTTAAAGGCAATCATGCATCCTATTCATTCATTCATTTTGATCTGATCAATTTCTTGGATAGTGTGCAATTGCTTTTGACTGACACCAAAGGAGAAGAGGTGACTTTATGAGGGCGCTACTTCTTCTCCTTTTGGTACCTCAGCTGGATCAAGTCCAAACTGCTTCATCTTGATCGCCGTCTCAAATAAGTAGTCGTAACTCTCGCATCTGTCATAGAGAGAAAGAGAGAGACAAGAATGAGATGATGAATGCTGAGAATTAACTTTTCTTTAGCTTATGTGTTTAGCTGTATGTTTAAAGGGTGTGAAGACTCGCACTAAAAGAAACGTCTAATGCCGGAAATTCGACCTAGTTTCGAAAGAGGTGTAACAGAAGTGTTAAACACCACCATTGATCCCAGAAAATACACACACAGCTTGCTGCCGTCGGTAATTAGACACTAGTGTATACAGTCTGTACATACAACTGCGGTCAATTTCATTTTCATTACTGTACTTTCTGCATTTTGTAGCGACACTAACAAAACGTCACTTGCAAGCAACAGAAAATAAACTTTTTCAGATGGCCGCACGCGGTTTGGGGCGAGTCTTCAATGCCTTTAAGAATGTGTTTTAGCTATCGGGTCTAGCTATGTGTTTAGCTCTGTCTTAGCAACGTATTCATGTTAGCTATACGTTTTCAGCTGTGTCAGCTAACTGTGAATCTACGTGTTAGCTTTGTGTTTGGATATGTGTTAGGTCATGTGTTAGCTAGATGATTATCTAACATGAACTACATTACTGCATAATGTGCCCAGCATCCTTCAATGACTTCACTTGTTTTGTTTCATTACAGGTCTCGCACCATACGAACAGTAGCTGCCGCACATGATGAAAGACACATGATTAAAGATATATAAAAATATTTATAACTTACCTTAGTTTTACTTTCTGCCAAGATTCACCCCATACATAGATACTATGTATCTGATTAAAATATTTATAACTTACCTTAGTTTTACTTTCTGCCAAGATTCACCCCATACATAGATACTATGTATCTGACTAAAATATTTATAACTTACCTGAGTTTTACTTTCTGCCAAGATTCACCCCATTCATAGATACTATGTATCTGCCTAAAATATCTATAAATTACCTTAGTTTTACTTTCTGCCAAGATTCACCCCATACATCGATATTATGTATCAGACTTTAAAAATTATAACTTACCTTAGGTTTACTTTCTGCCAAGATTCACCCCATACATAGATACTATGTATCTGCCTAAAATATCTATAAATTACCTTAGTTTTACTTTCTGCCAAGATTCACCCCATACATAGATATTATGTATCAGACTTTAAAAATTATAACTTACCTTAGTTTTACTTTCTGCCAAGATTCACCCCATACATAGATACTATGTATCTGATTAAAATATTTATAACTTACCTTAGTTTTACTTTCTGCCAAGATTCACCCCATACATAGATACTATGTATCTGACTAAAATATTTATAATTTACCTGAGTTTTACTTTCTGCCAAGATTCACCCCATTCATAGATACTATGTATCTGCCTAAAATATCTATAAATTACCTTAGTTTTACTTTCTGCCAAGATTCACCCCATACATCGATATTATGTATCAGACTTTAAAAATTATAACTTACCTTAGGTTTACTTTCTGCCAAGATTCACCCCATACATAGATACTATGTATCTGCCTAAAATATCTATAAATTACCTTAGTTTTACTTTCTGCCAAGATTCACCCCATACATAGATATTATGTATCAGACTTTAAAAATTATAACTTACCTTAGTTTTACTTTCTGCCAAGATTCACCCCATACATAGATACTATGTATCAGACGAAGATATTTATAACTTACCTTAGTTTTACTTTCTGCCAAGATTCACCCCATACATAGATACCATGTCTTCTGACTATGACAGCATTGGTATTAGGATAGTCATCAAGTGCTTTCTCCATTTTGGCCTTTAAAAAGAGAAAAGAAAAAAGAGGAGATTAAATTTACAATATAATAGAAGCTTTTAGCTTTTTGCACCCAACTTTTTATGACTTCCTATAAAAAGAAGAGCCAACTCAGCTATGATATTTCGCATTTTACTTGAGAGTTATTAGTGAGAGAAATTCTGACCAAAGGGAAGACGTCATGTGACAAGGCTTCCATGTTGGCCAGCACGTGCTGTGTTACTGTCACCATTCTTTAAAGGAATAGTTCAGGTGTCACAAATGTTTATCTTATATGAAAAAGGACAATAAAAGAAACCCAACGGTGAAGAAATTATTCAAATATCTTTTTCCATTTAGGAAATATTCAAGTTTAAAGTTCTCTCTGAATGTGTAGAAACTGCTGAAATCAGACTACACGTAGCTGTGACGTCATATCCTCACATTCCTGAAAAGTCTTTGTTATTTCATTAATATTTTGTAAGATTTTATGACCTACAACCAAAAGATACGTTAGGAGATCTCATATGTGTCAAGGGAAGTATTTGAGATTTAACATCTGAAGAATGTTTTTTATATTTATTTTTTAGATTTGTGAGAAAAAAAATGAAATTATTTTTTAATGAAATATATTGACACATGTTAAGGAAGTGAGGATGTGACATCACACCCTCACAGTTAGTCTTTCTACACCAGTCATTTGCAAAGAAATTTTGAAATCTTCAAAGTGTGATATCTCCTGAACAGAGAATGCTATCATGGTAGTTTCTTCACTATTCTGTTTGTCTTTTAAAGCTCTTTCATACAAGATTGACATATCAGACACCTGAACCAATCCTTTAAAAGTGATCTTCTCTCCAAGCCCACCCCTGCCTCTTCCCCCTGCCCCATATGTTAAATGATGTCTTCTGTTTACCTTGCACTACGTTGCAAACTGAATTTTATGTCGTCATTGTAACACAGTCAAATATCAAAGCATATATATATATCAAAGCATCATGTATCAACGCAGTCAAATATCAACTTCGTAATTAGAGAAAACAAATTACATAACTGAATAAAAAAACCACTAAAAATATTAAAAACTGTTGGCATTTCCTCATTAGTCATCTTGTTTCTAGCAGATCTGTTTCTCACAAGCATTTCAATTACAAATTAATCCCCGACTCACTAATAACTGGGTCCGCGTTTTTTTCATTCCACTCCTTCCCTCCCCTGTTTTCCTATTTCACAATTTTTCATACCATAACATAAGCAGTACGCAGGAGCCACGAAAAAATTTCCTTTATTTCAGTGACAGACATTCTGTACCAATTTCATGAAATTTGGGGGAAAGTGACTTTCAGTCAAAACAATACCATATAAATGCTACAACATCTGTTCAGCCACTAAATGGTCATAAAATAACAGCTATATTTACAGATATATGTAATATAAAAATAATTGTCCCAAGACTTCTAAAGCAAAAGGAAACGATACATTTTGCCGTTCAAAACCTTACAAAGAATTTCCACAGGATTGTCAGAATTATGTGTAAGAGTGAGAACAAAGATTAGTGTTAATTTAATGGGAATTTTACTTACAATTGTTTTTGTCTCATCATGTGCATTCTGTATGATCGGCACAACTAGTTCTTCATCATATCTGTGAAAAAGATGAAATTACTTCTACGATTATCAATGCATATACTACACAATACGTTTAGAAAATCTTTGAATAAAGCAATCCAAATCATCTTGAAAATGAGAGGGAAATTTAATTCTGGCATGTGACATCTTTTATTTACTCTCACTGCATCAAGGGCCACCAAAGGATTCGCACATGGTACTCGCAAACAGAGGACTCCAGCTTTGAAAAGAGAAACATTTGCTTTTAATGTTGCTTGAAGCAATAGTTAGAACTGTGGTAGAATATACAATTGTTGTTAAACTCAATTATTGAAAACGAAATAAACTGAAAAAAATGTAATCGACTGATGTCATATTTAGACTTGATCAAGTCTTCAGCGTGACCTGTGAAGGATCATTAAATCTGTGATATCTGTTAAATGGAACAAGATTTTCATTAGTTGTTTGGGAAAACTGTTTTTATAAAAGTCATCTCTATCATAGAGACCATAAATGATGGTAGGATTTTGTGTCTCCTTGAAAACATCTAACAATCCAACATTTACTTTCAAGCAGTGGCGTAGCCAGCATTCTATCGTTAGGGGGGCAAGATTTTTCTTAAGGGGGGCAACCCTGTGATGGTTGATGGTGGCAATTACCAAGGAATATATGAAATTGAATATATTGAGTGGCATCATTGGTCGCTGCAAATGCACATGGGTTGCTAGCGCTTATTTGTAATGGTTATACAACCGGCCAAATTATTGGCACTTATTCTGCAGGACGATATTGATCAAGGGTCTCCGTATGTGGGTATGATGAAGGCCCAAAATTTTTAATATCTCGGTCTGA
Organism: Apostichopus japonicus; assembly: GCF_037975245.1. Classification (NCBI taxonomy): domain Eukaryota; kingdom Metazoa; phylum Echinodermata; class Holothuroidea; order Aspidochirotida; family Stichopodidae; genus Apostichopus; species Apostichopus japonicus. The sequence goes on from NC_092567.1 coordinate 16,367,399, forward strand.
TTACCAAGTTCTGACCTTTTAGAACTCGAAAAAATATAATTTTGAATACATCACTGGATTTCATTTGGGGGGCAAGACTGTAGCACAAAGCAAAGCCCCCTTCTGGCTACAACACAGCTTTCAAGGGATGTTATTAATACTCTATTTCTGCAGAGAAGATGAGAAAATCTCCAACTCACCGGCCACCAACTCCCCTGATCATCTGTTGGTGAGTGATGCGGAATTCATTGCCGGGATATAAAATACTGATGAAGGTGGCAGACGGTGAATGAGTGTGGAAGACAGCACCGGGATCTTAAAAATTCAAATCGATGACGACAAAGAGAAAATATGATTATATTAATTGGCAATTTTCATCATTGTAAATTTCAGAATTTTCTGTGTTCATAATTTGTACTGTGACCCTTAAAGGGTGTGACGACTCGCCCAAAAAGAAACGTCATATGCTGGTAATCTGACCTAGTTTCGAATGAGGTGTAACAGAAGTGTTAGACACCACCATCTATCCCAGAAAATACACACACAGCTTGGGTACTGTTGGTAATTAGACACTAGTGTACAGTCAGTACCATATAGCTGCGGTCAATACCCACAGCAAAGTGTACAAACTATACAGCGATAAACATCTCAGGTCCAGCTAAAGATACTGTAACAAGGTATCATATTTCATTACTGTCTGCATTTTGTAGGGACACGAACAAAACTTCCCTTGCAAGCAACGGAAAGTTAACTTTTCAGATGGCAGCAGGCGGTTTGGGGAGAGTCTTCAATGCCTTTAAGTACACCAAATTCACACTACAGGTATGACATATCTCTCAGTCAATTGCAATAAGACATTCGTCTCTAACGAACATCGGTCTGCCTTTTGTTTATGGCTAGTTTCCAGATTGTCCATCAGCATCGTTGGTACTTCAACACCTTCACAATTAAAATACCCATCTTTGTTTTGTAAGACTCAAGTAGAATAAACCTGTTATACTTTTGTTTTTCATGAACATCACAGTCATGTCAATGTCAAGGAGGAAAATGATTGCATCTTCACAAATTACAAAAAGGCTCATACATCTTGAAATCAAAATAAGAAGATAATGTGAAAGCCCTTCGCAAGCTTGCGAACGCTCTTGATGAACTACATACAGACTTGTCGGGTGATTGACTAGTTCAAGCTTCCTCTTGTGCCGTTCGGCCAAACAGAAAAAAAATAATAATTGCCTAACAAAACACAAGTTAAGTTGATCTTTAAATCAATTTGTTTGACTCGAATCATGTGACATTTTGTAATTCAATTTTTATATCATCATAGACAAGCATGTGAATAACTCATGCTAACAATGTGCTACAGCTGGTGATTTGATGTCAACAGTAACCCAAAATCATAGATGGTAATAAAACTCTTGATAACGACATCTGGTCAAGTGCCACAAAACTAGAAAAATGCCGATATGACAAGCTCTCCAGCCTCTCTGTTGATTCTGGCAACTGGTGCGGAGAGCCAATGGGGAATCTTTCTTAAACTACAGTTCTCCCTCAAACTTCATCAAATCCCATAACTATGATGTCCAAGATGGATGGCAGGTCAAAATAAGATTAGATTAGATCAACTTTATTAAACCACGAGGGTACTTGTATGCTTATATAAAACAGGATATGAGATACCAACATTAACATATGAAGACCTTAAACGTACAGACTCAGTACAGTATCAAACAAATGTAAGAATATGAAAAAATAAGACATTTTTAAACAGGATTTGAGATAAAAACATTAACATATGAAAACCTAAAACGTACAGTATCAAACAATTGTAAAGAATATGAAAACATAAGACATTTTAAAACATGCAGTAAACCAATATACAAGATGTGAATGCAGTGCAATGTTTATACAATATACAATAGATGTTAAACTTAGGCACATCACTGACCTCTCTTTTGGTAGGCTGTCATCATAAGCCTGGCACACTGGCTTCGACGTAGTTTCTTCTCCTTTGGAGGTCCATCTAACTCGTCTCCGTTCAGGTTTGTAACGAATAGATCATCGGGCTGCAAGTCAATGTAAGAAGTATATACATGGACAGATGAAGTACTGTATTGCATTGAGGATGTCATCCACTTTCATCAGTTCATTAAAGTGACTGGACCATAAAGTCTAATATTACAGAGACAATAGGTCAGTTCCTCACATGTAACAAAAAAAACTCAAAAGGAAAAACAAAACATTTTAATGGTCTCATTATGACATGGTTCACAATCATAAATACTTTGTCACTGAGATGGCTCTGTTGGTTATGTCAACTCAATAACAATTCTGTTGGTTGAGTAAATAATTAGAATTTAGAAAACAACATTTGGATTAAACATTAACATCAAGGCCTGCATGTATGGAGGTGGTAAGTCATCCAAGACTTAGCATTCTAAAGGAGCTTTCCAGAATTTTAGCATGTTTAAAGGTGTGTAAATGAATTATCTTATTTGTCTTCGACTCTAACATATCACAGCAAAAATTCTGAATAAAGTCATACATTCAGCAAAATATTCCAAAATCCTCACATTATACAAAGTCACTTTTGATCCTTTGGAATAGTTCCAACTTTTATCGTATTGCCCACTGCCACCCTTATCTACCTCTTGAAAATCCCTACCCCTCCCCTTCCCCCTGGACTGTATTATTCCTTTTCCTTATTTTGTTTATACCTATTCCTTATCAGAAGCAAAAAGATACATGTGATGCTAACCTGAACTCTTTCTTTTTGAACCCCAGATGGTGTTACATAGATTTCATTTCTGTGAAAGGCAAAGAAATAGAAATAATATTGAAAACAAAACAGATAAAAAGTAACGACAGAAAGATATGGTATTACTAGACTTCTAGTTTTGCTGTAGAGGCAATCGGAGGCATTATGTTCCACTATCCAGTCATAGGATGGTAGAAAACTTACTATACATTAAAGGAGACAAATGTCAGGTATTTAAAAAAGGGGTGCCACATACAGAAACACATGTTGTCTACCAACAGCTTACACTAGTAGTAACAGAAATATGGCAATCTTTCCCAAGGTAATGGTCAAAATTTGGAATATTTCCTGGATTAATGCCAGTTGACTTTGCCATTTGTCAGTAGGGGAAAACTAGGCACTGACAATTTTTCTGCTAGTAGATGTCAAGAACAATAAGACAGGGTACTGTTAGTAACGCCCATTATCAGAACAATAACACATGGTATTGTAAGTACCGTCCATTATCAGAACAATAACACATGGTACTGTTAGTACCGCCCATTATCAGAACAATAACACATGGTACGGTAAGTACTGCCCATTATCAGAACAATAACACATGGTACGGTAAGTACCACCCACTAGCAGAACAATAATGCATGATACTGTAAGTACCACCCATTATCAGAACAATAACTCATGGTACTGTAAGTACCAACCATTATCAGAACAACAACACATGGTACTGTAAGTACCGCCCATTATCAGAACAATAACACATGGTACAGTAAGTACTGCCCATTATCAGAACAATAACACATGGTACGGTAAGTACCACCCACTAGCAGAACAATAATGCATGATACTGTAAGTACCAACCATTATCAGAACAATAACACATGGTACTGTAAGTACCAACCATTATCAGAACAACAACACATGGTACTGTAAGTACCGCCCATTATCAGAACAATAACACATGGTACGATAAGTACCACCCACTAGCAGAACAATAATGCATGATACTGTAAGTACCACCCATTATCAGAACAATAACACATGGTACTGTTAGTACCGCCCATTATCAGAACAATAACACATGGTACTGTTAGTACAGCCCATTATCAGAACAATAACACATGGTACTGTAAGTTACGCCCATTATCAGAACAATAATAATAATAAGACTTATAATGCGCACACACCACTCAAAGAATGTTCATGGCGCAAATGACAATGAGAAATGATACAAATAATACAGAAAAATACAAAACAATGACAGAAGAAAAACTTAATGGTATGAGATCATATAAAAGCTTTTGTCATTAAGTGGGATTTTATGCTCTTCTTAAAGTTAGAGAGAGTAGATGTTTTTCTGATTTTTAAGGGAAGTTGGTTCCATAAGTGAGGGGCAGAAACAATAAATGACCTATCCCCCCAAGAATGTTTGGACTTAATTTCAGATAATAAAAATTGAGAGCTGGAACTTAGATTACGAGAGGGGACATAAATATGTAATAAGTCAGAAATATACATTGGATCATGTCCTTTAAGTGGTTTATAAACAATAAGGAGAATTTTATACATAATACGATATTTTACAGGTAGCCAGTGCAAGTTTTTTAAGACAGGGTGGATATGACAATACTTATGAGAATGAGTTACAATACGTGCAGCTGAGTTTTGGATTAATTGGAGTCTATGAATCTGTTCATGTGGAAGACCGAGGAGTAAGGAATTGCCCATATCCAACCTTGAAGTGATAAAAGAATGTACAATTTGTTCAGTTGCCTTATCATTTAAATAGTTTCGTAATTTGTAGATGCCTCTGAGATGAAATGCAGCAGAACTTGTTATTTTGGAAATGTGGCGTTTCATAGACATACTGGAATCGAAAATTACACCAAGATTACGCGCATGAGTGGAAGGGCGAACCTGAACATTACCAATTGATATGAATGGAATATTAATTTTAGCAAGCTGATGACAAGAACCAACAAGAGCCCAAGGGCACTGTGGTTCCTTGCTTGGGGTATATGACAATACACATCATATTATCAAGCAAGATTGGGCTGAAATAGTCCAAGTAATTGTCCTACATGTTCCCATAAAGTAACCAACACTATAGCCAACACTTTTGTGATCACAAAATGTGATCTGATTTTTTATCAAAAGGCACTTTTGAGATCTATAAATGGCATCGAAAATGTAAGAAATATAAGAGACCTACAAGCGTGTCAACAGATATGATAACAATGGTGACCTCAGATGACATGACCTTTAAGTTTCAAAATGTTCCACCACCCCATTCACAACTTGTCCCAAAATATCAACCATGTCACACCATGGCATTGAGATTTAATTGCATTAAATGTCAAAAAATTAACTTTTGAACTTGTATGTAACTTCACACACAAAGGTCACCCGGAGGTCAACCAATTGACATTTTTGATCGGTGAGACCTAAATAGAGCATGACTGTAAAAATTCAAACATTTTTTCTTTGCCCATTTTCTCCCCCCATGATACTACTTTTTTAACATTAGCTGACCTTTGGTGACCTTGGATCACATGACCGTTAAGTTTGAAAATATTCCCCTATACCATTTGCAACTTGTCCAAAAAAATCAACCTTGTCACACCTTGGCACTGGGAGTTATTGCATTAAATGTCTGAAAATTAACTTTGACCTCAAATAACTTCGCACACGAAGGTCAAATGGGGGTCAACCCATTGACATTTATGATCAGAAGGTACCTTTAACATCTGAAAATAGCATCGAAACTGTAAAAATTCACAAAACACGAAAAGGTCACCAGAGGTCAAATTGAGGTCAAGGGTCACCCAGATGCGGGTCGACAATTAGATTACATTGAAGCAACTCCCAACCCTAACGGACAATTTGTTCTCAAGTTGTCGCAAAAATACTAGTTTTTTATCATTAATTGACCTTTGGTGACCTTGTATCACATGACCCTTAAGTTTGAAAATATTCCCCTATACCATTTGCAACTACTCCAAAAGTATCAACCTTGTCACACCTTGGAACTGGGAGTTATTGCATTAAATGTCTGAAAATTAACTTTGACCTCAAATAACTTCGCACACGAAGGTCACACGGGTGTCAACCTATTGACATTTATGATCAGAAGTTACCTTTAACATCTGAAAATAGCATCAAAACTGTAAAAATCCACAAATCACTAAAAAGGTCACCAGAGGTCAAATTGAGGTCAAGGGTCACCCAGATGCGGGTCGACAATTGGATTACATTGAAGCAACTCCCAACCCTAACGGACAATTTGTTCTCAAGTTATCGCAAAAAATACTAGTTTTTTATCATTAATTGACCTTTGGTGACCTCGGATCACATGACCGTTAAGTTTGAAAATATTCCCCTATACCATTTGCAACTTGTCTCAAAATATCAACTGTGTAACACCTTGGCACTGGGAGTTTTTACACTAAATGTCTGAAAATTAACTTTGACCTCATATAACTTAACATACAAAGGTCACCTTGGGTCAACTTATTGACATTTTTGATTGATGAGACCTAAATTAGAGCATCAAACTATAAAAATTCAAACATTTTATTCTTTGCCCATTTTCTACCCCCAAAATACTAGTTTTTTGACATTAATTGACCTTTGGTGACCTCGGATCACATGACCGTTAAGTTTGAAAATATTCCCCTATACCATTTGCAACTTGTCCAAAAATATCAACCATGTCACACCTTGGATCTGGGAGTTGTTGCATTAAATGTGTGAAAATTAACTTTGACCTCGTATAACTTCGCACACGAAGGTCACACGGGTGTCAACCAATTGACATTTTTGATCGGAAGGTACCTTTGATATCCAAATCTAGCATCAAAACCAAACATTTTCTTTTTTGCTCGTTTCCTCCCAAAATAAGCACATTTTTTCTAATGTGACCTTTGACCTTTTGACCTTGGTTTCAGATGTAGTTTAATCTCCTGATTCCAAAAAACAAAACGAAAAGTCTGTACAACCATCCTAACTCCGACCGAAAAACTTTGACCCCATATAACTTCGCACATAAAGGTCACACGGGGTCAACCTATTGACATTTATGATCAGAAGGTACCTTTGACATCTGAAAATAGCATCGAAACTGTAAAAATCCCAAAAACACGAAAAGGTCACCAGAGGTCAAATTGAGGTCAAGGGTCACCCAGATGCGGGTCGACAATTGGATTACATTGAGGCAACTCCCAACCCTAACAGACATTTCGTTCTCAAGTTATTGCAAAAATACTAGTTTTTTATCATTAATTGACCTTTGGTGACCTCGGATCACATGACCGTTAAGTTTGAAAATGCTCCCCTAACCAGTTCACAACTTGTCCCAAAATATCAATCTTGTCGCACATTGGCACTGGGAGTTATTGCAGTTTTAATATTTTCGGTTTTTGGACCATAACTGACCTTTGGTGACCTTTGTGGGCACCAAAAACAATAGGGCACACCTTCTCTATATGGCGGATCTATAGTCCAAGTTTGGCCTCAATCCAACATTCCCTTATTGAGATAGAGCGTACCCAAGCAAGTGTCACAGACACACACACACACACACACACACCCATACACACATACATACATACACACACACACACGCCAACCTGACTGCATAGGTTCCTTTTGCTAAAGCAAGGAACCAAAAAGCAAAAGCTCAGTTTTTTCTTCATTAAGCTTCAAAAAATTACGTCTCATCCACAAACGGATATCATTTATGCAACTCTCAAGGCATCTGATGGCTTTAACACTCTCATCTTGAGAAGGACTGAAATCAATGTAAATCTGGGTATCGTCTGCATAAACGTGATATGAAATATTGTGCTTCACCAAAATTCTACGAATTGGAAGTGTATAAATAGGGAACCACTGAGGTCCAAGGACTGAACCCTGTGGAACTGAATAATCCAATAACACATGGTACTGTTAGTAACGCCCATTATGAGAACAATAACACATGGTATTGTAAGTACCATCCATTATCAGAACAATAACAATGGTAGGCACCGCCCATTATCAGAACAATAACACATGGTACGGTAAGTACGTACAGTAAGTACCGCCCATTACCAGCAAATATTGTTGGACTGTTCTCATACCTGTACATTAACTGATGTGTGCTGTAATTCGGGAAAAAGCCAGAGAGAACTCGAATTTTGACAGCAGCACTTTATTAAGCACCGACAATTTTTAATACCATGTGGCCAAGGATGGGAAACAAAGGCAACACATAAAACTGTCACCAACTACTGCAAAAACGCAGTTTTACATTGACAAGACAATTAAAGTCTTCTTTCATTTGACAACTAACCCTTCTTTAATGGAGAGAGCACCACCAGATCCTGTCATCCAACCAAGATCATAAAATAAACGACACAATTCTGGAATCAGATGTCGCGGATGTTCCTGTGGAAATTGGACATAAATGAAACTTCAAACTTCAACTGAATGAAAACGATTTTTGTCAAAAAGTAAAGACCTTGAATTAATTTTTTGACATAACATTTAACCAGCATTGTTTCGTTTGAGTAATCTGCAGAATAGTCAAAACCGTAGATGGGCAAAGCATACAGTAGTAAGCCGAAACATTTCCTATGGCCTGTGAGGCTTTTAGAACAGTCCTGATGAATGATATAGCAAAGAAAAAAAACATGCAAAAAGAAATGATACTCTATATCCTGTCAGTTTGCATGAATTCTAATATTTTGATATGACCAAAATGCAAATGGCAATTTAGATATCATGATTTTTAACATATATACTGTAACTTTAAAAAAAAACAAATTTTCTTTCTTCAGTGTTGAGGAAATGAAATGGTATAACATACAAAATTTTACACTTCAGACCAGTGCAACTAAATGTTGAGCCCATCCCTGGTCCATCCAAAGATTAAAATGAACAAGACCATTACACACTGCTCCTCCAAAAGTACTTTCTGTTTAAAATGTAAAGTATCATGGTCATTCACCTGAATCATGTTTCATAGTTAACCCTAACAAAATTAATATTTTTCTTCATAATTTGAGGTCAAGTCAGATTTTTATACCTACAGTACAAGTAGAGTAACAGTAGGTAGTACAGTTAGAAGAGTACAGATTCAGTGCTACTGTATAAAGTAGCCTACATGCAATATAGTAGAAAACTTGGTTTCATTATATTTTTAGTCTTGCTTCACTTTACAGTAGTCACAATCGATAGAATGGCTGCACAGCACAGCTAAAACACGGACCAAAAAATGTGATGGTGGAAAAATGGTATAAAGATACAAATTTGATAGAATGCGCAACCACATGGAGGTTATGTTCCTAGAGTAGTATAGGAGAAATACTTTGCTATGCAGTACCTTGTCATAAACATTATTGCTACTCATGTTGGTGAGTCTGTGTTTTAAACTACTCTGGAATAGGAAGTCAATGTTCTCATTTCTAGGTATCCCTTAACAGTTATTGTAGACCCGGCTCCACCAACAGAAATAGAACAATTGCTGAAAGCAAAAGAGAAAAAAAGGACAGGGTTAAATATTTGGCAACCATCTTTATAACAAGTTGCTTCATTTCATGTTTTTGATGGTTGTAGGAATTAACCAGGAAATGCTATTAAAAAGTAGGACACATACAGTTTATAGTACAGTATCAAATAAGAATGGATATGTAGAAATAACAGAATAAAATTGGAAAATTAGTGGGCAAAACTACAGTATGACAATGGCTACTTAGTCAAATGAAACTGACATATCATTAACAAGAGGTCTTCCAAATTATGGCATTTGATCGAATTATCATTACGATCTTAATATTATTAGTATTTCCACAATGGAACCCACCATCACCCAGTGAGTATCCCACCTTATGCATAATTTTACCCATAGTACAGTACCAGGAAATAATTTAGTATATATTTGAATTTTGTATTGTTTGTATTTTTTTTCTGTGTACACAAACTGCCAATACTGTACAGTACATCATTGCATTTGTGTAGCTCTTCACTCATTTTACATCTATAGCAATTTAGATGTGATTCCAGATGAATTATGCCCTTGGTACTTCAGTACAGAAAGTGAAAACCCACATTATCAGTTTCAATATCAGTTTCAGTATCAGTCAATTGCTACTTTTGTTTTAGACTGCCATTGAATAGGAAGAAGTTATTACCCACTTCTTATTTCAAGTTTAAGCCAAATTGGGGCCAGCCGAAATGGTTATGAGCCAAAGATTACAACAACAAATATGAAGAGAGACTGAATTGTGGCAATCTTTCCTGATTTTACTTTTGCAGACATGTAGAGCTTATATTATAACTCAAAGGTCTTGGTAAATGAAATCTGGTTTCTTATTTACAAAGAAATGTATGGTTTAACTTACCATCCTTAAGGCAAGCCTATTGTAATGACAATGTACAGTAAGTTATATTGATCACAGATGCAGGCAAGGGCCTAGGGTCGCCTACTCCTATTAGAATCTACTGTATACATATCAAATATCAATCCGCAGGGATGTTCTCCTTCAGGAAAAGTGCCAAATGCAGTACGAGACCATCTTTTTTGATACAGTATTAATCATGATCTCTTTTCTTGTGGCTTGCATATTGAAGAACATGAATGTGAGTACAAGTGGTGAAAAAAATTGAGGCAATTTTAGACTCCTTTAGGCCTCTTGGGAGCAGTGTACAGTACTGTACAAAAATTGTTAACTACTGAGTGTAGAGGTTTGTTGACTAATAGTACTTCAGGCTCTGATAGCAAAAAAATCTACATGGTCATGATACAGAACAAAGATGGTGCCATGAAAGGCCAACTTGTCAGCTATCCAGTGATGGGTAGCGTTTAGCTAGTGAGAACTTCTATCTAGACTAAGAGTAAGACTTAGACTAGAGACCAAATTACTTTTGTGATTTAGTGTGTAAGTCAATGGGGCTTTTAATGGGCGTATGCTACCCTAGGCCTAGGCTAGGCCTACAGTACTGTAGGTGACCCTTACTATTACGTTAACTTATTGGGTCGTCTTAAGTATATACTCAAGTTAGAAAAGAAAAAGCTATCACTTTGTCGATACCTTTATGCTTGGTTACACTAAAACGTCTACGAAGATGCCTAATACCATTTGGTTAAGCTGCTTGATCGTTGTGCACATCCAAGGCAAGTGCGTGTGATAAAATGGTTCGTGAAACAGGTACCACGCCTGTCAGGTGACAAGGGCGTACATAAATATTACAGTTACCTACACAGAGTAGGCCAACCTCTTGCAAGACACATGTAACCGCATAGGCGTGGGGGGGGGGGGGGGGGCTGGGGGGTTGCAGCCTCCCAACCATATTTTTTGGTGAAAATTCGGGCAATATTCTGAGAATTTTTCGGGCACCTACTGGAAGAATAATAATTTGCAGTGTGTTTTTCATTTTTTGTAGGTGAAACTTCGGCAATATGCTGAGAATTTTTTCGGGCACCTACTGAAAGAATAATAATTTGCAATGGTTTTTCACATTTTTTGGTGAAAATTCGGGCAATATGCTGAGAATTTTTTCGGGCACCTACTGAAAGAATAATAATTTGCAGTATGTTTTTCAAGTTTTTTGGTGAAAATTTGGGCAATATGCTGAGAATTTTTCGGGCACCTACCAGTGGCGGAGCGTCCATACAGTCAGAGGGGGTGGATGCCCCCCCCCCTGACGGACTCAAATGGACTGCTTGCGCCCTTTTCAGCTTTTTACCACTTTTTTACTTATTCGCGATTATTGACTTTTTTATTGCCCTCTGAAATACCTATTGACATTTGTCACATTTTGTTGGTGCAATTTTCTGACAAATGGCGATGACACCTATTTATTCTTCGTTAATCTGCAAAATAGCAAGGCCTGGAAAGGGTCATTTCCGGCGATCTAGGGAGTATCTTTACTCAAAAAAATGTCTGTACGCTCCGCGCCAACCCGTGGTGGCGCTCCGCTTAGATAGTGTCGAAAGCGACCGTACAGACCATTCTCTCCCGCCTGACCAATACCCCTAGCTCCGCCACTGGCACCTACTGAAAGAAGAAGAATTTGCAATGTATTTTTCAATTGTTAAGCATATATTATTATTATTATTATCATTATTGTTGTAACGACTTCCCCAATAATTATAACAATATGGAAGGTTAATAACACGGAAAATGATTGTACGTTATTGGCATGTGATGTAATAACGGAAGAATACCTATATGATATGCACATTAACATGTGGAACGCGCGCGGAGCCCGCGAAAAATTTTGGTATATTTTTCGGGCAAGCCGTTACAGCCCCCCCCCCAAATCAAATGAGGCTCATACGCCTTACAGTAACCCCATAAAGAAGTATACTTCCAATTCACCTTTCTGGCTACTTCCCGAGCACCAAGTCATACAGCGACCCCCGGGCTTCTGCCCTTCATTGTTTTTGATGAAATTGGCACGTGAAGCATTTTTCTTGTCTAGGACATTTCACATGTGAATATTTAATGTACTGTGACAGTGCAGACAAGATTTTGTAATATAATGCTGCAGAATTTGCTAGTCCAGCAAAGATTTAACACTCACGTGGACCTTGTTACCTTGACCTGACCTGAAATAAACTGTAAACTTCAAAAAAGACAAAAGGGTTGTTGTATTCACCAGCCTATCATATGAATAAAGAACTCAGTGTTATAGTATAGTGTGAATTTCCTTTAAGATTTACTTTGAGAGTTCAGTGCATACAAGGTGGAGGAAGTTACGGATTTTGACCTTTGTTGATCGATCTAACAAAAACTTTGACCTCCAATAGAATTGCTATAATTCATCAAGGTGGATCCATATACAAAGTATGGCATTTTTCAAACCTTACTTTTCTAGTTACAATATTCACAGTTTTGAGATTACGACCATACATCAAAAAACGTTTAGTGCCTACACAGATAACAAAATAGGGTCCTTCCACTCGATGGTTGATTGACATACAAAGTAGGAATTTTATCCAAGTTCTACTTTTAGATTTACAATATTTACATGCGGCAAATAACATTTATACGTTACAGGAAACAGTAGGGTTCTTACACACGCTTTGATCGTTTAACAAGTATCAGGGTCTCCAAAGAATTGTTTTGGTTTTACTATGTGCCCCCCCCCACCAATTGATAAAATAACCTTAAGCTGCCCTTATTTGAAATGTCTATTCAAATATATGTAGGTTCTCTGGATAGTGAATATAGTAACAGATCGGCTATACAGTGTCGCACAGGGCGCCAGATATAGAGGCCCCTTTATTCATTTCATAGTACCACGTACCATGTCTCACATGTAGGCCTACCTCCTTGCTAAAAACTGTGAATTTCAGCAGATGGCAGATTTTGTTAATAGACAGTGGCGTAGCTAAGGAGGGGGGTGGGGTCAAGGGGCACGTGCTCCGGGCGCCGGGCTTGAGGGCGCTGAAATGGGAGAATGAGAGTAAAAATATAAGCACTTTTTAGAAAAACATAACGAAATTGATGTATGTCGTCAGGCATGAATATTTTCCAGTTACTAATAAAAAGCTGTATCTAGTTGTTTTTATTGGCAAATTTATAGATTGTGACTTCTTTTCAGTCCATTTCGACCGTTTTCTCTTTTTTTTTATCCTGTTCTGTAATGACTACTTGTGAACAGAAATCTCGGGCATTTCAGTATACTGTCCCAAGGATAGATTTCGAAAGGTGGAAATATATACCACGACGTCGAGCGAGACTATCTGCTTTGGCACTCCTTGGTATTGAGCGCGATGAAGCAGGTAACATTTAACCCGGGGCGTAGGAAGGTACTTTTGAGTGGTGGGGGGGGGGGGCGGCTGAAGAGTGATGGCCGGCCTGGGGGGAGGAGTCTAAGGGGAGGGATGTCCCCCTCCCCTTTGGATTTTTTTTGCATTTCCGGGTGGCCTCAGATGCAATTTGGTGCAATATAGCAAACTTCAACACCCACTCCAATTTGTAAATAATTTTGCATTTTCACCTGGCCTTAGATGCAATTTGGTGCTCCAAATGAGAATTTGTTCTCATTTGGAAATTAAAAAGGGGTTTTGTGACTTGCGAAGTGGGGGGGGGGGCGCCCACCATATTTTACACTGGGGGGGCTGGCGCCCCCAGCCCCCCGGTTCATACGGCCTTGCATTTAACTGAGTCTTTGATCATGTTATGAACTTATTTGATGATGCAAAGGAACGCAAAATGCAGTTGCGAGTTTAGACAATGTTACAAATCTTAACAATTTTACAGCTTAAGAAAATAGTAAACTTGTATACAAAGTTGCAAACATCGTAATGCAGTTTCAATAGTAAGAAAGAACCTACTATCTATGAGAGAATAACGGGTTTTGAATGATTTTATTTAGACAGTTTACTTGTTTTTACAGTGCATGGTACGGTACGAATATGCTTAAGGCCCAAGGGCGTAGGAACCGGGGGGCTGGGGGGGCGCCAGCCCCCCCCCAGTGAAAAATGTGGAGGGCGGAAGTATCATTCCGCCCCCCGCTTCGCAAGTCAGAAAACCCCTTTTTCATTTCCAAATGAGAAAGAAAATCTCATTTGGAGCACCAAATTGCATCTAAGGCCTGGTGAAAATACAAAAATAAGTTTACAAAATGGAGTGGGTTTGAAGTGTGCTATATTGCACCAAATTGCATCTGAGGCTACCTGGAAATGCAAAAAAATTCAAAAGGGGAGGGGGACACCCCCTCCCCTTAGACCCCTCCCCCAGGCCGGCCATCAGTCATCAGCCCCCCCCCCCCCACTCAAAAGTACCTTCCTACGCCACTGTTAAGGCCTATACAACCAATATCAATTTATTTCACAATATTATAATTATAATTGGGGGCGCAATTTTCTACCCTTGAACCCGAGCGCCAAAACCTCTAGCTACGTCACTGATCTAGCTCCATGATCTGCATATTGCTTAACCAAAGTCGGTTTAAACTAGCGATTCAATTTAGGCTCACATCTTCATTTTTAAAACTTATGTAGCTATATTTTTAAATGAAAGTTGTGTATAAGCATTTAACCTAACCAAACTACGTTAGCTAAAAATAACTCATAGCTTTCATGATACCACAAGCGATCGCCTCTAAGATGGCGAGGCCTACGTAAAGGTTACAAATTAACAAGAGTAAATTTTAATCCACTAATTATCATACCGACATTGTAACGTTTACATGTGTACCCAGGTGCCCACTTGCGGATTTTGATGTTAATGTTTGGTTGCATAATGAGGCTTTGAAACTGTCTGCGATCGCACTAATGCAAGCAAAGTCCAAAATGTACGGCTTGATACAGAGGTTTACACCAGTAAGACTGTACAAGCGCGTCATCGAATCATACGGAGTATTATCATATCCATATACTGGATTCAACTTTAATCAGTTAGCCCTTGAGTTGCAGAATTTTCACAGCAGTAAAACAAATATATCCATTTTATGAATGCAAATATATCGGCTGGTAAACAGTTGATTGCTATTTGTGGTATGCCTTTACAGTGACTCATCTCACCTTTAAGTAGTTTCACTTTGTCTTTAGTTGCAACTCTGCAATACATATTTAAAAAAATCACGTATGAAACCATGGTCCCTTTGCAGCGGAATATGTAATTTGGCTTATTCGTTAATTCGGCGAATGTCGATTTAAATCAAATGCAACATCAATAAATTTCTTTAAAAAAGAGTACAGTTATATTTCCTTTTTTATTTAAAGAAACCATTGAAGAGACAATTTATTTTGTTGTTGAGAAAATGTCATAACTATACAAAGTTTCAAAGTTCCCAATGATAAAAGGGATAATCAATATAATGGTTATGTATAAGTATCACATTTAAAACTATATAAGATATAGATATGTATAGGTTATACAAGTTCGAATGCAGAAACAAAGCAATTGCATGTATACGTTATGTTTAAATATCGAAACTACATTGTAAAAGTTTTTTTTCATTATACAGAAATGAGGGTTTAGCGATCTCCAGTAAGTACGTGCAATAAAGACATGCATGATATGCGAATCTGTTTTATGTAATTAAGTGATCATATTCAATTTGAATATTAAGCAAAATTATTCTGCTAAATTTTGCATTAATTATAAAGGCTATACGCTACTTCATAATATCACGTGACTAATTTTGTTCTCCGCAATGTTGGATGGAAAATGTTGGCACTACATGTCAAATTAACAATGATATGGTTGCCTGCAATATGCCAAAACGAAAAACGAATTTGTGCATTTTCCGGAAGATAGTCATCTCAGTGACGACACAAAAGCGATAAGCTGAAAAATTTCTGGTATATGAGGCTTGGTGATCCGCATTGAATACCAGAGCGCCATGTAATGAATAAATTACAATAATATCTAAATATTGGCTACGACGCTTATATTCGGGAACAATATAAGCCATTGTGAGAAGATGTTACAGGTGGAGAAGTGATTCAAGCAAGCTGTTCTGGAAAATAATTTAAGCTATTAACATCAGCCAAGAGACTGAAAACTGAACCCACGTTATCCTACATGGAGTAACTAAAGCACTTTTTATTGCACCCGCCCTACTAGAACCAAAACGTCACGGCCAGAGGCACTGAAAAACCAACCCCCTCTCACAAACAAAACTCACAACTCACTCAAGCCAAATAAAAGAGGCCCACAGACCAGCGGAGACAAACACCCCACCACATCCCACATAACTTTCAAAATGCTACAAACCGACGACCAGCCTGCATCGAAACAAAACACCCCTCCCCCAGCAGAAGAGCGCCCGAAGAAATCAGCCCAAGATTAACGGCGAAAATCAACTTCAACCTGAAGGCGAATGTCACATTTCACCGCCTCCAAGACTGCATGCCAAGGAGTACCTTTCCCTTAAAACACATCTATTCCTCCTTATATATTTTGTTCTCAAAATAACAGCCTGGATACAAGTAGAACGGCATAAGACACCAACAGAACAAACTAGAAGGTCTACACCATACAATACAAGCCCATGTCGTACCGACCATGTACGGTCTAACGCTACGCGGTCGTTCAAGTTCTGAAGCCACCCCCACAACATTGAAACAAAGGAACAATGCCAAAAAAACAAAAGATGAGCGTACTCTCTAGGCTGTCACAGCCAGTCCCTGGGCACATCCTATCATCCAATCGACTTCTGCCTAGTGTTTTTAAATATCTCTTAACAATTACGATCGAATTTGCATATCTACTACCGTAATGCCATGTCGGGTCAAATAGACAGGTTCGATATAATTACGCCGTCTGATTTAAACCGCGAAACTGAAACTGAAACTAAACCTGGCTTTGTTTGTTCACGAAAGCAATACAATAAAATACAGAATTTTTTTTTTTATCTGAACACCACAATATCATATCAGTTCCACGTAGCTCATCTGTTTCAAATCAACGGTAATGGTTACTGGATGAAATTCGTAACTCTCATCATGAATCTTCACGTTTTCTTTGTGTTTCTGTTTGGATTGATTGCTTTATGCAGAGTAGGTAAGCAAAACATTATAATATATAAATTCATTTTTACTTGTTGCGTAGAACTATTACCATAGTTATTCTTTATTGAAACAGTGCAATATCTAATGAACAAGCTTATTTTGCCTATATAACCATTCTCATTTTGACCTAGCTACTTTATTGTCAATTAGTAATCTCAATCTGTAATAAATATCTCTGTGGCTGATCACCCCCTTATGTTCGAAGCCTCATTGGTCCAATTAATCCAATACAGAAAAGTCTGCATCGTACCTATCAGTACCTACCTGGCAGTATTTCATTGTTTCATTTGACAGTTATGATCTTTTCTCGTGCGTATTTGGGGAACTAAATTAACGTTTAAGGTATCTCATCATACTTCCTTTACAGGCGACTTTAATACCAAAATGGTGACAAAGCGAATAATGAACTCAAGTGCAAGGCAATGCACTTTCTAAAGTGATTTGGTACAAACATTTTGTAGGAAAGAGCATTTGATGGAAACGAATTTGTACGAATCTGTTATTAGCAATTAAGTTGCACGGTGTTCATCATAGTGACAAGTCTAGGTACCCTGAACCTGGAGTTATCATGTTGCGGAGCTATATATATGATTAAGAGTTGTTGCGCTTGATTTTCTTTTTTAAAGTTTTCTCACTTGTCTTTAGTTCACATGTACTCATGACAGTTGGCCTCAATGAATACTCACCTTGCATTACTACTATAATCAACATTTACGGTTTATTTAACAATCTGCTCGTAACTAATACATCAACTACATTACAATCGATTACCAATTTTCGTAATTCCTAAGTGTGCAATGAAGAGAAATAATAAATGTATAAGGACCAAGGTTGAAATGGCTACTGTCTCGTATCTATAGTTACATGTCAGAGTTCAGGATCTTTTTTGAGCCATGCACTCTTCTTGTAAATTCATTAACTGTCTCTGCAGTGTCTTTGTAAGATGCTAACAAAACTTCACATGAGAGATAAAAAAGTACGAGAGTGGGGGGAAGATTTAATTAATGAAATGAACTGGGGAACTATAAAATGGAATATTGGAGGAGCTTCAGCCGATTGTTGTCCGTTTTACTTGCGCTATTTCAGTCCTCCACAGCTATTTAAGATGACAACAGTAGAAACCAGTAGAACAAATGGAATTACATTGAGCTAAATAACTGCATGCATCGTTCCAATCTGATTTAACGACCTCTCCACATATCTAAGGTTATCAATGACGTACATAGTGTTTCTATATTCTTATGGTCATAGGTATACCATATTTTTAAAGAGAGAAGTAAACAAACACACAGTTCATTGTAGTGTTTATGATGTTATTGGATAATATTTACATTTTGCATGTTTTATAGGAAAGAGCTTTGAAGGTGGTGGTGATGGTGAGTAAACAGAATTCAAATTTTATTTACAAAAATTACCATTATTATCCACTTTGATAAATTCTGAGAATACTTTTTTTCTACCAGTTAACACACAGTAGGTATATGGCAATACATCAAGCTGATGTTTGAGAGACATTTTAGAAATAAACGGATTTTAATCATCACATGGTAAGGTAATCTATTTAAATCCCCGTAGATTAGTCTGATCCATCGGTTTACCTCTACTTTCAGCTTGTGGCAAAGCAGCTAATGCCGAAGGAGAAGAAGGAAATGGTGGCGTACATGCGTATGCTAAGACAGGTATGGTAATGCGTGCTTTTTACTTCCGAAACGTCACGGTCTAACAGGCACTTAAAACCAAAACTTACCCGCACAGTAACTAAACTATCTGCGATAAACAATTACCACAACCACTCACACCGAACCAAGCATGAAACTTATACAAAAGTACAAAGATTGGAACGGTATGAACAAAAGTGATCTGAAATTCATACAAAATGCTGCAATGTACACTTATGATCGGATGTCTACTGTACCAATATCTAGTTTATAATTCGACAAACGTTATGCGATATAGTAATTTGTTGAAGGTCGCATCAAAGGCTTTGATATGCTTTAGGATATGTCTATTAGTGCCTTCGTAATCGACGCCGTTGCTAAGGAGAAGCACTGATAATTCATTGGACATTGAATATTCTATATTTTATTAACTTTGACAAGTTTTAGGAGGAGAGTAACATCGGTTAGTATGTACATTTTTACTTATCTACTTATACTTTTAAATTCTAATTATTTTTCAGATTGCGTAAAATGCTACGAGTGCTCCGGATGTAACTCCACAAAAGGAGTTACTGTGAGGGATTGTGATTGGACAAGATGCTACAAGGAAATAGATGAGAATGGAAGTAAGTTGATTGTTACGTATCTGATTAAGTACATACAGGATTTACGTCTGTCACGAAGGTGGTGTGATTTCAACAAATGTCTTTTGGAACCTACTGAGGTTTGCGACGAAATATGTTAACAGGAAAATGTTGATGAGAACTTGTTTAAGTCTCGTCAGGAGCGTTAAAATGCGGGGATAAAGAACGATAAAGAGAGATAATGAACCAAGGAATGGGCAACATGACATTCTAGATTTTTTCTGATAACTTCCCTTACACAACCTAGTTTTTGAACCCTTCTGACACCCCTGGTTTGACCTAAACTCTCCCTCAATATTCTGATACCTCCTAAAGTTTGAATACCTATAAAGTAAACCAGGCAAAGTCGCACTTAAGAGCCACATTAAAAGTAAAGAACACGGTATATCGAACGGAATTTTTAAATGGCGCAATTATATAGCGACAACGCTATTTTATCCTCCTTTCAATTCAATCTAGTGTTAATGTCGGTGAATTTCGTGTTGGTGTTCTGATGATCAACTATTCAAATGTAATATCTTACTGCACGAGCTTGATTGTTTAATGTTTCAAATTGATAAAAACTTGAAACTTTTCTGCCTTTCGGCATTCTATCGTTTGGTATTCTCTCTGTGTCTCAAAAAGTAATCATTTTACTCCTGTGTAAAAAAGGAATCACTGTAAGTAGAGTTATTCAATACGTAAAGTTATGTATATTTTTGCTTTACTTAGATAGAAAAATTTACAATAGAGCTTTTGTTCTTTACCTAGGAGTGAACAGAGGGTGTGTTATAGCATCCAAAAGCAGCTTCTGTAATGAATGTCCAGTGGAAGGACCAGACTGCAGATATTGCTGCAATTCCAACAAGTGTAATGACTCCTCCATCCTACGTGGATCATTGATAAGTTTGTTCAGTGTCATTGCAGCGCAGATATTATTGCAATAAAGATGAATACATTACCTGTACGGCTATTTGTAGGTTAGTTTAGTTTTACCTTGAAAAGCCATCATAAAAAAATAATCAAATAACACTGTGCTCTATTCATGTTTGCACGATATCAATTAATAGAAGGCAGAGCTCTTTCATTTTTTTTTCATTAAGCGATATTAGCTATTTCATTGTCATGTTATTGTGTGGAATATATAATGTGATATGCTAAGCCCCTTTTATATATTACACTTTAAGAACACGTTAAACATTGCTTAAACATTATCTTAACTAAACCCAACCTATGAAAACTATAAATAAGACGATAAAGGTGGGAAATTAATTATTAAAAAGGTAACCCAACTAACAAAATGAATACTTTAAATATCATAGAAGTACGAATGTAGGCGAAAAGAACTTTGAACGCTGTTATCTTCACTTCTGATTGGCACTTCTCAGCATATAACTTACTTCATTTCTAAACCTTAAAGGGGCCAGCTTAACTCTACCGATTTCAACGTACTATATACAATTTCGAAATTTTAGTCTCCGCCAAGCTTCAAGGAAAACTTTTAATGTAATACATTGGCATTTGTTTTTCACAGATCTTAACTGACTTGTTGATCAGATCAGAAGATCTCATAATCATTTTTTAACGTCATCAGTTCTAATTATCATAGGAATACAGAACAGAATAAATCAAACGCATAATTCATTTGACCCTTATCTCGCTTTTTTCTTCTTTTCGGAGTTGCCAGTCTGTAATTTCTAGGCTTCGCAGCCTATTCCTTCCCACTCCTACTCTACATCCGACGCTACAGGGTGTCTAGCACTTTGTTCCAGCTGCGTGCTGTAGACCTTTTACATCCATTCGTGAATTCGCTTTTCTGTTTAGGCGAGATTTCGTTTTGCCGGTTTGTAAAAACCCTTAATACCGCGTTTGTGGAGAAGTCATGGTGGAAGAAATACATCGTCGCAGATTTTTTTTCTTAAGCGTGGCTGCATGGGATTTTCCGTTGGCTTGAGGTCGGCAAGGGTCACTACTGCCCTCGTCCAATGATGTTTAGGGTGAGGCCTTTAATACCCCCTCTCTCTTTTTTTGCACATGTAAGTACT
This sequence comes from Apostichopus japonicus, assembly GCF_037975245.1. Lineage (NCBI taxonomy): Eukaryota > Metazoa > Echinodermata > Holothuroidea > Aspidochirotida > Stichopodidae > Apostichopus > Apostichopus japonicus. The sequence goes on from NC_092567.1 coordinate 16,388,971, forward strand.
ACATGGGTTGCAAGCTTCATTCCTCTCCTGGTTCAGAGTATTATCGCGTGTGCTGTGGTTACAGACAACTTATAACTGTATTTGGCTTTCGTGGAGTGCAGACGTGTTTCGCTCTCGCTCTCGCTCTCCATCTGATAACAGCTATTTTTTCACTGTACTGTACTGCCCTATACTTCCCGCCAGGCGGGTGTGCGCGCCAGTTCGTATATCGTTATCGTATATAGTTATCGTATATCGTACTTTATCCAAACTGTCCTTAGTTTGTTTTTGTTACTCTTTTGTGGCCTAGCCACCTTTGGTATCATGGCATCGCGCCGTGATTCCAAAATTGTTAAGTTAACCTTCACCGGTGAACAAGCGGTTCCACCGGTGCAAGTTTTTAGTATTTTGAAGAGTAAGGGTGTTGTTGTGCCTGGAGAGGTTGATGCTTTGCAAGCTCTCCAGGGTCGTAATACGTATGATCTACGTTTTACCAGTGACGTGACCCGGCAGAAGGGTGTCACGTTGCTGAGTGGGGTTGATGGTTTGACAGTTACTCCATACGAACGTTCCGTATGGGTAACTGTCATCCACGTAGGACTAGAGGTGCGTCAGGAACTTGTCGCAACTGTTTTAGGTCGGTTTGGGGCTGTCAAGGCTATGAAAATGTGCTCCTACGCACAGGCCCCTGGGGTGTTGAACGGGCACCGACAGGTTCGGATCGACCTCAAGCAGGACATTCCCTCCTTCCTTTTTATTGCCGGGCATAAAGCTCACGTGCGTTACCCCGGTCAGCCCCGTACCTGTTTCAGGTGTGGGGAGACCGGGCACGAAGCCAAGGGCTGCCCGAACAAAAAGTGTGGGCGCTGCCTTCGTCTTGGGCATGATACCTCTGCTTGCCCAAGCGAAGTTGTGTGCTCACTCTGTGGGAAGGAGGGACATGTTTTTCGCGCTTGTCCCTCCTCTTATGTCTTTATGACAAAGAGTGGGGGTCAAGCAAAGGCGCCAAGTTCTGGCGCACCTACTGCCTCGGAGGAAGCTCCACGCAAGGAGGGGGAACCGGGTGAAGATTCACCTTCCGCACCTGGTACACCCTCCCCCGTAGTTGCAGACCCCAACCCCGTGCCCGCACCGAGAAAGTCTCCACCAGCTTCCCCCATCAACTCGTCCAGTTCCGTCCCCAGTCCGCCGCTGGTATCGCCAGATCCGGAGACTCTGTCCGACGGCGACTCCGGGGACTCGGTAGTCATCGGGTCTCCGGAGGCTCTGTCTGACAGCGACTCCGGAGACTCGGTGATCGTAGAGCCGAAACGTGTCACCGGGACGAACTGGTACGACGAGATGGGGGAACCCTCTCTAAAAAGGTCGGCCTCAAGTGACGACTCAGACTTCGATATGTCGTCTAGAGCTCGCTTGAAGCTTACAGAATCCTCGTCGGCGTAGTTATGCCTCATAACCCTCTCATGGCCCATACATTTTCAGTTGCCACTTTCAACGTCAATGGCATGAGGGATCATCGCAAGCGCAGTCGCATTTTCCAATATTGTATTTCAATGGAGGTCGACTGCGTTTGCCTGCAAAGAAACACATATTTTGGAAGAAGATGTCCCTCTATGGGCTTATGAGTGGGGTGGTGGGCTGCATGCTTCGTTTGGTTCGTCTTCATCCTGTGGCACTGTCATCCTTCTGTCACCTCGTCAGGCGGGTTGTGCCACTAGGGTGGAGACGGATCACGAGGGCCGATTGGTTTGCATTCTTTTCAAGTATCCACAGGGTAACATCTCCCTTTGCAATGTGTATGCTCCCAATCGGCCTTCTGCTAGACGAGAATTTTTTAACACGCTGCCTTCCTCTGTTCCTGGTAGTGCACCATGTGTCATGGTCGAAGACTTTAACTGTGTCCCAGACTCGGGTCTTGACAGACTCGGGGCTTCTGTGTCTGCTAGTCCTGACGCTGGGATGACAGAATTGGACAGATTCACTTCGGCACACCTTTTAGCCGATGTCTGGAGGCATATGCACCCGTGTAGTACGGTGTATACGTGGGTGAGGCCTAACGGAGAAGATGCCTCCAGGATAGATCGAGTGTACGCGCCCGTAAGTTTTAAATTTTCGGGTTGCGAGACGCTCAGCTGTCCGCTCTCTGACCATGACACTGTAGTAGCACGTTTTGGTTTGCCTTCCATTTTCCCGATCGGGCGGGGCCTATGGAAGCTTAACTGTCGGATTCTTGGCGAGGCAGAGTTCCGCCAGGGTTTCGAAACCAGGTACAAGGGATGGCAAACATTGAAGCCGGCCTTTGCTTCTACATCCCAGTGGTGGGATGATGTCAAGTTGCGCATCAAACGCTACGCAATTCAGTATTGCGTGACCCGCGCACGGCGTCGAAGAGAAAAATTCTCGAAGCTGTGCACGGAGGTGAAGTTTGGCGACCCTTCGGCTGTCATCGCTTTACAGACTTATCTCGATGAAAAGTACCACGGTGCCCGCGTCAGGGCCCGTGTCGAAGCGGTGGAAGCCGAGGACCGCCCTTCACTGAGGTTTTACCAGTCCGTAAGCTCATCGGCGGGTGACAGACGCGTCCCATCTGTGCGCGCTACTGATGGGACCGTGGTTAGTGACCCTCACGGCATTGTCCGCGTATACAAGGATTATTATTCGAGTTTGTTTACGCGTGGCAACGTCGACTTGTCGGCACAGGCCGATTTATTGAGGGGAATCTCAAAAACTGTTCCCCACGATGTCAATGATATTTTGGGGGGGGGGGGGGGGGCGGAATAACCACTGTTGAGCTTTGGAAGGCGCTTTCGAAGATGAAGAATGGCAAGTCCCCGGGTTCGGACGGGCTTCCGAGGGAGTTCTACCGAACCTTCTGGGCATTAATAGGACCCGACCTCAGAGCCGTCTTCGAGGACGCCTTCCAAAACGGACTGTTAAACCAAAGTCAACGTCTGGGCATGATTACTTTGCTGCCCAAGTCTGGGGACCCCTTGGATCCTCATAACAAGCGTCCAATCACCTTGTTAAATGTAGACTACAAGTTGCTGGCTAAGGCTTTGTTCAACCGCCTTGCACTGGCTATGCCGCATCTTGTGGGTGATCTCCAGACTTGTGCAGTCAAGGGTCATTGCAGAACTTGTGGTTGATGCGCGACTTGACCGACTTTGTTATGGACCGAGATCTGCCATGTGCATTGGTGTCTCTGGACCAGCAGAAGGCCTTTGACATGGTGGATCGTGGGTTTTTAATGAGTGTATTGGAGACGTTTCAGTTGCACCCAAATTTTCGTAAATGGATTTCTGTTTTGTATCAGGAAAGTTTCAGTTCTGTTATCGTAAATGGGTTTTGTTCGGAGGTTTTTAACGTGGAGAGGGGGGTGCGCCAGGGGTGCCCTCTGTCTCCATTACTTTATGTTTTGTTTAGCGAGTCCCTCTCCCGTCTTTTGGAAAGGGACTCAAGACTTGTTCCATTCGTGTTGCCAGGGGGTGCCAAAGTGAAATGCGTTCAATATGCAGATGACGTCACGTGTGTTGTTTCGAGTCTGGGCTCCTTTCGTGCCCTCTCGCAGGATTTGTTTATCTTTGAGAGAGCTACCGGGGCGAAGTTGAATCCGGAAAAGACAAAGGGCCTTCGCCTTGGTAGCTGGAGATACAGAGACTTGCCATTCGGTGCATCGTGGTCGGATCAAAATATCAAAATTAATGGTATATGGTTCGGCTGCGATGCACCTTGTGATATAACCTGGAACGAGAGGGCTGAGGTATTTGAGAGCAGGCTCGAAACCTTTGGCACCCGCTGGCTTTCGATCCTAGGGAAAGTCACCGTAATTAATCGTTTTGTTTCGCCCATCTTGTGGTACCCGGGCGCGGTGTATCCAATTCCGCGTCGCGTCCTGGTGCGGTTGGAGAGAGCGATATTTTCATTTATCTGGTCGGGTGGTACAGAGCTTGTCAAAAAGTCGGTAATGTACCAAAACCTGGAGAAGGGTGGGTTAGGGGTGGTTCATCTGGGAAGTAAATTGACCTTTTTGTTATTTAAGCAGTTGTTTGTAGCGGTAACTGACCCAGGGTTGCCTTGTTCATATTTTGTACGTTTTTGGGGCGGTTTGCACCTGCGTCGATGGGTCCCGGCGCTGTTTAGCAACAGAGAACCGCATAGTAGTACTCCAAACAGGGTGGTGCGTGTCATCTGCTCCGCTCTGATTGAGTTGCCCCCTGTTGACCTGTCACAGCCGGCCCTCGTTCACAGTTCGTTGCGGGATAAGGCCTTGAATGCAACTTTTGTCCAGGGACGTCATTCTGCCGAAGTATGGTGTTCGGTGCATTCAAGGCTGAATGGTTGCAGGCTCCGTGATCTCGCATGGAGAGTTGCACACGGTGCCTTGGTGACCAACCTAAAAAGATATCATTGGCGATTGGGTGATGGACTGTGCCCTAGGACCGGCTGTGACAGCTTAGAGAGTACTGCTCATGTTTTTTGGCATTGTTGCTTTGTAGTAAACTTATGGGAGTGGTTCCAGACCTGGACCGACCGTGTTACGGGAGACCGTTCATGGTCGGTAGGGCAGGGCTTTATTTTATATGGGGTAGACCCTCCAGTTTGTTCGGTAGCTGTGTTGCACCGCATCATTTTTGTTTGCTCTATTGTAAAAAAACATGTTTGGCGGAATAGATGTAATTTGGTTTTTAGGGGGAAATTTGCCAGTTGGCAGGCAGTCCTGGAGGCGGTGAAGTCTGACATTCGCCTTCAAATTGAAGGCGATTTTCGCCGTTTATCTGGGGCTGCCTTTTTTGGACGCTGGTGTGCTGGGGAGGGGTGTTTCGTTTCGCTGCGTGCGGGTCGTCCTTTTGTAGGTTTTTGAATGTTTGAGTGGGGGGGGGGGTTGGGCGTTTTGTCTCTGCAGGTCGGCGGGCGTATGTTTTTTTGGCTCGCTAGACCTGAGTTTCGTTTGTCAGAATGGGATGGTTCGGTAGTGCCGTTTGGCCGTGACGTTTTGTATCCCGCATGGCGGGTCACGTAAAAAGCACTTATAAGTGTACTTTTTACGTGACCCGCCCTGCGGGATCCAAAACGTTACGGCCATACGGCACTACAAGTCCATCCCATTCTGACAACCAAAACTTAAGTCAAGCGAGCCAAAAAAGTAAATACGCCCACCGACCTGCAGAGAGAAACCCCCAACCACCCACTCAAACATTCATAAAACCACAAAAGGACGACCAGCACGCAGCGAAACGAAACACCCCTCCCCAGCACACCAGCGTCCAAAAAAAGGCAGCCCCAGAAAAACTGCGAAAATCGCCTTCAATCTGAAGGCGAATGTCACACTTCAACGCCTTCAGGACTGCCTGCCAACTGGCAAATTTTCCCATAAAAACTATATTGCATCTATTCCTCCAAATAAGTTTTTTTTCTTCGAAGTAGCACAAACACAATTAATACAATGCAACAAAGCTACAGAACAAACTGGAGGATCTACTCCATATGAAACAAAGCCCTGTCCTATCGACCATGAACGGTCTCCCGTTACACGGTCTCTCCAGGTCTGGAACCACTCCCATAAGTTGCAACAATGCCAAAACACCAGAGCAGTACTCTCTAAGCTATCACAGCCAGTCCCTGTGCACAGTCCATCACCCAATCGCCAATGATACCTTTTTAGATTGGTCGCCAAGGCACCGTGTGCAATTCTCCAGGCAAGATCACGGAGCCTGCAACCATTAAGCCTTGAATGCACCGAACGCCATAACCACCAAAAACCCAACTGAAAACCCACAAACAGAAATCTCTCACTAACCCACAAATGTATACAATGTAGCGTTCAACGTGACGTGAAAAGGACACGGACCCAAAGGCCAACAGAACCAAAACAATAAAGCTCTATTATGCGGTTCTCTGTTGCTTAACAGCGCCGGGACCAATCGACGCAAGTGCAACCCGCCCCCCCCCAAAAAAAACGGACAAAATATGAACAGGGCAACCCTGGGTCAGTTACTGCTACAAACATTTTGCTTAAATAACAAAAATAATTCTTCCCAGATGAACCACCCCTTTAACCACCCCCCCCCCTTTTCCAGTTTTTGGTACATAACCGCCCTTTTGATAAGCTCTGTACCACCCGACCAAATGAATGAAAATATCGCTCTCTCCAACCGCACCAGGATGCAACGCGGAATTGGGTACACCGCGACCTCATTGCCTTGGTGCCCTTCTAAATGTTGCCCCATTCAAGGCCAAAGTGGCCTTGCCCTAAAAATTGTGAAATTTGAGGAGTGTTGTTCATCTCACTAAAGGGTAAAGTCTAATCATAATAGGTGATTTAGTCATGTGACCGCTGTTACACCGCACATATATGAAAAGCTCCACTGCCGCAACGGAATGCGGGAAACACAGATGATAGCATTCATAGTAACCATAGTGCCACTCTCAAGTTTTATACGAAGTCCATAATAATATTTGTGTTTTCGTCTGCCTAGATTTATAATTGATGCTACCTATTAAAAAAACGCCTTTCTCTCATTGTATCAACAATCAAATCTACCGGGATTTAACTTCGCGCCAGATGGATAGTCTTCTGAGCAATCAGTAACAGATGAGACACCCTATTTGAAATTTCTGGCTAAGACCCTCACCAGGACGCGACGCAAAATTGGGTACACCGCGCCCGGGTACCACAAGATGGGCGAAACAAAACGATTAATAACGGTGAATTTCCCCAAGATCGAAAGCCAGCGGGTGCCAGGGTTTTTGAGCCTGCTCTCAAAAATCTCAGCCCTCTCGTTCCAGGTGACATCACAAGGTGCATCGTAGCCGAACCATCTACCATTAATTTGATATTCTGATCCGACCGCGATGCACTGAATGGTAAGTCTCTGTATCTCCAGCTACCAAGGCGAAGGACCTTTGTCTTGTTCGAATTCAACTTCGCCCCGGTAGCTCTCTCAATGATAGATAAATCCTGCGAGAGGGCACGAAAGGAGGTCAGACCCGAAACCACACACGTGACGTCATCTGCATATTGAACGCATTTCACTTTGGCACCCCCTGGTACAACGAATGGAACAAGTGTCGAGTCCCTTTCCAAAAGACGGGAGAGGGACTCGCTTAACACACCATAAAGTAATGGAGACAGAGGGCACCCCTGGCGCTACCCCCTCTCTACGTTAAAAACCTCTAAACAAAACCCATTTACTATCACAGAACTGAAACTTTCCTGATACAAAACAGAAATCCATTTACGAAAATTTGGGTGCAACTGAAACGTCTCCAATACATTCCTTAAAAAACCGCGATCCACCATGTCAAAGGTCATCTGCTGGTCAAGTGAAACCAATGCACATGGCAGATCACGCTTAATAACATAGTCGTTCAAGTCGCGCATCAACCACAAGTTCTGCTGGATGCAATGACCCTTCACTGCACAAGTCTGGAGATGCGGCATAGCCAGTGCAAGACGGTTGCACAAAGCCTTAGCCAGCAACTTGTAGTCCACATTTACCAAGGTAATCGGGCGCTTGTTATGAGGATCCAATGGGTCACAGACTTGGGCAGCAAAGTTATCATGCCCAGACGTTGACTTTGGTTTAACAGTCCGTTCTGGAAGGCGTCTTCGAAGACGGTTCTGATGTCAAGTCCTATTATTGCCTAAAAGGTTCGGTAGAACTCCCTCATAAGCCCGTCCGAGCCCGGGGACTTGCCATGCTTCATCTTCGAAAGCGACTTCCAAAGCTCAACCGTGGTTATTCCGCCCCTAAAATATCATTTACCTCATGGGGAACAGTTTTTGAGATTCCCCTCAATAAATCGGCCTGCGCCGACAAGTCGACATTGCCACGCGTAAACAAACTCGAATAATAATCTACATTCACGCGGACAATGTCGTGAGGGTCACTAACAAGGGTATCATCGGTAGCGCGCACAGATGGGACGCGTCTGTCACCAGCCGATGAGCTAACGGACTGGTAAAAAACCTCAGTGAACGGCGCTCCTTAGCCTCCACCGCTTCGACACGGGCCCTGACGCGGGCACCGTGGTACTTTTCATCGAGGTAAGTCTACAAAGCGATGACAGCCGAGGGGTCGCCAAACTTCACCTCCGCGCACAGCTTCGAGAATTTTTTCTCCGCCGCCGTGCGCGGGTCAAGCAATACTTAAGTAGTATGTAAGTAGTATGTAAGTATTCTGTATGTTATATATAGGTATTGTAGGTATAGTTATTGGATACTTGTTTATTACATTTATATATTTGCATTTAATGTGATTTTGCTATATGCTTGTGCCTGTTATCCTTATTGTCTTTCAGTGTATTTGTTGTTTTGCTAATTTGTTAGGGTATCTTCAGTTAAAGTCTTGTCTTTGAAGAGTATTTCTCCAGAGGTTATTATTTAGTTGGCATTACATTCTCCTGAAAGAAGCCGTAAACCATGGAAACCTGATGTAAGCCCCTGAATGACCCTGTATGTCGCAGTTTGCTGTGCTGGTAGTTAGCCCGGCAACGATTGTAAGTTGAGTGTTGGTTATTATTAAGGCTGTAATTGTCGTCAATGTAACTCTGTTTCTTCTGTGTTTAATCTTACCAAATTGTTATTTGTTATGATACTTCCTTTCGTGCAGAATCGATGAGAAAATCTTATTCTATAATATGTTACGATTGATTTGTGTGAATTCATGTTTGCCCAATGTTTGTATATTAATGTGTTTTCTTTTATAGTTTTCTTCATAGTGTTTCAGTCGCTCCACGTGTGCAAAATAAAAGTGTAAACATCCTCCGCCTACTTCTTTAGCTTCATTGAGCGTCGTCTCGGTGACACAAGGTATGCTACTTTGGACGTATTTTGCTTTTGACTGATATGGACACTTTTACATACCAATTTACAATTATATAATAAAGTCATAATTGATATATATGCACGATTAAACTTTCAATATAGGGGATAATGGTAAACAGCTTGCAAAACGCCTGCCCCTTACCAGTCCTCTCTTGATTAAATGAAATAAATAAAAATACAAACTATAATGGGCTACTGTATAAAAACGCCAAATCAGTCATTCCCAATGCGCCCAAAAGCTTGCAACAATCCAATCGCTGTGGTTCCCCGTATTACTAATTAACGCCAACCAACTTAACTAACTCACGAACGGAGATAAAATCCTCAGAAGGTTTAGAAGAAGACACTCGTTATTGATTGTTAAATCTGATTCAACCACATTATATAAATTATCTGATCAAACCTAGCATAAGTTTAACTTATGTGGTTATATATATTTATTATAGGTAAATATATAGGTAAATATAGATTTATTTATCTTAGTTATCTTAAAGTTCCTCGATTTCCAGGTCATTTCCCCTTAGTTGCATATTATCCAACAAATGGTTCTTAACGAATTTAACTAACAGTTTGTTTGATAACTGCATAAAGACAGTGACCTTAAACTCCCATCGAGTCATTTATTAACAATGCTTGTGTACTACTAAATGATAATGAAGAGTGTCTTTTAATCTTGGTGCAAGTCAGTACCAAACAATTTGGTTGATAAGAAATCCTATGAGACGTATGAATTTGGTTTGCGAAAAAGTTCAATGACCATGACCCTGGTATAACTAATTGTAAAACTATTTCTGAGTTGGGAAAAGATCAAAACGAGCTTGCTCTTTATTAAATCATCAAACGAACCTTCTGAAAGCTAATCATATTAAGTTCGTAATAAAAAGTCTTGCTTGAATATTGATATTAGCGAAAGAACTATCTTATCTACCTCATCCTTTAATAAGGAGGAGTAAAATGATGAATTTTACTGAAGACTTTCTTCTTTTCAAGCGAAAACCAATTGAACGATTAATTTGACCATAAATGGAACGTTTCTAAAATGTTTTGAGGAAATTAAAATAGAAGTTTGACAATGTTATGAAAATACTTCTTGTCTAGCAATAAATATTTTATATTTTAATAGTTTGCTTGCAAACACCTATCCTTAACAACTGTATGTGCGATATTTAAATAACATTTTGAAAACAAACATAACGAAACTTTGCTTCTTTTTCCATTAACCAATAATGTCTTTTGAACATTGCAAAGAACTTTTGACGAATTGTTTTCCAAAAAAGAAAAACAATAATTGCGTGATTCATGGGCGGGATTACGGGAGGGGGGGGGGGCAAGAGGGGGCATTTGCCCCCACTTTTTCCCAGACCTTAGTTCACTTTTTTGTCGCTTTTGCAGACAAATATGCCCAACCCTAATCGAAATTATTCCCCCACAACAGCTATCCAATAGGCCTATTTGTTTTGAATCTAAGTCGAATTTGTGTTTAACATCGTAACATGAAGCATGCAGAATAACTAGAGCTGGAGCTAGCATTTGGTTCACAGCACAGTTTACGAATCCTGGAGCTAACAAACTAGCGATTCAATTCTGCATGTGATGAATCCGCGGCATGTCCTACAGTGCTAGCTTCAGGAATTGATTTTCAACGTTGCTGCTTTACTGAATGCGTTGAATAACTAAATCCAGAGAAAAGATTTACGAAAGCCAGATTTGCATATTGGGTATATCAATAATTAAATTCAATACACTGACACATGACACTCCCCCCCCCCCCCCCGTGTCAACAATATGCAATGGCAATGCCGATGTAATTTCTTTACTGCTCGAAATCCTGGAATGATGCATGCAAATCGAATAATGTAAATTACAAATTGGCACTAACACAGTAACACATTAAATCCATTGTTACAGTATACAGCACTCGGCAGTTTCGGTAGGAGGGGGGGGGGGGTGTTAAGGTATGTTCAGCCCCCGATATTTGCCAAGTGCTCCAAGAAGTGGGGACCGCAGGGAGAATTTCGAAGTGGGTGCTGAACATATTCTTGATCGGTCCAATGCACAATATACTAATAATTTTAGGGGGAAAGAACTGTCTAGATGCGATTTATTGTTACCAGAGGTGTCATTTTTGCTGATATAGGATTTCCTTTTTGCTTAAATTTCGACGCGCCGCGCCAACTGATGGTGGTGCACCGCCTAAATAGTGACGTATAAGCTTCAGTTGTACGTATCACCATATAAGTTCTTCTATCCGTCCTCCCTAAATTTACACACGTTCATTAATTGTTTAGATGCAATGTAAAGCCAATATGGGTGTTAATTTTACCGATCTAAGGGTACCTTTGATCAAAAAATTTCGACGCTCCTTGCCAACCGATGATGGCGCTCCGCTTAGATAGTGACGTATAACAAAAGTTTTACATCACCATCTGACCAATGTTCTACTATCAATCCACTTCAAATTTTTAAACGATAATTAACTATCTGCATTTTACCGTGGAAAAACAGGAATACTTCTACGGGCTGACCCCTCCTCTGCCTGTTATCAACCTCATACACAGTATTCATTAGCAAAAACTTGTGCTAAGGGCTACTTCTATAAATCTGATTTATTGTCTAAAGATGCCTCAGAATGCACCATGTTACGTCTACATTTTTCCACCTCCATACATAGGAGACGGCAATAACCACAGCTAACACCCCTTCATAATAAAATCCTTTATTCGCCTCTGTTCCTCCCAAAATGCTCCTTAAAACCTAAATGATAGTTTAAAAATGCCTCAGAATACTCCATTTGCCTTTGTTTTTCCCCATCTTGTCAATACATGGGAGTTGACCTAATGACCGAACGGGAGCACCCCTGCTTTATAAATTACTTTATACAATCTGGCCTCCCATAAAGATTGAGGAAACTATGTAGATCATTCGGGGAATTTTGAGTTATAATCGTTTATTAGCCCAACTTCCGTTTAGACCTACTTGAATGGACCAAAAATGTTGCCTCATATTGCAACATCTGACATTAAAAACGTTCCTTTTTCTCTTAGGGTTGTGCACAGACCTTCTTACATATATAGAGGTTGGCTACAATGACTCAAGTGCAGCCCCAAGTACACATATACATACATATTTGACTGTATATCATTTATATATTTGACTGAACTTTATTGGCCTAGCATAGTGGGTTGTTTAATGTGATTGCCCTAGGTTATAACCATCATCATCAAGTTTTTTTCTTTGTATCGCCATCATCTCTTCATTTCAGCCATCTTTGGGACTCTTTAAGGGACTAAAATAAATTGGTGAAGCAAGGGGAGCTATACTGATGGGTATACGGACATAAATATATTTCATACATTTAAGGTCATTCCAGGCAGTAACTACATACCCACAATTTCTTGCTTTCTGTTGTTGATTATACAACACTGACGATCAGCCACAAAAGTATACATTTTAACAAACCTTTTAATTCTCAAAATAACCTCAGACTGTCTTTATTTTCGAATACACGTTTGTTCTCTGAATAGTGAGTAGTAACAGGCCTTAAGTTATAGGCTCCCATAACCATTTTTTAAATGTCGGTTGATTTCTTTAAAGGGAAAGTCGTATTAGCCTTTAATCTATAGTAAGTACACTTAGGGATCCGGTGCTTCGTATTTATCGGCTGCATAATGCAAACCGCATCGTCGAAGCATACGCAGTATTATCATATACATTTCTGGAATTTGATTAGTTAGTAGGTGGATTGCAGGATATTCACAGCAGTATAATACAACCAAATAATATCTCCTCAGCTGAAATAAAATAATTCGTCTTGTCAAAATATTATTATTATTTGCGAGACGCATACAGAATAATACACTAATATAATTTTACAGATAGGATTACACCAGTAAGACTGAATAATCGCATCATCGAATCATACACAGTATTATCATATACATTTTCTGAATTGAACTTTGATCAGTTATTATTTGGATTGCAGATCTTTACACAGTAATACAAAGAAATCATATCTCCTCAGCTCAATGGAAACAAATATGCTGGTCAAAAATGTATTGTTATTTGCGAGACGCATGCAGAATAATTCACTAATAAAATGTTCCTTGAGTGATCATACTTTTAACAACTTTTACTTCATCTTTACTTGCAACTGTACAATACACATTGACAAATAACGTATGCCAACAGGATTTTAGTCTAGTGGAATATGTAATTTGGCTAATTCGATAATTTAGCCATTTATATTTTAATAAAATTCAAGATCAAACACGATCTTAGAATCATCTATCTTGTGCTCTATTATTTAAAGAAACCATTGAGGAGACTTTAATTTCAAAACTTCACCATATGATTAAAATGTCCAATGACAAAAGGATATTGTGTCACCTTTCAAACCATAACCATAAGGTAAATAGCATCTGGCTAGGTTATGATGCCTCGGAGGCCACCACTTGGGCCGAGAAGTCTGATCAGGTGGAGGCAAGGCTCGACACATTCAGTCAGAGGTGGCTCTCCCTCCCTGTGAAGGTTACAGTTGTTCATAGTTTTATTGTTCCTCTCCTTTGGTTTCCTGTTACGGTGATCGCCGCACCGGATCATGCCTTGGTGCAATTGGAGAGGATCATATTTGATTTCATTTGGGGAAAGCGCAAACCAAACCTTGTCAAAAGGACCGTTATGTATAAGACCCCCTTGAGCGGTGGGCTTGGTTTGGTACACCTACCATCTAAACTGCGCTTTCTCCTTTTGAAAGTTGTTTTTGTTGCGTTTGAGAATCCTTCGTTTCCCTTTGCCTTTATTATTAGGTTCAGGGGTGGGTTTCTTTCTCGCCACCACTGGCCCGGATCCTTTTCCAATAACCGGCCAAAGGCGACACTCCCTTCTGGTGTGTATACTCAGATTGGTGACTCACTTCGTAGAATCAAAGAGGAGGGTGGGCCAGATGTTCTGCTTAACGTGGCCCCCTCTGTGTTATACCCACCATTGTTTCGTTCAATGCTCGCGCCTTTGTGCCCGTCGGTAGCCGTCTCCGGGACTTGACGTGGAGGATTGCACATGGGATCCTCATCACTAACCATTTTCGCCTAGTCAGGTGGCGATTAGGTGATGGGATTTGTCCCCGTGTGGGCTGTAAAGCCATCGAGACTATACAACACCTTTTGCTGGAGTGTCCCTTTGTCCGGTTGGTGTGGGAATGGTTTCACGCCTTCGTTATTGGTGTTATTGGTTGCACACAGTGGTCATTAGTAGTGACTTTGTTTTGTATGGTTTGATGCCCCCTGTATGCCCAACCTGGGTTATGGATCTGCTGTTGTTGTTTGCCGCTATAATCAGGAGACACATCTGGAACAGCTGATGCCGCCTAGTTTCGACGGGGACGTCTGGAGAGCCGAGGCTGTCGTCCACCTCGTGCAAAGTGACATTAGGTTGCACATGGAGGCGGACCATGCACGGCTTCCCGACACTGCCTTTCGTAGACGCTGGCGCAAGCCTGTCGTCTACTATCGGGACGTCGTTCCCCGGATGAAATTTGGAGTGAGTTAGTTGTTAGGTGTGGGGGTTTGTGTGGTCGTTACATAAAATGGTTTAAGGGGGGGGGGGCTCTGTTTGTGGTGTGGAGTTGGCTTTTTGGGGCTGGTTTGTAGTGATTTATTGTTTTGGTTCTGTTGGCCTTTGGGGGTTGTTATACAGACTGGGATTGTTTTGTTTTTTTTACCTTTGGTCCGTGTCCGTTCTCTTTGCACGTTAAAAGCATCGCATATTTACGATACATGCATCCGATGTTGGTGCATTCTCTAGTTATACACATGGTTATCTTATCCTGAGTATAAGCAAATAAAAGACTTTGCTTTATTTCATAATGTTTCCACGTGTAACAATGACAGGAACGTTAATATCAACTAGGGTTTACTCTACAGCCGATACTCATACTGGTACAGCAACTACTCTTCATGTCCCACAACCGTGCATCAGTAATTACTACTTTGTGTTTGTGAGACGGTAACATTGTTACAGGTGGCACTTTCACAACTGCGAAGCTGTTAACTTGTTCCCATGTAAGACAAAGACTGGACAAGGGGTCTATGAAGATGAGAAAGCCTACGAGATTTCTGTTTGTGGGTTTTCAGTTGGGTTTGTGGTGGATGTTAAACAGACTGGGATTGTTTTTGGTTTTTGGTTTTTCCGTGTCCGTTTTCTTTGCACGTAAAAAGCGATTCTTTGGATGATAATCTAAGTTTATGAATCATTTCGGACGAAAAACATCTCTTACTGCTTTCTTATTAGCTTAATTAAGTCCAGTTCACTACTTTCAAAACGGCTGAATTTGCGACAAATATGCAAATGAGATGACGAAAGAGGATGGAGTCACGGTATCCTAGCGACGCATCAGGAACAACAAAATAGCAGTAGATCCGCAAACGTACTTGTGTGTACGAGACGTATTAATATTGTACATAGGCCTAGCATACTCAGTTTAACTGTGGTTTGGAGTTTGCTTTTTGGGGTCGGTTTGTAGTGTTTTTTTGTTTTGCTTTTGTTGGCCTTTGGGTCCGTGTCCTTTTCACGTCACGTTAAACGCTACGTTAGTGAGAGATTTGTGTTTGTGGGTTTCAGTTGGGTTTTTGGTGGTTGTTTTACAGACTGAGATTTTGAGATTTTGGTTCTGTTGACCTTTGATCCGTGTCCGTTTTCTTTGCACGTAAAAAGCACTACTGTTCATGTCCCACAACCGAGCATCAGTAATTACTACTTTGTGTTCGTAACACGGTATGATATGTTACAGGACATGAACAGTAGTTACTGTACCAGCTATTAGTATCGGGTGCACTCTACCACAAATAAACAGGACATGACGTCATATACCATAATGGTCTTGGATGACCGTGAAGTGGCGGCAACAGAAGTTTAAAGTGTAGGGGTTGAATGAAACAGTTTGGGAAAATTGGAAGTCCAGAAACACACCTATATATCAAGCACACATCTCGGTAAAATAAATGTTTATTAGTTGTTTCTTAGAATTTTTTTCAATCACATAATCTAAATATTCGATAAACATAAATTAGCTGAACAAAAAATTACTAGGCGTTTGTGCAGATAAACAATCATGGGTTATCAGAATCTTGTATGACTGCATTTTTGACGATCGCATTATTCGGAAAAACATTAGAAAAAAAGGAAACAACTACTTGCAAGATTTATCGGCCGGACTGAAATGGTCATTCTATACAAATACATTATTTTATCAGATGACATCCTTCCTACAATGAATACACTGTTACTAATGGTTTTGTTATATTAGTACCGATGTCATACAACTGGTGGCATAAAAAAACTACTAAAAACCAATTCAAATATTGAAAAGATACATAAAACTATGTATCTATCAATATAGTTATCAGATTAATTTTCTATAACCTACTAGCTACAATTCCAGTACATTAAATGATTATTTTCAATATTAAGTACATATTAAGAATATATATTTAAAATAAAAGTTTTCCCTTCCTTTACGGTAAGGCAAGCAAGAAAGGAGGATTGCGGATTGCTCCGCCTAAAGGAATACAACATGTGGATTTAAATATGTCTAATCGCATGCAGTGGACAAAATGTAAACTGTACAAATGTTATCTATGTAACACGTCAGTTTCTGAGATGCGTGTGGTGATGTTCGTCAAACGTCACAGTACAACGTAACCATTTCCTTACGTTAGATGACAAATCAGAATTGCAAATCAGAATACTAAGAAAGTCTCAATGAAATACAGTGTTCTTCTATGATTATGTAGGAAAACGTTTTAATTGTTATATAACTTGATTACAACTACTTAATTAGTCGCTGGTATTTTCTTTCCTGCATCCAATCTGTAGTATTATTTCATTTTTCTTCAAGTAATTTTGATTTTAATAAGACAGGCAAAATACGTCCTTCGTTTTGGATAAAGCTGTCAAACTTTTCAATTTCTCGTTTAAATCCTTTCATACGCAAGTCATCTGACTTGAGCTTCTCGATTTCGTCTTGAAACATCTTCTTATGTGCCTCAAGCAACCTCTTTGTTTCGCCTGGTGGTAATATAACATGGACGTATTTACAGGTGCACCGCGACAGGAACATTACACTTGTGCTTCCTGATGGTTTATTTGGTAACCATTGCCACATTGATAGCAGATCTATGAATATAAGTCTATCATTCTCACATCCGCTATATGTGTTTTCATCAACAATTAAATGCTCGGATCGACTGGATTCCTTGGGTTCTTCAAATGCTGCATTTGCCACTGTTAACCAACTGAAACTGCCAATGTTGACGTTTTTTAGTGCCTCATTTATGACAGATTTGATGTTAGTAAATAGGTCACTTTTAAATGATCTGTTAAAGATGTGGGATACCATAAATACTATATGTGGTATTTTATCTTTAACTTTGTAGAAATCTTGATCCTGCAGTATTCTTTTTATTACATCCGAAATTCTCTGTGACAGATACTCACACAATGCTGATTCACATTCACATTTACGCACACATTTACATTTGCAGTCGTCCTCAGTACATGTGCATGTTATGTTTTCAATTTTGTACAAGAGGGCTTTTGCTTCGCTTGGTGTACTGGGGACTCGATTTTCATTGCTTTCCTGATATTCACTCTGATTGAATTGCTGATAAGTTACTGCTTGGTCCTCTCGATTAGAATCTTCACTTTGTGTTGGATCGTCTCCCCGATTGCTCGGTAAGTCTGAATCCTGAATAGTTGTTTGACAGCTGTTTTGATTACCTGCTTCATTTCCTACTTGACTGTCGGTTTGCCTAACATTTTCTGTCAGATTGTCTTTGTGATTATCGTTACCATGAGACGCGTGGTTGCTTCTCTGTGGACTTTTACATATGTCTCCGGTGTATTTGCAAATTGCCTCCATCAGTCTAGAAATAACAGGAGGATTCCTCATATTCTTTGTGAGATACACTGCAGGGAAGTTCTCACTATCGGCCACTGTGTCCTTGTAACATGTTTCTGTTGCTAACGATATCCACACCTTGGCAATACCGCTACCAGGCTGACTGCATCTCTCAACAATCTGTTGTTTGATTAACTGGAAGAGACTCAACGGCATTTCATCAACAAAAATGTTGACTTCCGTTTTCTTATTTGTGTCACTGCTAGATGATTCTGCTTTATTACGTTTCAATTTCAAAAGAAAGTCAAACACCTTAATAAATATATCACCTGTAAATTTAACTACATTTGAAGCAATTTCATTGGTTAGTGTTTGTTTGTATAAATGTGTAATTGATTTAATATCCACTTTCTCTTTATGAATGTCTCTAATGCTCTGTTTTAAATAACTAACAAGTGGTAGTTCCATAAAAGTAGGATTGAAATTCAAGAATTTGTTCAACTCCGCACAGCTTATTATGTAGGTTCCCAGACCTTCTAATGCATCATTTTGTGCCATATGCGTAAGAAGAAAAGTCTTGCCGGTTCCAAAATCTCCCGTAATAGCAAGACATTTATGGCGACGCCGTACTACCTGTGCTTGCGCTGGACTAAGATAAAGACGTGCCTTTGTTCCAAATGTGTTTCGACAAGTTTTCTCCAAACTTGTACAAAGAGTACTGTTTTTAACAAACAACTCACTGATCTTCAAGAATTGTTCATGAGACCACATGATGGGATGTTTATTACATTCATGTAGCAGCCCATTAAGCCAACTTTTAGATTCTATCTGTGTTTTACCAAGTATTATATTGTTGTGATCTCTACACACAGGGATACCATTATCGGTTTCAGAGGCATCGAGAGATGCAAGCCTTAAGATTTGTTCTGTTTCAACACACGGGAGTGCAATAAACCCCCAAATTGGTATGTTACTAAATGGGAAGTTTGCAAGCTCTCTGCTTATAACTGCAAAAGCCATCACGTCTCTGTAAAGTTGTTCTGCAGCATCCTTTACATTATGCCTCGTCGTGCTAAATTTTTTCGGTTTAACTGTAATTCCTTTTACTTGGACAAATATTATGCCAAGTTGCTTACAAATAACAACCACGTCGTGTTCCCCATTCTTCTTTTCATTAACATTGTATAACTGATACGAGTATTTGAAATCAGAAAATATAAACATGTGCAAGTTGCCACATGTCTCTCCCCACGCACGGATGCTTTCTGAAACGATTTCCTCTGCTTTCCAGGCATTGTTGTCTGAATTTGTAACGGTTTTTTTCTTGTTTCTCTTAATTTCAGGAATAGAGAAAGGGACCCTGTACACATATTCTTCTGAATAATCTGTGAAAAACTCAATTGAGTGTTTTGTTGATGACCTTGTTTCAAATTTCTTCGGTTTGGTAAACCCGCACTTTTGGAATACGTGATACAGGGCACATGCATCATACTAAAAGGAAAACATATAGAAGATAGTTATGCTAGATTACATTAAGTTATTCACTTGTTTAAACATTGTGGCTTATAAATATTAATCATATAATTTCAAGTTTGGATAAACCCTTCCCTAAACACCCTTCCCAAAACACTTTCCAAGAATAAAATTTACAACCTCAAAATTGCCATTATTTAGGAATTTGTTGTAAATTTTAATGCAACATATAAAGGGAACTTAACCTTGTGAGGGACTAAGATAATACTTGTAAAAGTAAAAAATTCGATTATTTCATTTGAATTTCTTACATAAATGTTAACATTAGTTACAATCGTTACTAAACTCACTATCTCAAATGCACGTTTTCAAACCAAAATAGAAATTGCGTCGCAGAGATTTTTTCCATTGAAATTTGTTCTGTAATGGCGTCTTGCTTAGCTACAATCAACCTCAATTTCCACAAGAGGAAGCAACGTGTATGCGTCTTACTAGCCTGGCGGTTTCGCATTTGACTCGTATTACCTTTAGCAAATATTTTGTGATGGTAAAAGTTTCTAAACAATAACAATATTGATCGAGTAGTGTAGACTATACACATGGAACGAAAATAACTGTGTCTTAATATATAATTAATATAAGTGTAATAATATCATATCATTGCAATATCAGTGTTTCTTACTTCTTTGTCAGTAAATTTTCGAAAAACAGCCAAGAAGTCCTTCCTGTTGGTCTAACAGGTGAGAACAATAAAATGCAATTGAGTAGAGAGTTAAGTAAGGTCCTTATGTGGAAGACACTTTAATAGTTTACATAACTGATTTATTTATTTATCATTCTCATCTAGCGATAAAGATTTGGAGAAATTGCAGTTAACAGTGTTATTGTTATTGGAAACAAAACAGCTCAATACTTTTTTATAAATAAATTTTCGCCACAGTGGTCACGAAGAGCATAACTTGGACTAGACAACAATTTCAGTAAATATTTGATAGCAAGTAAGTTACCAAATTCTTCTACAAATTTCATGCTTTCGGTGTGTTGTTTAGCATACCATACACAGTTCCTAGTTGCTTATATTAAAGGAGTGTTTGGTATAAATTTCAATATATCTAAACGAGCAATAAAGGTTTTACCTCCAGATCTGTATACAACTTGTCGATGTCAAGTTCGGGGGCACCTGTGAAGTAAAATTCCAATTTGTCAATACCTAACAGGTTTAAGTTGGGTGAGAACACTTATATCCTTCTGATGGTCATGGTCATATTAATATATAGCACATATTTTCTTTACAAACACTTATATCGGAAATATGGATTTGTGAGGTCACGATAGGTTAGTTACTTGTAATTCTCCAACCATTCATGATTTTACTTGGTGTTTTATTTCGAACCCTCTGTGTCCTGCGTGTCCAGTAGCCTAGTGAGGTTTTGTTCTTAAACGGTCAACAAAGGTGTCAACAGAAACAATTTAACACAAGGGTCACTTTTTTTTAAACGATCCCTTGAGTTACCACCAGATATTTTGACTAAGGAACAACACAGTTTGTAATTCATACTTCTAATAAAACAGTGCTACTGAGGAGAAAATGATATTTAATGATAAGATAATACTAATAGTACAATATCAGTAATACAAATAAATGTTAGAATTAGTTGCTCATGGCAATACCGATCGATTGTACTATGAATACAGTATCATTAATTATTCATAATATTATGATCGATAACTGTGTTGTTCTTAATCAATAACGATATTAATTAAGTAAATTCAATTAATTATATTTATTATTATTATTTAATCACAGTATTTCTCATCAGTTTTACTTATAATCCTATCTGTTATTAATGATGATAATAATATTCATAAAATAAGAGACATATTTTAGCATAATCTCATTCTATGGTTCGTTCTGATATCTCTAAATTATGATAACTTTTTTCACTAGACACTGTTTTACTAGCAGAAAACTGTTAAAAATTAAGAACAATTAAGAACATCTATAAAGTGGAAACCGAGAGTGGCACTTAAAATAGGCCGAGCTACCACCGCTTAAGAGAATTTGTAATCATAACTTGGGCAGTTTAAGCTGTACTTGCCTTGGTTCGAGCGTCCCACGTCCCCGCCTTCCTGTTATGTAAATTGATACTCAGATAACATCAATTTGATAAATTATACAATGTATAGTTTCCTTTAAAGAATGATGCCAGTATACCGTCTCCATTTAATAGTGGTATTTCTAGAGACCAATGACTACCAATGTCATTAATAATATGTGTCAGTACAAGTCACAATCGATCTAGTCACTGAGGGGTCCAGAAAATATAAGTTACAATAAAATTGTGTTAACCTACACCTCAGGGAACATGAAAAAAGAACAAGTGTCCTCTGGTCCGATCCTAAGCGGTACATTTCTCACAGTCCCGAGGGTCCGTTAGACCATTGCTGATGATATGGTTATTTATTTTAGTAATTTTATAGTAAGAGATGCAGTTTGTTCATTTCTTAAAGGAATGGTCTCCAAGACACTGTTTTAACATCATCATCACATTCAAGCAAAACAATTAAATTGTATATATTCAAGTTTTCGAACCTCTATCCTTGTCATTTGAGTTCAACATTGTTATCCCATTAAATAAGTTTAAACATTGCCATAATATTAGATGGTATACTAACTGACAATTTTAAATTGTCCTCAGCAGACAAAGTGAAATTTCTGGGGTTTTTATTTATACTTTCGGTACACAGATTATCCACAGTTCAGGAAATAGGATTTAATTGAAAGTTAACTCAGTCTTAATTTCTGTTGACTTTATGTTATTTGTATAAATTGTCAAAATGATTTTTCACGCATGCGTGTTTTATGACTGTGTGATGAATAGATTTGGACATAAGCATGTATTAAATAATTATGTTAGTTCGACTTCATAGAATTAAAAATATGCTTCATGTTAAAACTTAAAGTTGAATTATTTACCGTCTCGGGGTAGTTTTCCTTGCTTGTTGCCAGCAGGACTTGTTGCAATATCGTGTTCCATTCCCTCTTTAGGCGATTAAGTTTACGTACTGTCAAATGATGAAACAGCTAATTATGTGCGATAGACGTTATAGTTGTATATGTTGACACATGTCTTCACTGAAAACTAACATTGCGAAACATTTTGATACATTGCGATACATCTCTTCTCGGCATTTTGGCTAAGATCATGTGTAGTTCCTGTTCCGTTTCGAGGGGAATGGTGATACACACCCGACGATGATCACACAGTCACAGTCATGCAATGTGACTAGGGTTGAGAGTGGACCAGTCGTTCAGTAGCTTGGTTTTCGTGCCCTGATTCTTTCCTGGGCGACTTTTCTTAAAAAGTACATGCGATACTGGTTTCAAGTTAAACAATGGAACTATTCGACAGCACAGAAACACCGTACGTTCGTTTTAACATAGATGTTTAGCACTTTACACAATTAAGTTTACATGGTAACTAAATATAGCAATATTTGAAACAAGCTTACAAGTATTACTTCTTATTCATTTTCAAGATACAAACGGAACCGTTAGTCTTCTTAACGTTCTCTTTTGTAACTATTATTTGTTACTATCGTTATATCAATTATAAATAATGTATTGTCATCATTTGACACTATCGATATATCAATTAATTGTTAGTTTTCATATCGATAGAGCAATTATCATTTTTATTAACACCTTGAATTTCCATAAGTTTGAATTTTTTTTATAAATTTGTCATTTGTTACCTGTGTATTTGTATATACATATATATATATATATATATATATATATATATATATATATATATAGTTGTTTTTATATCTTTGTCGTATGACTATTCTTAACACTTATCTAGTGGTATTTTAAATAATATTAGTTTTACAATGATTTAAAATTTATTGGGAAATAGTCTAATTTGGGTTTATTAGCTTTTTTACCGACAAGAAAAGACAGCGAATAGATCCTCTTACGTGATAAATTTGAAATATTTGAGAATCTCACCTGACTCTTTTTTAGTCTCGTCTGTCAACCGATTTTCGTTTATGAAACACGAAGTTAAACGTACCCATTCTAAAGCTACTGGCAAACGTTCTGAAGAAAAAAAACACACTCTCTTTTCTATCGTACACAACAAATACACTCTGTATATTTTTGGATCAAAAGAGATTGAAATAAAGTTTGATGAAAGGAAATTGAAACGAAAACGAAAGACAAACAGCAGATTGTTACTATAAACAGGATTAAAATGAGTCATGCATGGATTTGTACAATCATGGTCGAATTCTGACTGCTCAATATCTGCACTTTTACGTCTGGAGTATCACAGATATGGTACCGAAACTTGATGAAAAAGACTAAAGGGCCTTGTTATCAACTAGATTAGTACATCGTTGTAATGAAGTTTGTTGATAAAATGGGATTTGAATACACCCACTACACACACGCTACACAACTACATACATTCTGCTCGTGGCTTGCCCGTTCATCTAAAAAAAGATATGATCCTTATTTGTAAAGGATTTTATGTATATTAATATAAAAAAATCATATTGTATTTGCTCAAATAACTTCTTATTAGTTGTCTGTTTTATGTATTTAACTGATCTTTTCAGCCATTTTTGTAATGTAACACTTTCGTCACAGGTTGAGTTAATATACCCGTAGCCTTTCGTTTATTATATAGGAGTATAGGGAACGAGCTGACCAGTTTGATACCTTGTTTGTACAAGCAGAGTCCGTTTCACTTCCCTTATACACGTGTACTTTGATATATTATATTGCAAATTTATAAAAGCATTAATGCAACTGCCGCCGTACATACCGTCGGTCACATTAGAAGCCATTGTTCTCGGATGTAATCGGTTAATCCAACACGAAAGAAATGATTGAGCAAACGGTACTGGAATAATTAAAGGATTGCGAAAACAAAAATTGTTAACATCACGAAAACAAATATAAATATTTAATTTGGCAAGGCAAAATAGCAAAATTAAGAAATAAACCGTACTGGACGATATAAACACACTTACTGTCTATCTCCATATGACAAGTTCAGCAATTAATAGCATATAGTCGTCAGCAGTAAAGCACATGTAACCTTTGCAACTGCATAATACAGGTGCATCGTAGCCGGTGATGTAAGCGCTTATTTGAACAGAAAAATCATATTCTTTGCCCCCCCAAAAATCTTTTTTTGGGCAACATATTATTCAATCTAAATGCGGCTCTCCCATTGAAAATAATTCTGTTTTACTATAAATAGGCGAGAATTAAGCCTTTAAGTTGGCATCCACTATGAAATCACCTACTGTACAAAATTGCATGATCATCCTGCTCAGTACAGTGCTCATACTCTCATCACTTGAATATCCGTCGTTAACTTTGTTGTTCATTATACCAAGTGTGCGTTTATATCACAATGGCTGATGATAAGCATTTCCCTTGGCTTTATGGTATTCCCCGACAAAAAGAAACAAACTTACCTTGGGTCACATTAATATTAAACCATGGCTTTTTAGCAATACGGCCTCAAATTTCCCCTCCGGGTCTCGCCCTCTTTGAAACTTCACAACTATTCTTTCACTTCTTGTTTATTTTCTAAAACATTCTTTTATGTAAGAAAAATCCAATTCCTTTATTTGTAGAATGGTGGACCATATCTCCCGTGGTATCACTGGGACGAAATT
Source organism: Apostichopus japonicus (assembly GCF_037975245.1). Classification (NCBI taxonomy): domain Eukaryota; kingdom Metazoa; phylum Echinodermata; class Holothuroidea; order Aspidochirotida; family Stichopodidae; genus Apostichopus; species Apostichopus japonicus. The sequence continues at coordinate 16,413,840 of NC_092567.1, forward strand.
AGTAAGAATATTTCAGTTCTGAGACTTTCGGATACAATAAACTGGTACACCGGCAATGCAGAATAACACGAAACAATTACTCTCTGTACAAAATCCATGCGCTAAGTTGTATCTTTGTAATGTTGCGGTTAATTTTCAAATTCACATACAGCTGTCAATGATGAACAGTTTATCATATGAATGTTTTGACACGCTTAATTATGCACAAACTGTTAGCGTCTTACTCTTCTCAAACGGATAGCTAAACGTACTAGAAGAAATAGGCTACAATACACCTGACCATGCTAGTGTTACTACTTCAATCCGCAATGATGCTTACAACTGACAATATTATACACAGTATGTACACAGTGTACTGCTTGACGCAACCGCACTGACATATCAACCAATCACATGTCATCAGACGGTTGCATTATTAAGTGTATATTATAAGTTACTGTTTGTTACTGTTGCAATATGAGCCTCTGCAATAGATCTGGCTAAGTTATAAATATTACAACAGATAACTGTGTGATACATGTTATACAAACAGTTATTACGAGGTGCGCGAATAAGCAGCAATCCTTTAGTAGTTACAATGAAGAGAATGAGGATCGAAACTGGAATTTGGACGGAAAAATTGCTTTGCTCTGAAAGAAATGTGAGCCATTTGTACTCTGTGTTATGGATTAACAATTGTAACAGCTATCTTAGATTACTTAATTTTCCTTTTTTTTATGTGTAAAACTATTTTTGGGAAAAACTCTCGATGTTGTTTGTAACACAATCTTGTTAAAAAAATAATCAGGTAGGCTTTGTACTGTGACAAGATCTTTAATGAGGGCGCTGTTCAAACAACGTTCCAAAATCGTTGTAGTCGATCACATTGACTAGTTTCTCAGTGTAAATTTTGTCTTCTAGTGAATAGGTCACTGGAAACTTGTTAGTTTTGAAGGATAACAACTTGCTATGATTTAGTAGAATGGGTAGAAGGAAAGGCATGTTTTGTAGGCGTGCAACAATCTTTACACTGGTGATATGCCTAGCCCTTCTGATGCAGATGTTGCAGCTATTTCTTTTTGTCAAGCTGCTTATAAAAGGCTCAGCAAGGAAGAGTTATGATAGAGTAGTATGAGTGCAAATAAAAAAAAAATGAAAAACGAGACTTCGGGCTTACTAAACAGACACTGGTAATGCTCCGAGTTCCGCTACTCCTAAGCACAAAACACCGTCCAGATCAACGCAGCTCTTGGTTGAAGCTGACATCTATTGAATTAATGCATTGTGCTACATGATGGCCTACTAATGGCGAGGATAAAGTGGTGCTCTAACTTATATATTTTATAAAACCATACACAATAAACGCTTTTTTTCAAATAGCTCATATGTTACACTGCGAGATATAATAATCTGCAGGCTTTGAAAACAACTCATTTGCTTCTTTATGACAACACTCCTTCAGCAAAGGCAAGTTAATGACAAGTACCATATCTTCAATGTGGAGCTTATAGTGTGCTAGGAACTGTTTTAGCCTTGTCGTCTGAAGTAGGATTTATAAAAAGGCAGTCCACGGTGTTCATTTCAAGTAGCTTGTAAATGATTCAACGGTCTTTGTTATTGAGAGTTAAAATTAACCTTCCCACTTTCCAACACAAGTATTTGAAAGTAAACTGAAACTGATGCAAGTGAGCAATCCACTGAGTTGTATATTTAATCGCCAACAAACCGTTTAAAGGAATACGATGCGCTCAATATTTGTTTGACTTTTATCTAAGTGACCTTTGACTTCGGCTCCTACGACAGCCACATTTTTGATAGCATTGGACTTGTTTATTCTAAGCAACCTATGAAAGCTTTATTAAATTTCAATGATATACAAAACGATTTTTACAAAATTTGACTTCTGAGATCTTGACCTTTGGTTCCGGTCCTGCGAGACACAAGTGTTCACCATGAGGTACTTTCTCACCACGCTGGAGGGAAATCGGCGAAGCCGTTAAGGGGGTTTTGACGTAAAATTGAACACATACACACTAACACACACACACACACACCCACACACATAATGATTAAAAACACGGACACGTTTTGTTCCCTCCCTCGGTTGTAGACTTCCAGTCACCCTGGCAAACCTCGCCATGGGTAACCTCCGGGGGTAGTCTACTCAGAAAATTAACCAATACCATGGCAACTGACGTAGCTGTATATTGCCCAACTGGCAACGGAACTTCAATATCTCTTCCTCTCTATCGGAACGTTGAGATAATGAAATCTCGAGGTCATTATAAGTTCATTCATTTGCTATTTTTATGTGATCAATGCATGTAAAACTTCCTGTTTTGACGAAAAAAAGATGTGATATGCAAGATAAAATGATGAAATTATGTCTAGTAAGATGAAGAGTTCAAATCTTTCTATTTCTTCTGATAATTACCAATTTTCTAAATCTGACTTTGTACATAGTGACAAAATACTTTTTTTCATGAAATCAGATTTAGATAATGAATGTGAAGTAACCGAGTCAACAAAGAGGATGTTTCCTGTACCACCATTATATCAATAAACAGATGGTAAAGGGAAAAAAGAGCTGGAAGGTGGACAATTTCAACAGGTAGAGATAAAATGTCCGACAGAAACTTTTCTTTTACTGATGATGAACCTTTGTTTAGTATATTGAAAACAATAACACGTCAAGTTTGGAACTTATCAATTTTAACCGTCGGATTTTCCGGGCAAAAAAAAAAGACTATTTCTAACTATTTCTGATGCATGCTCCTTCAGATTTCTATGAGACGTTCCCTCTTAACTTTCGCAATTGTCAACTATCGGGAGGCTTGTGAAACTCGAAAAACACATACTGCATTTTATTTATTGTTCGATGTATACCTGAGTTAACAGAGAGTCTAAGTAACCTCCCTTCACATTCAGTTATTCATTTAATGTCACATCCTTTAATGATGAAAGTAAAAGGTTAAATTATTGAGGTCCAAATCTTGTTTGCCATTGAACGACTTTCTATTTACTGATTTCAAGACAAAGTTAACGGCTACGATGTTAACATGTATCGTTTCAGTAGCAAAAAGTTGAAACATGTTAAGACCATGTTGAAGAACAGTTTACAAATCGAGCTCTTGACGTTTTGATCTGTATTGTATGTGAATTTGTGCGTTTTCCCTAACGAGACAAATTTGTTACGTAAGTGTTCAACTGCAACAGTTTGCCTTTATTTTGGTAATACGACCGGTTATTCATAAGGAAACAGCGCAGTATTTTATTCCGTGAATCAGAATCAATTTTCGATTAAACATGAAGAGAGCAGACCATTTGATATTATCATGAGACCATAAACTGTGTAGCTATAGTCAAGATTTATATAATATAATAAAGTAACAATACAATTTTAATGATAGATGAAAGTATAAAGTGTTTTAGCTTGACCACAGTCAAGTTTCGTTTAATGCAATGAAGAATTGCTACCAGTTCATTGTAAAATGGAAACAACATATAAAGCTTTGTTTTGAGTATATGATCAAGTTTGATTTTAAGCAATGTAGAAACGCGACCCTATAACTAGTCATGGATATATTTATGAATTGTTGGGAGGATAGACTGACTGTACTCCTGACAACATTTATCTCTGTCCTTTTCCTTCTCCTTCACGCCCGATTTAGACCAATGAAGAGCTCGTATGAACAGGGTCTGCAGGTGAGAACTCGTTTTGTCCTGCTACTCTGGTTATGACATAGGGGGTTTGCAAGGGACGGGGACATTCCTTTTATCAAGAGCCTTCACACGAGCCATTACAAAGGATAACAACTGATTGAAATATTATGTTAAGTATGGAAACATTAAAACATTGTCAGTCCAACATTATTGTCACGAAGTATTTCAACTGTGATGAACTGTTGAGTAAATACTTAAATAAATATGATATAATATTACATCAAACCGCTGTTTCTATATTCTCTTTGGGCTATGGAAGCACCTTTCCAAGAAATAATGTCAAGCTCAATATTTCTGCCATATCATATCAAATGTCATCGTCACAATAGTCCCGAAATATATATTACAGGTTTGCAACGAAATGTTGCAAAATTTTCAGTGCATTTTTGTCCAGTTTAGCATTCCAGTTTTGCAAGATTCTTATTGTCATCTAAAGTTTTTAGATATTATTTTGTATATCATCATGCTTTTATTGTCTCAGATATTCTGCCTGACTATCATTTTCATCAATGTCGTTGTTGACGCAAACGACTTTCCGGAGGAACAGGAAAATTCGATCTCAACCATTCTCGTAATGTTAAACATAATCGTTTTGGTTATCATAGCAGGTATGATGCTGCATGTGTTTTCATGTTAATTCGTTATGGTTGTTAAGTTGACTTACATAGGGAGCTGGATGACTGTTAAAATGATTAAAAGAAACAATCTCTCGTTATATTTACCAAAAACATTACAGCCTCCGAAGAGTTCATTTACCATGCTCTACAATAACAACACATAATATCATAAGACAAAGTCTATCCAAGTTTTTTTGTCGCTGAGACATGGATACGACTGACCTGGGTCACGCTGACGGGCAATTTCAATATTAAGGACGCAAAGTCACAATTGTTGTTATGGCATAATTGGATGGATCCTACAGGCAACAATACAACAAAGATGATTCTGACTGAAGCTTACCGTTTGGCTGAAATACTTAAGGTGATGTTTCGACTTATTCATAAAAGGCAATAGAAACCTTTGGACTGAGATTGCTCTCATATAAATATACAAATATCAGACATTTATTCATTTAATTAAATATTTGCTCAGACTGACTGACTGACGGTTCTGTATGAGAATAACACCTGCCATGTGGAGAAAACGAACTTGTTTGTTTTTACTCCGTCTTGGCGTAACTGCTCATGATTACTAAATGTCAAGTACAATACTTTCTATCAGCATTTGCTTATCTAATAGCATTTACTTATCTGATATCTTTTGCATTTTTCAGGAGAACTGCTGGTGACAATCATTATTCATGTCAAACATTTGAGAGTAGCAGATGTATTTAAGTCGCCAATCCACGGACTTTGCCGGAAGTACAGAAATGCCAATGAGTAAACAGCGAACTAACATGGCACTTGGGGAACTTGAAGCTTTTCAGCTTCTCAGAGTATCATGACAACGACCAACATTGTAATACGACATTTACCAAAGTTATTATGTGCAGAGACTCATACAATAATAGAACTTGATAAATGTTATTACCCAATAAAAATTGGTGTTAAGCAAGCCATGTTACCTGGAATTTTACAACATCACTTTCCATCAAAACAAATCCACGTCTAGTTTGTATTTATAGAACTCGGTCTTATCATGTAAAAATATTTACCGAAAACAACCAATGTCAATATATCGTGTTCATCCTTGATGTATATCAACGTCATTTAAATTCCTCACTAGTAGAATATTATAAATTCTGTCACTTCTGGCGTTCAAAAACACATATTCATGCTACGTATCGTTCATTTTATTCGGTTGACTCATCTTCTTTTTGCAGTAGAAATACCAATCTATTCTGTTTATTGATTGGTGGCCTGGGGAGGGATGCAAGTGGAAGGGATAAGCCTGGGGCTGGGCGGGGGACTTAGGGGAGGAGGTGTGTCCCCACCTTGAGGAAGGTTTGAGTACGTATGACTGTATAAATGCGACATGTTGCGATCATTTGCTACTTACCAAGAACATTAGTTTTCAAAAAATTTAAATTAAAGTACGCTAGTAATTTTCATTGAAAATAAGCAAGTCATAGCTTTTAGAGATCAGATGATGCCCATATCATTAATTACACAACCAAATTATTAAGAGAGAACTACAAACATTGTCTTAACTGTGTCAAAAATGATCGCCGCAAGACTTTTTAATTCTTAATTCGCTAACTCACGAATTAGCTTTTGGTTGGTTATATTTGATGGGGTACTTTCTTTTGTCTGTAACATCGAGAGCAATATAATGATGGATTCGTATATTTCAAGTTCACCTTATAATTTAAAAAGCAATTGTAACTTCGAATACGCATTAGGGCTGATTGCTAATTTACTTTATTGTAAACATTAAAAGCTTCACTGTCAGCTGGGTGCTGTTTAGCTGCTGCCAAGTTGAGGGATTGGCTCTTTGTTTGACAGGTTATCGTTGACCAGGGTAATATAGTGATGTGCCTTGAGCGCTTCCCGGACAACTCCCCCTGGACGACTTCTCCCCGGACAATTCCTACCCGGACAATTTCCAATCCTGACAATTCGCCCCCGTTCTGGCGTAGTGACGAATGTTCAAAATGTGAGTTTTGAGAAAACCCGCTCTAAAGATTTTCACATTTTGAGTTTAGTATAGCGTAATTAAAAAAGGATCTGTTGTACCGAAAGTTGTCAATATTTTAAATAAAACAAATAAGACTGTGAGTTGTCATATTTGTTGCTGATCGAAAGATTTCTTACAAAGTAGTAAATTTAATGTAAACATATTCGTCGTTATGTCATGTCATTTTCAGTTAATTTTAAACATTCGTCACACATTCGTCACTATGCTAGAACTAAGTTTTGAAGTTTCGTCCTGTCACAGACTAGTATTCGTCACTTTTGTGTAGTAGCCATAGGGTACACCGTGAATGTTCACTGTCACATGGGGAGAGGAGGGGGGTAGGTGGAATCACCTTACGTAAGAAGAAAATAATAGAAGGGGTGGTACATTGGTCTAATTGATTTTAAAAAGAACGTCCATGGTTTACTATAATGTATAAAATAGACAAGGAATCTGTGTGGGTTATACGCAGGTATCAACAAACGTGTTTTAGTATGTTTTTCTTGAGTGACATGGATGGAGTCGGATATGATGAGGGAAGGTGGTATAGAGGGCAAGGAGAGCCGGCTGTTGAAAATGGTGGTATATTGGTCTTATTAATTTTAGAAAGAACGCTCACGTTTTGTTGCAATGTATAAAATAGACAAGGAATTTGTATGGGTTATGGGCGGGTGTAAGTGTTTTAGTATGTTTTTCTTGGGTGACATGGATGGTGTCGGATAGAGGGATGTTGAGGTAGGGATGGCAAGAAGAGCCGGCTGCTGAAAGGGTGATATATTGGTCCTATTTATTTTAAAAGAACCCCCACCATTTTCTACAATGTATGAAATAGACAAGGGATATTATGAAATGTGAACACATGCAGTTGCATCAATAGTAGTTCCAGTGGCGTAATCTGTTAAGTCGGAACTTTTATGAAGCACAGAGACAGAGAAAAAGTTTGTGCAATTCTTCATTTTCAAGTGAGTGTATTACGTGAAATGTCTCTGACAATAGTTTCGAAGTATCCTTCAAAAGTTTTGCAAGCTTTCCCACTATACGATCCCCTTAAACGGAATGTGATTTTTTTCTTAAGCTCACAGGCACATTCATAATATCCAACCCAACCTCGTGTGAATCCTCAGATTTTAAGAAGGAAACAACTGTGCCATTGTTCAAGTGTTTCCAAGTTGTACTATAGTATGATGTTCTTTCTTTTTATTTCCTTCCAGTATACATATAAAACATTTCTTACGCTCACAGGCACATTCATAATATCCAACCCAACCTCGTGTGAATCCTCAGATTTAAAGAAGGAAACAACTGTGCCATTGTTCAAGTGTTTCCAAGTTGTACTATAGTATGTTGTTCCTTCTTTTTATTTCCTTCCAGTATACATATAATATTTATAGAGAGGAGTCATATAATACCTCAACAAGAGGAACAACTAATGTAAAAGGTAAATTTTAAATGATAGGATATCATATCAAAGCCATATAACAAACAGACCACAACAAACATTCTAAGTGCTCGGATGGATTGTATAAAGCAGCACGGTAAATAAATGAGATTCTGTAAACTTACGTTCGGTATTTTGTGGGGATTTCTTAGAATTCTGCTCAATTTGTGCAGGAGACTTTTTAGTATAGTATACAAAGGGTGATTCTGATCACTGTAAATCTTATTAGCAATTCGTGTAAACTCAGTTCTTGCAGCAGCATTTACTTTTTCTAAAAGTATATTGTGATCTAAATTATATATAGCTGATGTGTATTTAAGAATCTTCATTCTTCTTTCTTTGCTTTTCTTGCAATATAAAATGGTACCAGACAGGCACTGTATAGATCTCATGTGCCAGGGTAGAATAATAGTATTGAAAACATTTTCCTTAGCATTTTGGTTAAAAAAAAGAGACACAACGTATAAGCCACACTAGATACTATACTTTTTTCTAATACCTTGATGTTTTGCAAGAAAAGGTCAAACTGTCGTCGCTGTATACTCCCAGTAGTCAGTTGTGGAAGTTATAGCCACCTCAGATCCCTCAATAATAATAACACCTTGCGATCTTGATAGAATGAGACCTTCATGTTTTATGGTTTTATTTTCAAAAACAAATTTTTGGGGGTTACACAATAAAGTCTTGCGGTCACATGTTGGAACTATGTCATTTACAGAACACGGGCAGTACTACATAGCAGTATGGTTGACTAAGTGTAAACTCACTATCTGAAATGAGGTGAAAAGTTGACGTAAACCTAAATGACAATGATAAGTTGATACTAGTGTACATAAACCTATACTTGAGTGTATGAAGTGACGGATAGCGAACATCAACTAGTGACGATAAATCATGTGATGTAGTCCATTCATTCTGACGTATACTCATATCATGGCGAGAACTTGCATAAAACCGTTAATCGATTATCAGATCAAAAGTTTGAAAGGCCATGAATACCACACAGAAGTCTTTATATTTAATTTTCAAAACTTATTACAATACTTGACGATGGTATGCTTTTTAATAGTCTAAAAGTAAGAATTAATAACTAACAGAGCTTTTCGCTTACTATATACCAAAGTTTAAAAACAAAATACTAGTTCTTTCTTGACATGACCATATAAAGTTCTTTGGCTTGATCTTGAGATGGTCATTGTTTAAAGTAGTATGAAGTTATTGAAGCACTTCAGAGCAAGATCAACATCTGTAACATTCCTGCAAGCAGCACAATTATGATGGTGGACGTTGAGAAATGTACGGCTGTGGCGTAGTTACATTCATTGGCGCTGCAACAGTATCTGCATTCATTTCTCTGGCATGAATCACATACGATGCTACTGTCATTTATGCAACCTCTGTTTACATCTTTTGTTAATTATAAGGAAACATAGAGAAAGACAAGAAACAGGAAACTAATCTTTAGAATTCAGATAAGAAAAAAATAACACAATCAACTAAACATTATTATTTGAGTACCGTACATATAAGAGAGAAATTCAGCCCTATAATGATGCCGTTAGTTTCAAACAAGAAGAACGCTTTTCATTCATTAAGACTTATATATTTAGTTATTGCTGTTATGTTCCTTACTTGATAATGCAAATTCCCACAGGCAGCGAAAAAGGTGATCCGCAAAATACCCGAAATGTTACCGAACTGAGTACCAAGTCAAAGAAACCGAGCTTATTTACTGTCCGTGTGGTTCAGACTTTCGTAACCAGATCTTATGAAACAAAGTATATAGTGATAAGCTTACTTCCAAAAGAATCGATGTCCTTGAAGCATCTTGTCTCACATTCTACGGTAGGAATACCCTTTGTTGAGTTACATCCATCACAAGCAAAACATCTGACGCATTCTGAACAGAAAAGAAAACTCGTAGTTTATCCAGATATCTCTTAGGCTGAAGGTTAGCCAAGTGTGTGTGCAGATTTTATATTGCCATCTGGTAAGTTTTGTAGCCATTACTCTACATGAACACATCCACATATATACAGCATAGGCAATCGTATATTTTGGACCTTTTTTATTCAAATATACTACTATTGAAACCACTCACGTTACATCGTTACTTTTTATTATATATGATCGTCTTCCTGCGGGCCTTTTAATGCTCAAATACAATTGGACCCAATGTTAACCCCCAAATTATGTTATAAAACCCACTAAAAACCTGTACGATTAAGTCGACATAGCACAGGCATGATGTACAGTCGTTTCTAGGCTGATGAAACATTTGTAATATTGTGATATATTTATACATCTGTCTGACACAAAAGTTCTAAGTATTGGCATCCTCAGCATTAACTATCATTTACGATTAATTATCTAAGTACAGCATGATATTGTGAACTAACAAATTGTAGAACGACGGCCCTTCCATGAGGTAACTGTAATCTAAAGATTTTACAGTTTCCTAACTTAGATTGGATGCCAACATCCAAAGCCAAGTTCTGTGTTTGAAGTTTTGAGAAGGTACTCATCTAGCCACATATTTTCTTTGCCAATGACATGAACACATCCGATTTGTAGGTAGCGATGCTATGTTCGCTATAACCAATACAGGAAGTCAATCATTCAACAGCATCAATAGTCCCAAAACTGTTACAAAATATCTATGAACAAGAATAGTACACGTTACATCATGCACCCGGCACTTTAGCATTCTTTTAATATCACACACTTGACAACCATTAACATGTATTATGGTAATTTCAATTGATCGTTGCAATTCTGCACCTTATTATCCTGTCATTGAAATTGCATATCGTGGCCATGACGGCACTCTCCTGAACGTTTTGCATTGTCAACGATAACAATGATCTGCATTTCACTTTCATTTCACAAAACTTTAGGTTAAATGATGATGATTATGAAGACATTTCATAATACTTTGTTTGTTAATGTCACGAAAGACACAATACCTAGCGTAATATTTATACACATACCATAGTCATCGATGGAAAGGCTCCTCTTGGGTCTGGGTCTGCAATCTTAAACAAATATAAAGGAAGACGCCAACAAAGAGAGAGAGAGAGAGAGAGAGTGGAATGTTAAAATTATTCATTTTTTAGGCATCAAGTAACCTTCTTTTCAAGTTCAGACTACTTCACAATGTAACATTCGTAATGGATTACGTCCGAGATCATAGCTTAACCTATAGTATTTTCAAGAGATGTGAATAAAGAATTGATTTCCTTTATATGGGTCTTTTATGGTTCTTTCAGCTATAACACCTGTTTTCAATAGGGTTATAACAACCAAAGTTTTGAACTTCATTCCACTTCAAACTGGTTTCATTGAATTTCTAGGCCATTTTAATAAGGCACAGACTTATCTCAGTCTCTCTTTTTCTTTCTGGTTTTCTTAATACGTACTGTCTAAACAAACAGGAGCCGTGTTTTAGTATCTTGGTCTCCTATCCACACAGTTATGTACCGAGGGAATTATACATAAACTTAACAAAGTAAACTTACCATCACCGCCTTCTATACTGTGTCCTGCAATAAAGAAACCGAAACCATATCCATTTATTTGAGGATAGTTCTTACCCGGAAATTGTTCGTTTTGAGGTGCTTTCCAGCTAGGCTATTTTAAGCTTCAACTCATTTGCTAGTAATGTACGCGTCCACAAACACAGTTTCAAAAGTACAACGAAAGTCGAAAGACAAAGAGTGTTAGTTATTAAATGTATATTAAGTTTCATGCTGATTCTAAGGATGCTTGGCATATGTTCCTCTTTCATCTGTGTAAATGAAAAGTACTTGACATTACTCTTTTAATTTAAGTTGAATTACTCCTGCCTACGCTCTATCAGTCACTGAAGTAATAAAGTGTATGATGTTAAAGGGATGAACTTGCTTTGGAACATTGTAAAGCGGCGTTACTACCAGCCATTAATGTATACTTTGCCCAAAATGATTGCATTATATGTAACTTTAAAATGACAGTAAACACAACCGCGTAACGGTGGCATTGGTAGCACCAGGGGAAAAGGAGTATAGTTAGCCCCTGACTAGCGAGCGAAGCGACGAGTTGCAACCATTTCGAAGTGACCTGTTTATGCCCTAGCATCTGCAGTCATAATCTTATTGTTACAACCTCCCGAAAAGGTCAACTCACGTTGGAAAACATCAAAGATAATATGCAACGCTTAAGCAGAAAGTATTTTCTTTTCTTTGGATCAGGGCCGAAAGATTTCGAAGCCCGGGACCACGAAATTCCCCACCTCGTGGTGTTTCTCACCGCTGAGTGACCACAGAAAAGAGTATGTATTTAATTTGCAGAGTAGTAGACATGTAAAGTATGCACTCATATCTGGTGATGTTACAAAGTGTTGCTTCAGAAAGGGTTTCGGATAAAGGTACGTTAACCTTTGCAAGAATGAAATGGCTAAGAGCGTGAGGCAGCCTGTAAGTAATCAAATCATTACATTTAAATTGACACATAATGATGATAATACTAGCTCCCTGGTGCTAGCAACAATATGTTGGTATCGGTGTATAATATTTGTTATCAAAGTTGCATAAAATAAAAGAAGTCAAACAAGTGCTTTTTTACGTGATCCGCACATCGGAATCCAAAATGTCAAGGCCTCAAAGGCACTAACAACCAAACCCTGCCAGCGCAGTAACTAAACTAAAGTATCAAACGGTCGGCCCGCCCGCAAGCCCACGCAGGTAATCGTAATTAAATTAGCTTTAGCTTGCAATTTAAACATTTCAGCACTAAAAATATGGAAACCTTTTTCAAGGCAAATGTGGGATATAATTTGTGACTACATATATCGGGGAGTACCCATTTAGGTGCCGAGAGCTTCGTCAGAATGAAGTCATGCGACACAACCTAAACTACAACTTCAAGTGTGACTACAACGTAACTGTGAGTGAAAACCATAATTTGTGAAACAATTACTGAATATTGAAGGGACCAATAGCACACGAACTGTTTTATAGGAATTATTTACTGTTTACTCACCTATTCTACATAAAGTAAGCAGCCCCCAAAAAAGGGAAGAGAACGCGAAAAGACGATTCATCCTGACAGGCACAATCTACTATGCTAGCTTTTCCTGTTAAACCGAACATGCAATATACATTTTGGTTATCATCGTGACCCGTGTATAAATAGGCCTATGTAACACAAGCCAACACTTCCTTCAGTTTAAGGTCAGGTAAAGCATCAAAGCTACAAGATGAGTTCTAGGGAGATACGACGAGTTGTCCAAGAGACAGATGAACAAGAAGCGAAATCATAGCAAGTGGACGGTTGAAGTTACAAGGTAGGCTAACCTTTTCTTTAATTCGTGGGGATCAACCAGAAAGTTGATTTATAAGTCAGTACACCACTGCTTTCGCAAAATGTCATGTTTTCTTTTTTGCGTTCGTGTTGGCAGTTTTACGTTCAATCGGATTCAATTATTTGGAGTACATTGTTCGTTTTTAGAACTGAGACTGATGAAATCCTGAAGAAGCTTTGATATCTACCCCCTGATCTCTATATGGACATACCTGGGAGTTGAAATCTAAAACCAGTGAGATAAAATTAATGGACTGGAGTTTGTGTGTTTACTCTGCATTTCCACATGACACAAACTACATACGGTAGGATGAAGTTCTATATAGACTAGGTAGAGCATAATATAGAATCATAGGCCTTTATTACTGAATAGTGACAAACCATCATTAAAAAAAGCTAGTACAAATTAATTTCAAACGCAAAGTGTGTCACTTAAAATTAGTCACAGACATTCAGACAGGTTCTCAAAAAACATTAACATTAACATTTTTCTTACTGAAATGGTGCTTCTTACGTGATTCGGCCAAACAAGAACATCAGGTCACGGATAGAGCATCACATATAGAATATGTGTAGGCTTCTCTAAATTTTGAAATGACAGCAGATTTCACTAAGCCTTGTTCAAAATAACAAAAATTATGGATGTGATATTCCTTGGACGCCTGTCAACCGTTATTATTATTAGTTTTCGGCAGGTAGATTTCTAGTGACCATAAGTTAAGATTGCAGTAGAGAGGGACTTCGTGGCCAAACCAACAGATACCTATTGAATCCCACATGGTATGTGCAAGTTACCCCGAAAAAGGTCCAATTACAAGATTCTGTCATCGAGCAGCATCGAAAGCTTTACAGAAATGGAAACTTATCCGACATAGCTGTTTAAATCGTTAATTTCTTAGTACAAACGGCTAAAATGCCTTTCTGACCCAAACCATTTCCCCAGTCCAAATGCCAGTTTAAATTCCATTTCTCTCCAATGTTTCGCCCTGGCTTTCCAATTACAAGTAATAGAAGCTTACCTGCTTATTCGCGTACCTTGCATACAACGTTCAAACATCCAGCAAATAAGACATATACATGACACAGTTATCTGTTGTAGGCTAATATTTATAACTCAGCCAGATCTGTTGCCGCAGCTCGTACTGCACTTGTAACAAATGTAACCTTGTATGAAACTAAACATTATCGCCGTCTGACGGCATTTGATTGGTTGAAGTGTCAGTGTGGTTGCCAGTCGAGCATTGTACAAAATGTGCAGGATAATGCTCTTGTGAGCAGCATGCATTGTGCATTGAAGCACATCCTCATTTTCACCATACTGGACTGTACGTTAGCTTGAAGTAGTAGTACTAGCATGGTAAGTTGTATTGTATTTTTACCAATGCGTTTTCGTATCGGTTCATTTTGAGAAGAATAAGACGCTAAAAGTTTGTGATGAAGTCTATCACGACATGCAATTTTGTAGATTGTTAATTATTGATAGTTGTATGCCAATTTGAAATGTAACCTCAACGGAAGGGTCTGGGCCAGAAATTCATTGCTTCACGTTATTCTGTATTAACTATGTTACCTACTACATGTAAGTTTTTGGTATCTTGACCGATGTCAACAGCTTTCTTTCTTGGTATATTTGTTTGTTCCAGAACAACTGGTTTGAATCACTTCTCAGTCGGTAACAACATATCGTAATGGCTGCTAGTGTTTCCGATGGTAAGCGCCATAGCCTATGCCTACATACTTGTGTAATTTGTTTTTGTTATATACTTGATGTGAAAAAAAAACGTTGGAATTTGGGCGTAAAACGAACAAGAAACCCGGTCCGTCCCATAGGACATCAAAATGGTTGACACACCCACCTGCAATCTCCACAAAACTGAAAAAGAAAGTCAAGGACATCTTTAACTTGGTAAGACCTTACAACATCACGAAACCTGACAGAAAGACCCCATCAGGTCCATAAAAGTTCCACTTGACTGAAAATCCAATTTTTAATAACATGCCTTAGGCAGGCGGCAAGTAAACTCTGCAGTCAAGTTGGGTGCGCGCGTGTGTGTTTATGTGACGCCCTAGCTTGTAAACACGACATCTCAAGATTGGTAGTCAATTATTAATAATTATTAATAACTAGTACAAGAACCCAATTGGTTTGGGTGGGGGTCAAATGTCATTTGGGGTCAGCAGAAGGCAAAATGTGAAAAGGTCAAACACGCTGTATCTCCAGAACTTGAACAGCACTGCAGCCCATGTATGTATGGTAGAAGAGCCTAATGTAGAGTGAAGTCTTACACAATTTGATTTAGGTTAGAGTTCATTTAAGGTCATCAAACTTGATATCCATTTAAAAACGATATCTCCAAATAGGAATTTTTGTTTGGCTCTCATGTGGCATGTGTCTTTCTTATAACGAGTACAAGAACCTTATTGTTTTAAGTGGAGGCCAATGGTCACTTGGGGTCACCAAATATCAAATATTAAAAGTGCAAATTAGCTCATCGTTCTTAGAATGAGCATGCAAAATAAATTACCAACAACAAATAATGTCCCTCTGTCTTTCATCGTTGTAGTATAATGTCACAAGATTCCCAATCATGAAACCACATAAGCACTGACTCTGGTTAGATTTATACTGCTCTCCATCTGTAGTATAAACTTCAGCCATGGATAGCCTGCAAACTACTCTTGTGCTACGCTTGTTATGTATTTATAGGCAAGTAGCTGCTGGGAGGGTTTCCCTCTGGTTAGTATTTATTTGTAAAAGGAAAGCTTTTGATAGTGGTTGGGTAAAAGTTGTGGGTGTTTTTCTAATGACATGAATGAAACCATGAAATTGTTAAGTGAACAATTAATACTGGCAATTATAGGCTGTGTGCTTGGATGAGTTTCTCCACCGAAGGTTTGAATGTAACTTATATAATCCGGGTCTGAACTTCACAGTTTCATTGGTGATATCCGGTATACGTTACGGGGCTACATTACTTTAACTCTTAGTCGTTAAATTGAGAAGAAACAAAATACACACAAAAGGACCGAACGGCCCCATCTTATGAATGCTCGTACCAAAGTGTTTATATTAAACGGATGGTTTTGTTTTTCCAGGAAGTATTGAACTAAGGAAATTTGGATAGGTGACTGTATTAAAAAAGGGGTGGGTACTTAAAATTATTCGTGCATTGTATTCCCTCACATCACATCCGGCATTCACTCGTTTTAGTATACTAACGAAATGTAATCGTACTCCTTACGTGAAACGTGAGTCTGTACATTATAAATGTCATCCCCTTACTATTATAAATCATTCAACGTTTCATTCTCATTTCATTAATTGTTTGTGTTTCCGCTTTATTTTTCAGAACGTATTCCAACATCACATATACCGTTATTCCTACTCGATTCCTGTTCAATAGACGAACGTCTCATCACCGATGAGGCTAAACGAACAATGGTGAAATTATCTCCACTGATATCAGTTGTTGCAGAACTGTAAACGTAATGTACTTTTACTACATATGAATGAAAATGAATGGTTCTAAACTTAACAAGTAACCAGTAGTTACTACGATGAGGTTACGACAGACGGCACACACAACTGTAACTTTACAGTGAGAACATGTAAAACCCCTCTATCCACTACTCCTCTTCACTCCTTTTCCGTTCTCCTTATTCGTTCTCATCTGTTCACTATAGTTATGTCCCCATAGTTTAAGGACTTTGTGCCATTTTAGCCGCATGGTCTGTTCTCAGGTGATCATTTTGGGTTTGATTCTGTTGCAGAGGACTGCACTATGAATCCTTTTGTGGTCTCTGGCAGGCTTTACCACAAGCCCATGTTAGGCCTTTTTTGGTGATCATCGCAGTTTTCTTCTAAATTATTTTTCCGTATTCTGTGAGAGACAGGTGTTAGTTCACCACGTCTCATCTTTCGTTTCCATTACAAGGGATCCCATGTCAATAGGCAAAACGTTGCTTTATTCTCCCATTATTTGTTTACTTTAATCTAGGGTAGGGCATGTTCTTTCTTATGTCTGGTGGAATAAATTTAAGAGTGGGAAGACATTTTATACTTCCTAGAGAACGTATGGTTTCGATGTAAATGAATGTCTTGTCTTGTATGGCGGGGTGATTAAATTCTCTCAATGATTCTTTTTGTTCATAATATGTTTATTATCCTTAAGTTTGTAAGTGAGACCCCCCCGTCCGATATTTGTAAAGCCTTGGTCGTTTTGTTGGTTTTTATTATCATATCAGCTATTATTATAACTATTTAGCTTAGTATTTAGCATGTATTCAACCCAAGCAGTCAACCAGTAAGTACACCTTCATTCTGACAAGGTAGAACAGATACTCCAGCCGATCTCTAACAGACTAACTGTAAGACCCACGAGAATGTTTATTGGCATCTTTAAATTGGTACTGCCATCCCGAGTAGGTTCGTACAGTCCACTTGTTATTGGTATACTGCGAACCATTGAGGGTTATGGTACAACTGTATGGGCAACATATAGGCAGGTTAGTGCTATGTCGTCATTTACCTGTGATATGTTTATTGACCAGTTGCATATAATTGGACATATCTTCAATGATTCATGATATTATGAAACCTTTGGATGGCTATATGTCTTGCTATGCCAGCAGGTCATGTACTTTGACATGCGTTATATAAGAAGGTCTATCCATGTCATGTTGGACTCTTAAATATATATTATTTCAATTCTTCTACTTTTCTTATTTTTTTTGGTTCAGTAGTTTACTTATTGCTGAAAAATCGTAACCCTTTGTACCTTGGTGTATGAGGGTTGATTATATTAGTAATGCATCGTGGCCATTCACCAAGGCACTCTACGATTCCATACAGTTGCAGTACAGACAAGTTAGAAGATGATACAAATTGATTACATTAATTTCTAAACAGATAGTAGATAAAATCGAAGCATATACATCACTTTTTGGTTGACTTCACCAGTGGTTGTGTTACTATGTTGTCGACAGTGACAGCGTTGTTTTCAACGATAGAATGAGGTAATAACACTTGCATCATATATACTATAACCGTTACGTCTACTTCAGATAGTGCTTTTTCCATCATATTACAGCAACTGAACTTAATAAGTTACAGAAGGACTGGCACACGGACTTTCAAAGAGCCTTGATTGCGACAAGCAATGACAATCATAAGAATTACTGTCATAATTATATATTAAGATAATATGATAAGAATAATAAGAACATGTAAGAGTCAAACAGAAAATGCGCTTTCTGCTGGAGCGTTTCTCATCTCTCTTCAGTTCAGAGCTTTTAGTTGAGTTCGGGTGTAAGATTTCCGATCAAACAGTAGTCCTGTTGAGACCCTAGTATAAACAGCCTAGTGTACCTTTCTTTTTCACAAAGATATTTCCCCGTATCTGTTTGCTGTACTGCCCAGGGAATGCCCGCGGCAACGCTTTTGATAAATGCTAGGGTCTTGCACACTTCTCCCAACCTATCTTATGTTTTCATTTTATTTTGGAAGATTTGCTTTGGAAAAGCGAAGAAGCCATCAGGTTTGCCAATTGGGCCCACTACCCCCAAAATGTTTATTCCAGCCCTGCCTCCAGTAGTGAACATCAGTTGGCCATAGACTGATTTGTACACTGAGAGACAGTCATTGACTGCTCTGGAAGAAACATGATCTCACATGACAAGCAATTTCGTAATAGTAATATAAATAAAGATTTTGTGGTTTTGAATAACATCCTCGGGCATGTAAAATACAGTGGGCAAGCACTTTCGTGGTAGGCAGAGGACTCTGAGGTATGTACAGTTGCACGCGAGACAGTATTAAAAACGACTTAGCCAAGACTAATCAAAGAGGGGCAGACCTATCAGGTTCCTCGGGCAATAGCGGACATTGCCATTCTCAGTTGCGGCATAGGACATCCCCCCCGCCCCTTCCCATGGTACCCCCGAAAACCAGACGGTCAGTCCGCGCTTGGGCATCAATTGGTCATAATAGAAAAATGTTTTATAAGGACGGTTTAGTTTCCATTTGAAACCATTGAAGGTTATGCCTCACCTCATCGCTCCTGATGTAACCAATATACCTCAGTTTGTGATAAATTGAAATAAGTGTATGTTTTACAGACAAACTACCTAAATAAAAAGTATTACTTATGCACTACTAATTTTACATTATTAGTAGTACTTTTTACGTCACACGCCCCGCGGAAACCAAAACGTCACGGTCAAACGGCACAGAATAAAACCACCCCCCTCCTCTCAAAAACAAACCTCACAACTCAAGCAAGCCAAACAAAAAATAGGCCTACCGACCGGCGAAGTCAAACAATGCCCCACCATCCACCAGAACATTATTAGTAGTTATATTGATTTGTGTTCCTTTTGAAAATCATCGATGAACTGAAGGGAACTGTATGAGTTTACGCCATCTCTCTATATCTACTTCGCCTTACTTCAAGATATTTAACTTTGAAGTCTGCATGTTTAGAACTAATATCATAATGACGTCGATTCGTCGGGCCTTGTCTTTCTGTTATAGACGTGTCAGTAGTTTTTTTATTCCTTGGCAGGAGGAAGCTATGCAATGGTGATGGCATGTTTGTGTAATTATATTTCTGTGTGCATGTGACACTTGCTTGTAAACACCGTAACTCAAAAAGTTCATGATGAATTAACTTCATAAGTGGTATGTGTCTCCGTCTTAGTACAAGAATTCTATGTTTTTATGTAAAGTTCAATGGTCAGTGGGCCAACAGAGGGCAAACGTCTTCAACACGCTAACTCAAAACTTGCATCTTCTTTGAACTTCATACTTGGTATGCACATCTAGCGTGGTGTGTAGAACCCTTTTAAAATTGATGGAGGTTAAGGTCATTTGCGTACAAAAATAAGTCTGTAAAACATTGTATACATGAGAGCTCGAGAAGTACATATTTGTGGAACTTCGTATGTAGAACCAACTTAGCTAGTGCAACATCCCTGTCGAGATCGGTCGAGGTCAAAGGTCACACGAGGTCATCATGTGTGAAAGAATGTTATCCTTGTAAACATGTTAACTAAAAGAAGAAGCTACATTGAATATGTGAGGTCAAACATAGTATGATTTTCTTTTGGTGAACATAGATTGGTCATTTTCAGTTCAGCTATAGTGAACGGGCCCAATATAGCCTAGATTTCAAGTGATCTGCACATATACATATAGTCATCCAATAGTCTTCTTTTCGGTCTCCCAGAAGGAACTCAGTAGGCTTTAGCACATCCAGAATATTGCGACAAGGGTCAACACTTTGAGCAAGAAACGCGACCACATCTCCCCTGTTATGTTCAAGTGACACTGGCTGCCAATTCGCGAGAGATATGTGTATAAGCTTCTTGTTACAACATTCAAAGCCCTGAACGGTCAGGCACCCACGTACATCTCTGAACTCATGTTATATTATCAACCTAGTCGAACTCTACGATCTTCATCTATACAACTCATACAAGAAACTCCTGGCAAAACGGTATCATACGGTTGAAGCTTCGCATTGCCTGCGCCAAAACTGTGGAATTCCCTTCCTCTCCATCTCAGAACCCTACAATGTACATCTCTGTTCAATACTTGTCTCAAGAAGCATCTTTCTAAAGCTGTTTTTAACTTGTCATCAAATTTGTTTTTGTGATTTAGACTATTCATCGCAGTGTACATATCATTGGTGGTTGTTTTAAGTTAACTTTCCTTCATCTGGCTACATTGATTTTACATGTAATTTTAAGGTTAACTTTTCATTGTATTTACATGTGTAATTTTAACCATTTGTGTACTTTTTGTTAAGATTTAGTCTATATTTGTAAAACGCATTGATGCCGGTGCTTATCGCGATATATAAGTGTTTGGTATTATTTTTATTATATTATTATTATCCAGGAAATGAATCTGCTTCAAAAAGTTGCTGCTTTAAACACACTCACGTTGCCCGTATCACTTTTCACACTGCGAGCTTCATCGGTCAGCAGGTTACCTCAGATGGTCTCAAAATTTGCCTAATTCTTTGTGATTTATAGTGTAGATGACTTTGGCAATAATTTATGTAATTCACATTCGGTAATAGCAATTATTGAAGGGGTGGTTGGGGGTTGGTGGCAGAGCTAATTTGCTAGCTCAAATTCTGATTCTTTTTCTCACTTCATCCTTCGACAAATTTAACTCACTTGCTCTACATAAGTCAGATATATGTCAAATGTTGGGCAAACTATGTGTCAAGGAATCAAAAAGCCAACTCACTTTATAGCTTGATTCCTTTCCAGAGGCTACAGGAATCCATGTGATGGTAATAATAATAATAATAATAATAATAATAATAATAATAATAATAATAATAATAATAATAATGATAATAATCATAATCATAATCATAATCATAATCATAATCATAATCATAATAATAATAACAATAACAATAATAACAATAATCATAATAATCATCATCATCATCATCATCATCATCATCATCATCATCATCATCATCATCATCATCATCATCATCATCATCATCATCATCATCATCATCATCATCATCATCATCATCATCATCATCATCATCATCATCATCATCATCATCATCATCATCATCATCATCATCATCATCATCATCATCATCATCATCATCATCATCATCATCATCATCATCATCATCATCATCATCATCATCATCATCATCATCATCATCATCATCATCATCATCATCATCATCATCATCATCATCATCATCATCATCATCATCATCATCATCATCATCATCATCATCATCATCATCATCATCATCATCATCATCATAATGATAATAATAATAATAATAATAATAATAATCATCATCATAATCATAATAATCATAATAATCATAAAAATCATAATCATAATACTAATACTAATACTAATCATAATAATCATAATACTAATAATCATAATCATAATCATAAATCATAATGATAATCATAATCATTTCAGTTAAAGCGCAACTTACAATAAAGTCTCGCCGCGTTGATAACTTAGCCTTGGTCATTGGTACCTTGTCACACCTACACACTAAAGTGTGCGCAATTCAATCGATCTCTCCTGGGGCAACACAGGGCACCACAACCACGTGTCCCCCGGAGGACATCCCATAGGGTGCAGCCACAGGGTGCATCCGACGCACGCAACTACATTTATAAGTTACCTCTCAAGACCCCATTTATACACCTGGGTGAAGAGAAGCAATTGAGATAAAGTGCCTTGCCCAAGGAAACAACGCAATGATCTGGCCAGGGCTCAAACCTGTAATCCTTAGATCACCAGTCCACTGCTTTAACCACTTGACCACAATGACGTGTGTGTATGTGTGACGCAGTGGCTTGTAAATACGATAACTAAGAAGTATGATAAGTGAGCATTATATTTGGTATGTGGGTGCACCATATAGAGTAGAAGAACCGTATTGTTTAATGCTGTTCAAATGTCAAGAAAGGTCAAAATCTGAAAACAGTTGTAAACACGAGAACTCAAAAATATTGAAATTGGTGAACTTGTTTTCTGTGAAGGTCAAATGTCATTTGAGGTCAACAGAGGACAAAGTCTTAAAAACCTTCTAAACTCTCACCCTTTGAATGTTCAAGTGATATGAAACTCTTTTCTGACGTTCAGATATTTGAATATAGTGTACATATTATATATATCCCTAAATGTCTGTTATCAAACACCTGGTTGAAATAATGATTTTAATATATTATAAATAAATTTGAAATTTAGTAACTTTTCATCCTTTGATGGAAACTAAAAATCATGATTAAAATGGTGTTGACGCTATATATTCATTGATTTACAACACAGGACGATAGAATGTTTGCCAGACATCATAGGCGTACGAGGCGGGGGGGCAGAGGGGGCAGACTGCCCCCCCAAATTTCCAGAGGACAAGAAATTCGGGCAAAAGTCCTGAAAAATTCGGGCAGCCTAAGAGGAGAAAAAAAAATATATATATATATATTTTTTTTTTTTTTAGGCTGCCCGAATTTTTCAGGACTTTTGCCCGAATTTCTTGTCATCTGGAATATAAATATGCAGTAGCTTGCCCGAATCTTTTTCAAATTTTTGCCCGACAATTCCATGATTTTCTTTATTCAGCATCATTATGCCCGAATATATCCGTGTAACACCACCGTAAGCGCAGTTCATCTGGGCTACCACGCTTTTTGCAAGATCAATTTTTTTTCTAACTAGTCAATTGTTTACCTGGACCAAGGGCGGCGGAACCGGGGGGGCACAGGGGCACGTGCCCCCCCACTTTTCCTCAGGTTAAAAATGTGCCTTTTTTCTATATAAAAATTGAGGTGCCTCAAGTTAGCAAGAGGCCAGGGAACCATAATGAACACTCGGGAAGGGCCGTTTCCGGCCATCTGAGGGGTTTGTAAAACCAAAAATTTTTATAGTACGCTCCGCGCTAACCGATGGTGGCGCTCCGCTCAAATAGTCGTGCATACGACTTTGCAAATCCTGGCCAAGCCCGTGACTTTTAATGAATTTCTGTGGGTCAAACTTAAAACTATTTCGAATGGAAAATTTGTTAAGATATTAACAAGAAAAAAACCAGTCTAATTCGGAAGATTCCTATACATTAGCAACTAGCATGATTTCACCTCATTTTGTCTCAAGAGAAAACTTGTTCCTTGTTTCCCAATTTGCGTATTGGATATTGCAGTGCTAGTATGCATATTTTCCTTTAGGGGGGGGGGGCGTTGATGGAGTGATGTGTATACACAAATAAGATAATACAATAAGAGTTATAAAGGGTACTAAATATAGGGCTGCATCAGTCCAATCGAATTTCTGCAAAGTGCCCTTAGATGTAGGTGCCCCCCAGATTAAAAGTGCTTCCGCCGCCCTTGACCTGGATATCCCCAACATGAGTGTATATAGAAGAAACATTTTCTTTTTCATGGATGGTGGGGGGGTGCCTACAAGCATAGAAGTACGGGTTTATCATATTCTTTGTTATATTTTATACTTTTTTGTGAGACAAATTGCAGTCTCACCCGACACAGCGACATTATCCCGCTTACGTGTCGTCGAACAATGTATGTTTTTCTGGAGGTAGCTGAGTACTGTGTTAAAATAATAAATAAGGTAACTAAATAGGAGCTTAAAAAATATACTGTCCCATTTTCCCCTTCAAAGTGATGTTACCATTTTTTCTTCTTCTAATATACCAAATTTTTGGGGAAGTGTCAATTTCTAAAACGTGAGATTATAAAATAAAGAATGTTTAGATGCAACTTGCAAGGCCTCAGAAGTGCCGTTTCCGGCAATCTGAGAGGCATTGTGTGCCCAAAATTTTCTTGTACGCTACGCGCCAACCGATGGTGGCGCTCCGCTTTGATAGTGTCACGGGAACTTTCGGGCACAAAAAGTTCTGCCCCCCCAAACTGAAATGGTCCCGTACGCCTATGCCAGACATTCAAGCGAAGGCAAGTATAATTACAGCTTTCAGTGTTAATATTAAATCATCTGTTCCATCGTAGCAATTAATGCATTTAATTCAGAAATACAAACTCCACAAATGTTACAAATTACTTTGTGCTCGTCCTATCTTGAAAGTAAACTGCTCAGTAAAGGCTTTCGCTTCACATTATGATAGAAGTGTTTTGATTCAATCTAAAGTTACAACCGTTGAATTAAGTAATATATGTTTTTCTTGATGGAACCCTTAATTAAATAGCTACTTTCAGTCACTTGTTTTGTGTAAGTGCATGGTGGAATACTACCATTAAAATCAGAAACCATTGCGTCAAACGCACGTTCCTCATCAAACTCATTTAAGTATTGTAATGAATAGTGTTGTCGGTTTATGTTTTAAGAATACACTGCAATTATCGTGACCGTTTTAAAATGCTGCAAAATTGATTAGAATAATCATATCATTATTGATTAATAATTTTATGATCATTTCAATACGTTTTTTTTAGGTTAATATAAATAACATCGGTAAATGATAATACTGGTATAATACAATTAGTCTGTGGGACACAACATATTCTGTATCGTTTTACAATATTTAAACATAATTGACAACTAAGAAAAGCAAATATTCGGAAACCACGAACATCTTTAAGATGTTTTGAGGGAACAACTAATTATTTGGTATTTTCTTTAAGCAGACACTCAAGAAACTGACATCAAGAAAATATTCACGGATCTTGAGGTAGAATCTTGTTACACACTTTTAAATATATTGATAAGAAGAATCGTTGTTTAAAATACATCAACATAATTTGTTTGCTAAATATTAATGTTTCACTAACTCAATATTTAACAAACGTTTTCAAGCTCGTGAAATAATTTCATACCAACGGAAGTCAAAGTCAGTTCAGTCTGGCCCTTCGAGATGAACATAGAACAACCAACCTTACGAAAAATGCTAGGTTGTGAATGACACAAACTTGAATATGTATTTTCAAGGATATTTGAAAATTATTAATGTTAATTAATGAATCGACAACTCAGCCAATTGCATTTCGCAGCATTTTCTTTCGTTTATGAGATCCTACCGCATCATATACATTTTCATAGTCTATATTCATTCATTTATTACTCTTTAATCGGAAGCATCGCCTGATTAACCCTCTTTAATTTTATTTTCGGACAAAAAGGTAAGAGCCATTTGATTCTATAATAATGGAACATTTCTATATGGAAACAATATCAGCATATACAATTAAGCCACAGATTCAGTTGTTGACATCATAGTTATATTCCTCAATTATGACTTTAAACTTTTGTTAAATCATGCAATATGTATTTTACTTCATTTTTAGTATGCTGCTTGTGCTCTGTTATCATGCATTCCAGACCTGCACGTTTCTCACACCACTTAAATATATTAAATCATCGAGAACAGAAAGCCTGGCTTACCCAGATGAGCCCAGAGGATATGTTTACAGAATCTACCACTCTAGTTTAAATTTCAAAAGTAAGGAAGCCATTAAGGACGCCAGTCCGGGCGGAAAAGAGGAGGAAATAGTTACGGAAAGCATCCGCGTCTGGGCAGAGCAAGTTCGTTATATACATATGTTTATACTTACTGGAATTAAATACCAGTCTTTCGTTGGAAAGGATAGTGAGGATACAAATGGAAAAGAACACCAGACGCGGAGCGGAGGTGACCACGATGTGGTTCTTGTTTGTGAAGAAATTGGAATAATATTTGTCCAAGTAAAGGGGATTACATGTGAAGATAGCCAGTATGGAAAGCTCCGAACTCATTTAAAGAAAGCTGCAGAACAACTTTACAAAGACAAAATGGCTTTCATGGTGATGAGCAGAGGACTGACAGACTTTCCATCTTCCCAGATACCTATCAAGACATTGCACTCCCATGTGTTACAGTAGATTGTACTAATGATAAACATGGGGAATATATTCCTGTTTGTAAAAATCATAGAGAAATAATACTTGATAAACGTCAGATAGAATCTAAATCTTGGCTTAACGCTTTGTTGTCAGGAAATAATAACAACAGTACCAACCCGCGGACCCATGAGTGGTTCTGGGAAATAAGTAAACTAATTGTTGAGAATGCTCAACCGACACGTTTAGAGAAAAATTGTCTAAACAGATCTGGAACGAAAGCACGTCTTTATTTGAATCCGGAACAAATGGAATTAGTAAATTATGAGTACAAATGTCTTGCAATCACAGGAGATTTTGGAACCGGTAAAACTTTTCTTCTTACCCATAAGGCACAAAATTGTGCTTCTGAAGGTGTCAAAAACTACATAATATGTTGTCCAGAGCTGAACAAGCACTTGAAATTCAATCCTAAATTTACGGAATTACCACTTGTGAACTATTTGAAAGAGTGCATATAAGGGATCTGTATAGGGATAGAGTGGAAGTTGTATCAGTTACAGAACTATGCAACAAACCTAATCCAATACAGGAAAACGTACTAACCATGACAGGTGATATGTTTATTGAGAAGATTGACTCAATGATTGACTCATTTTTAAAAGATCTACATTCTAAACATGATTCATGCAACAATGACACAACCAAGATAACAAAAATCAACATATTTATTGATGAAATGCCGCTAAGCCTTTTTCAGAAAACCAAATCACAGTTTGTGGAGAGATGCAATAACCGCGACAACTGTATTGACAAGGTATGGGTATCTTTAGCGACAGAAACATGTTACAAGGAGACTGTGATAGATAATGAGGAATTCCATACAGTCTACCTTACAAAGAATTTGAGAAATCCTCCGGTAATTTCTAAACTGATGAAAGCGATTTGCGAATACACCGGAGATTTATGCATGAAACCACTAATAGGCAATACAAATTACAACGATAAATCTTATGATCAGCAGAACAATGGCATAGATCGCCAAAACAGCAATGACAATTTTAATCAAACAGAAAATGAGATGGGAAATCAACAACAACACCAAAATGACTGTCAAACAGGTATTCACAATGCCAACACACAGACAGAATCAAAAGCACTCTTGTATAGAATTGAAAACTGTAAATGTTCTAGTAGTGAAAGTGAAACTGCGCGTACATCAGATTTATGTGACTGTCTCTCGCAGAGAATAACGGACGTGATAACCAGAATATTTCAGGACCGAGTCTTCGACATTGATGAAAGTTCACGTATATTATTTAAGGTGTCACATATTTTTAACAGAACACTTGAAAGCCGCATATTCTCAGAGATCAAACTTTGCATGGAGCAGGCATTAAAAAACATTGAAGAAGAAATTGAAGGTTACAAATGGTTAACAGTGGCAAATGCAGCATTTGCAAATGATCAAAAAGACAAGGTCAAGGGAAAGGGAAGGGACAGGGATCAAGAGGAAAACAAGAAAAGAAAAGAAAAGGGAAAAAAGAAAAAGTTGAAACTCCCAAATCTTTTGATCGTTGATGAGAATACAATTAAGGGATATGAGAACGATAAACTTGTATACATAGATCTGTTATCTATGTGGCAATGGTTACCAAATACACCATCAGGAAGCACTAGTGTCATGTTCCTGTCGCGATGCACCTGTAAATACGTCCATGTTATATTACCACCAATCGAGACAAAGAGGTTGCTTGAGGCTCATCAGACAATGTTTCAAGATGAAATCAAGATGCTCAAGTCAGATGACGTGCGTGTGAATGGATTTAAAAGAGAAATAGAAAAGCTTGACAACTTTATTCAAAACGAAGGACGCATTTTGCCTGTCTTATTGAAATCAAAATTACTTGAAGAAAAATAGAAATAATAGTTAGTACAGTTTGGATGCAGGAGAGAAAAACAACACCAGCGAGAATTTAACTGGTTGTAATCAATTGATATGATAATTATGGCGTAGTGCTACTGAAACATTAATAATATAAAAAAAAATGAATTTCACTGGGACTGGTTTTAACAGCTGTCCGTAAACGTTGGAAAATATGAGGTCTGATATTAAACGCTTACGTAAAGATCAAACGCTATATGTTCATTCATATTTAAGTTAAATTAAAGGTAGACGTTTTGCAAGATTGTAGCAAATTAGCGTACATGTCATGTAAACTAGCCTCCGTCGACGGACTCGATTAACTTACCTTATTGTATTACTTGCTTGTCGTCAATATAACAACGGCAACACAAACCATGCTCACATACGATGCTCACATGCTAACATACTCATACTCACATCACATGCCCATGCTCATATGCTCACATGCTCACATACATGCTCACATACGAAAAGTGTACATGTGAATTACTAATTGGGCACTAACATGATTACGCGGTTGCCTACATATGTTAATAAAACTATATGTCGGGCATTGTTCTTTGGTTTGGTTTTTGTTTGTCTTCCAAACAGGATCTAATACGTAGCTGGGAGCAATGAACGCTTAATAATAAGTTTTTGTCATCTAGTGTTTTGATGACGATTAATCATTCTACCTATAGAAAGTAAAATCGTCAATACAAAATGTATCATGGAAGGCCAACATATCTTAATGTACTAATTTACTTGTCTTGTACGTTGTATATTCACGATTCCGTTGACATGTGTTTCTTGTTAAGTAAATGGTTACGTTGTACTTTGACGTTTGACGAACTTCATGACACGTATCTCAGAAACTGACGTGTCATAAATAGTTAGACAATGTTTATGTGTAACATAGATAGCATTTGTAGATTTTATATTTTAGTCCACTGCACGCGTTTTAGACAATAATTATATATTTAAATCAACATGTATTATTCCTATGGGCGGAACCGTCCGCACTACTACTGTTTTTGCTTGGCTTCACTTAAGCGAAATGCAGCCAATTTTATTTGGCGCTATTTTTGAAAAATATGTACTTACTATTGAAACTAATCATATGAAGTTACTAGAATTGTAGCTAGTAGGTTTAATGAAATCATCCTGATATTTACTGATAACAGTTCGTTTCATTTTGTCAATTACTTGGGTGTTTCTTGCCACAATATGCGTTGTTTATAGTATTTGTTTCATGCCACCAGTTGTATTACATCGGTACTACTAAACCAAAACCATTAGTAACGGTGTCTTCATTGTTGGTTGGATGTCATCTGATCAAATGACGAATTTGTATAGAATCACCCTATCAGTCCAGTCGATAAATCTTGCGACTAGTTGTTTATTGTTGGTTTGTTTTATGGTGTTTTTTTTGTGTGTTATTGATGCGATGGTCAAAAACCAGTCATACCAGTCATAGGCAGTCATAGGCTGATAACCTATGATTGTTAATTTGCACAAACGCCTAGTGATTTTTGTTAGCTAATTTAGGTTTATCAAATTATCGAATATTTGAATATTTGAATTGATGTGATTGAAAAAAATTACTAATAATATTGGTATTAAATCTTAGAACCTTTTTTTTCAAATTGTTGTTGCGCTATTAATTTGAAATGCATGTAAAACAAAATGAATAAACTTCATTCGAGAATAACACCGTGTTACTGATTTGCTACTGATTGGCCGTTTATTACTTAACTCTGTCCCACAATTAAGAAAGAGATATGACAAAGCATAGCAAATATCACAGACTGTTGCTTGTCAAAATTAGTGTAGTACAGGAAGTTGCCCTGTCAGTCGGACTTAAGCACCAAGGAAACGATTGAGCTTCCGGGGCTTCTCCCCTCCCCCCCCCCTCCAGGACCACCACCAAAACTACCTGGACCCAATAAGGACCAAATAATTGCTCTTTCTAGTATGTATTTTTTCAAACGTTCTATATAAACGCACTGTAGCCTTTAGGGGACATAAACTCCCGGTCAATAACACATTCACATTTCACACACTCTTTATACCTAAACATATATGTATAAACATTTATAAATGCTTAATATGAACAAAAATAACAATGTGACTTTAAACAAACTTGCTAATAAGGAACAAACACGCTTGTTACATCAAAGACCTTTTAGTAACATGAAGGAGTATCCACTTTTACGGGATGTATGACATTGGTTAGTCAAACGTTCCAACCTAAATTCAACATAAATGTTACATTGTTGTCTCCTCGCATCCAATTCATTAGTTGACTGAGCATAGACTCTCTCGTATTATTTAATTATATCAGACAGTAAGCAATATGATCGATTTGATTTGCTTGGGTGTTTAATATTTGTTGGTGTGATTGTTGTTCTATATGAATCGAACATTCTGGTATTGCCGAGAAATTTCAACAAATGTTTGATACAGTTATCAGAATGTTTCATTATATTGTGTTCTCCTATAAATTTGTGATTACTTCATCGTGCGGTGACAAAGTTATATAATCAATTTACAATATATGACATAGTTGGTTATGATATTATGTGAACCGAGAACAATAGGTAATTATTGAATACGTTTATCAAATAAAATTTCAGTTGTGTCTACACTGTAACTAGTTTCACCAATCCTCCTCAAAGTAATAAGATGAAAGTTAAATTTTCATGTAGCTTTTGTCATCTGAATATTCCCTGATGCACAAGCAGTAAAATGGCATATTATAGAACGAACCATATGTTTTG
Source organism: Apostichopus japonicus (assembly GCF_037975245.1). NCBI lineage: Eukaryota > Metazoa > Echinodermata > Holothuroidea > Aspidochirotida > Stichopodidae > Apostichopus > Apostichopus japonicus. The sequence goes on from NC_092567.1 coordinate 16,444,976, forward strand.
TATATAATTCTTCAATTTAATTATTAGTTTAAAAATACTATACGAATAACTTTGGAAAACTGAACAAAAAAAGCCGAAGGGAACATGATTTCTTAAGCCTCACGCTAGAGAAGTGCCTGAGACTTCCTATCGACACCAATTATTTATCTTGAGCTTATGCTTATGTTATCATCTATGAGCTAGCATTAACAATTATTATTCACATATGTGTTAATCTGTAGACCAATCCACGAACTTTTTAAGTGGCAAATTATCGGCTGGAAGCATTGTAATATGTTTAGTTCGCTTGTGTGGCAAAAAGGACTTCTTCTTAGTAACGTTTTCTGAACATTCAAAATGTGCTATATACGTGACCCGTCATGCGAGATCCAAAACGTCACGGCCAAACGGCACTACCGAATCATCCCATTCTGATAAACGAAACTCAGGTCAAGCGAGCCAAAAAAATAAATATGCCCACCGACCTGCAGAGACAAACCCCCAACCACCCACTTAAACATTCAAAAAACCACAAAAGGACGACCAGCACGCAGCGGAACGAAACACCCCTCCCCAGCACACCACCGTCCAAAAATGGCAGCCCCAGATAAACGGCGAAAATTGCCTTCAACATGAAGGCGAATGTCACACTTCACCGTCTCCAGGACTGCCTGCCAACTGGCAAACTTCCCCCTGAAAACCATATCACATCTATTCCGCCAAACATGTGTTTTTTTCACAATAGAGCAAACAAAAATAATACGGTGCAATACAGCAACCGAACTAACTGGAGGGTCTACACCATATAAAATAAAGCCCTGTCCTACCGACCATGAACGGTCTCCCGTTACACGGTCGGTCCAGGTCTGGAACCACTCCCATAAGTTTAAACAAAACAACAATGCCAAAAAACATGAGCGGTACTCTCTAAGCTGTCACAGTCGGTCCTTGGGCACAGTCCATCACCAAATCGCCAATGATACCTATTTAGATTGGTCACCAAGGCACCATGTGCAATTCTCCAGGCAAGATCACGGAGCCTGCAACCATTCAGCCTTGAATGCACCGAAAGCCATACTTCGGCAGATTGACGTCCCTGTAGAAAAATTGCATTCAAGGCCCTATCCCGCAAGGAACTGTGAACGAGGGCCGGCTGTGACAGGCCAACAGGGGGCAACTCAATCAGAGCGGAGCAAATGACACGCACCACCCTGTTTGGAGTACTACTATACGGTTCTCTGTTGCTCAACAGCGCCGGGACCCATCCACGCAGGTGCAACCCGCCCCCAAAACGCACAAAATATGAACAGGGCAACCCTGGATCAGTTAGTGCTACAAACAATTGCTTAAATAACAAAAATGTCAATTTACTTCCCAGATGAACCACCCCTAACCCACCCTTCTCCAGTTTTTGGTACATTAACGCCCTTTTGACAAGCTCTGTACCACCCGACCAAATAAACAAATATATCGGCCTCTCCAACCGCACTAGGACGCGACGCGGAATTGGATACACCGCGCCCGGGTACCACAAGATGGGCGAAACAAAACGATTAATTACGGTGACTTTCCCTAGGATCGAAAGCCAGCGGGTTCCAAATGTTTCGCGCCTGCTCTCAAATACCTCAGCCCTCTCGTTCCGGGTTACATCACAAGGTGCATCGCAGCCGAACCATATACCATTAATTTTGATATTTTGATCCGACCACGATGCACCGAATGGTAAGTCTCTGTATCTCCAGCTACCAAGGCGAAGGCCCTTTGTCTTTTCCGGATTCAACTTCACCCCGGTAGCTCTCTCAAAGATAGATAAATCATGCGAGAGGGCACGAAAGGAGCCCAGACTCGAAACAGCACACGTGACGTCATCTGCATATTGAACGCATTTCACTTTGGCACCCCATGGCACAACGAATGGAACAAGTCTGGAGTCCCTTCCAAAAGACGAGAGAGGGATTTCGCTAAACAAAACATAAAACAATAGAGACAGAGGGCACCCCTGGCGCACCCCCTCTCCACGTTAAAAACCTCCGAACAAAACCCATTTACGATAACAGAACTGAAACTTTCCTCAACAAAACAGAAATCCATTTACGAAGATTTAAGTGCAACTTAAACGTCTCCAGTACATTAATTAAAAAACCGTGATCCAACATGTCAAAGGCCTTCTGCTGGTCAAGAGAGACCAATGCACATGGCAGATCACGCTCAATTAAAAAGTCGGTCAAGTCGGGCATCAACCACAAGTTCTGCTGGATGCAATGACCCTTCACTGCACAAGTCTGGAGATCACCAACAAGATGCGGCATAGCCAGTGCAAGGCGGTTGCACAGAGCCTTAGCCAGCAACTTGTAGTCCACATTTAACAAGGTGATAGGATCCAAGGGGTCGCCAGACTTGGGCAGCAAAGTAATCATGCCCAGACGTTGACTTTGGTTTAACAGTCCGTTTTGGAAGGCGTTTTCAAAGACGGCTCTGATGTCGGGTCCGACTATTGCCCAGAAGGTTCGGTAGAACTCCCTCGAAGCCCGTCCGAACCCGGGGACTTGCCATTCTTCATCTTCGAAAGCGCCTTCCAAAGCTCAACAGTGGTTATTCCGCCCCCCCCCAAATATCACTGACCTCGTGGGGAACAGTTTTAGAGATTCCCCTCAATAAATCGGCCTGTGCCGACAAGTCGACATGGCCACACCTAAACAAACTCTAAGAGAAATCTTTATTCACGCGGCAAGGGTCACTAACCACGGTCCCATCAGCATCGCGCACAGTTGGGACGCGTCTGTCACCCACCGATGAGCTAACGGTCTGGCAAAACCTCCTCAGCCCCCAACGCTTCCCAGCGCCAGGGCCAGCAGACACAGAGCCCCGAGTCTGTCAAGACACGAGACTGGGACATAGTTAAAGTCTCCGACCATGACACATGGTGCACTACCAGGAACAAAGGAAGGCAGCAGGTCAAAAAAATCTCGTCTAGCAGAAGACTGATTGGGAGCATACACATTTCAAAGGCAGATATTACCCTGTTGATGCTTGAAAAGAATGCAAACCTATCGGCCCTTGTGGCACAACCCGCCTGACGAGATGACAGTGCTACAAGATGAGTACGAACCAAACGAAGCATACAGCTACACCCCACTCATAAGCCCATAGAGGGACATCTTCTTCCAAAATGTGTGTTTTTTGTAGACAAACGCTGTCGACCTCCATTGACTTACAATACTGGAAAATGCGACTGCACTTAAGATGATCCCTCATGCCATTCACGTTCAAAGTGGCAACTGAAAGTGTATGGGCCATGAGAAGGCAATGAGGCAAAACTACGCCTACGACGATTCCGTTAGCTTCAAGCGCGCCCTGGAAAAATTAATCGTCTGAGGGGTTCTCCCATCTTTTCGTACTAGATCGTCCCATTGGCACGTTTCGGCTCGAAGATCATCGAGTCTCCGGAGTTGCTGTCAGACAGAGCCTCGATCTCCGGATCTGGTGGTACCGAAGCCAGACTGGGGACGGAACTGGACGAGTTGATGGGGGAGGCTGGTTGAGATACCGTGTTCGCCTCGCGATGTGGTGGAGGCGGTGTAGACACGGGGTTGGGTTCCGCAATGACAGGGAGGGTAAACCAGGTGCGGAGGACGGTGAATTCTCACCTGGTTACCCCTCCTCGCGTGAAGCTTCCTCCGAGGCAGTACGTGCGTCGGAACTTGACGCCTTTCCTTTACCCCCACTTATTTTCATAGAGACATAAAGAGGAGGGACAAGCGGGAAAGACATGTCCCTCCTTCCCACAGAGTGAGCACACAACATTCAGATTCAAGCGGTGCTATCATACCCAAGCAGAAGGCAGCGCCGTCATTTTTGTCTGGGCAGCTCTTGGCTTCGTTCCTGGTCTCCCCACACCTGAAGCAGTAACGGGGCTGACCGGGATACCGCACGTGAGGTTTATGCCCTGCCATAAACAGGAAGGAGGGAATGTCCCGTTACAGGTCGAGCCGAATCTGTCTGTGCCCGTTTACTAATCTGGGGGCTGTGCGTAGGAGCATATTTTGGCAGCATTAACAGCCCCAAACCGACATAAAACAATTTCGAGAAGTTCCTGTCGAACCCCTAGTTCTACGTGGATGAGAGTTCCCATGCGGATTGCTCGTATGGAGCTTCTTTCATCCCTTCGACGTTACTCAGCAACGTGACACCCTTCTACTGGGCTACGTCACTGGTAAAGCGTAAGTCATACGTGTAACGACACTGGAGGGCCTGCAAAGCATCAACCTCTCCAGGAACTGCAACACGCTTGCTTTTTAAAATACTAAATACTTGCACCGGTGGAACCGCTTTTTCATCGGTCAAAGTCAACTTAACAATACGGCTTTTGAAAGTAAGAACGATATATGTTGTATAAAAAAGAAAGCCAACGAACAACTCGAATATATATAGTCTGCTTGTTACACAGATCCAAGGTATCTTCATACTTAGGCAAAATAGTGATCGTACTCCGCCTTTGGCTGTCGGTGAGCGTTTAGCATTCATAGGAGATCTGAGAGGTTTGGTATTTCCCATTTTTTCATAGCGCCCTCTATTTACGGCTGTAGTTAACGCCCAATTGGTCATTGACATTCGAGGGAGCATATCAAGTTATGTTATTAAATATTTTATCTTGGGCAGTACGGTCGATATTTACCCATGAAAATAATATTGCAATTAGAAACCGTAAAAATTGCAGGGACGTAAATTCGGTCCATTTGTAGAGTCATCAGAGCCATTTGGTCTTACCTTAGTGAACTAATGTAACACAGGGTTACAACACCTCCAAACATCTATCAAAATATGAGACGATATACAAACAAAAAATACACACATGGAAAGAACCGTTATGGGAATTGAAAATTGTGAAATGTTAGTATCCGCGACACAGTTAATACCACGACACATGAAGCACTGCCAGGCACTCAGGATGGCAGAATCTTGAAAAAAAGCCCTTCCTTGCAGGAGATTGATAAGGTGCATAAACGTGACATAAGGTACCATTTCCCTATGGGTATATTAACAGTACAAACAGCAAGAGACCTTCATGACCAGCCTCAACCCTGATGACACATTCGCTTAGACGTGGAGAAATCAGCACGACCGTACCACAGGATTAAACTGTACCAAAGGAAGCATGAAGGCCACCTACCCATTTTTAGGTCCACAAATCGGCATCTTTTTTCAGTTCTGTGGGTTGTTTTCTGAATGCAAAAGTCGTCAACAGCAATAAACGTTCATATTCAGTCTGACTACTGGCAAACACCATGAACGGAATGAAAGATCCTCACATTTGACTATGACGAATGAATCCAATCGCTTTATGCAGGTTCTATTCACTTTTCAAAGTAGGTTCATCGACCGCATTGAACCAATTCTTTCCGGTAGGTCTCCTAGTAGCTCCGGAGACAGATTTAGCGTACGAGGGCAGGAGCGATAAACCTGACCCCCCCCCCCCTAGAGCTTTCCATAAAAAATAGCAGAGTATCTCGTTTGGGTAACTGGCACTGTCGTGTCCAAGATGAATGCAACAACCTCATTTTTTCATTGGCGCAGTTCTTGGCATCATGACCGGTCTCCCCACATCTGAAACAGGTTCGACGCTGACCATACTTGACTTCTTTTCATGATACGAAATAGGCTTAAGCGTAGTGGCCAACAACTGTTTTTGGAAGTGGTGTGAGGGGGGGGGGTGCTAAGATGTTTTGTCGTCCAGTTGAGTGGTTTAATGGGATGGGTGTCCCCTCACTTTGGAGACATTTGGTTAAACTAGGGCTTGGATGAAAATTGTGATATAATTGCAACTTATGAAACAAGGTTGAAAATGTTGTCGACTGTATAGAATGTAACTCATATAGATGGTATATGCTTATTACTGTTCTTTGGGATTTCTTAAATATTTTGCCTGCTAAGGGAGAAGAGATTGCTGAAAAACCATGTTTTTCTGAGACGGGGGTGGGGGTGTTAAATTACCGAGAAATGAACATGGTTCCGCCCCTATGTAAACTCTGTATAAATCGCAAATTTTAGTGGGCAAGTTCACAAAAGTTGGCATATATCCGCTCTGAGGAGTTCTCTAAGGGGACATGTGTCCCTTCCATTTTGTGCATTTTTGTTCCTATAAGGGGCTATCTCAGGTTCACTCATGTGTGTAGTATGAAAGTAAATCTTGCCAATGTATGCAACTTTCCGTGTATGTAATATTTTGCAGTCCCCGTTTCGTCCCCGAAATTTGTGAGGGGGAATCTTGCTACTGCCTCAAATTCTTTGCATAATTTCCGATAGTTATTAACGGTATTAAAGATAACCACCTGTAGTAGAGACCGGGGTCTATGATAATTCGAAAAACATACCGTAAGAGTACATCCTTATATCAAATATACAGGCATATTGAGACAATTTCTTCCTTTTTTTCGTTTAATGTATAAAGAAGTCAGCGTTGACATCTAAGCTCTCTACGTGTATATTCTCAGAAAATTGAATTTTTTACTAAAATAATCATGTGTAAACGGTGGAGGTGATATACCTTACGTTATAAATACAGAGGAACGAAGCACTTAATTTTTATTAGCAGCCCACTAGAACAATAAACAATCATTGCGTAATCATCTAGTATATTTTATCATTCGTGTGACATTTTAATTACGTTGGCGTTCAGTTTCCTTTAGTCTAAAGTTTTATTTTTATTTATCACGTTATTTTCCCATTCCTAATGGTGTTCGTCTCTTTTGTGTTAAATATCCACAAGCAAATTAGTTCACTAGTAGTTGGTCTCCCATTTAATGTTTTCTTTATATTAACACGAATATCCGAAATGAATAAACGTTCGATATTTCACAGCAAGTGGACAATTGTCTGTTATTTATTACAGAAACAGCTTACCATGTACAGTACCTAATGTACTCTCCGAATTCAATGTCAGTGTTATATTCACACACAAAAAGTATGGCTAAGTATGAAAATAAATAAACATCACTGGCACAGATGTTGTTTTTTTTAATTGCAAGTTTCACTCTTCTTCTGCTTCTTATCTTTTGTTTTGTTTTTCTATATTTACTAAACTATTCTAGTTCATTTCACTTTTGTAGCTTAAACTTTTTTTCTGTTTTGTATATCCCAGATTTCTTTCGGTATCAAGAGAAGTGACTGTCTTTATATCAAACATTTTGTGATTGCCTTAAAATGCTGCCGTGTGAAGTATTTCAACAGAAAAAGAATCTAACTGCAAAATCAACATGGCGAGCCATTGTAACTATAAGAAAGAGTATGTGTCATAATCTGTAACACATACACGTTATGTAATTATACTATCGTTTCAAAATGTGATGATGACGTATTGAAAATATTACGATTCTGTGATATACACATCCGGTGCAGTATGTACTTTCGCTGTTTAACACTCACTGTTTCGATCGTCTACTACAGAGCACATCATCGCCAATATGGTATAGGAACAAAGGAACATAATCGTAAACATGTTCTATCACAGGATTTCACTGTAATTATGATTATTACCTAATAGCAGTTAAGTAGTTTTTATTTTTACTCGGTTTGTTGTATCAACCCCTAGCCCACAATCAATATCTCTTCCAACGCTCCTACCTCTCACTTCCCATTCCAACCATTCGCCATCACTCCCCACCCCTCACCACCCCTGATGTTTTTGCTAATAAATACTTTGTGTGAGGTTAACAAGGGGCGGAGATGAGGTGCGGGAAGAGGACGTGAGCTCACTGCTATTCTTCCGCTGCTGAATGTAATAATCTCGTCTCCCATTAAACAATTTTCCACCGATTGACATGGTCTCCGAACCCCATTTGTAGATTCAGGGCACCAATGGCACCCACTCGGTCACCAATTTACTATTCATTCGAATGTTCTGGTACCCATTACGACGATTTAAATACTGTCTATATATACCAGCGTAGATACACGAAATCTCTCAATGAATACAAGATGTCGGCGAATTGTGACTTATCGAAACTCTCTATATATATGTTTCTGTTTATGTCAGCAAATGGTGGCTTTCTGTCTTTCGGATTGGTTTGGGAAGAATATGAAAGTTGTGAGTTTGACCGAAATTCATAAATCTCATAATTGTCAATTTCGACGAAAAATCAAATATTGCTATACAAATTTAAGGTATACATGAAGATGAGATAATGTAGTCAGTTGGCCCTTGCAGCATATACGTACTCCTATGTTTACCATAGCAACGGTTGACATGGAAATACATGGAGTGGACAATTTACGGGTACCCGCGGCTCAATCATGGCCATTGAAGAAATGATGGTCGGTGTTCCAATTGCCGGGTGAAGTGGCAAAACGTGTCCGTTGATGCTTCTGAGAAAGTATCAGTGTTAGGTGACTTTGGTGTCTTACAACGTTGTCAAATTTCAGCCAAAACCTGACAGCGTAGATAGGTACTATAACACGTTGTTACGAAGTTTTCTTTTTAATTTGATCTGTACACATATTTTCTAACAAGAGGGCAATATTTTGGGGGTTCTTTCTTCTTTTTTTCCTCAGGTGTGAAGTGCCCAATTAACTCGTTGAGGGTGTTCATTCGTTTTTCACTTGTCTTAGCAGGTGCACAGGTTTTTATTTGCAGAGAGATTAACTGCATTAAAACATTAACAGAAAATTAATCTGGATAATTTAAAATGCGTAAAGACGTTCTTAATTTCAATGGCATTCCTCCTGTGCTATGCTTTGCTGTACAGGTGGATGTAACCGTTGCCTTTCGAGATTCAGATACCGGCTTCCTTAACTTAGCGAGGCATACGATTTTACACAAACATTTATCTGGGGCTGCTTTTTTATGGGGGGGGGGGGGGTCGCTGGTGTGATGGGGATGGGTGTTTTGTTTCGCTGCGAGCTGGTCGTCCTTTGAGTGGTTTTGTGAATGTTAGAGTGGGTGGTAGGGGGTTTGTCACTGCTGGTCGGTGGGCATGTTTGCTTTTTTGGCTCGCTTGACTTGATTTGTATTTGTCAGAGTGGGATGGTTAGATAGTGCCGTTTGGCCGTGACGTTTTGGTTCCTGCAGGGCGGGTCACGTAAAAAGCACAAAATGAGAAGAATACTAAAATGATCTGCGGTATGACATTACAAGTTAAACGTCAGTAGATATTGCGAAGAACGTACAACAAAACAGGTACAACAGTACATCGAATCCCGTGTTTACCAAGTGATTAGATGCGTTATTAAATATTGAAGACCAATCATATTCAGATACTGCTTTCAAAACAGTTATTTGCAAATGTTATTCAGCGATACTACATTGACGTATGTCCATCACCATTTTATCATTTCACTTAATCTATCATCATGCATACTAACTGGTTTAACATACTAAATGGTTTAAGAGCGGTATAACATCAAGGTAAACTACATGCATATTTTGTTTATTCCCCACTAACAGCTGTCGGATTGACTTTTCCAAATCATGAGTCGTCGGTCGATATGATTATTCTCCAACCAATTACGCTTAACCTGTGTAAATAAAAAAAGATGGATATTCAAATTTGCTTGCAGCACTTTCTGTGAATAGAGAAATATGGACACAGAAGGATGTAGTTTGAATATATACAAACTGCCAGTAATGGGGTTACTGTGAAAACTACGTGAGAACAATAGAGAGACAACTCAAGCAAGGCATAAACGAATTATGTCATATAAACCCTCGATAAGTCGAACATATTTCCTTTTGTACTTTTCCACTTTATTCTGATTAAGTGAAAGAGTTACAACCACTTGACAGGAATCCCTGTTTATCATTGGAAAAGTAAAAATTTGACTCTTCTTTCAAGGAGATTATATTGAAGTGTAATATAATTATTGCGGAACATATATAAATACATATATATATATATATATATATATATGTGTGTGTGTGTGTGTGCGTATGCGAATGTGTGTGTGTTACATACCATAGTTACATCGTGTTTGTACATCGGAACAGCACCACGGCTCCTGATGGTTAAGACAATCATAGCTACAGCTACAAAAACCGTTTGCACCACAAGGGATGTGGATCCCACATTGACCTGAGATAAAACAAAGTTGACTCGAAAAGTAAACAAAAACGTATATGTGACTTCCTTTTGCATGAAAGGGTGACAGGGACTAGTATGAATCAGCGCAAAATAGAACTCATGGTTTCTTTACATCTCTCTAGAGAAGTGGCAGTTTTTCTTTATTTCGTTGCAGATTTGTCTTTCTCAGGATTCTTTAGGACTGCTTTCTTCAAAGCATTCCTCTTTTGTTTCTGCAACATTTCTGTCACTAGAATTACTGGTACATCCTTTTTCTTCTTGTACACTCACAAACCCATTAATTGGTAAACCTATGAAAGGCGCCAACATTTCGTTTAACCAAATGAACAATATTTGCGAGTAGTAGTTACGTCCCAGTCGAATTTATTCATATTTGTTGATATATCGTCCTTATTAATAAAGCTCACAAGTCAAAGGAATACAACTTTTCCATAATGTTTGTAAACCATGCGTATTGTAATAAGATTGTAACTTCAAGCAAATTAATATTTCACTGAGTAATTCCAACGGATCATTGATTAAAGAAACAACTGTTAAGCATGCATTTACCTTCCGCAGTTGAGAGCAACATTGCTACGGCCACGAGGATGGCTAGAACAACCTGCTAAGAAATGTAATAACAACAACTTACATGATGAAGATTAAACGTGGAGCTTTAGAATTAGATACATATAAAGACGATGTTATACATTTTATGCAAAGTCAATATTTTGCATCCATGGCGTAACATTTTATCGTAACATGTAGTATACTTGTCTTAAATCTGACTTGTATGTTCTGTACAATATCATTCTTATATTTTAAATCGTAAGCACGATATTACTTATTCCATATTATCTGATAAGCCGATCAATTACTACATTTTACTTGATCGGTCTTTTCTTTACAAAATTCATTTGAGTAAAAAACATTAACAAGTACATAGATAACGTTCAATTAGTGAGGGAAAAAACAATGTCTATATATGTTTAATCAGTCGATTTTTGTAATGACGTTATTGCCGTATAAAGGTTAAATTTAATGTTGTGATGTCCTGGACCATGCTTTCAGCACATGTCTAACTTCTATGCAACGTTAATGCCGTGAGAAATGACCTTTTCAAAAGTAGATAATCATCAATAAAAGTAGATGGAATCTAGCAGAAACATTGTCACATCGGTTCATCAAATGCAAACAAACAACACTGAATAGGATAACATATATATACATTTAAATTACATGTTTCTATTGCTTTACAGATTAGCAAAGAGTGAATGTTGTTAAATGCCATCCACTGGTTCTCTGCATACCAATAATTCTAGGGCGAGAGAGACAGTGTTGAATATGCAGAACGATCTGAATTTATTTGACGTGTGGCGGGTTTTTCATCCAAATGAAAAGAGGTATACCTGGCGGCAAAAACATCCAATTAAACAGAGCCGCATATATTTTTTCCTTGATTTCATCCGGATTACTTAACACTGTGTCAAAGTCATTAATAATAGCAGGCTATAGGACTGATAATTCATTAATCAGCACAGTGTTTAATTTAAATAAATAAGGTCACAAAATGGAGAGGATTGTGGAAATTTAATAACTCTTTACTGAAAGAAGACTGCTGCTATTTTACGATTGTTAATGACACAATCGCCATTATTGACGAATATGCATGGTTTCCTTATGTTCGAGAAAATATTAAATATCAATATTGGTGATTTAAATCGTAAGCCCCAGTCTATTCGTGAGACTCAAAGGATGTATGGTAAGGACCCGTGTGGAATGGCCTGAAGAAGCAGAGAAACCAACGTTTTTTCTCCATTTAGAAAAAAGGAACAATGTTGTTAAACACATTTGGCACTTAAAAAAATGTTAATAATCAGGATATTTATGATCACGATCAAATACAGAGAGAAATTTTTAATTGTATCAACTTTTATATAGTTCCCAGGATGCTCATATATAAGTAATGGAGATGTACAAGGGAAGTTTGGTCAAAGCATTATAAAATTAGCAGTAAATGAGTCTATTAGCCTTGAAGGTATTTTGACTTATGAAAAAGTTACTTGTGGTTTGAGAAATTTGAAGAGCAGCAAATCTCCTGACTCTGATGGTTTTACTATTGAGTTTTTAAAGTTTTTCTGGAATGATCTTGGTCATTTTTTGTTACGGTCATTAAATTTCGGCTATGAAAATTCGTTATTGGTTACACAAAGGCAAGATGTTATCATCCTAATTCCAAAGGGTGATAAACCTCGTTTCTGTTTGAAGAATTGGAGACCAATTTCACTGCTTATTGTGTCTTATAAAATTGCATCTTCCTGCATTGCAAATCGTATGAAGGCAGTTCTTCCTAATATTATTTCTTTGAATCAAAGGGGATTCCTCAAAGGTCGGTATATTGGTGATAGCATTCGTACAGTGTATGACATTAATAATAGTCTCGAAGAAGACCAAACACCAGGGATTTTATTTGGGATTGATATTGAAAAGACTTTTGATAGTATTTCGATTAGGTTTATTAGAAATGCACTCCGCCTTTTTAAGTTCGGTCCTTCCATTATCCAGTGGTTTGGTACTTTTTATAGTGATGTGTTTTCCTCTGTTCTTGTAAGTGGCTTTTTATATGAAAAAAATATATATATTGATCGTGGTTGCAGACAAGGATACACTTTGTCTCCATATCTTTTTATTTCAAGTGTAAATTTATTGAGAATTCTTATTAATTATGGTAATTCTATTTCGGTATTGATATTGGAGGAGGCTGTTCTAAAATAGTACAGCATGCTGACGATACAACCTTTTTCATGCACGGGGATGAAATATCTTTTAATAGTATAGTGATACAGCTTGATTATTTTGGTTCTTTGCCTTGGCTAAATTTGAACCCTAGTAAATATTTTCTTGTAGGGTTGGGGAGTTTCAAAGGGTCTTCGTTTCCATTTAATAGAAATAATAATATTTGTTGGAACAAGGGTGATGATTTTACACTATTGGGGATTGTGTTTAAACAAGTAATTAATATTTTAAAGATGTGGGAGAAATGTAACCTTTCAGTGCTGGGTCGCATTACCATTTTTAAATCTTTATTATTGCGTTGTTTTAGTTACTATATTATGACGCTTCCATTACCCAGTCCGGAAAATATTGAAAGAGTACACTCCATGTTTTTTTTTTTTACGTTTTGTGTGGAAAAATAAACCAGACCGTATTAGTCGAAGACAATTAATACAAGGATACCCTGATGGGGGATTGAAAATGGTAGATTTTTGTAAACAATGTACTGCACTTAAGATCTCTACGTTTTGTCGTTTGTTGAAGGGGATGCTTCTGTATTTTACATAGGTACACTATAAGTATTGACTCTTTCTTTGATAATTGGGACTTTTATGTGAAGTTAGTGAGTTTAAATATCTGTAATCCGTTTTGAAAAAAAACCTTTTTGAAACTACACATAATTTACTTCATGATGTTTTCTCTACTATTTACGATGATACTACTATATTAACATTGCCAATTTGGAATAACAGTTTATTTAAAGTTGGAAATAGCCCAGTATATTACAAGCGTTGGTATGACAAGGGTATACGCTTTATTGGCGATTTGATTAGTATTGGTACTTTTTTTCCTTTTGATAATTTTACTCAGAAGTTTAATATATCAACCACTTTTTTGGAGAATAATGGTATTATTAGCTCTATTAAGGAACAATGGAAGGATTTATCAAATGATACAATTTTAAGGGTTACTTTTCCTAATAATAGTTATATTAATACTCTGCATACAAGCGGTTCTTTTTGTTCTAAAGCACTTTACAATAGATTGCTGGAGTTTTCAATATAGGTTTCGATATAGACTGTTGCATAGGATTATTCCAAGTAACAAGTATTTGCATTTAATAAAAGTTACTACTTCTGATAATTGTGATTTTTTTTCATGAATATTGAAACCATTGAACATATATTTTATGATTGTGCTAAAATCGGCTAAGATTTGGAATAATTTACAAATAATACTTAATAATGCCAGTGTGAATACGATAATGAAAGATATATCCAAAGTGTTATTTGGTGCAAAGTTTGCTCGTAAATTAAATTAATCAAAAGTTACATTTTGAATTGCAAATTACAAAAGATAATCCCAAGGCAAAATAAATTACTTCTGTATTTAAAAGAATATTTTAATTAGAAATATGAAAGGTGCAGAGTGGGAAAAATACTGGCTTCCTTGGCATAATTTTCTTCAATTACACCTTGTATTATAAATATTTTGTCGTGCCTATTCTAATTTAATTTATCGTCTTTCATTCACAACGTATTTTACGATGACACATATGTTTACTTTTTGTGCATTATGCAAGAGAACAAAAAATATTAAAAAAATAATGAAAAATAGGAACTTTAACTTTGAGCCTGTACGAAGGAGCCGACGAGACCACCACTGTAGCATTGAAGAAGTTCCGAAAGATTTAGCATATTTTAGAACTGAACATCTTGACAATAGGAATAGTTACAGAGATATCTCTAGTAGTGAAATTGGTTACTCCAGTTATAACATACCAAGGCTTAGTTCCCCTCCCCCTTAAAGTTATTAAAGAACGTTTTGCTCATAACGGCGAAATTCAAAGGAAAAAAATCCTCATTATCTCAAAATCTTTGTCATAGCATAATTGTAACACATCCTTCTAACGATTTCAAAGGTTCCAACGATTATGCTAATTCTTAACCTCCTCGGACAAAATACTCAGGCCTAACGAACATTTTTCATGGAAACAGCATGTCAATGGTTCACCTAAATCATTTCTAAGTTCATTTATAGAGTGCACTTCAACTACACACCTACAACTCATGCGAACCGTTCATTTACTGTAAATATCAATTTATCACTTATAACACCAAAAAGAGGAAAATCCTTACTTACCGTGAGAGTTTTGTGTTCCATTTCTTCCGAGATGTTTGGTAACTCGACTTCAAATTCGAATGTTTCTGTGAGCCTTTGGTGATTCGATCGCCCCTTTTAATAACCTCACTGACAGTAAACGCTATATTTATAGCTTTCAAATTGATTGGAATTTTGACGAGGCAAAGGTACGGCGGCGCATGTGTGATAACTCGGCCAATCACGTCAGGGTATTTGGTGATTCGATCGCCCCATTTTATAACCTCACTGGTAGTACACGCTACATTAATGGCTTTCAAACTGATTGGAATTTTGACGAGGCAAATTTACGGCGGCGCATGCGTGAACATTCGGCCAATCACGTCAGGGTATTTCTTCATAGGGAACATTCATCGTATCACGAAGTTACTTTATTAATCTGAAAGGACTTCTGCCAATCATGGCACAGAGATAATTTGAAATTTGGTAACATTTTGTGAATACAATTGAAAACCACCGTTATTAGTCAGAGTTATACATTTTAAATGTCGATAAATATTTTGAAGAAATTATAAAACACAAAGGGTCATCAATGAAATCAACTGGCACGTGCTATCAAACAAAAGTAATAACATATCAGGTCTTTTGTTTAACTAACGGGTTCTGCTACCTACCTTGATGCGAAGAGAAACCTCGTCTAACAGGCGATCATAGCAGTTACTGGTTGCGAGAAATATTGTGATCATATGGAAACGTTGACATTCCGTAAAATATTAAGATCTTTCCATAAATATGTTGCTCACGTCCAACAAACTGATGGATTAATCATGCAGTTAAGTTGGAGCAAATTGCGACAACTTAATGATAATTTCACATTAAATAACTGATTAATTCCTCATTAATCTGCAGAATGATTTTTTTAACAATTTTCATTACAGAACAATTCAAGAACTACTAACATAAGTAATTAAGTAAACAATTCTTAATTTTCAATGGCACCTTGACGTTTCCGTATAACAGAGCTATAATAGCCAACGTATGTGCTTTTTACGTGACCCGCCCTGCGGGATCCAAAACGTCACGGCCAAACGGCACTACCCAACCATCCCATTCTGACAACCAAACCTAAAGTCAAGCGAGTCAAAAATGTAAATACGCCTACCGACCTGCAGAGACAAACCCCTAACCAACCCACTCAAACATTCAAAAAACACAAAAGGACGACCAGCACGCAGCAAAACGAAACACCCCTCCCCAGTACACCAGCGTCCAAAAAAGGCAGCCCCAGATAAACGGCGAAAATCGCCTTCAACCTGAAGGCGAATGTCACACTTCAACGCCTTCAGGACTGCCTGCCAACTAGCAAATTTTCCCATAAAAACTATATCGCATCAATTCCTCCAAATAGCCAACGTATGTATATCATCACTTTGTATAGGTGACATGACGAAAAATATATTCGATGCCTATGCGCACGTAGCCAGAACTTCCTTGCGTCTAGTTAAAAAGCCGGGTTAAGACGAATCACTTGGCTGACAATTGAAGATATGTTTACGTCGAAGAGTTTGATTTAACAGTATTGATAGCATTGTTTCATCTAAAGACCATCATCTTCTTAGAGGTACAGGGCAGAGCTGCGTCTAGTTAAAAAGCCGGGTTAAGACGAATCACTTGGCTGACAATTGAAGATATGTTTACGTCGAAGAGTTTGATTTAACAGTATTGATATCATTGTTTCATCTAAAGACCATCATCTTCTTAGAAGTACAGGGCAGAGCTGGAACGTGTTCGGAAGTTAGCTGAACGCTGTATTGGTTCAAGTCTTCCGTCACTCTCAACTATATACGAAGAGAGTCTGTTAAAGAAACCAAAAAATATAAAAGAAGATCACACACACCCTGTTCATAGTCATATCATTTTCAACAGATCCGGGATACGATTACAGGTGCCCAATACAAAAACGTCCAGGTTCCGTAATTCTTTCTTACCTGAGGCAACACACTTATTTAACTCACGTGTAAAGCGATCTGGCCACAGTGTGTGATCTATCACTTGCAGCCCTCTGTGCTGCCCCTGTTACTGTTCTGCTTCCGCTTATTTAGTTTTATTCTCGTAGCTGTTCACTTATAGTTTACTTATTGTATGTTTATGTTTGTATTCACTATTTTTTTATGTTTACTGTCGACGGGAAATAATTTCCGTTTTCTGTTTTTCTGAAATGGACAATAAATAAATTTTCTATCTTTCTAACTATAATAATTAAAACATGAAGGTGAAACATTCTGAATTCAGGTATTTGTACTCATAAATCCGGACAATAGTATTACTATAAAGGTCAGAAATACCCATCCCACCCCCCCTCCCCCACCTAAAGAGCTAAAACAAATATTAGAAGTGGTTAGTTATTATTAGTTATTATTATTAGTTATTATCCCTTGGCTCCGCGCATATCATAGTAAAGCAAAATGTATTGTTGATCTATTTATACATACGTTACTTGTGTGGTACTAATGCTCTGATTTCTCGATTTGTATCACAAACGTTAATGGCCACTGATAGTGCTACAATCACGTAAGCTTTATTCGTGTAAATGAACCAGGGCCTCACTCAACATGTTTGCACCATGGGGCTAAGATGTAATGTCGCCATGTGAAGGGCTTAATGGCGAGGGTGGTCCATCTCCCATTTATAGTAGTTACTGTGTTCTCTATGTGTATCGGGTGAAACGGCTGTCAATAAATATGTCAGTGTGATAACGATTGATATTATAAACTGAAAGAAAAGGCTGTTCATTTTGACAAAAGTGTTTAACTTGAATGACGACTTTAATAAAAAAATAAAAAAACATTTTTTGAAGGATAAAGACAAAATAATATTACAGTACGATAAACTATGGTAGACTAAGAGTGTTGTAAAGCAAAATAAGAATATTCCTAGTGAGCCGGTAGCGAAGGCTTATTAGCGAAGGCTGATTAGATGAGCAAAAATAAATAGTACATGGAGCCGCCTTAGAAGCAGTAAAATAATTCAAAAGTTTTTGGAAAAGACAATAATTTCGGCCGGTATTGGAAGAGCATTACCATCATAAATGACACGTTCGCTAGCAAGGTCACCTTTAGTATTGAAGCAAAACAGGAATATTAAGAGAATATATTGTAAGCTGAGGAGAATTACCTTCAAACTATCCATATGTGCACAGGCATGGATAATTTTACTACCAGTATTTTAACTGGAACGATGCACGTGTCACTACACCATTACTCTAAATAATGCTGATACCTATGGGAAGACTGCCAGTATGTTCGTCACCATAGCAAACTCGTGCGGAAATCACAGAGTTCAGTTACCTTCCATAAATAGCCACAGTTGTTCTCACTCAAAGATAGGCGAGGGCTATTGTTGCAGTTATTGAATAGAAATTTGAGAAATTCTGTGAAAACTTTAAGAATTATGTTTTGTTTATATATTGATAGTGTACTGTAAGTTATTACGGACTATGACATGCATTGTCTTGAGATCCATGCACACCGCACGGTTACCACAGGAAGCAGGATTATGATACAAAAAAAAAAGCTTATCAATTCATCCAATACATATAATTTTGTGCTGATATCAAACATAGCTATGATGAACTTAACAGTTTAACCATAATCTATTTGAATCTCTCGTCGGCAAATCCACATCACAATGTGGATAATAGAAGCAAAGTACTTCACAATCTCTGCTTTTCAAACTTCTTTCACTTAATCTCCGGATCACAAAATGATACATTTGGCAGAAAAATGTTTCCACTGATAAAATGACACGTCAATATTCAAGTTTAATAAATTACTTCTCCATATATATTAAGATACCCTAATTCAGTCACATTAATACATGATTCATTCATTCCTCCGCCATACCAATAAAAATAGGTTGTAATAACGCAGACATAATTTTCATGGGATGAGAGCAGTAGCTTTTCTAGTTCATGACGTAATAATCACTATTTATTAAGTGCGTAACTTGACTATTGATCTACGGATGCGTCGTTGTATATTTGTCTCCTTAAAATCCATTATGCATGATATCATCGAGTATATGTTATATAAAATGGAAATAAAGTCAAAAGGCAGTAGAATTCGCAAGTTTCAAAGCGAGTACACTACAAAATACCGAAAATATGGCGACCAAACCTCTTTCGGTAAATCTTCTCTATGTGATAAAAATAGTTAATATCAATTTACATTCATTGAACGCTTGTTATTGACAGGCCTTACCCTTCGTACAAAACGACTAGATAAAAATGAAGTTATTGCCGAAACGAGACTACATATTAGTGCTTTTTACGTGACCCGTCATACGGGATACAAAACGTCACGGCCAAACGGCACTACCAAACCATCCCATTCTTACAAACGAACCTCAGGTCAAGCGAGCCAAAAAAAGTACATACGCTCACCGACCTGCAGAGACAAAACGCCCAACCCCCCACTGAAATATTAAAAAACTACAAAAGGACGACCAGCACGCAGCGAAACAAAACACCCTTCCCCAGCACACCACCGTCCAAAAAAGGCAGCCCTAGATAAACGGCGAAAATCGCCTTCGACCTGAAGGCGAATGTCAGACTTCACCGCCTCCAGGACTGCCTGCCAACTGGCAAATTTGCCCCTAAAAACAACATCACATCTATTCCTCCAAATAAGTTTTTTTACAACAGAACAAACATAAATAATACGCTGCAACACAGCAACGGAACAAACTGGAGGATCTAATCCATACAAAACAAAACCCTGTCCTACCGACCAGCAACGGTCTCCCGTTAAACGGTCGGTCCAGGACTGAAACCACTCCCACAAGTTCAAAACAAAGGGGCAATGCCAAAAAACATGGGCAGTACTCTCTAAGCTGTCACAGCCGGTCCTCGGGCACAGTCCATCACCCAATCGCCAGTGATACCTTTTCAGATTGGTCACCAAGGCACCGTGTGCAATTCTCCATGCAAGGTCACGGAGCCTGCAACCATTCAGCCTTGAATGCACCGAACGCCATACTTCGACAGGATGACGTCCCTGTACAAAAATTGCATTCAAGGCCGTATCCCGCAACGAACTGTGAACGAGGGCCGGCTGTGACAGGTCAACAGGGGGCAACTCAATCAGAGCGGAGCAAATGACACGCACCACCCTGTTTGGAGTACTACTATGCGGTGCTCTGTTGCTAAACAGCGCCGGGACCCATCGACGCAGGTGCAAACCGCCCCAAAAACGTACAAAATATGAACAAGGCAACCCTGGGTCAGTTACCGCTACAAACAACTGCTTAAATAACAAACAAGTTAACTTACTTCCCAGATGAACCACCCCTAACCCACCCTTCTCCAGTTTTTGGTACATTACCGCCCTCTTGACAAGCTCTGTACCACCCGACCAAATAAATGAAAATATCGCTCTCTCCAACCGCACCAGGACGCGACGCGGAATTGGATACACCGCGCCCGGGTACCACAAGATGGGCGAAACAAAACGATTAACTACGGTGACTTTCCCTAGGATCGAAAGCCAGCGGGTGCCAAAGGTTTCGAGCCTGCTCTCAAATACCTCAGCCCTCTCGCTCCAGGTGACATCACCAGGTGCATCGTAGCCGAACCATATACCATTAATTTTGATATTCTGATCCGACCACGACGCACCGAATGGTAAGTCTCTGTATCTCCAGCTACCAAGACGAAGGCCCTTTGTCTTTTCTGGATTCAACTTCGCCCCGGTAGCTCTCTCAAAAATAGATAAATCCTGCGAGAGTGCGCGAAAGGAGCCCAGACTCGAAACAACACATGTCACGTCATCTGCATATTGAGCGCATTTCACTTTGGCACCCCCTGGCACAACGAATGGAACAAGTCTGGAGTCCCTTTCCAAAAGACGAGAGAGGGACTCGCTAAACAAAACATAAAGTAATGGAGACAGAGGGCACCCCTGGCGCACCCCCCTCTCTACGTTAAAAACCTCCGAACAAAACCCATTTACGATAACGGAACTGAAACTTTCTTCATACAAAACAGAAATCCAATTACGAAAATTTGGGTGCAACTGAAACGTCTCCAATACATTCATTAAAAAACCGCGATCCACCATGTCAAAGGCCTTCTGCTGGTCCAGAGACACCAATGCACATGGCAGATCACGCTCAATAACAAAGTCGGTCAAGTCGCGCATCAACCACAAGTTCTGCTGGATGCAATGACCCTTCACTGCACAAGTCTGGAGATCACCCACAAGATGCGGCATAGCCAGTGCAAGGCGGTTGCACAAAGCCTTAGCCAGCAACTTGTAGTCCACATTTAACAAGGTGATCGGACGCTTGTTACGGGGATCCAAGGGGTCCCCAGACTTGGGCAGCAAAGTAATCATGCCCAGACGTTGACTTTGGTTTAACAGTCCGTTTTGGAAGGCGTCCTCGAAGACGGCTCTGATGTCGGGTCCTATTATTGCCCAGAAGGTTCGGTAGAACTCCCTCGGAAGCCCGTCCGAACCCGGGGACTTGCCATTCTTCATCTTCGAAAGCGCCTTCCAAAGCTCAACAGTGGTTATTTCGCCCCCCAAAATATCATTGACATCGTGGGGAACGGTTTTTGAGATTCCCCTCAATAAATCAGCCTGTGCCGACAAGTCGACATTGCCACGCGTAAACAAACTCGAATAGTACTCTTTATATACGCGGACAATGCCGTGAGGGTCACTAACCACGGTCCCATCAGTAGCGCGTACAGACGGGACGCGTCTGTCACCTGCCGATGAGCTAACGGACTGGTAAAACCTCAGTGAAGGGCGCTCCTCGGCTTCCACCGCTTCGACACGGGCCCTGACGCGGGCACCGTGGTACTTTTCATCGAGATAAGTCTGCAAAGCGATGACTGCCGAAGGGTCGCCAAACTTCACCTCCGCGCACAGCTTCGAGAATTTTTCTCTTCGACGCCGTGCGCGGGTCACGCAATACTGAATTGCGTAGCGTTTGATGCGCAACTTGACCTCATCCCACCATTGGGATGTAGAAGCAAAGGCCGGCTTCAATGTTTGCCATCCTTTGTACCTGGTCTCGAAACCCTGGCGGAACTCTGCCTCGCCAAGAATCCGACAGTTAAGCTTCCATAGGCCCCGCCCGATGGGGAAAATAGAAGGCAAAACAAAACGTGCTACTACAGTGTCATGGTCAGAGAGCGGACAGCTGAGCGTCTCGCAACCCGAAAATGTAAAACTTACGGGCGCATACACTCGATCTATCCTGGAGGCATCTTCTCCGTTAGGCCTCACCCACGTATACCCCGTACTACACGGGTGCATATGCCTCCAGACATCGGCTAATAGGTGTGCCGAAGTGAATCTGTCCAATTCTGTGATCCCAGCGTCGGGACTTGCAGACACAGAAGTTCCGAGTCTGTCAAGACCCGAGTCTGGGACACAGTTAAAGTCTCCGACCATGACACACGGCGCACTACCAGGAACAAAGGAAGGCAGCGTGTTAAAAAAATCTCGTCTAGCAGAAGGCCGATTGGGAGCATACACATTGCAAATGGCGATGTTACCCTGTGGATACTTGAATAGAATGCAAACCAATCGGCCCTCGTGATCCGTCTCCACCCTAGTGGCACAACCCGCCTGACGAGCTGACAGAAGGATGACAGTGCCACAGGATGAAGACGAACCAAACGAAGCATGCAGCTCACCACCCCACTCATAAGCCCATAGAGGGACATCTTCTTCCAAAATATGTGTTTCTTGCAGGCAAACGCAGTCGACCTCCATTGATTTACAATATTGGAAAATGCGACCGCGCTTGCGATGATCCCTCATGCCATTCACGTTCAAAGTGGCAACTGAAAGTGTATGGGCCATGAGAGGGCAGTGGGGCAAAACTACGAAGACGACGATTCCGTAAGCTTCAAGCGCGCCCTTGACGACATATCGTCGTCCGAGTCGTCACTTGAAGCCGACCTTTTAAGAGAGGGTTCCCCCATTTCGTCGTACCAGCTCGTCCCAGTGGCACGTTTCGGCTCGCTGATCACCGATTCACCGGAGTCGCTGTCAGACAGAACCTCCGGAGAATCGATGACCACCGATTCTCCGTCAGACAAAGCCTCCGGATCTGGCGATACCGGCGGCGGACTGGGGACGGAACTGGACGAGTTGATGGGGGAAGCTGGTGGAGACTTTCTCGGTGCGGGCACGGGGTTGGGGTCTGCAACGACGGGGGTGGGTGAACCAGGTGCAGGGGAGGGTAAAATCCCACCAGATTCCCCCTCCTCTCGTGAAGTAGTAGGTGCGTCGGAACTTGACTTACCCCCACTCTTAGTCCTAGAGACATAAGAGGAGGGACAAGCTCGAAAGACATGTCCCTCCTTCCCACATAGTGAGCACACAACCTCGTTTGGGCAAGCGGTGCTATCATGCCCAAGACGAAGGCAGCGCCCACATTTCTTGTTTGGGCAGCCCTTGGCTTCGTGCCCGGTCTCCCCACACCTGAAGCAGGTACGGGGCTGACCGGGATACCGCACGTGGGCTTTATGCCCTGCTATAAACAGGAAGGAGGGAATGTCCTGTTTCAGGTCGATCCGAACCTGTCGGTGCCCGTTCAACACCCCAGGGGCTTGTGCATAGGAGCACATTTTGGCAGCCTTGACAGCCCCGAACCGACCCAAAACCGTTACGACAAGTTCCTGCCGCACCTCTAGTCCTACGTGGATGATAGTTACCCATACGGATCGCTCGTATGGAGTAACTGTCATCCCCTCGACGTTACTCAGCAACGTGACACCTTTCTGACGGGCCACGTCACTGGTAAAACGTAAATCGTACGTATTACGACCCTGGAGAGCTTGCAAAGCATCAACCTCTCCAGGCACAACAACACCCTTGCTCTTCAAAATACTAAAAACTTGCACCGGTGGAACAGCTTGTTCACCGGTGAACGACAACTTAACTATCCGAGAATCACGGCGCGATGCCATGATACCGAAGGTGGCTAGGCCACAGGGTAGTAACACAAAACAAACAAAAGACAGGATAGTGAAACAACAAACGATATACGAACTGAGGAAAACACACGAACACAAGCTATCACACCCGTCTGGCGGGAAGTATAGCACAGCACAGTACAATAACAGCTGTAACAGATGAAGAGCGAGAGCGAAAACACGTCCGCACTCCACGAAAGCCAACTGCCAACTACATATTAGTAAGTATAAGGCAACTTATGAGGTCCTTGTTCTTTTGCCAGGTTGCTTGTACATACATATATTATTAATCGAACTGTACTGCTTTGTTTTTTATTCTTGAATGCCAATTTTTTTACCCTAATGTACGATGTAATATCCTAACATAAATAATACACTAAAAGATGATTTTCATCTTTGACATAAGAAACATAGAACACCTTGGCTAAATATAGCATGTCGTTGTTAAATATCACCATACGTGAAGCTATTTCTTTGTATATACCTTGGTTTACATGTGGAGTATTTACAAGTACTCGTATCGTTTTGTTATCATAACGCAATTTAGAACTTCGGAGACATTTGGTCTGTTTTCATGTAAAGTTTACCCTTTCATCGGACATTACTCGTTGTTTGTTTCTAAACAGGTGATTCTAGCCATCGTCATGGTTACAACAACGCTGCTGTCAACTGTGTAAGGTAAGCGTGTTGCCACTTTTATCTTTATTCGATACCTTAAGCATCATTACGCATTCAATTTCTGTAACTAAATACAATAGCATGTGCTTTTTACGTGACCCGCCCTGCGGGATCCAAAAAGTCACGGGCAAGCGGCACTACCCAACCATCCCATTCTGACAAACAAAATTTAAGTCAAGCGAGCCAAAAAAGTAAATACGCTCACCTACCTGCAGAGACAAACCCCAAACCACCCACTCAAACTTTCAAAAAACCACAAAAGGACGACCAGCACGCAGCGAAACGAAACACCCCTCCCCAGCACACCAGCGTCCAAAAAAGGCAGCCCCATTGCATGCATGTAACTCTCGTCTTCAATCGCTCTGCTTGCCTTTGTATTTTATGGAAGCTCGAAATGTCTCTCTTTGTATCTTTGGTATCTCTTTTATATGTGCCGTTAAAATGCTAAGAATGGAAGGCAGAGCGGAAAATGCGGTGGATAGAAACACACACTGTACGGGTTGCAATCAACTTATTTTTCGTGTTTCCTTCTCGTTTATCCCGGTACGCGTAGAAAAACGACAAAAAGGTAAAAGTAAATAGGAGAAAATTCCGACCGTCGCGTTTGAAGATATCCTTACTACCAGTAAATAATTTTCATCATTGTGATTTGCTTTTCTTCAAAATATCCACAGTCATGTATGTATGTATGTATGTATGTATTTTAGATCCTCCTGCAAGCAGAAGCTCGCGAAGAAGCCTCGATCATTGGCTTATCAAAGCCCCAAGCTGACCGAAGTCAGTCTCTTACATTCATATTTTTAAGTCCATGATTATGAATTGTCAATCGTCAACAACTCTGTAACTGGTCGACATACATTAATCTGGGAGTGACTCGAACCGGGGACCTTATTATTGGAAGGCACCAGCAATACACTCTGAGCTTACACTCATTAAGGTGTGTCCTTCACGGGTAGGTATATGTCCTTCACGTGGAGGTATGTGAAGGTATGTCCTTCACGTGTAAAGTAAAAAATAGAATCAAATCTAAATATATAGGAACTATTCCAGCAGGGTGCCATTTTGCGACAGGCAGAAAACATTTCATATTTTCATACCATTTAATTATATAAGAAAATATATGATGACAAGGAAAGAGCAAAAACAAAATGATGTTATGATGCATTTAAACAAGAAGTAGACGTTTGCAGTCATCTTATGAATTCTTGTTCACATGACACGTACATGACAAACACACAATTTCGACAAGAATAATACTCCATATTGAATATAGTACAAGTCATTTGTATAATGTAATCATGTAATAGCTAATTGACATGAACAAGTCGTAGCCATTTATTTTAAAGAAATTATCGTTGTCAACATTAACATTTTCAAGAAATTTATTCTAAATTAACAAACTATATGTAAAGATGGAACCATGATACCCTATATAAGTTTGACTGTACAGAAAGAACAATCTTTTGCTGATAAATCTTACATAACACATCTTTGTGAACTACAATGAGCTACAAAATGTAAATGTCTTTATCGACTGTCCAAACTTCTTTCCCTGAGTAATCACCGATCTGTTCTAATATAGATCAAAATTATACCGTCGATGATGGTCTATACTTATATCTACAATATTTTGAGGCGGCAAAACCGGAGAAAGTTATGAAAATTAAAAAGATGAAAATTAAGATCTTTGATTTGGCATGTGTCGTCTAGTGAAATGAAAACGGAAGTCATTTAGACAAAGACCACCCTGCGCCAAGATCTCTTGAGCTAGTTTTGACCTCTATCCGAATCCACGAATCCTGAGTTTCCATGTTAAGAGTCCTACACAAATAAACACCAGTGCTTCAATGCTAATAATCAACTCCACCTCTCTTCGTTGATGAAATTGTGTGACTAAAATGATGTTATTCAAAATTGATGTGCTTTGTGCTTTTTACGTGACCCGCCATGCGGGATCCAAAACGCCATGGCCAAACGGCACTACCGAATCATCCTATTCTGATAAACGAAACTCAAGTCAAGCGAGCCACAAAAGTAAATATGCCCACCGACCTGCAGAGACAAACCCCCAACCACCCACTCAAACATTCAAAAAACCACAAAAGGACGACCAGCACGCAGCGAAACAAAACACCCCTCCCCAGCACACCACCGTCCAAAGTTGATGTGCTTTGTAAGAGAATTTTCAAAGGTCGTCTCGCAAGGCTATATTCCATTACAAGGTGGGTTTGATGGATCCAGTCCACATTGTTTCATCCTGACAGCGAGTTCAAACAGATAATCATAGCACTCACACCTGAATAAACATAAAATCAAATCCTTACTTTTTTGCCATAATGAAAGGAAAGTATATGTTATCAATTAACTTAATATACATCCGTACCAAATCAAAAAAAAAAAAAAAACACATACTACTCTACAACAATCAACCGCAATTGCTGATATTGTTTAGTACTTTTGTTATTTCACTATATTGATGAAAACTGTGTTTTTCGATTACTGTTGCTGAAATATGTTGACATGACCAATTATTCTTATTGATAATTCTATGCATCTTTTGCTACTTTCACCTTAAAGAATAGAAATATATAAACAATCTAAGATAACTACCAATGGTGAATTTGTTTGCTTATATGAGTACTTGCAACTTCGTCAATTTTCAGGTCTTGCCTTTTAAGCGTTGCTATCATGTAAGCGATTTTCCTAAATATTTCAAGGGAGTGGTAGATATATCGAGTTTAGAAAAAACGGTCTCTTTGGATGGACCGTTTCACTCCTTAACACTGATTAATTAGGTAACTTGTTCTACTTTCTGTGCAACCTGAAGTATTCTTACCTTTCTCGCTCACACAAAGCTATGAATAACTTGTAATTAATCCCAACAGTTAATGTCAGGAATCATTATAGTCGGATTCTGAGGCAAATTAGTCGTGACAATTAGGTACACCATTGTCAGTAATCAAAGAGTAGGTCAGGCTAATTACTGATGTTATCAAACGTAACAGACGTTTCCAGAGTTTCCACATGTATGTAATGTGACATTAACGGAACCAAAAACACTTCAGTTCATGTTGATGACGAGGCCGAAAAATTAGTTTAAGTGCAACAACTTCAATAACGAAACAAGTTAATGCGGCAATGGTAATTTGATTACAGTGACTAGATTAAATTTGATTTTCAATAGCACGCTGTACGTTCATGAACACTGGGTGCACCCAAAGAGGACAAATGATGTGGTAAACCTCCTGGTTCAAATACCATACATGTTGCATATTGAAGAAAGGACGCATGTCTTCTCTAAACACTTACATTGATTTTGCTTGTTCCCAAGTATCTCCCCAAACATAGATTCCGTGCTGCCTGACTAAAACAGCACACGTATCGGGATATGACCTCATTGCAGAGATCAGTCCTTCCTGAAATTTATATAATAAAAGAAATAGTACTTCAAACATCGGAAGGTTTTTCAGCCTCGTTTGTGCGATAAAGAAACTATATCGATATTATTCAGAAATGTTTAGGATGCTCAGTTTTGTATTATCCTCGCTTAACCAACGGATTCACTTTCAAAATAGATTACGTGTGTAAATCAAACTGAAAGAACAAAGGTAGGTCTAGGTAACTGGTATGCGGCATCGTGTGGATTTCTTGACTTTGGCTATTTTGACATTATCTTTTTCCCGTACAATTTCGAGGGTCGAATGGTCATTCACTGATTATCGATGGTGAAAGAAACAGGATAAATCATGGAGCATCTTCATCAAGATTGACTACCCGTTGTTAAACACCAGCAGTAATTTAGGAAACTGTAACATTTACGCAACAGTTAACGGTATAGTCACCATAGACAGTATTATTGTATAATTATAATTAGCTAGTTTACTTAATTCTAGTGAAGAGGCTTGATGTACTTTCAAATGATATCCCTGACCAAAATTTCTTTAGGACAAGTTCAGCAATGACTACATTTTAGATTACGAGTAGGGACTATGGTATAAGTATCTTTATTCATCTGGGGTTAATTCAAACTTTAGACTACCAAGACTTCAATGTACCTTATCAATCACTCCAATCAAAGGTATATTCAGACTCTTCGTTTTTTCTCGCATTACGTACTATAATCGTAGAGTACTTCCAATCATGTGCAATTATAATACCGACATGTTTAAATAAAATAAGTCATTATGAGACGGTTCTAATTGAGGGGGATAATCTAGATCTGACAACCCCTTATAGTGGGTGACAAATTCGACACGGGCGGCTGGAGGATAATACTATGATGGAATGTTTAAACAACTGGTGGTTGGTGGAAATAAATACACCTCAGACTAAACATATTACAAGTAACTAGGAAATTGCTCGAAAGAGTCAATCACTAGTGATCTCCAAGTAAGCTTCGCCTACTAGATTGCTTGACTAGATCTACCATCTGCGTCTAACAATCTCATTGTTCCGACAGGGTTATAAACTATAGTAATTTACAATACAATTTCTTAAATTGTCTTTCTATACTCTAGTGTGGGAAACGACAGTAAGAAATATTCAGGAATGTATTTCACGCCTCCAGAATAGAAATAAGGGAAATCAAGTAGCTTACAAAATATCTTAAATAACTTCCATGATACTTTTACATGATAATATTTACCAACAAATCATTTTCTTTCGTTGTGTTCTCAATTATTGGAACAATCAGCTCCTCGTTATTTCTGCATATATATATATATATATATATATATATATATATATATATATATATATATATATATATATATATATATATATATATATTGTATATATATGTATATATATATATGTATATATATATATATAAATATTTATATATATATATATATATATATATATATATATATATATATATATATATATATATATATATTTATATATATATATACATACATAATAATACATACATCATAATACTTTTACATGATAATATTTACCAACAAATAATTTTCTTTCATTGTGGTTTCAATTATTGGAACAACCAGCTCCTCGTTATTTCTGCAACAAATACTAAACATATCTATTTATTTATATAAATATATATAAATACATAATAATACTTTTACATGATAATATTTACCAACAAAATCATTTTCTTTCATTGTGGTTTCAATTATTGCAACAATCAGCTACTCGTTATTTCTGCAAGAAATATTAAATCATGTTTGATATCTAGAGTAAGGCAAATCAGTCACCAAAACAGAACTAGTATTGTTCGATACAGGTGAAAAACGCCTACAGTGGAATTACGACCTTCCTTGCCGGTTTCGAACCTCTGGACATACAATCAGGGTCCATAGCCTATAGTAGTTTGGGTGTCCGCATATAAAGCGGGAGGCCCGGGTTCGAATCCCGGTGGAGGCTGGAAGTTTTTTCACTGTTCTGGATTTTCCAACTCATTACGTTTCAATATGCAGAGATGAGAAATCTTCTAAATCTAAATCTAATTCTAAATCTTCTAAAGGGATGGTTTAAAAAGTTTCCATCTAGTTGTACCTTTATATGTAACCATGTTCCCTTTCTTTAAAGCCATGCTTCGTGAGGTGTAAATGGTCACTACGGTCATTGCTATTTCCTTAGAAAGTAATCTTACAAAATAAAGAACAAAAGCTTAACATATATTTACGAGTAATATCTACCAGATGTGTCTTTTTGTTATTCCTTTCATCATCTAATGGTGACTGATTCGACTGTCATCCTGATATATTTCTAAGGATTTATTATAAAGATCCATTATCTGGTCTCTTTCTGACACCACACCGTTTTCTGTCAACGTTACACGTTATGAAATGATCTCAAAACTTAAGTGAGAGGCAAAACATTGCAAAATAAAGTTACCTGTAATATCCACCAGATGTATCTTTCTTGATTCCTTTAATCATCTCCTGGTGACTGATTCGAAACTCCTTCCCCGCGTACAGCATTGTCACAAGGTTTGCATGCATAGAGTGACTGTGTATTACAGCTCCAGCATCTGTATATCAATCATATGTTTAATAAGAATGGTAACAACATAGGAAATGTGTTGACCAGACAGGCAAACAGTGTTTCAACTGCATGCCGTCTTGATTAAAACCAACATGTATGAGGTCATTCGACAGCTTCAATATTTTAGAGTTGACATTTGCTAATATAAACACTGTAATAAAAGACAACAATGCTCACTTTAAAAAAAAATTAAATGCATTCCAAACATTGTAAATAATACAAACTTAGTATTATAACCTTTTTATAACAAAATAAAAGTTTGTAATAAAAAATTTAGACAAATTAATGACTTAATTTGTGTGGTATGTATGGCTTCCGTACAGAACACAGCTTGATAGCCAAAACCGATTGTTTTTGTCTTTGGTTCTGTACGTCTATTACTTCCTTAGGCAGAGCAGTTTTTCTGATATTCTTATTTTTTCAGAAATATTGTTAATCTATTTACTCCTGTCTTGCCAGCAGCTTTGTTGTTGAAATATAATCTTTGAACTATAATATGGAATAAAGTATATTAAACCAGAACCATTACAACATATTTAATACCTCTCATTCTATATGCAGCAAGAAACAATGGAGTGCATTGACTCTTCCTCCATTTCTTTGAAGAAGGTGGTCCTGACAGCTCATCTCCGGCCAGATTGATGACGTATAAATCATCACCCTGCGAAAGATACTAATGTTAAGTATCACAAACGGAAATTTAAATCAACTCAAAGGCAAAAATTAAGAAAGCAGTGGTTTTGAATAGTCGTCGGCTATATGCCCGCTTGTAAAGAAATGAATATAAGCAATCATAAGAAAACTAAACTAACTACACATCCTAGGAACAATATTATCATCACCTGAAACCAATTCCAAAAGGAAACATGCAATGGACATCATTTTGACATCATAACAATTACTTAAACATTACTTAAAGTACAAGTAGTTGCGACCATTACGTCATCGGCACGTCTACCTATAACAACAACTTCAAACTAAATATTGACTATTGACTATACACTTTTAACTACCAAACATATACTGCTTTAAGTTGTGAGGTACTATATGGCTTGGAACCTCTAAAAGCGTAGTACATGACTACAAAATGTATGGTGCAATTACTGCAGATAATTGAAGTTGGTTGAAATGAAGGATATTATTTTCAACTATTAACATACCATTCCTTTGAGATTAAATCAGCAATCATAAAAATAACTTGTGTATATGAAACAAGACTGCCGTTAAAATACATCCTTTTAAGGAACAAGAGAATATTAACTCAAAGTAGACATGAGTGTGCCTTTAACACAGTGAAGTTTAACAACGGTTGGCCTACACGTCAATTATAAGAAAAGTCCACAGTCTACTATCAATATAGAATCCCTCAATATATACACTGAATTGGGTCTCACTAACGTTCCATGGGAGCCGCCATTTTGAATAAATAAGAGGGCGCTCTCCCATAATGTTATATCCCTCACGTGGATACACGTTCCACGGTGAAACTACAATTCAAAATTATCTTTAAACCATTATACCCACTTAAAATATCTTTTTGATATTGTACAGAGGAACATAATCTAAGCATTCTAGTAAAATTTGCATTCAATTCCTTTGTACCGTTTTTGAGATATTGACAGTAAAAGTTATCTGATATTCTACAAAAGTGAACTCGAAGCACATGTGTGATGTCATAGTTGCACACTGACAAATAATGTTTTGTTTCTCTTTAATTTTCAGTCTATTGATTTGACCTTGGATTGGATGGTTACTAGTTTGTCTAAAGGGGATGTGAAGTTTATAAAATACCAAGACCAATCATGTCATCGGCTCCACTTTGCATGGTACGCCGAGGCTCCTTCACACTCTGAAGGTATCGAGTCATATGTAGTGTACCCAACATACCGATTCGTGTTTTATAATCTGTGCATTTAGCAGCTGATTTCATGAGGCAATGTTTGACTCTAAATTACCTCTAATCTTTCCTTCTGTACTCCGGAAGGAGTTACGTAAATTTCATCCCTGTTGAACAGAAGAAAAGGCTCTGTTAGTAAAAAAAAATAGCACGATTTTTAAGAAATTTTCTAAATGTAGAGTTGTTTTTGTAATATAAGCATTAATTATCCTACCTTTGTTTTATAGATATACTTCCACCAGTACCGGTCACCCATCCATGATGATAGAATACCCTACATAACTCTGGAATGATATTGCGAGGATGATCTTTTAGCAGCGTCTGAAGAAAAAAAGTCTCGTTGGTCAATGACATAAGTCTTCTCGTAATAAGAAAAAATGTTGTTTGATAAGCAG
Source organism: Apostichopus japonicus (assembly GCF_037975245.1). Classification (NCBI taxonomy): domain Eukaryota; kingdom Metazoa; phylum Echinodermata; class Holothuroidea; order Aspidochirotida; family Stichopodidae; genus Apostichopus; species Apostichopus japonicus. The sequence continues at coordinate 16,477,856 of NC_092567.1, forward strand.
CCTCCCATCGAATCCACCTTGGATGTGGGGTCATTCCACTTTGGATGTGGGGTGATTCCACTTTGATTGCGGGGTGTAACATTTCATTTTCTGGCTGAATGCAGTTAAGTTGTTCATTTTCAGTCATTTTCAGCAATAACTATTGAATCAAATCAAATGAATCATAGTTGCTATGCTACTTCAAAGCGTTTTTTAGAAAGACTATGGTTTGGATACAGTGACACATAACTATAGAGTACAGTACACAAGCTCAGGGCACAATTTAAAGGAACTGTTCAATGAAGAATTAGCGTTGATGCCCAATCTGATGACAGCATAATTTTTAACCAATATCTGTTGGTAGCAATAATCAATTGAGTGTTAATTCCCTGGACGAAACGGCAGTCGTTCCAATACAGCTGAGCTAATGTATGTATTTTAGATCCTCCTGCAAGTAGGAACCCGCGAAGAAGACATCATTGGCTTATCAAAGTCGCAGGCTGACCGAGGTCAGTCTCTTAGATTCATATTTAACGTCTATGATTATGAGTTGTCAACAACTCTGTAACTGGACGACATACATTAATCTTGGAGTGACTCGAACTTGGGACCTTATGATTGAAAGGCACCGACGTTAACCACTGAGCTAACACTCCTATAATGTATGTATTTTAGATCCTCCTGCAAGCAGGAACTCGCGAAGAAGCCATCATTGGCTTATCAAGGCCGCAAGCTGACCGAAGTCAATCTCTTGATTCATATTTAGCGTCCATGATTATGAATTGCAAATTGTCAACAACTATGTAACTGGACGACATACATTAATCTTGGAGCAAGTCGAACTCGGGACCTTATGATCGAAATGCACCGCCGTTAACCACTGAGCTAACACTCCTAATAATAACACAGGAAACCTTTGTAAATTTGTGTTTGTATTGTCTCTGGCCTACGTTACTACGTAACGGTATGTCTTACAGTAACCTTAGCTCAATTTTACAAGACTGCCTTTATAGGCATACAATAGTTGTTCTTGTGAAAAATTGGGAAACCTATACATGACATTCCGTATTCAATCAAATTTCTCCACTCCTGACCTAATTTTCAACGACTTCTAAAAATGTCATGTTATGGCCGAATAATGATAGCCTAGCTAACATGGAACAGATTGTATGCCAACCCGCAATTTTTGGTAGACCATGACGTTGAACAGCCAATAGCCAATTCCTGTAAGTAATCATTCAACCCGTATGGAAACGTTTGGCGACATTTGTCGCATTAAACATTGCGCATTACATATACCGGCCATTTTCCGATACTATGATACAAGCTCATTCATTTGGGCACGTTCCACTTACGTGATGAGTGGTTAGGACACACAGACACAATATTAGATGTATGTATACATTGTGATCATCACTGTACTATCTAACACTGCCATGCACCAGTATCTATGCCTTATTATTTCTATTTCGTGTTTTACTTCATTTACAGCAAACAAATCATTTCAGCAGGTGTTATTGCACGGATATGTTGACCGCCATCCAAGTAGGCCTACTATACTAGGCTACTACTAGGCTTAACGTTAAGGAAATAGCGAAGTATGTTACGCTAATATGTCTAAGATTATGGATAGTTAATTTCAATAGTACCTTGAGTAATTGCTACCTTCCTATACCATATTAATTAATACACTAGGTGCACTAACCATGCCTCGCAGTGATATTTTTGTATATCTTCAGTGACTGAAATTTCCGTTTAATCTTAAAGCAACCGCATTCGTTCGGCAAACGTGATGTTGTGTTAGACTGCTATTACAAGTCTGTCGATACACATTGCATGTACATACATCACAGAAGTTCAACACACAGAAGCTACTTTGCACCTAATGGCCATGACACTGACTGACCAGTGTAATACCTAATACAATAACTCGAATAAAGGTTGCCAGTGTGAAAGCCAAATCCGGTCAACCAGAAACTGGAATATCAATAACAAGTAAAAAGACAAACCACGTGTCCTTTGAAGCAGAACTAATTGACGTTCAAATATATAGGCTACATATTTATATATATGTATATATATATATATATATATTATATATATATATTATATATATATATATATATATATATATATATATATATATATATATATATTATAGTTATATAGTTATATATCTATATATCTTTATATATATCTATTGTATCTATATATATATTTATATATATATATATATATATATTTATATATATCTATATATATATATATTTATATATCTAAATATCTTTAAATAAATATCTATATATCTCTATATCTTTCTATATATATATATATATATGCCTATATATATGTCTATATTATATATATATATATATTTCTTTAAATATATATCTTTATATATCTATATATATCTTTAAATATATATATATGTATATATATATCTATATATATATATATATATATATATATTAAAAGATATATATATAATTCAAGGTTACAATGACATTTATCTGGAATTTTTAGCAAAACATTGTCATCTTCGAGCTATTACATTGCATACCTAAAAATCGCAATACTCAATTGTGCATTCCTTCAAATCTGCACAATATTTATAAAATTTCAGCAGGGGATGAATTCATTTCCTCACTTCCAGGGTAAATGCGAAGGCATAATCTCGTGCTTTTTGGATTTATATTTAGTTTGCGTCTTGTAAGACAGAAACATTGCATTATGTTTATCTTATAGTAATTGCTGATTGCTTATTCGAACGTAGCAAATGGCGTTTAAAGATTATTTCACCCTTGATGAAATCGGTATGACATTCCAAGATTTAAATAAGGTTACTCTACTGACCAAAAAGCATTAATTCTTAATACTCAAATATAAAGTGAATACTAAAGTATACACTGGCCCACACTCCCATTAGTCGGCGAAACTGGGGAGGAATTAGTCATCTGCACCGGAACCAAGATTTTTTAGCCATTCGGTTGAATTTATAGTTTGGCCCCCTTACCTTTGATAGCCCGTACACGTCACTATAGGCGTGATAGTCAAGTATATACAGTGAAGACGGAAGCATTACTGGATTACATGATCTATAGAGAAGAACTGCCAAATACACTGTAGTATTTATTGTACACTGAGTCAGCAAGCCGACTTTTGAATAATGAAGATCCGTTTAATACATATGCAACAATTCTGAGAAAATGAGGTGTATGTAAACTGAATACTGAACATTTACTAATCTAAAATAATACATGTTATCATCTTTCTAATACCTTCGGATTTACATAGTTACGTCTATTGGACTTTAGTAGGATTAAATGTTAGATTTTCGGTAAGAAATATAATGTTCATAGTGGAATGTCTTATGCTATGGGTAATTAAAATCAGTATTAAGTTACTGCTTGTTCTTACGATTCATTCGGGTTCTTGCTTGTTATTAAAGTTATGTCATTTCCAGTTTCTTCTTTCAAGTTCGAAAAGACTTTACGTAAATGTACAAATGATAAGCGAAAGATGATTTTAATACAGATGGCGGAGAAGGATCAAATGGAATAAGTGACATTATTTTACCTCCTTATTTTTGTTGCGCCCTGAATCTACTGAACGCTTTGGTAAGATGATGAATTTACGGGAAATGAAGACCCAGACAAGGCCAGTACTTGTGATACAGTTGCTTCCTTAAGTAGTGCAATTTTAAGAAACGCTTAATTTTGATATTTTGATCCGACCACGATACACCGAATGGTAAGTCTCTGTATCTCCAGCTACCAAGGCGAAGGCCCTTTGTCTTTTCCGGATTCAACTTCGCCCCGGTAGCTCTCTCAAAGATAGATAAATCCTGCGAGAGGGCACGAAAGGACCCCAGACTCGAAACAACACACGTGATGTCATCGGCATATTGAACGCATTTCACTTTGGCACCCCCTGGCACAACGAATGGAACAAGTCTGGAGTCCCTTCCAAAAGACGGGAGAGAGACTCGCTAAACAAAACATAAAGTAATGGAGACAGAGGGCACCCCTGGTGCACCCCCTCTCTAAGTTAAAAAACCTCTGAATGAAACCCATTACGATTACAGAACTTAAACTTTCCTGAAACAAAACAGAAATCCATATACGAAAATTTGGGTGCAACTGAAACACCTCCCATACATTCCTAAAACAACCAAGATCCACCATGCCAAAGGCCTTCTGATGATCAAGATACCAATGCACATGATAAATCATGCTCAATAACAAAGTCAGTCAAGTCGCGCATCAACCAAAAGTTATCCTGAGGGCATCTTTCCTGTTAGGCCTCACCCACGTGTACCCCGTACTACACGGTGCATATGCCTTCAGAAATCGGCTAAAAGGTGTGCCGAAGTGAATTTGTCCAGTTCTGTGATCCCAGCGTCAGGACTAGCAGACACGGAAGCCCCGAGTCTGTCAAGACCCAAGACTAGGACATAGTTAAAGTCTCCGACCATGACACATGGTGCACTACCAGGAACAAAGGATCTCAGCGGGTCAAAAAATTCTCGTCTAGCAGAAGACTGATTGGGAGCATACACATTTCAAAGGCATATATTACCCTGTTGATGCTTGAAAATAATGCAAACCTATCGGCCCTTGTGGCACAACCAGCCTGACGAGATGCCAGTGCCACAAGATGAGTACGAACCAACGAAGCATACAGCCCATCACCCCACTCATAAGCCCATAGAGGAACATCTTCTTCCAAAATGTGTGTTTTTTGTAGGCAAACGCTGTCGACCTCCATTGACTTACACTACTGGAATATGCGTGTGCTTTTTACGTGCTAAGAAACGGACACGGACCAAAGGTCAACAAAACCAAAAACAAACCCAGTCTGTAAAGCAACAACTGAAACCCATCAATCTCCCACTAACGCAGCGTTTAACGTGACGCGAAAAGGGCACGGACCCAAAGGCCAACAGAAGCAAAACAAATAAAACACTACAAACAGGCCCCAAAAAGCCAACCCCAAACCACAAAGAGAAAAATTAAACCAACCTATAATATGTAACGACCACACAGCCCCCACACCTACCAACTAACTCAAAATTTCATCCGGGGTACGCCGTCCCGATAGTAGACGACGGGCTTGCGCCAGCGTCTACGAAAGGCAGTGTCGGGAAGCCGTGCATGGTCCGCCTCCATGCGCAACCTGATGTCACTCTGCACGAGGGGGACAACATCCTCTGCCCTCCAGACGTCCCCGTCGAAAACTAGGCGGCATCTGCTGTTCCAGATGTGTCTCCTGATGACAGCGGCAAACAACAACAGCAGATCCCTAACCCAGGTTGGGCACACAGGGGGCAACAAACCATACAAAACAAAATCACTACTAATGGCCCACTGTGTGCAACCAATAACACCAATAACGAAGGCGTGAAACCAATCCCACACCAACCGGACAAAGGGACACTCCAGCAAAAGGTGTTGCATAGTCTCGATGGCTTTACAGCCCACACGGGGACAAATCCCATCACCTAATCGCCACCTGACTAGGCGAAAATGGTTAGTGATGAGGACCCCATGTGCAATCCTCCACGCCAAGTCCCTGAGACGGCTATCTAGTGACTTGCAACACACAGACCGCCACACATCTGGAGAGATGGCGGTCCGGCAAGCCGACGGGCACACAGGCGCGAGCATTGAACGAAACAATGGTGGGTATAACACAGAGGGGGCCACGAAATCCAAAGCATCTGTCCAGCGAGGTACTAAGCGTTTCGCTGAAGAGAACATACAACAACGGGGAGAGGGGACAACCCTGACGGACTCCTCTTCGAACCGGGAAGGGACCAGAAGTTAATCCGTTAACAGTGACAATGCTTGTGACGTCCCTGTATAGTAACGAGACCCAACGAATATATACGGAGTTCAATCCGAAGGACTCTAAGGTTCTGAACAGGAAGTCGTGATCTACCATGTCAAAGGCCTTTTCCTGGTCCAGTGAGACCAGTGCACATGGCAAATCACGAACTTTAACAAACTCGATCAAGTCTCTCATCAACCAGAGGTTATGTTGAATACACTTGCCTCGCACAGCACAAGTCTGGAGAGGCCCTACAATATCCGGCATGACGTCCGATAAGCGATTTCCTAATGCTTTGGCCAGGATTTTGTAGTCCACATTTAACAGCGTTATTGGACGCCTATTTCTAGGGTCCAAAGGGTCTCCTGACTTTGGGAGGAGAACAATATTTCCAACCCGCTGTGTTTGGCTCATGTAATTCAACTGGAAAGCGGTAGCGAACACATCTCTCAAGTCCCCACCGAGGACCTCCCAGAAGGTCCTATAGAACTCTGCCGGGAGACCATCGGGACCGGGGGACTTTCCCTTCTTCATCGCTGCTACCGCTGTCCAGAGCTCACCAACGGAGAGATTGGAGCCCAAGCTATTATTTTTACTCTCAGGGGGGGCCTTGTCTATACCAGACAACAAGTCCTCCTGGAGATCCTCGCTAACAGCAGCCCTGGAGTACAGGTTCGAAAAGAACGACCCAAATACCCCTAGGACTGCCTGCGGGCTCTCCACGACGACCCCACCAGGATGACACACTGCCCGTATTCTGCGGTCAACCACAGACTTGGTGTCGTCCCGGTAAAAACGAATAGTGGGCTTCTCGTCCGCTTCAACAAACTGGATTCTGGCACGCACTCGGGCTCCGTGCAGTTTCTCATCGAGAAACACTCCAAGTGCATGCAGATCAGACGATGAACCATCCCTTGCTCTATTGCACAAGGAATGGAACTTGAATCTCCGTTGGTGAGCTCTCTTAACACAATACCTTATTGCGAACTGCTTGATGAGGGACTTGACCTCGTCCCACCAGACTAACGCATTGGGAAAAGCAGGCTTGAGGGACTGCCATCCTCTGTACTTCTCGACAAATTGCTCCTTGAAGTTTTGCTCTTTAACAATTTCCGTGTTCAGCCGCCAAAGTCCCTTCTCCACATGAAAGGACTCCGGCAGCTGTAAGCGCAAAACAACAGCGTCATGATCAGATAAAGGACATGAAATAATCGAGCACCGAGATCAAGGAAACTTGCGCGGGGCATAAAACCTGTCGAGTCTGGATGAAACTGTTCCATCTGGTTTATGCCACGTACAAGTAACCACCTGGGGATTTTGGGACCTCCAAACATCCACAAGATCTCGGTGCTTGACAAACAAGCCTAGCTCAATCATGCCGGTGGTACAATTGGGGGACACTTTCCTCGAACGTCTATCTAACGCAGAGTGAGGGACACAGTTAAAGTCCCCCCCCCCCCCAAGGATACAATTTGCCTTACCCGGTACAAAGGATGGCAACACCGTAAAGAAATTTTTCCTACATGCTGGCCTGTTGGGGGCATACACATTGCAAACCACCAACTCACCCCGCGTGAGCCTTAAGTGTATGCACACCACCCGACCTTCATGGTCTTTCTCCACTTTTCCCACACAATGACACAGTTTTGGGGACACCAAAATTACAGTCCCGCAAGATGCCCCTGATCCAAAGGAGGCATAAAGGCCTCCTCCCCACTCCAAGGACCAAAGATGAACATCACTCTCACAAGATATGTGGGTCTCTTGCAAAAGGACCACATCCACTTGGAGCAACTTGCAGAACTGTAAAATCCGTCGCCTTTTTGGGGTACCCCTCATCCCATTCACATTAAGGGTGACGAGGGATAAGGTGTCTTGGTGTCATAACCTGCGATGTTTTCCCAATACGGCTCTTTTCAGGCCCTTAGCGGTGTTTCCCCTTTTCCTACGACCTAGCAGACCTCTTAGCTCCTCGTCACAAGGAACAGGCGGTCCACTAGCGACCATCGTGTCCGGTATAGTGGAAGCGACTGCGGGCAGGGTGGAAGGGCCGCTCGAGTCAATGAGATCAGTGGCGTGTTTTGTCTCATCAAACCAATCGGAGGACTCCTTAGCCACAACTACTAAGGCGGAAGCACAGTCCTCCATTGGCGAGTCCGAATCTGGGCCACTTAATGTCTCTTGGGCCGGTTGACTCGAGGGCCGACTAGTGTCACCGATAGCGGGCGTAGCTACCGGTGAACCAGTACAAGCGGCATCCTGCTCCGCATGCCACTCCGCTAATACCATCTCCGCCGTTTTGTCCTGCTCCGCCTTAGTGGGCAGGCTGGCAGTCTCGGCCGGAGCGGCAACTTCCTCCAGGGACGAGGTGGAACACGAAGGGGAGTTGAAAACCTCCACCGGGGCGCTAGTGTCGGACACTGGGGCGATGAGAGGAGCATCAGGTGATACGGTTTGAAAGGCCGGGACGGGGACCGCTTCAACCACGCCCGTAGCCACTCTCGCGGCGTATGAGCGGTCTGGGCATAAACGAGCGAGATGGCCCGTTTTCCCACACGAGTTACATACGATATCCCCTTTACACTCGGCCAGGGTATGCCCGACCTGTAAACAGCGGCTACACCGCTTGTTCGGGCACAACCTGGCCTCATGCCCTTCCAGCCCACACCTCCAACAAGTACGAGGCTGGCCCGGGTATGCAACGTGGGCCCTGTGCCCATTAGCCCACAAGGTAGAGGGGATATCGGACTTGAGTTGTAATCTAACTCGTCTGATCCCGGTCTTTACACCCTTACATTCAAGGAATTCCGGCTCCACGTAGCCGGTTACTTTCCCAAAACGCCCCAGTGTGAGCACAACAACCTGTTCAGACATGTCCAGAGGGAGATGGAGGACTGTCACCCACACCGAACTGTCGTACGGTGTGACCTTGAGTCCCTCGACTCCCTCCAACACATGGACGCCTCGGACGCGGGCAGCCTCCGAGGTAAAACGAACATCAAAACAATTCATACCCCGGAGAGGTTTACGCTGAAGCGCGTCAACCTCTCCAGGGACTTTTAAACCAACAGAACGCAAAACTGAAAAAACTTGTCCGGGGACGACCTTAGCCTCCCCCGAAAAGCTCAACAATACGATTTTGCTGTCACGGCGAGCCGCCATGACAGCTAGGGGTGTGGCAAAGCCACGCACCTATACAAAAACCAAAACGAAGCAAACCCAAAACACACAAACTACACTAACACAAACTGCAAACTAAGGAAAGGCCAACGTAAAAACACAAAAAGGTGTGGTCAACGAAAAGTGGAGAGCAGCCGAAAACACGTCCGCACTCCACGAGAACTGAACTGAACTATGGAATATGGAACTGGAATATGCGACTGCGCTTGAGATGATCCCTCATGCCATTCACGTTCAAAGTGGCAACTGAAAGTGAATCGGCCATGAGAGGGCAATGAGGCAAAACTACGCCTACGACGATTCCGTAAGCTTCAAGCGCGCTGGAAAAATCATCGTCTGAGGGATTCCCCCATCTTTTCGTACCAGCTCGTCCCATTGGCACGTTTCGGCTCGAAGATCATCGAGACTCCGGAGTTGCTGTCAGACAGAGCCTCGATCTCCGGATCTGGTGGTACCGAAGCCAGACTGAGGACGGAACTGGACGAGTTGATGGGGGAAGCAGGTGGAGATACCGTGTTCGCCTTGCGATGTTGTGGATGCGGTGTAGACAAGGGGTTGGGTTCCGCAATGACGGGGAGGGTAAACCAGGTGCGGAGGACGGTGAATTCTCACTTGGTTACCCCTCCTCGCGTGAAGCTTCCTCCGAGGCAGTAGGTGCGTCGGAACTTGACGCCTTTCCTTTACCCCCACTTTTTCTTCATAGAGACATAAGAGGGACAAACGGTAAAGACATGTCAGAGTGAGAGTGAGCACACAACCTTCTTGGGCAAGCGGTGCTATCATACCCAAGAAGAAGGCAGCGCCGTCATTTTTGTTTGGGCAGCTCTTGGCTTCGTTCCTGGTCTCCCCACACCTGAAGCAGTAACGGGGCTGACCGGGATACCGCACATGAGGTTTATGCCCTGCCATAAACAGGAAGGAGGGAATGTCCCGTTACAGGTCGAGCCGAATCTGTCTGTGCCCGTTTACTAATCTGGGGGCTGTGCGTAGGAGCACATTTTGGCAGCATTTACAGCCCCAAACCGACATAAAACAGTTGCGAGAAGTTCTTGCCGAACCCCTAGTTCTACGTGGATGAGAGTTCCCTAACGGATTCCTCGTATGGAGCTTCTTTCATCTCTTCGACGTTACTCAGCAACGTGACACCCTTCTGCTGGGCTACGTCACTGGTAAAACGTAAGTCATACGTGTAACGACACTGGAGGGCCTGCAAAGCATCAACCACTCCAGGAACTGCAACACGCTTGCTTTTTAAAATACTAAATACTTGCACCGGTGGAACCGCTTTTCACCGGTCAAAGTCAACTTAACGATACGGCTTTTCAAAGTAAGAACGATATATGTTGTATAAAAAAGAAAGCCAACTAACAACTCGAATATATATTGCACCCTGCCCTGGTTAAAGCTCGGTGAAAAATATATCCGATTACTATGCGATTGCTAAACGATTACATTAAACGTGACCAACAACGTGTAATTTACATTCAGTAAAGGTATAGTCTGCTTGTTACACAGATCCAAGGTATCTTCATACTTAGGCAAAATAGTGATCGTACTCCGCCTTTGGCTGTCGGTGAGCGTTTAGCATTCAGAGAAAATCTGAGAGGTTTGGTATTTCCCATCTTTCATAGCGCCCTCTATTTACGGCTGTAGTTAACGCCCAATTGGTCATTGACATTCGAGGGAACATATCAAGTTATGTTTTTAAATATTTTATCTTGGGCAGTACGGTCGACATTTACCCATGAAAATAATATTGCAATTAGAAACCGTAAAAATTGCAGAGACGTAAATTCGGTCCATTTGTAGAGGCATCAGAGCCATTTGGTCTTACCAAAGTGAATTGATGTAACACAGGGTTAAGACACCTCCAAACATCTATCAAAATATGAGACGATATACAAAAAAGAATACACACATGGAAAGAACCGTTATGGGAACTTGAAAATTGTGAAATGTTAGTATCCGCGACACAGTTAATACCACGACACATGAAGCACTGCCAGGCACTCAGGATGGCAGAATCTTGAAAAAAAGCCCTTCCTTGCAGAAGATTGATAAGGTGCATATACGTGACATAAAGGTACCATTTCCCTATGGGTATATTAACAGTACAAACAGCAAGAGACCTTCATGACCAGCCTCAACCCTGATGACACATTCGCTTAGACGTGGAGAAATCAGCACGACCGTACCACAGGATTAAACTGTACCAAAGGAAGGCCACCTACCCATTTTTAGGTCCACAAATCGGCATCTTTTTTCAGTTCTGTGGGTTGTTTTCTGAATGCAAAAGTCGTCAACAGCAATAAACGTTCATATTCAGTCTGACTACTGGCAAACACCATGAACGGAATGAAAGATCCTCACATTTGACTATGACGAATGAATCCAATCGCTTTATGCAGGTTCTATTCACTTTTCAAAGTAGGTTCATCGACCGCATTGAACCAATTCTTTCCGGTAGGTCTCCTAGTAGCTCCGGAGACAGATTTAGCGTACGAGGGCAGGAGCGATAAACCTGACCCCCCCCCCTAGAGCTTTCCATAAAATATAGCAGAGTATCTCGTTTGGGTAACTGGCACTGTCGTGTCCAAGATGAATGCAACAACCTCATTTTTTCATTGGCGCAGTTCTTGGCATCATGACCGGTCTCCCTACATCTGAAACAAGTTCGACGCTGACCATACTTGACTTCTTTTCATGATACGAAATAGGCTTAAGCGTAGTGGCCAACAACTGTTTTTGGAAGTGGTGTGGGGGGGGGGGTGCTAAGATGTTTTGTCGTCCAGTTGAGTGGTTTAATGGGATGGGTGTCCCCTCACTTTGGAGACATTTGGTTAAACTAGGGCTTGGATGAAAATTGTGATATAATTGCAACTTATGAAACAAGGTTGAAAATGTTGTCGACTGTATAGAATGTAACTCATATAGATGGTATATGCTTATTACTGTTCTTTGGGATTTCTAAAATATTTTGCCTGCTAAGGGAGAAGAGATTGCTGAAAAACCATGTTTTTCTGAGACGGGGGTGGGGGTGTTAAATTACCGAGAAATGAACATGGTTCCGCCCCTATGTAAACTCTGTATAAATCGCAAATTTTAGTGGGCAAGTTCACAAAAGTTGGCATATATCCGCTCTGAGGAGTTCTCTAAGGGGACATGTGTCCCTTCCATTTTGTGAATTTTTGTTCCTATAAGGGGCTATCTCAGGTTCACTCATGTGTGTAGTATGAAAGTAAATCTTGCCAATGTATGCAACTTTCCGTGTATGTAATATTTTGCAGTCCCCGTTTCGTCCCCGAAATTTGTGAGGGGGAATCTTGCTACTGCCTCAAATTCTTTGCATAATTTCCGATAGTTATTAACGGTATTAAAGATAACCACCTGTAGTAGAGACCGGGGTCGATGATAATTCGAAAAACATACCGTAAGAGTACATCCTTATATCAAATATACAGGCAAATTGAGACAATTTCTTCCTTTTTTTTCGTTTAATGTATAAAGAAGTCAGCGTTGACATCTAAGCTCTCTACGTGTATATTCTCAAAAAATTGAATTTTTTACTAAAATAATCATGTGTAAACGGTGGAGGTGACATACCTTACGTTATAAATACAGAGGAACGAAGCACTTAATTTTTATTAGCAGCCCACTAGAACAATAAACAATCATTGCGTAATCATCTAGTATATTTTATCATTCGTGTGACATTTTAATCACGTTGGCGTTCAGTTTCCTTTAGTCTAAAGTTTTATTTTTATTTATCACGTTATTTTCCCATTCCTAATGGTGTTCGTCTCTTTTGTGTTAAATATCCACAAGCAAATTAGTTCACTAGTAGTTGGTCTCCCATTTAATGGTATATTCGGTGGTGTATTTTTGTTTTCTTTATATTAACACGAATATCCGAAATGAATAAACGTTCGATATTTCACAGCAAGTGGACAATTGTCTGTTATTTATTACAGAAACAGCTTATCATGTACAGTACCTCATGTACTCTCCGAATTCAATGTCAGTGTTATATTCACACACAAAAAGTATGGCTAAGTATGAAAATAAATAAACATCACTGGCATAGATGTTGTTTTTTTTAATTGCAAGTTTCACTCTTCTTCTGCTTCTTATCTTTTGTTTTGTTTTTCTATATTTACTAAACTATTCTAGTTCATTTCACTTTTGTAGCTTGAACTTTTTTTCTGTTTTGTATATCCCCGATTTCTTTCGGTATCAAGAGAAGTGACTGTCTTTATATCAAACATTTTGTGATTGCCTTAAAATGCTGCCGTGTGAAGTATTTCAACAGAAAAAGAATCTAACTGCAAAATCAACATGGCGAGCCATTGTAACTATAAGAAAGAGTATGTGTCATAATCTGTAACACATACACGTTATGTAATTATACTATCGTTTCAAAATGTGATGATGACGTATTGAAAATATTACGATTCTGTGATATACACATCCGGTGCAGTATGTACTTTCGCTGTTTAACACTCACTGTTTCGATCGTCTACTACAGAGCACATCATCGCCAATATGGTATAGGAACAAAGGAACATAATCGTAAACATGTTCTATCACAGGATTTCACTGTAATTATGATTATTACCTAATAGCAGTTTAGTAGTTTTTATATTTACTCGGTTTGTTGTATCAACCCCTAGCCCACAATCAATATCTCTTCCAACGCTCCTACCTCTCACTTCCCATTCCAACCATTCGCCATCACTCCCCACCCCTCACCACCCCTGATGTTTTTGCTAATAAATACTTTGTGTGAGGTTAACAAGGGGCGGAGATGAGGTGCGGGAAGAGGACGTGAGCTCACTGCTATTCTTCCGCTGCTGAATGTAATAATCTCGTCTCCCATTAAACAATTTTCCACCGATTGACATGGTCTCCGAACCCCATTTGTAGATTCAGAGCACCAATGGCACCCACTCGGTCACCAATTTACTATTCATTCGAATGTTCTGGTACCCATTACGACGATTTAAATACTGTCTATATATACCAGCGTAGATACACGAAATCTCTCAATGAATACAAGATGTCGGCGAATTGTGACTTATCGAAACTCTCTATACATATGTTTCTGTTTATGTCAGCAAAAGGTGGCTTTCTGTCTTTCGGATTGTTTTGGGAAGAATATGAAAGTTGTGAGTTTGACCGAAATTCATAAATCTCATAATTGTCAATTTCGACGAAAAATCAAATATTGCTATACAAATTTAAGGTATACATGAAGATGAGATAATGTAGTCAGTTGGCCCTTGCAGCATATACGTACTCCTATGTTTACCATAGCAACGGTTGACATGGAAATACATGGAGTGGACAATTTACGGGTACCCGCGGCTCAATCATGGCCATTGAAGAAATGATGGTCGGTGTTCCAATTGCCGGGTGAAGTGGCAAAACGTGTCCGTTGATGCTTCTGAGAAAGTATCAGTGTTAGGTGACTTTGGTGTCTTACAACGTTGTCAAATTTCAGCCAAAACCTGACAGCGTAGATAGGTACTATAACACGTTGTTACGAAGTTTTCTTTTTAATTTGATCTGTACACATATTTTCTAACAAGAGGGCAATATTTTGGGGGTTCTTTCTTCTTTTTTTCCTCAGGTGTGAAGTGCCCAATTAACTCGTTGAGGGTGTTCATTCGTTTTTCACTTGTCTTAGCAGGTGCACAGGGTTTTATTTGCAGAGAGATTAACTGCATTAAAACATTAACAGAAAATTAATCTGGATAATTTAAAATGCGTAAAGACGTTCTTAATTTCAATGGCATTCCTCCTGTGCTATGCTTTGCTGTACAGGTGGATGTAACCGTTGCCTTTCGAGATTCAGATACCGGCTTCCTTAACTTAGCGAGGCATACGATTTTACACAAACATTTATCTGGGGCTGCTTTTTTATGGGAGGGGGGGGGGGTCGCTGGTGTGATGGGGATGGGTGTTTTGTTTCGCTGCGAGCTGGTCGTCCTTTGAGTGGTTTTGTGAATGTTAGAGTGGGTGGTTGGGGGTTTGTCACTGCTGGTCGGTGGGCATGTTTGCTTTTTTGGCTCGCTTGACTTGATTTGTATTTGTCAGAGTGGGATGGTTAGATAGTGCCGTTTGGCCGTGACGTTTTGGTTCCCGCAGGGCGGGTCACGTAAAAAGCACAAAATGAGAAGAATACTAAAATGATCTGCGGTATGACATTACAAGTTAAACGTCAGTAGATATTGCGAAGAACGTACAACAAAACAGGTACAACAGTACATCGAATCCCGTGTTTACCAAGTGATTAGATGCGTTATTAAATATTGAAGACCAATCATATTCAGATACTGCTTTCAAAACAGTTATTTGCAAATGTTATTCAGCGATACTACATTGACGTATGTCCATCACCATTTTATCATTTCACTTAATCTATCATCATGCATACTAACTGGTTTAACATACTAAATGGTTTAAGAGCGGTATAACATCAAGGTAAACTACATGCATATTTTGTTTATTCCCCACTAACAGCTGTCGGATTGACTTTTCCAAATCATGAGTCGTCGGTCGATATGATTATTCTCCAACCAATTACGCTTAACCTGTGTAAATAAAAAAAGATGGATATTCAAATTTGCTTGCAGCACTTTCTGTGAATAGAGAAATATGGACACGGAAGGATGTAGTTTGAATATATACAAACTGCCAGTAATGGGGTTACTGTGAAAACTACGTGAGAACAATAGAGAGACAACTCAAGCAAGGCATAAACGAATTATGTCATATAAACCCTCGATAAGTCGAACATATTTCCTTTTGTACTTTTCCACTTTATTCTGATTAAGTGAAAGAGTTACAACCACTTGACAGGAATCCCTGTTTATCATTGGAAAAGTAAAAATTTGACTCTTCTTTCAAGGAGATTATATTGAAGTGTAATATAATTATTGCGGAACATATATAAATACATATATATATATGTGTGTGTGTGTGTGTGTGTGTGTGTGTGTGCGTATGCGAATGTGTGTGTGTTACATACCATAGTTACATCGTGTTTGTACATCGGAACAGCACCACGGCTCCTGATGGTTAAGACAATCATAGCTACAGCTACAAAAACCGTTTGCACCACAAGGGATGTGGATCCCACATTGACCTGAGATAAAACAAAGTTGACTCGAAAAGTAAACAAAAACGTATATGTGACTTCCTTTTGCATGAAAGGGTGACAGGGACTAGTATGAATCAGCGCAAAATAGAACTCATGGTTTCTTTACATCTCTCTAGAGAAGTGGCAGTTTTTCTTTATTTCGTTGCAGATTTGTCTTTCTCAGGATTCTTTAGGACTGCTTTCTTCAAAGCATTCCTCTTTTGTTTCTGCAACATTTCTGTCACTAGAATTACTGGTACATCCTTTTTCTTCTTGTACACTCACAAACCCATTAATTGGTAAACCTATGAAAGGCGCCAACATTTCGTTTAACCAAATGAACAATATTTGCGAGTAGTAGTTACGTCCCAGTCGAATTTATTCATATTTGTTGATATATCGTCCTTATTAATAAAGCTCACAAGTCAAAGGAATACAACTTTTCCATAATGTTTGTAAACCATGCTTAATGTAATAATATTGTAACTTCAAGCAAATTAATATTTCACTGAGTAATTCCAACGGATCATTGATTAAAGAAACAACTGTTAAGCATGCATTTACCTTCCGCAGTTGAGAGCAACATTGCTACGGCCACGAGGATGGCTAGAACAACCTGCTAAGAAATGTAATAACAACAACTTACATGATGAAGATTAAACGTGGAGCTTTAGAATTAGATACATATAAAGACGATGTTATACATTTTATGCAAAGTCAATATTTTGCATCCATGGCGTAACATTTTATCGTAACATGTAGTATACTTGTCTTAAATCTGACTTGTATGTTCTGTAAAATATCATTCTTATATTTTAAATCGTAAGCACGATATTACTTATTCCATATTATCTGATAAGCCGATCAATTACTACATTTTACTTGATTGCTCTTTTCTTTACAAAATTCATTTGAGTAAAAAACATTAACAAGTACATAGATAACGTTCAATTAGTGAGGGAAAAAACAATGTCTATATATGTTTAATCAGTCGATTTTTGTAATGACGTTATTGCCGTATAAAGGTTAAATTTAATGTTGTGATGTCCTGGACCATGCTTTCAGCACATGTCTAACTTCTATGCAACGTTAATGCCGTGAGAAATGACCTTTTCAAAAGTAGATAATCATCAATAAAAGTAGATGGAATCTAGCAGAAACATTGTCACATCGGTTCATCAAATGCAAACAAACAACACTGAATAGGATAACATATATATACATTTAAATTACATGTTTCTATTGCTTTACAGATTAGCAAAGAGTGAATGTTGTTAAATGCCATCCACTGGTTCTCTGCATACCAATAATTCTAGGGCGAGAGAGACAGTGTTGAATATGCAGAACGATCTGAATTTATTTGACGTGTGGCGGGTTTTTCATCCAAATGAAAAGAGGTATACCTGGCGGCAAAAACATCCAATTAAACAGAGCCGCATATATTTTTTCCTTGATTTCATCCGGATTACTTAATACTGTGTCAAAGTCATTAATAATAGCAGGCTATAGGACTGATAATTCATTAATCAGCACAGTGTTTAATTTAAATAAATAAGGTCACAAAATGGAGAGGATTGTGGAAATTTAATAACTCTTTACTGAAAGAAGACTGCTGCTATTTTACGATTGTTAATGACACAATCGCCATTATTGACGAATATGCATGGTTTCCTTATGTTCGAGAAAATATTAAATATCAATATTGGTGATTTAAATCGTAAGCCCCAGTCTATTCGTGAGACTCAAAGGATGTATGGTAAGGGCCCGTGTGGAATGGCCTGAAGAAGCAGAGAAACCAACGTTTTTTCTCCATTTAGAAAAAAGGAACAATGTTGTTAAACACATTTGGCACTTAAAAAAATGTTAATAATCAGGATATTTATGATCACGATCAAATACAGAGAGAAATTTTTAATTGTATCAACTTTTATATAGTTCCCAGGATGCTCATATATAAGTAATGGAGATGTACAAGGGAAGTTTGGTCAAAGCATTATCAAATTAGCAGTAAATGAGTCTATTAGCCTTGAAGGTATTTTGACTTATGAAAAAGTTACTTGTGGTTTGAGAAATTTGAAGAGCAGCAAATCTCCTGACTCTGATGGTTTTACTATTGAGTTTTTAAAGTTTTTCTGGAATGATCTTGGTCATTTTTTGTTACGGTCATTAAATTTCGGCTATGAAAATTCGTTATTGGTTACACAAAGGCAAGATGTTATCATCCTAATTCCAAAGGGTGATAAACCTCGTTTCTGTTTGAAGAATTGGAGACCAATTTCACTGCTTATTGTGTCTTATAAAATTGCATCTTCCTGCATTGCAAATCGTATGAAGGCAGTTCTTCCTAATATTATTTCTTTGAATCAAAGGGGATTCCTCAAAGGTCGGTATATTGGTGATAGCATTCGTACAGTGTATGACATTAATAATAGTCTCGAAGAAGACCAAACACCAGGGATTTTATTTGGGATTGATATTGAAAAGACTTTTGATAGTATTTCGATTAGGTTTATTAGAAATGCACTCCGCCTTTTTAAGTTCGGTCCTTCCATTATCCAGTGGTTTGGTACTTTTTATAGTGATGTGTTTTCCTCTGTTCTTGTAAGTGGCTTTTTATATGAAAAAAATATATATATTGATCGTGGTTGCAGACAAGGATACACTTTGTCTCCATATCTTTTTATTTCAAGTGTAAAATTATTGAGAATTCTTATTAATTATGGTAATTCTATTTCGGTATTGATATTGGAGGAGGCTGTTCTAAAATAGTACAGCATGCTGACGATACAACCTTTTTCATGCACGGGGATGAAATATCTTTTAATAGTATAGTGATACAGCTTGATTATTTTGGTTCTTTGCCTTGGCTAAATTTGAACCCTAGTAAATATTTTCTTGTAGGGTTGGGGAGTTTCAAAGGGTCTTCGTTTCCATTTAATAGAAATAATAATATTTGTTGGAACAAGGGTGATGATTTTACACTATTGGGGATTGTGTTTAAAAAAGTAATTAATATTTTAAAGATGTGGGAGAAATGTTACCTTTCAGTGCTGGGTCGCATTACCATTGTTAAATCTTTATTATTGCGTTGTTTTAGTTACTATATTATGACGCTTCCATTACCCAGTCCGGAAAATATTGAAAGAGTACACTCCATGTTTTTTTTTTTTACGTTTTGTGTGGAAAAATAAACCAGACCGTATTAGTCGAAGACAATTAATACAAGGATACCCTGATGGGGGATTGAAAATGGTAGATTTTTGTAAACAATGTACTGCACTTAAGATCTCTACGTTTTGTCGTTTGTTGAAGGGGATGCTTCTGTATTTTACATAGGTACACTATAAGTATTGACTCTTTCTTTGATAATTGGGACTT
Source organism: Apostichopus japonicus (assembly GCF_037975245.1). NCBI lineage: Eukaryota > Metazoa > Echinodermata > Holothuroidea > Aspidochirotida > Stichopodidae > Apostichopus > Apostichopus japonicus. The sequence continues at coordinate 16,497,363 of NC_092567.1, forward strand.
TTATGTGAAGTTAGTGAGTTTAAATATCTGTAATCCTTTTTGAAAAAAAAACCTTTTTGAAACTACACATAATTTACTTCATGATGTTTTCTCTACTATTTACGATGATGCTACTATATTAACATTGCCAATTTGGAATAACAGTTTATTTAAAGTTGGAAATAGCCCAGTATATTACAAGCGTTGGTATGACAAGGGTATACGCTTTATTGGCGATTTGATTAGTATTGGTACTTTTTTTACTTTTGATAATTTTACTCAGAAGTTTAATATATCAACCACTTTTTTGGAGAATAATGGTATTATTAGCTCTATTAAGGAACAATGGAAGGATTTATCAAATGATACAATTTTAAGGGTTACTTTTCCTAATAATAGTTATATTAATACTCTGCATACAAGCGGTTCTTTTTGTTCTAAAGCACTTTACAATAGATTGCTGGAGTTTTCAATATAGGTTTCGATATAGACTGTTGCATAGGATTATTCCAAGTAACAAGTATTTGCATTTAATAAAAGTTACTACTTCTGATAATTGTGATTTTTTTTCATGAATATTGAAACCATTGAACATATATTTTATGATTGTGCTAAAATCGGCTAAGATTTGGAATAATTTACAAATAATACTTAATAATGCCAGTGTGAATACGATAATGAAAGATATATCCAAAGTGTTATTTGGTGCAAAGTTTGCTCGTAAATTAAATTAATCAAAAGTTACATTTTGAATTGCAAATTACAAAAGATAATCCCAAGGCAAAATAAATTACTTCTGTATTTAAAAGAATATTTTAATTAGAAATATGAAAGGTGCAGAGTGGGAAAAATACTGGCTTCCTTGGCATAATTTTCTTCAATTACACCTTGTATTATAAATATTTTGTCGTGCCTATTCTAATTTAATTTATCGTCTTTCATTCACAACGTATTTTACGATGACACATATGTTTACTTTTTGTGCATTATGCAAGAGAACAAAAAATATTAAAAAAATAATGAAAAATAAGAACTTTAACTTTGAGCCTGTACGAAGGAGCCGACGAGACCACCACTGTAGCATTGAAGAAGTTCCGAAAGATTTAGCATATTTTAGAACTGAACATCTTGACAATAGGAATAGTTACAGAGATATCTCTAGTAGTGAAATTGGTTACTCCAGTTATAACATACCAAGTCTTAGTTTCCCTCCCGCTTAAAGTTATTAAAGAACGTTTTGCTCATAACGGCGAAATTCAAAGGAAAAAAATCCTCATTATCTCAAAATCTTTGTCATAGCATAATTGTAACACATCCTTCTAACGATTTCAAAGGTTCCAACGATTATGCTAATTCTTAACCTCCTCGGACAAAATACTCAGGCCTAACGAACATTTTTCATGGAAACAGCATGTCAATGGTTCACCTAAATCATTTCTAAGTTCATTTATAGAGTGCACTTCAACTACACACCTACAACTCATGCGAACCGTTCATTTACTGTAAATATCAATTTATCACTTATAACACCAAAAAGAGGAAAATCCTTACTTACCGTGAGAGTTTTGTGTTCCATTTCTTCCGAGATGTTTGGTAACTCGACTTCAAATTCGAATGTTTCTGTGAGCCTTTGGTGATTCGATCGCCCCTTTTAATAACTTCACTGACAGTAAACGCTATATTTATAGCTTTCAAATTGATTGGAATTTTGACGAGGCAAAGGTACGGCGGCGCATGTGTGATAACTCGGCCAATCACGTCAGGGTATTTGGTGATTCGATCGCCCCATTTTATAACCTCACTGGTAGTACACGCTACATTAATGGCTTTCAAACTGATTGGAATTTTGACGAGGCAAATTTACGGCGGCGCATGCGTGAACATTCGGCCAATCACGTCAGGGTATTTCTTCATAGGGAACATTCATCGTATCACGAAGTTACTTTATTAATCTGAAAGGACTCCTGCCAATCATGGCACAGAGATAATTTGAAATTTGGTAACATTTTGTGAATACAATTGAAAACCACCGTTATTAGTCAGAGTTATACATTTTAAATGTCGATAAATATTTTGAAGAAATTATAAAACACAAAGGGTCATCAATGAAATCAACTGGCACGTGCTATCAAACAAAAGTAATAACATATCAGGTCTTTTGTTTAACTAACGGGTTCTGCTACCTACCTTGATGCGAAGAGAAACCTCGTCTAACAGGCGATCATAGCAGTTACTGGTTGCGAGAAATATTGTGATCATATGGAAACGTTGACATTCCGTAAAATATTAAGATCTTTCCATAAATATGTTGCTGACGTCCAACAAACTGATGGATTAATCATGCAGTTAAGTTGGAGCAAATTGCGACAACTTAATGATAATTTCACATTAAATAACTGATTAATTCCTCATTAATCTGCAGAATGATTTTTTTAACAATTTTCATTACAGAACAATTCAAGAACTACTAACATAAGTAATTAAGTAAACAATTCTTAATTTTCAAAGGCACCTTGACGTTTCCGTATAACAGAGCTATAATAGCCAACGTATGTGCTTTTTACGTGACCCGCCCTGCGGGATCCAAAACGTCACGGCCAAACGGCACTACCCAACCATCCCATTCTGACAACCAAACCTAAAGTCAAGCGAGTCAAAAATGTAAATACGCCTACCGACCTGCAGAGACAAACCCCCAACCAACCCACTCAAACATTAAAAAAACACAAAAGGACGACCAGCACGCAGTGGAACGAAACACCCCTCCCCAGTACACCAGCGTCCAAAAAAGGCAGCCCCAGATAAACGGCGAAAATCGCCTTCAACCTGAAGGCGAATGTCATACTTCAACGCCTCCAGGACTGCCTGCTAACTGGCAAATGTTCCCCTCAAAACTAGATCGCATCAATTCCTCCAAATAGCCAACGTATGTATATCATCACTTTGTATAGGTGACATCAAGAAAAATATATTCGATGCCTATGCGCACGTAGCCAGAACTTCCATACGTCGAGTTTAAAAGCCGGGTAAAGACGAATCACTTGGCTGACAATGGAAGATATGTTTACGTCGAAGAGTTTGATTTAACAGTATTGATATCATTGTTTCATCTAAAGACCATCATCTTCCTATAATAATTAAAACATGAAGGTGAAACATTCTGAATTCATGTATTTGTACTCATAAATCCGGACAATTTCCCACAACCAAATCCGCCTTGTTCTTATGAGAGATATCGCATGTACTTTCTTCGATGCTTTATTATGGTGTGGTCTATTAGTCACTAACAGAGTTACTGCTTAGAGGCTTACTGCTGGTTGTACAATTAATCTTTCTATTAATTTAGAACATAAATTAATGAAGCAGCTGCAAGCAGGAATAAACTTTCACAAAAGAGCTTGAGGAGTAAGATAGGGACTTGGCAGCTTCGGTTACTTTGTCGATCACGTGATACCCGGAAAATCGCCGGGATTTTTTTTTTTTTTTGCCGGGTATAAACCAAGCAAGTGGCTAGCCAGGTTGAACTCGTAATGATAAAAAATTAATGTTTTCAATCATTTCCAAGCGGCTTCGAGAAAAATTGAACAAACAAACCAAATAAACTTCGTATTTAACGGCATGCAGGAGTCATTTTAAGCTTTCATCATTTCCTGTTGTCGTGTATACTTAATTACATATAGCTGTGCAATACCTGCATGTATCTATACATCTCATCAGTAGTTCCAAACACACGGGAATCAGTATCATGATAAAGTGTATGACCGGCGTCAGTACTCTTTGGTTCATAATAACAGCTGTGGCAAATGATATTAATAGATACTATAGATCATACTTTGACGATTGTGATACAGTTCAGAGCACTTATACTTGAACATCAGTTGAGAGGAATACACATATGCTGGTCTGTTATTTTGCTATAGAGTTATTGAACATAGACTGTTCCTTCATATGCATATATGTATTATTGAAAAGGATACTATTATCGACAAGCCAAAAACTTAAAACCAAACATATATCACCCACCAGATAGTTTAGTGCTAAATCATAACAAAGAGGCCATTGTTCTTTGGTTAATCTTGTAATAATATCTTTTGTCTTGCCTGAATACGCCGCCTTCCTTTCATTCCGTTCTTGTTCTTGAATCTGTAGTCATTGTTAATGTGCTTTTAAAACAGTAAGTATTACTATAAAGGTCAGAAATACCCATCCCACCCCCTCCCCCCCCCCCCCACCTAAAGAGCTAAAACAAATAATAGAAGTGGTCACCCGTGACTTGAAGTTTGAACCAGTATTTTTTTAATATCCCTTGGCTCCGCGCATATCATAGTAAAACAAAATGTATTGTTGCTCGATTTATACATACGTTACTTGTTTGGTACTAATGCTCTGATTTCTCGATTTGTATCACAAACGTTAATGGCCACTGATAGTGCTACAATCACGTAAGCTTTATTCGTGTAAATGAACCAGGGGCTCACTCAACATGTTTGCACCATGGGGCTAAGATGTAATGTCGCCATGTGAAGGGGTTAATGCCGAGGGTGGTCCATCTCCCATTTATAGTAGTTACTGTGTTCTCTGTGTGTATCGGGTGAACCGGCTGTCAATAAATATACCAGTGTGATAACGATTGATATCATAAACTGAAAGAAAAGGCTGTTCATTTTGAGAAAAGTGTTTAAGTTGAAGGAGGAATATGAAGAAAAAAATTTTGAAGGATAAAGACAAAATAATATTACAGTACGATAAACTATGGTAGACTAAGAGTGTTGTAAAGCAAAATAAGAATATTCCTAGTGAGCCGGTAGCGAAGGCTTATTAGTGAAGGCTTATTAGATGAGAAAAAATAAATAGTACATGGAGCCGCCTTAGAAGCAGTAAAATAATTCAAAAGTTTTTGGAAAAAGACAATAATTTCGGCCGGTATTGGAAGAGCATTACCATCATAAATGACACGTTCGCTAGCAAGGTCACCTTTAGTATTGAAGCACAACAGGAATATTAAGAGAATATATTGTAAGCTGGAGAGAATTACCTTCAAACTATCCATATGTGCACACGCATGGATAATTTTACTACCAGTATTTTAACTGGAACGATGCATGTGTCACTACACCATTACTCTAAATAATGCTGATACCAATGGGAAGACTGCCAGTATGTTCGTCACTATAGCAAATTCGTGCGGAAATCTTTTAGAGAGGCGAGGGCAGTTGTTGCAGTTATTGACTAGAAATTTGAGGAATTAAAAACTTTAAGGGTTGTATTTTGTTTATATATTAATAGTGTACTGTAAGTTATTACGGACTATGACATGCATTGTCTTGAGATCCATGCAAACCGCACGGTTACTACAAGAAGCAGGATTATGATACCAAAAAAAGCTTATCAATTCATCCAATACATATAATTTTTTTGCTGATATCACACATAGCGATGGTGAACTTAACAGTTTAACCATAATCTATTTGAATCTCTCGTCGGCAAAACCACATCACAGTGTGGATAATAGAAGCAAAATATTTCACAATCTCTGCTTTTCAAACTTCTTTCACTTAATCTCCAGATCACAAGATGTAAATGATACATTTGGCAGAAAAATGTTTCCACTGATAAAATGACACATCAATATTCAAGTTTATAAATTACTTCTCCATATATATTAAGATACCCTAGTTCAGTCACATTAATACATGATTCATTCATTTCTCCGCCATACCAATAAAAATAGGGTGTAATAACGCAGACATTATTTTCATGGGATGAGAGCAGTAGCTATTCTAGTTCATGACGTAATAATCACTATTTATAAAGTGCGTAACTTGACTATTGATCTACGGATGCGTCGTTGTATATTTGTCTCCTTAAAATCCATTATGCATGATATCATCTAGTATGTTATATCAAATGGAAATAAAGTCAAAAGGCAGTAGAATTCGCAAGTTTCAAAGCGAGTACACTACAAATACCGAAAATATGGCGACCAAACCTCTTTCGGTAAATCTTCTATATGTGATAAATATAGTTAATATCAATTTATATTCATTGAACGCTTGTTATTGACAGGCCTTACCCTTCGTTCCAAACGACTAGATAAAAATGAAGTTACTACCGAAACGAAACTACATATTAGTAAGTATAAGGCAACTTATGAGGTCCTTGTTCTTTTGCCAGGTTGCTTGTACATACATATATCATTAATCGAACTATACTGCTTTGTTTTTTTTTATTCTTGAATGCCAATTTTTACTCTAATGTACGATGTAATATCCTAACATAAATAATACACTAAAAGATGATTTTCATCTTTGACATAAGAAACATAGAACACCCTTGCTAAATATAGCATGACGTTGTTAAATATCACCATACGTGAAGTTATTTCTTTGTATATATCTTGGTTTACATGTGGAGTATTTACAAGTACTCATATCGTATTGTTATCATAAAGCAATTTAGAACTTCGGAGACATTTGGTCTGTTTTCATGTAAAGTTTACCCTTTCATCGGACATTACTCGTTGTTGTTTCTAAACAGGTAATTCTAGCCATCGTCATGGTTACAACAACGCTGCTGTCAACTGTGGAAGGTAAGTGTGTTGCCACTTTTATCTTTATTCGATACCTTAAGCATCATTACGCATTCAATTTCTGTAACTAAATACAATAGCATGTGCTTTTTACGTGACCCGCCCTTGCGGGATCCAAGAAGTCACGGGCCAGCGCCACTACCCAACCATCCCATTCTGACAAACAAAATTTAAGTCAAGCGAGCCCAAAAGTAAATACGCTCACCGACCTGCAGAGACAAACCCCAAACCACCCACTGAAACTTTCAAAAAACCACAAAAGGACGACCAGCACGCAGCGAAACGAAACACCCCTCCCCAGCACACCAGCGTCCAAAAAAGGCAGCCCCATGGCATGCATGTAACTCTCGTTATGCAATCACTCTGTTTGCCTTTGTATTTTATGGAAGCTCGAAATGTCTCTCTTTGTATCTTTGGTATCTCTTTTATATGTGCCGTTAAAATGCTAAGAATGGAAGGCAGAGCGGAAGATGCGGTGGATAGAAACACACACTGTACGGATTGCAATCAACTTATTTTTCGTGTTTCCTTCTCGTATATCCCCGTACGCGTAGAAAAACGACAAAAAGGTAAAAGTAAATAGGAGCAAATTCCGACCGTCGCGTTTGAAGATATCCTTCCTACCAGTAAATAATTTTCATCATTGTGATTTGTTTTTCTTCAAAATATCAACAGTCATGTATGTATGTGTGTATGCATGTGTGTATGTATGTATGTATTTTAGATCCTCCTGCAAGCAGGAACTCTCGAAGAATCCTCGATCATTGGCTTATCAAAGCCGCAAGCTGACCGAAGTCAGTCTCATACATTCAATTTTTTAAGTCCATGATTATGAATTGTCAATCGTTAACAACTCTGTAACTGGTCGACATACATTAATCTGTGAGTGACTCGAACCGGGGACCTTATTATTGGAAGGCACCAGCAATACACTCTGAGCTTACACTCATTAAGGTGTGTCCTTCATGGGTAGGTATATGTCCTTCACGTGGAGGTATGTGAAGGTATGTCCTTCACGTGTAAAGTAAAAAATAGAATCAAATCTAAATATATAGGAACTATTCCAGCAGGGTGCCATTTTGCGACAGGCAGAAAACATTTCATATTTGCATACCATTTAATTATATAAAAAATATATGATGACAAGGAAAGAGCAAAAACAGAATGATGTTATGATGCATTTAAACAAGAAGTAGACGTTTGCAGTCATTTTATGAATTCTTATTCACATGACACGTACATGACAAACACACAATTTCGACAAGAATAATACTCCATATTGAATATAGTACAAGTCATTTTTATAATGTAATCATGTAAAAGCTAATTGACATGTACAAGTCTTAGCCATAAATTTTAAAGAAATTATTATTGTCAACATTAACATTTTCAAGAAATTTATTCTAAATTAACAAACTATATGTAAGAGATGGAACCATGATATCCTATATAACTTTGACTGTTCAGAAAGAACAATCTTTAGCTGATAAATCTTACATAACAAATCTTGTGAACTTACAATCAGCTACAAAATGTAAATGTCCTTATCGACTGTCCAAACTTCCTTCCCTGAGTAATCATCGATCTGATCTAATATAAATCAAAATTATACCATCGATGATGGTCTATACTTATATCTACCATATTTTGAGGCGGCAAAACCGGAGAAAATTTATGAAAATTAAAAAGATGGAAATTAAGATCAATGATTTGGCATGTGTCGTCCAGTGAAATGAAAACGGAAGTCATTTAGACAAAGACCACCCTGCGCCAAGATCTCTTGAGCTAGTGTTTGACCTCTATCCGAAGCCACGAATCCTGAGTTTCCTGAGAATCCTGAGAGTCCTATACAAATAAACACCATTGCGTCAATGCAAATAATCAACTCCATCTCTCTTCGTTGATAAAATTTTGTTACTAAAATGATGTTATTCCAAGTTGATGTGCTTTGTTAGAGAATTTTCAAAGATCGTCTCCCAAGGCTATACTCCATTCCAGGGTGGGTTTGATGGATCCATTCCACATTGCGTCATCCTGACGGCGAGTTCAAACAGATAATCATAGCACTCACACCTGAATAAACATAAATTCAAATCCTTACTTATTTGCCATAATGAAAGGAAAATATTTTTTATCAATTAACTTATTATACATCCGTACCAAGACAACAAAAAAAATACTACTCTACAACAATCAACCACAATTGCTGATAATGTTTAGTACTTTTGTAACTTCATTGAAAACTGTGTTTTTCGCTTACTGTTGCTGAAGTATGTTGACATGACCAATTATTCTTATAGATAATCCTCTGCATCTTTTGCTACTTTCACCTTAAAGAATAGAAATATATAAACAATCTAAGAAACTACCAATAGTGAATTTGTTTTTGCTTATATGAGTACCAGCAACTTCGTCAATTTCCAGGTCTTGCCTTTTAAGCGTTGCTATCATGTAAGCAATTTTCCTAAATATTTCAAGGGAGTGGAGATATATCGAGTTTAGAAAGAAAAAAGGTCTCTTTGGATGGACCGTTTCACTCCTTAACACTGATTAATGAGGTATTTTTGTTCTATTTTCTATGCAACCTGAAGTATTCTTCCCTTTCTCGCTCACACATAGCTATGAATAACTTGAAATTAGTCCCAACAGTTAATGTCAGGAATCATTATAGTCAGATTCTGAGGTGCAAATTAGTCGTGACAATTAGGTACACCATTGTCAGTAATCAAAGAGTAGGTCAGGCTATTTACTGATGTTATCAAACGTAACAGACGTTTCTAGAGTTTCCACATGTATATAATGTGACATTAACGGAACCAAAGACATGTTGATGACGAGGCCGAAAATTTAGTTTAAGTGCAACAACCTCTATAACGAAACAAGTTAATGCGGCAATGGTAATTTGATTACAGTGTCTAGATTAAATTTGAATAGCAATAGAACGCTGTACGTTCATGAACACTCGGTGCACCCAAAGAGGACACATGATGTGGTAAACCTCCTGGTTCAAATACCATACATGTTGCATATTGAAGAAAGGACGCATGTCTTCTCTGAACACTTACATTGATTTTGCTTGTTCCCAAGTATCTCCCCAAACATAGATTCCGTGCTGCCTGACTAAAACAGCACACGTATCGGGATATGACGTCATTGCAGATATCAGTCCTTCCTGAAATTTATATAATAAAAGAAATAGTACTTCAAACATCGGAAGGTTTTTCAGCCTCGTTTGTGTGATAAAGAAACTATATCGATATTATTCAGAAATGTGTAGGATGCTCAGTTTTGTATTATCCTCGCTTAACCAACGGATTCACTTTCAAAATAGATTACGTGTGTAAATCAAACTGAATGAACAAAGGTAGGTCTAGGTAACTGGTATGCGACATCGTGTGGATTTCTTGACTTTGGCTATTTTGACATTATCTTTTTCCCGTACAATTTCGAGGGTCGAATGGTCATTCACTTATTATCGATGGTGAAAGAAACAGGATATATAATGGAGCACACTTCATCAAGATTGACTACCCGTTGTTAAATACCAGCAGTAAGTTAGGAAACTGTAACATTTACGCAACAGTTTACGATATAGTCAACATAGACAGGATTATTGTATAATTATAATTAGCTAGTTTACTTAATTCTAGTGAAGAGGCTTGATGTACTTTCAAATGATATCCCTGACCAAAATGTCTTTAGGACAAGTTCAGTAATGACTACATTTTAGATTTCGAGTAGGGACTATGGTAAAAGTATCTTTATTCATCTGGGGTTAATTCAAACTTTAGACTACCAAGACTTCAATGTACCTTATCAATTACTCCAATCAAAGATAAACAATTTGTTTTGTATATTCAGACTCTTCATTTATTCTCGCATCATGTACTATAATCGTTCAGTACTTCCAATCATGTGCAATTATAATACCGACATGTTTAAATAAAATAAGTCATTATGAGACGGTTCTCATTGAGGGGAATAATCCAGATCTGACAACCCCTTATAGTGGGTGACCAATTCGACACGGGAGGCTGAAGGATAATACTATGATGGAATGTTTAAACAACTGGTGGTTGGTGGAAATAAATACACCTCGGACTAAACATATTACAAGTAACTAGGAAATTGCTCGAAAGAGTCAATCACTAGTGATCTCCAAGTAAGCTTCGCCTACTAGATTGCTTGACTAGATCTACCATCTGCGTCTAACAATCTCATTGTTCCGACAGGGTTATAAACTATAGTAATTTACAATACAATTTCTTAAATTGTCTTTCTATACTCTAGTGTGGGAAACGACAGTAAGAAATATTCAGGAATGTATTTCACGCCTCCAGAATAGAAATAAGGGAAATCAAGTAGCTTACAAAATATCTTAAATAACTTCCATGATACTTTTACATGATAATATTTACCAACAAATCATTTTCTTTCGTTGTGTTCTCAATTATTGGAACAATCAGCTCCTCGTTATTTCTGCAAGAAATATATATATATATATATATATATATATATATATACATATATATATAAATATATATATATTGTATATATATGTATATATATGTATATATATATATAAATATATATATATATAAATATATATATATATATATATATATATATATATATATAAATATATATATATATATATACATACATAATAATACATACATCATAATACTTTTACATGATAATATTTACCAACAAATAATTTTCTTTCATTGTGGTTTCAATTATTGGAACAACCAGCTCCTCGTTATTTCTGCAACAAATACTAAACATATCTATTTATTTATATAAATATATATAAATACATAATAATACTTTTACATGATAATATTTACCAACAAAATCATTTTCTTTCATTGTGGTTTCAATTATTGCAACAATCAGCTACTCGTTATTTCTGCAAGAAATATTAAATCATGTTTGATATCTAGAGTAAGGCAAATCAGTCACCAAAACAGAACTAGTATTGTTCGATACAGGTGAAAAACGCCTACAGTGGAATTACGACCTTCCTTGCCGGTTTCGAACCTCTGGACATACAATCAGGATCCATAGCCTATAGTAGTTTGGGTGTCCGCATATAAAGCGGGAGGCCCGGGTTCGAATCCCGGTGGAGGCTGGAAGTTTTTTCACTGTTCTGGATTTTCCAGCTCATTACGTTTCAATATGCAGAGATGAGAAATCTTCTAAATCTAAATCTAATTCTAAATCTTCTAAAGGGATGGTTTAAAAAGTTTCCCTCTAGTTGTACCTTTATATGTAACCATGTTCCCTTTCTTTAAAGCCATGCTTCGTGAGGTGTAAATGGTCACTACGGTCATTGCTATTTCGTTAGAAAAGAATCGTACAAAATAAAGAACAAAACCTTAACATATATTTACGAGTAATATCTACCAGATGTGTCTTTTTGTTATTCCTTTCATCATCTAATGGTGACTGATTCGACTGTCATCCTGATATATTTCTAAGGATTTATTATAAAGATCCATTATCTGGTCTCTTTCTGACACCACACCGTTTTCTGTCAACGTTACACGTTATGAAATGATCTCAAAACTTAAGTGAGAGGCAAAACATTGCAAAATAAAGTTACCTGTAATATCCACCAGATGTATCTTTCTTGATTCCTTTAATCATCTCCTGGTGACTGATTCGAAACTCCTTCCCCGCGTACAGCATTGTCACAAGGTTTGCATGCATAGAGTGACTGTGTATTACAGCTCCAGCATCTGTATATCAATCATATGTTTAATAAGAATGGTAACAACATAGGAAATGTGTTGACCAGACAGGCAAACAGTGTTTCAACTGCATGCCGTCTTGATTAAAACCAACATGTATGAGGTCATTCGACAGCTTCAATATTTTAGAGTTGACATTTGCTAATATAAACACTGTAATAAAAGACAACAATGCTCACTTTAAAAAAAAAAAATTAAATGCATTCCAAACATTGTAAATAATACAAACTTAGTATTATAACCTTTTTATAACAAAATAAAAGTTTGTAATAACAAATTTAGACAAATTAATGACTTAATTTGTGTGGTATGTATGGCTTCCGTACAGAACACAGCTTGATAGCCAAAACCGATTGCTTTTGTCTTTGGTGCTGTACGTCTATTACTTCCTTAGGCAGAGCAGTTTTTCTGATATTCTTATTTTTTCAGAAATATTGTTAATCTATGTACTCCTGTCTTGCCAGCAGCTTTGTTGTTGAAATATAATCTTTGAACTATAATATGGAATAAAGTATATTAAACCAGAACCATTACAACATATTTAATACCTCTCATTCTATATGCAGCAAGAAACAATGGAGTGCATTGACTCTTCCTCCATTTCTTTGAAGAAGGTGGTCCTGACAGCTCATCTCCGGCCAGATTGATGACGTATAAATCATCACCCTGCGAAAGATACTAATGTTAAGTATCACAAACGGAAATTTAAATCAACTCAAAGGCAAAAATTAAGAAAGCAGTGGTTTTGAATAGTCGTCGGCTATATGCCCGCCTGTAAAGAAATGAATATAAGCAATCATAAGAAAACTAAACTAACTACACATCCTAGGAACAATATTATCATCACCTGAAACCAATTCCAAAAGGAAACATGCAATGGACATCATTTTTACATCATAACAATTACTTAAACATTACTTAAAGTACAAGTAGTTGCGACCATTACGTCATCGGCACGTCTACCTATAACAACAACTTCAAACTAAATATTGACTATTGACTATACACTTTTAACTACCAAACATATACTGCTTTAAGTTGTGAGGTACTATATGGCTTGGAACCTCTAAAAGCGTAGTACATGACTACAAAATGTATGGTGCAATTACTGCAGATAATTGAAGTTGGTTGAAATGAAGGATATTATTTTCAACTATTAACATACCATTCCTTTGAGATTAAATCAGCAATCATAAAAATAACTTGTGTATATGAAACAAGACTGCCGTTAAAATACATCCTTTTAAGGAAAAAGAGAATATTAACTCAAAGTAGACATGAGTGTGCCTTTAACACAGTGAAGTTTAACAACGGTGGGCCTACACGTCAATTATAAGAAAAGTCCACAGTCTACTATCAATATAGAATCCCTCAATATATACACTGAATTGGGTCTCACTAACGTTCCATGGGAGCCGCCATTTTGAATAAATAAGAGGGCGCTCTCCCATAATGTTATATCCCTTACGTGGATACAAGTTCCACGGTGAAACTACAATTCAAAATTATCTTTAAACCATTTTACCCACTTAAGACAATAGTCCAGGTAAATATATCTTTTTGATATTGTACAGAGGAACATAATCTAAGCATTCTAGTGAAATTTGCATTCAATTCCTTTGTACCGTTTTTGAGATTATGACAGTAAAAGTTATCTGATATTCTACAAAAGTGAACTCGAAGCACATGTGTGATGTCATAGTTGCACACTGACAAATAATGTTTTGTTTCTCTTTAATTTTCAGTCTATTGATTTGACCTTGGATTGGATGGTTACTAGTTTGTCTAAAGGGGATGTGAAGTTTATAAAATACCAAGACCAATCATGTCATCGGCTCCACTTTGCATGGTACGCCGAGGCTCCTTCACACTCTGAAGGTATCGAGTCATATGTAGTGTACCCAACATACCGATTCGTGTTTTATAATCTGTGCATTTAGGCCGTCTTCCATGGCTTGCTTTTCGCTTCCTTTGCTCAACTTTTTAGGGGAATGGTGTTACTGTAGCTTAAAATGCGGAGAATAATCACGAGATTCATAATTTGCTATGCCAACAACAGGATTGTTGCACATTACTCTAAAAATGCAGTAAAACTGTAGTATTTTAATTGATTATGGGACATGCCTGATTTTAGGCAACTGACCAATCATAGGGCTGCTTCTCGTGACCTTTTGACCCGGCCCGAACTTATTTTGTTTACATCTACTGTGGCGAGACTAAATCACGCACTGTCTGCATATAGAGCCTGTAGCCCATCCATTGCTCCAATCTATCGGAGATGGCAGTCCAAATGATCAGAAAACGTTTTGACAAAGGTAAGAATAGAATAACTGTAGACGCCAAAAAAAATCGTAAAATATATGTGTACACTTGTATGATATTGTAGGCAAATGAGGTCGAAATTTCTGTTGATTAAGTACGTAGGCCGACGCTGCAAAGTTGTAACGCATAACGCCGGTTGGGATTGCGATATTGCATTAGCCTACATTATATATCTGCCTGACCAAAGTCTTCGTTGACGTTAGACTTAGCAAACAATATAGGCTATGCATATGCTTGGCCTAGTTTATGATGTCTTTATAGTACGGACGATTGAACGTTGGTACATCCAATGTTGTTTATTCCTAGATTTCTAATCGAGGAATTGCTGCAGTGAACATGGTTGACTTTCGTATCAATTTGTATTGGCGTAGGCCTACGCCTAATGTTAGTTGTTGCTCCTATTAAGTTTTAGCATAAAAAATAATCAGAACCATCCTTGGCATGGGCCTACTTAACTGATGGTGACGTTAGATCGTAGATGGTATACTTGCTCAGACTAACCCTAATGATTAGCCTACTGGCATAGATGCTAGACTTATCCTTTTGCCAAATTTGCTTGATTTATAATTGTAATTACTGTAACTGTACATTAGATGCAATAGGGCTAGGCGCTGCACAAGTCAATAAGAGACAAAGAAGTTTTGATAAAACAACCAAGGCTTTGCAAAGTACCATAACAGTAGGATCTGTTCAAGTGGATTGCACTTGGCCTACCCTCTATCCCATGGACCAGGAAAGCAGCCACTGTGCCTCACACTCCACATCGACTAGCTATGGTTATGAATGCTTGAACTAGTAATGTTCCAGCTTTTTGTTTTATTTTGCTATTTTCTCTAACAGTTCGATGATGACTTCTCACAAATGTGCATTCCATTGTGCTGGGAAGATTGGGCCATTAATGAGGTTCACCCCAATCAGTTGGTCTAAAGTTATTGCCAGTGCTGAGGAATGGTGCAAATTATCTGACCCACAGTGTGATGTTGCTCACAAAGTTCTATCCACCTGCAAAGAACAGCCTGACAGCTTTGAGGACATCTTCTAACATCGTGATTGCTATGCGGCTTTTACCAACAAAACAGATATTATCAGAGCCAAGAAATGACAGATGAAATAACCTCAACATAAAGCAGTTGAAGGTAAGAAGTTTGTCAAAATGCATTTTGTTATGAGTTAAAGGTATGCTGTATTGATCCCAAATATGCCTCATTTTCAAATATGGTAACTTTTGGTCAAAATTCTTTAACTTTTTTATTACCACCCTGGAGGAATTTACCTCACCAGGACATTCAGTCATCTTGTATGCTCATGTAGTATGTCTAAGAACAAATTGGGAAGTAAAGACCCACAGGGAATGATTTTTTGAAAACTTGTTGTTCTAAATTATAGCATGCTATAATTTGGGGCTAATACAGACTACCTTTAAACAGTAATGAAATACAGAAACATGTCAATGAACACAAACAAATTGATTTAATGATGTGATGTAACACTTCTTGGATCAATTCACTTGTTGGAACTTTAAAAGCTCATTTCCCTTGCATACAATGTAATTGAACTGCTTGAATTTACATTGGTATGTGAATATGTGGTCAATAAGTACTGCAGATTTCTAGAAGATTTAATGTGAGCAAAAAGGGCCTTTTATTGTTTTATTCCCAAATGTTCTTTTTATGCCTGATCCTGGTATTTAGATATCCTGTCTTGAAGGTAGTTGCCTCTAAGGCATGATTTTGTTAAATGAGTTTATCTGATTACACATGAAATTGGGAATTGAAGAATTGTTAGAAAACCTGCAGTGCAATATGAATTTTGAAAACAATAGGTGAAATGAAGGAAGATAAGACCATTAGACATCTTGTTATCATTTATGAATTTTAAAATGAGGCTAGTTTGTTATGACTATCAACAAAAAAGGATGTTCAATCATCATTTTAGCTTTAAACTGTTAGCAGAAAGGAATAATTTGAAATTGATAAAGATCAGTTGTATGTTTTCTAAATTGAGTGAGGCTTCACTGTGCTATGTGTCATGCTGCCATTTCTAAGACAAAAATAATTTTCTGTGCAACGAATAGTCAGTGTCTGTTGGGCCCACATAAAATGTGAGAAAAGCTGTCACTCACAGACATCTCTGAAAAGGAATTGTTCCAACTCAACATAGGAATGTCATACACAAAAAACATATCAACCCAACAAAGCAACTGTAAGTCACTTTCAGATATAGGAGGTATCCTGAGGGATTTTAATTGCTTTACATTTTCTTAATTTGATTTCAGATCTAGATACCTCTATGGAAGAAGATCAACAAACAGAAACTGATGAACCTCTGGAAAAACAACTCCTATCATCAAAGTTGGCTTCTTCCTCATCAAGGTCACAGAATGTGCTATCAGAGGAGTGTATAATCTATAATATGAAGGAAGGCCTTTAGCAAATCTAACTAACTAGCAATTATAATTTATTTCCAGAGTCATCATCAAATTGCTTAAAAAAGTATCATCTATTTGCAAGTACCCTATGTTTTTGTTGCTTTCAAATGTGAAATATAACTACATAAGTGAAACAAGTGTGAAAAATTAGTGGGGATATACATTGGTGTACATACAGAAATGCACATTGATGAAAAATATTAATTCTAATAAAAAACCAACTTCCCACTTCGTTTGACCTAAAGTCTGTCGCCCTCTATTTATCTAGACTACATGTTACTGTTTTCAGCCACATGTGCATTCGATGCAAACAGTGACATAAGTATTACAGGTCATGTGACGTTTGTTCATCCACTCAGCTGGATCAGATTGTGACACTTGTGAATCAGTCTTCCCTCCCGTTCTGAATCGTTTGGTCCGGTAGTAGCCCTGGCTCCGATCATTGTGGTCGTACTTGTATCTGTTTTGTATTCGTCTTTTATACACTATTGTATGTATGGCGATTGGGTGATGGACTGTGCCCTAGGACCGGCTGTGACAGCTTAGAGAGTACTGCTCATGTTTTTTGGCATTGTTACTTCGTAGTAAACTTATGGGAGTGGTTCCAGACCTGGACCGACCGTGTTACGGGAGACCGTTCATGGTCGGTAGGGCAGGGCTTTATTTTATATGGGGTAGACCCTCCAGTTTGTTCGGTAGCTGTGTTGCACCGCATCATTTTTGTTTGCTCTATTGTAAAAAAACATGTTTGGCGGAATAGGTGTAATTTGGTTTTTAGGGGGAAATTTGCCAGTTGGCAGGCAGTCCTAGAGGCGGTGAAGTCCGACATTCGCCTTCAGATTGAAGGCGATTTTCGCCGTTTATCTGGGGCTGCCTTTTTTGGACGCTGGTGTGCTGGGGAGGGGTTTTTCGTTTCGCTGCGTGCGGGTCGTCCTTCTGTACGTTTTTGAATGTTTCAGTGGGGGGGGGGGTTGGGCGTTTTGTCTCTGCAGGTCGGCGGGCGCATGTTTTTTTGGCTCGCTAGACCTTAGTTTCGTTTGTCAGAATGGGATGGTTCGGTAGTGCCGTTTGGCCGTGACGTTTTGTATCCCGCATGGCGGGTCACGTAAAAAGCACTATTGTATGTATAGTTATAGGACACTACTTCCGTATTGAGACCTCGTTTGTGACCATTTTTGTTTAAGTGCATGTTTTCTACCTATTATTGAGGCTTCGTCCCGATGTATTGTTTGTACCGTGGCTGATTATAGTAATAGATTGCAAAATCTCAGCGCTCCTTCTTTACTCTTTAATCTATGTGTTATATTCTTTGCATGCAATAGCGAGGTTCAAGACTCGTCCTTATTAACACACTGCCATCGAAGCCACATTTGTTTCCATACCACCACCAGTCCTCAGTAGGGAATATTCAGGCTCCAACCCCACCCCCCCCCCAAATACCCCGAATCTTAGAGTGAGTTAACGTTACAATATGCCCTATATTTTATACAGAAAGCTGAAGCAAGTGTATCATGAATTTCTGACCACCAGAAATCTATTTATACCACAGAAACCAAAGAAAAGTTGTTATGAAACTGGTCTCAATCAAGAATAATACATTCCTATCAAGATTCGAGGTTAAAGCTCAAGTAGATATAGAGATATCACAGCTAAAGTTCCTTCTGGTCAATCCTAAAAAACGACAAAATGTTTGGTAACCTTGGCAACAGCAATACTTTCTGAAGTCATCATAATAGCATTGAATATTCTATGATACAAGATTTCACATGTGTATGTAACTTTCAGTCATAAATTATTACATACAACCTCTGCATTGTTTCTTAAACAGGTCGGTAGATTTTCTTACAAAGTCTAATCAACGAGTAAAGGGCGCCCTCTATTTGGTTTTCTGTTAATAGTTCCCCCAGTCAGTATCGGACAAATTTCAAATTTGGTGGGCTTTTTGTTCTCCAGAAGACCCTTCATAGAGATTGTTTTATATTACTCTACTCTTCCACCCTGGCTATTAAAAAAACTTCCAAATTCATCATAGCCATATATGGGCAGCTAGCCGCCATTTTGGTTCTTGGCACAGCCGTGTGCACATTTGGTGGCTGCCAACAAACAGAAAACCAAACCTTATATCAAATTGTACTCATTTTCACTCAAATCAAGTATTCCCTAAAAAATTGAGCAAAATCCAAAAACTAAGCACTTTTTTGGCACATGGAAGACGGCCTAATTTAGCAGCTGATTTCATGAGGCAATGTTTGACTCTAAATTACCTCTAATCTTTCCTTCTGTACTCCGGAAGGAGTTACGTAAATTTCATCCCTGTTGAACAGAAGAAAAGGCTCTGTTAGTAAAAAAAAATAGCACGATTTTTAAGAAATTTTCTAAATGTAGAGTTGTTTTTGTAATATAAGCATTAATTATCCTACCTTTGTTTTATAGATATACTTCCACCAGTACCGGTCACCCATCCATGATGATAGAATACCCTACATAACTCTGGAATGATATTGCGAGGATGATCTTTTAGCAGCGTCTGAAGAAAAAAAGTCTCGTTGGTCAATGACATAAGTCTTCTCGTAATAAGAAAAAATGTTGTTTGATAAGCAGCCTCCCATCGAATCCACCTTGGATGTGGGGTCATTCCACTTTGGATGTGGGGTGATTCCACTTTGATTGCGGGGTGTAACATTTCATTTTCTGGCTGAATGCAGTTAAGTTGTTCATTTTCAGTCATTTTCAGCAATAACTATTGAATCAAATCAAATGAATCATAGTTGCTATGCTACTTCAAAGCGTTTTTTAGAAAGACTATGGTTTGGATACAGTGACACATAACTATAGAGTACAGTACACAAGCTCAGGGCACAATTTAAAGGAACTGTTCAATGAAGAATTAGCGTTGATGCCCAATCTGATGACAGCATAATTTTTAACCAATATCTGTTGGTAGCAATAATCAATTGAGTGTTAATTCCCTGGACGAAACGGCAGTCGTTCCAATACAGCTGAGCTAATGTATGTATTTTAGATCCTCCTGCAAGTAGGAACCCGCGAAGAAGACATCATTGGCTTATCAAAGTCGCAGGCTGACCGAGGTCAGTCTCTTAGATTCATATTTAACGTCTATGATTATGAGTTGTCAACAACTCTGTAACTGGACGACATACATTAATCTTGGAGTGACTCGAACTTGGGACCTTATGATTGAAAGGCACCGACGTTAACCACTGAGCTAACACTCCTATAATGTATGTATTTTAGATCCTCCTGCAAGCAGGAACTCGCGAAGAAGCCATCATTGGCTTATCAAGGCCGCAAGCTGACCGAAGTCAATCTCTTGATTCATATTTAGCGTCCATGATTATGAATTGCAAATTGTCAACAACTATGTAACTGGACGACATACATTAATCTTGGAGCAAGTCGAACTCGGGACCTTATGATCGAAATGCACCGGCGTTAACCACTGAGCTAACACTCCTAATAATAACACAGGAAACCTTTGTAAATTTGTGTTTGTATTGTCTCTGGCCTACGTTACTACGTAACGGTATGTCTTACAGTAACCTTAGCTCAATTTTACAAGACTGCCTTTATAGGCATACAATAGTTGTTCTTGTGAACTTGGGAAACCTATACATGACATTCCGTATTCAATCAAATTTCTCCACTCCTGACCTAATTTTCAACGACTTCTAAAAATGTCATGTTATGGCCGAATAATGATAGCCTAGCTAACATGGAACAGATTGTATGCCAACCCGCAATTTTTGGTAGACCATGACGTTGAACAGCCAATAGCCAATTCCTGTAAGTAATCATTCAACCCGTATGGAAACGTTTGGCGACATTTGTCGCATTAAACATTGCGCATTACATATACCGGCCATTTTCCGATACTATGATACAAGCTCATTCATTTGGGCACGTTCCACTTACGTGATGAGTGGTTAGGACACACAGACACAATATTAGATGTATGTATACATTGTGATCATCACTGTACTATCTAACACTGCCATGCACCAGTATCTATGCCTTATTATTTCTATTTCGTGTTTTACTTCATTTACAGCAAACAAATCATTTCAGCAGGTGTTATTGCACGGATATGTTGACCGCCATCCAAGTAGGCCTACTATACTAGGCTACTACTAGGCTTAACGTTAAGGAAATAGCGAAGTATGTTACGCTAATATGTCTAAGATTATGGATAGTTAATTTCAATAGTACCTTGAGTAATTGCTACCTTCCTATACCATATTAATTAATACACTAGGTGCACTAACCATGCCTCACAGTGATATTTTTGTATATCTTCAGTGACTGAAATTTCCGTTTAATCTTAAAGCAACCGCATTCGTTCGGCAAACGTGATGTTGTGTTAGACTGCTATTACAAGTCTGTCGATACACATTGCACGTACATACATCACAGAAGTTCAACACACAGAAGCTACTTTGCACCTAATGGCCATGACACTGACTGACCAGTGTAATACCTAATACAATAACTCGAATAAAGGTTGCCAGTGTGAAAGCCAAATCCGGTCAACCAGAAACTGGAATATCAATAACAAGTAAAAAGACAAACCACGTGTCCTTTGAAGCAGAACTAATTGACGTTCAAATATATAGGCTACATATTTATATATATGTATATATATATATATATATATATATATATATATTATAGTTATATATATATATATATTATAGTTATATAGTTATATATCTATATATCTTTATATATATCTATTGTATCTATATATATATTTATATATATATATATATATCTATATATATATATATTTATATATCTAAATATCTTTAAATAAATATCTATATATCTCTATATCTTTCTATATATATATATATATATATATATATATATATATATATATATATATATGCCTATATATATATATGTCTATATTATATATATATATATATATATATATATATATATTTCTTTAAATATATATCTTTATATATCTATATATATCTTTAAATATATATATCTATATATATATATATATATATATATATATATATATATATATATATATATATATATGTTAAAAGATATATATATAATTCAAGGTTACAATGACATTTATCTGGAATTTTTAGCAAAACATTGTCATCTTCGAGCTATTACATTGCATACCTAAAAATCGCAATACTCAATTGTGCATTCCTTCAAATCTGCACAATATTTATAAAATTTCAGCAGGGGATGAATTCATTTCCTCACTTCCAGGGTAAATGCGAAGGCATAATCTCGTGCTTTTTGGATTTATATTTAGTTTGCGTCTTGTAAGACAGAAACATTGCATTATGTTTATCTTATAGTAATTGCTGATTGCTTATTCGAACGTAGCAAATGGTGTTTAAAGATTATTTCACCCTTGATGAAATCGGTATGACATTCCAAGATTTAAATAAGGTTACTCTACTGACCAAAAAGCATTAATTCTTAATACTCAAATATAAAGTGAATACTAAAGTATACACTGGCCCACACTCCCATTAGTCGGCGAAACTGGGGAGGAATTAGTCATCTGCACCGGAACCAAGATTTTTTAGCCATTCGGGGGAATTTATAGTTTGGCCCCCTTACCTTTGATAGCCCGTACACGTCACTATAGGCGTGATAGTCAAGTATATACAGTGAAGACGGAAGCATTACTGTATTACATGATCTATAGAGAAGAACTGCCAAATACACTGTAGTATTTATTGTACACTGAGTCAGCAAGCCGACTTTTGAATAATGAAGATCCGTTTAATACATATGCAACAATTCTGAGAAAATGAGGTGTATGTAAACTGAATACTGAACATTTACTAATCTAAAATAATACATGTTATCATCTTTCTAATACCTTCGGATTTACATAGTTACGTCTATTGGACTTTAGTAGGATTAAATGTTAGATTTTCGGTAAGAAATATAATGTTCATAGTGGAATGTCTTAGGCTATGGGTAATTAAAATCAGTATTAAGTTACTGCTTGTTCTTACGATTCATTCGGGTTCTTGCTTGTTATTAAAGTTATGTCATTTCCAGTTTCTTCTTTCAAGTTCGAAAAGACTTTACGTAAATGTACAAATGATAAGCGAAAGATGATTTTAATACAGATGGCGAAGAAGGATCAAATGGAATAAGTGACATTATTTTACCTCCTTATTTTTGTTGCGCCCTGAATCTACTGAACGCTTTGGTAAGATGATGAATTTACGGGAAATGAAGACCCAGACAAGGCCAGTACTTGTGATACAGTTGCTTCCTTAAGTAGTGCAATTTTAAGAAACGCTTAATTTTGATATTTTGATCCGACCACGATACACCGAATGGTAAGTCTCTGTATCTCCAGCTACCAAGGCGAAGGCCCTTTGTCTTTTCCGGATTCAACTTCGCCCCGGTAGCTCTCTCAAAGATAGATAAATCCTGCGAGAGGGCACGAAAGGACCCCAGACTCGAAACAACACACGTGATGTCATCGGCATATTGAACGCATTTCACTTTGGCACCCCCTGGCACAACGAATGGAACAAGTCTGGAGTCCCTTCCAAAAGACGGGAGAGAGACTCGCTAAACAAAACATAAAGTAATGGAGACAGAGGGCACCCCTGGTGCACCCCCTCTCTAAGTTAAAAAACCTCTGAATGAAACCCATTACGATTACAGAACTTAAACTTTCCTGAAACAAAACAGAAATCCATATACGAAAATTTGGGTGCAACTGAAACACCTCCCATACATTCCTAAAACAACCAAGATCCACCATGCCAAAGGCCTTCTGATGATCAAGATACCAATGCACATGATAAATCATGCTCAATAACAAAGTCAGTCAAGTCGCGCATCAACCAAAAGTTATCCTGAAGGCATCTTTCCTGTTAGGCCTCACCCACGTGTACCCCGTACTACACGGTGCATATGCCTTCAGAAATCGGCTAAAAGGTGTGCCGAAGTGAATTTGTCCAGTTCTGTGATCCCAGCGTCAGGACTAGCAGACACGGAAGCCCCGAGTCTGTCAAGACCCAAGACTGGGACATAGTTAAAGTCTCCGACCATGACACATGGTGCACTACCAGGAACAAAGGATCTCAGCGGGTCAAAAAATTCTCGTCTAGCAGAAGACTGATTGGGAGCATACACATTTCAAAGGCATATATTACCCTGTTGATGCTTGAAAAGAATGCAAACCTATCGGCCCTTGTGGCACAACCCGCCTGACGAGATGCCAGTGCCACAAGATGAGTACGAACGAACGAAGCATACAGCCCACCACCCCACTCATAAGCCCATAGAGGAACATCTTCTTCCAAAATGTGTGTTTTTTGTAGGCAAACGCTGTCGACCTCCATTGACTTACAATACTGGAATATGCGACTGCGCTTGAGATGATCCCTCATGCCATTCACGTTCAAAGTGGCAACTGAAAGTGAATCGGCCATGAGAGGGCAATGAGGCAAAACTACGCCTACGACGATTCCGTAAGCTTCAAGCGCGCTGGAAAAATCATCGTCTGAGGGATTCCCCCATCTTTTTGTACCAGCTCGTCCCATTGGCACGTTTCGGCTCGAAGATCATCGAGACTCCGGAGTTGCTGTCAGACAGAGCCTCGATCTCCGGATCTGGTGGTACCGAAGCCAGACTGAGGACGGAACTGGACGAGTTGATGGGGGAAGCAGGTGGAGATACCGTGTTCGCCTCGCGATGTGGTGGATGCGGTGTAGACAAGGGGTTGGGTTCCGCAATGACGGGGAGGGTAAACCAGGTGCGGAGGACGGTGAATTCTCACTTGGTTACCCCTCCTCGCGTGAAGCTTCCTCCGAGGCAGTAGGTGCGTCGGAACTTGACGCCTTTCCTTTACCCCCACTTTTTCTTCATAGAGACATAAGAGGGACAAACGGTAAAGACATGTCAGAGTGAGAGTGAGCACACAACCTTCTTGGGCAAGCGGTGCTATCATACCCAAGAAGAAGGCAGCGCCGTCATTTTTGTCTGGGCAGCTCTTGGCTTCGTTCCTGGTCTCCCCACACCTGAAGCAGTAACGGGGCTGACCGGGATACCGCA
Organism: Apostichopus japonicus; assembly: GCF_037975245.1. NCBI lineage: Eukaryota > Metazoa > Echinodermata > Holothuroidea > Aspidochirotida > Stichopodidae > Apostichopus > Apostichopus japonicus. The sequence continues at coordinate 16,522,519 of NC_092567.1, forward strand.
CGTGAGGTTTATGCCCTGCCATAAACAGGAAGGAGGGAATGTCCCGTTACAGGTCGAGCCGAATCTGTCTGTGCCCGTTTACTAATCTGGGGGCTGTGCGTAGGAGCACATTTTGGCAGCATTTACAGCCCCAAACCGACATAAAACAGTTGCGAGAAGTTCTTGCCGAACCCCTAGTTCTACGTGGATGAGAGTTCCCTAACGGATTCCTCGTATGGAGCTTCTTTCATCTCTTCGACGTTACTCAGCAACGTGACACCCTTCTGCTGGGCTACGTCACTGGTAAAACGTAAGTCATACGTGTAACGACACTGGAGGGCCTGCAAAGCATCAACCTCTCCAGGAACTGCAACACGCTTGCTTTTTAAAATACTAAATACTTGCACCGGTGGAACCGCTTTTCACCGGTCAAAGTCAACTTAACGATACGGCTTTTGAAAGTAAGAACGATATATGTTGTATAAAAAAGAAAGCCAACTAACAACTCGAATATATATTGCACCCTGCCCTGGTTAAAGCTCGGTGAAAAATATATCCGATTACTATGCGATTGCTAAACGATTACATAAAACGTGACCAACAACGTGTAATTTACATTCAGTAAAGGTATAGTCTGCTTGTTACACAGATCCAAGGTATCTTCATACTTAGGCAAAATAGTGATCGTACTCCGCCTTTGGCTGTCGGTGAGCGTTTAGCATTCAGAGAAGATCTGAGAGGTTTGGTATTTCCCATCCTTCATAGCGCCCTCTATTTACGGCTGTAGTTAACGCCCAATTGGTCATTGACATTCGAGGGAACATATCAAGTTATGTTTTTAAATATTTTATCTTGGGCAGTACGGTCGACATTTACCCATGAAAATAATATTGCAATTAGAAACCGTAAAAATTGCAGAGACGTAAATTCGGTCCATTTGTAGAGGCATCAGAGCCATTTGGTCTTACCAAAGTGAATTGATGTAACACAGGGTTAAGACACCTCCAAACATCTATCAAAATATGAGACGATATACAAAAAAGAATACACACATGGAAAGAACCGTTATGGGAACTTGAAAATTGTGAAATGTAAGTATCCGCGACACAGTTAATACCACGACACATGAAGCACTGCCAGGCACTCAGATGACAGAATCTTGAAAAAAAGCCCTTCCTTGCAGGAGATTGATAAGGTGCATAAACGTGACATAAAGGCACCATTTCCCTATGGGTATATTAACAGTACAAACAGCAAGAGACCTTCATGACCAGCCTCAACCCTGATGACACATTCGCTTAGACGTGGAGAAATCAGCACGACCGTACCACAGGATTAAACTGTACCAAAGGAAGGCCACCTACCCATTTTTAGGTCCACAAATCGGCATCTTTTTTCAGTTCTGTGGGTTGTTTTCTGAATTTAAAAGTCGTCAACAGCAATAAACGTTCATATTCAGTCTGACTACTGGCAAACACCATGAACGGAATGAAAGATTCTCACATTTGACTATGACGAATGAATCCAATCGCTTTATGCAGGTTCTATTCACTTTTCAAAGTAGGTTCATCGACCGCATTGAACCAATTCTTTCCGGTAGGTCTCCTAGTAGCTCCGGAGACAGATTTAGCGTACGAAGGCAGGAGCGATAAACCTGACCCCCCCCCCCCAGAGCTTTCCATAAAAAATAGCAGAGTATCTCGTTTGGGTAACTGGCACTGTCGTGTCCAAGATGAATGCAACAACCTCATTTTTTCATTGGCGCAGTTCTTGGCATCATGACCGGTCTCCCCACATCTGAAACAGGTTCGACGCTGACCATACTTGACTTCTTTTCATGATACGAAATAGGCTTAAGCGTAGTGGCCAACAACTGTTTTTGGAAGTGGTGTGAGGGGGGGGGGGTGCTAAGATGTTTTGTCGTCCAGTTGAGTGGTTTAATGGGATGGGTGTCCCCTCACTTTGGAGACATTTGGTTAAACTAGGGCTTGGATGAAAATTGTGATATAATTGCAACTTGTGAAACAAGGTTGAAAATGTTGTCGACTGCATAGAATGTAACTCATATAGATGGTATATGCTTATTACTGTTCTTTGGGATTTCTAAAATATTTTGCCTGCTAAGGGAGAAGAGATTGCTGAAAAACCATGTTTTTCTGAGACGGGGTGGGGGTGTTAAATTACCGAGAAATGAACATGGTTCCGCCCCTATGTAAACTCTGTATAAATCGCAAATTTAGTGGGCAAGTTCACAAAAGTTGGCATATATCCGCTCTGAGGAGTTCTCTAAGGGGACATGTGTCCCTTCCATTTTGTGAATTTTTGTTCCTATAAGGGGCTATCTCAGGTTCACTCATGTGTGTAGTATGAAAGTAAATCTTGCCAATGTATGCAACTTTCCGTGTATGTAATATTTTGCAGTCCCCGTTTCGTCCCCGAAATTTGTGAGGGGGAATCTTGCTACTGCCTCAAATTCTTTGCATAATTTCCGATAGTTATTAACGGTATTAAAGATAACCACCTGTAGTAGAGACCGGGGTCGATGATAATTCGAAAAACATACCGTAAGAGTACATCCTTATATCAAATATACAGGCAAATTGAGACAATTTCTTCCTTTTTTTTCGTTTAATGTATAAAGAAGTCAGCGTTGACATCTAAGCTCTCTACGTGTATATTCTCAGAAAATTGAATTTTTTACTAAAATAATCATGTGTAAACGGTGGAGGTGATATACCTTACGTTATAAATACAGAGGAACGAAGCACTTAATTTTTATTAGCAGCCCACTAGAACAATAAACAATCATTGCGTAATCATCTAGTACATTTTATCATTCGTGTGACATTTTAATCACGTTGGCGTTCAGTTTCCTTTAGTCTAAAGTTTTATTTTTATTTATCACGTTATTTTCCCATTCCTAATGGTGTTCGTCTCTTTTGTGTTAAATATCCACAAGCAAATTAGTTCACTAGTAGTTGGTCTCCCATTTAATGGTATATTCGGTGGTGTATTTTTTGTTTTCTTTATATTAACACGAATATCCGAAATGAATAAACGTTCGATATTTCACAGCAAGTGGACAATTGTCTGTTATTTATTACAGAAACAGCTTACCATGTACAGTACCTAATGTACTCTCCGAATTCAATGTCAGTGTTATATTCACACACAAAAAGTATGGCTAAGTATGAAAATAAATAAACATCACTGGCATAGATGTTGTTTTTTTTAATTGCAAGTTTCACTCTTCTTCTGCTTCTTATCTTTTGTTTTGTTTTTCTTTATTTACTAAACTATTCTAGTTCATTTCACTTTTGTAGCTTGAACTTTTTTTCTGTTTTGTATATCCCCGATTTCTTTCGGTATCAAGAGAAGTGACTGTCTTTATATCAAACATTTTGTGATTGCCTTAAAATGCTGCCGTGAGAAGTATTTCAACAGAAAAAGAATCTAACTGCAAAATCAACATGGCGAGCCATTGTAACTATAAGAAAGAGTATGTGTCATAATCTGTAACACATACACGTTATGTAATTATACTATCGTTTCAAAATGTGATGATGACGTATTGAAAATATTACGATTCTGTGATATACACATCCGGTGCAGTATGTACTTTCGCTGTTTAACACTCACTGTTTCGATCGTCTACTACAGAGCACATCATCGCCAATATGGTATAGGAACAAAGGAACATAATCGTAAACATGTTCTGTCACAGGATTTCACTGTAATTATGATTATTACCTAATAGCAGTTTAGTAGTTTTTATATTTACTCGGTTTGTTGTATCAACCCCTAGCCCACAATCAATATCTCTTCCAACGCTCCTACCTCTCACTTCCCATTCCAACCATTCGCCATCACTCCCCACCCCTCACCACCCCTGATGTTTTTGCTAATAAATACTTTGTGTGAGGTTAACAAGGGGCGGAGATGAGGTGCGGGAAGAGGACGTGAGCTCACTGCTATTCTTCCGCTGCTGAATGTAATAATCTCGTCTCCCATTAAACAATTTTCCACCGATTGACATGGTCTCCGAACCCCATTTGTAGATTCAGGGCACCAATGGCACCCACTCGGTCACCAATTTACTACTCATTCGAATGTTCTGGTACCCATTACGACGATTTAAATACTGTCTATATATACCAGCGTAGATACACGAAATCTCTCAATGAATACAAGATGTCGGCGAATTGTGACTTATCGAAACTCTCTATATATATGTTTCTGTTTATGTCAGCAAAAGGTGGCTTTCTGTCTTTCGGATTGGTTTGGGAAGAATATGAAAGTTGTGAGTTTGACCGAAATTCATAAATCTCATAATTGTCAATTTCGACGAAAAATCAAATATTGCTATACAAATTTAAGGTATACATGAAGATGATATAATGTAGTCAGTTGGCCCTTGCAGCATATACGTACTCCTATGTTTACCGTAGCAACGGTTGACATGGAAATACATGGAGTGGACAATTTACGGGTACCCGCGGCTCAATCATGGCCATTGAAGAAATGATGGTCGGTGTTCCAATTGCCGGGTGAAGTGGCAAAACGTGTCCGTTGATGCTTCTGAGAAAGTATCAGTGTTAGGTAACTTTGGTGTCTTACAACGTTGTCAAATTTCAGCCAAAACCTGACAGCGTAGATAGGTACTATAACACGTTGTTACGAAGTTTTCTTTTTAATTTGATCTGTACACATATTTTCTAACAAGAGGGCAATATTTTGGGGGTTCTTTCTTCTTTTCTCTCAGGTGTGAAGTGCCCAATTAACTCGTTGAGGGTGTTCATTCGTTTTTCACTTGTCTAAGCAGGTGCACAGGTTTTTATTTGCAGAGAGATTAACTGCATTAAAACATTAACAGAAAATTAATCTGGATAATTTAAAATGCGTAAAGACGTTCTTAATTTCAATGGCATTCCTCCTGTGCTATGCTTTGCTGTACAGGTGGATGTAACCGTTGCCTTTCGAGATTCAGATACCGGCTTCCTTAACTTAGCGAGGCATACGATTTTACACAAACATTTATCTGGGGCTGCTTTTTTATGGGGGGGGGGGGGGTCGCTGGTGTGATGGGGATGGGTGTTTTGTTTCGCTGCGAGCTGGTCGTCCTTTGAGTGGTTTTGTGAATGTTAGAGTGGGTGGTTGGGGGTTTGTCACTGCTGGTCGGTGGGCATGTTTGCTTTTTTGGCTCGCTTGACTTGATTTGTATTTGTCAGAGTGGGATGGTTAGATAGTGCCGTTTGGCCGTGACGTTTTGGTTCCCGCAGGGCGGGTCACGTAAAAAGCACAAAATGAGAAGAATACTAAAATGATCTGCGGTATGACATTACAAGTTAAACGTCAGTAGATATTGCGAAGAACGTACAACAAAACAGGTACAACAGTACATCGAATCCCGTGTTTACCAAGTGATTAGATGCGTTATTAAATATTGAAGACCAATCATATTCAGATACTGCTTTCAAAACAGTTATTTGCAAATTTTATTCAGCGATACTACATTGACGTATGTCCATCACCATTTTATCATTTCACTTAATCTATCATCATGCATACTAACTGGTTTAACATACTAAATGGTTTAAGAGCGGTATAACATCAAGGTAAACTACATGCATATTTTGTTTATTCCCCACTAACAGCTGTCGGATTGACTTTTCCAAATCATGAGTCGTCGGTCGATATGATTATTCTCCAACCAATTACGCTTAACCTGTGTAAATAAAAAAAAGATGGATATTCAAATTTGCTTGCAGCACTTTCTGTGAATAGAGAAATATGGACACGGAAGGATGTAGTTTGAATATATACAAACTGCCAGTAATGGGGTTACTGTGAAAACTACGTGAGAACAATAGAGAGACAACTCAAGCATTCGATAAGTCGAACATATTTCCTTTTGTACTTTTCCACTTTATTCTGATTAAGTGAAAGAGTTACAACCACTTGACAGGAATCCCTGTTTATCATTGGAAAAGTAAAAATTTGACTCTTCTTTCAAGGAGATTATATTGAAGTGTAATATAATTATTGCGGAACATATATAAATACATATATATATATATATATATATGTGTGTGTGTGTGCGTGCGTATGCGAATGTGTGTGTGTTACATACCATAGTTACATCGTGTTTGTACATCGGAACAGCACCACGGCTCCTGATGGTTAAGACAATCATAGCTACAGCTACAAAAACCGTTTGCACCACAAGGGATGTGGATCCCACATTGACCTGAGATAAAACAAAGTTGACTCGAAAAGTAAACAAAAACGTATATGTGACTTCCTTTTGCATGAAAGGGTGACAGGGACTAGTATGAATCAGCGCAAAATAGAACTCATGGTTTCTTTACATCTCTCTAGAGAAGTGGCAGTTTTTCTTTATTTCGTTGCAGATTTGTCTTTCTCAGGATTCTTTAGGACTGCTTTCTTCAAAGCATTCCTCTTTTGTTTCTGCAACATTTCTGTCACTAGAATTACTGGTACATCCTTTTTCTTCTTGTACACTCACAAACCCATTAATTGGTAAACCTATGAAAGGCGCCAACATTTCGTTTAACCAAATGAACAATATTTGCGAGTAGTAGTTACGTCCCAGTCGAATTTATTCATATTTGTTGATATATCGTCCTTATTAATAAAGCTCACAAGTCAAAGGAATACAACTTTTCCATAATGTTTGTAAACCATGCGTATTGTAATAAGATTGTAACTTCAAGCAAATTAATATTTCACTGAGTAATTCCAACGGATCATTGATTAAAGAAACAACTGTTAAGCATGCATTTACCTTCCGCAGTTGAGAGCAACATTGCTACGGCCACGAGGATGGCTAGAACAACCTGCTAAGAAATGTAATAACAACAACTTACATGATGAAGATTAAACGTGGAGCTTTAGAATTAGATACATATAAAGACGATGTTATACATTTTATGCAAAGTCAATATTTTGCATCCATGGCGTAACATTTTATCGTAACATGTAGTATACCTGTCTTAAATCTGACTTGTATGTTCTGTACAATATCATTCTTATATTTTAAATCGTAAGCACGATATTACTTATTCCATATTATCTGATAAGCCGATCAATTACTACATTTTACTTGATTGCTCTTTTCTTTACAAAATTCATTTGAGTAAAAAGCATTAACAAGTACATAGATAACGTTCAATTAGTGAGGGAAAAAACAATGTCTATATATGTTCAATCAGTCGATTTTTTGTAATGACGTTATTGCCGTATAAAGGTTAAATTTAATGTTGTGATGTCCTGGACCATGCTTTCAGCACATGTCTAACTTCTATGCAACGTTAATGCCGTGAGAAATGACCTTTTCAAAAGTAGATAATCATCAATAAAAGTAGATGGAATCTAGCAGAAACATTGTCACATCGGTTCATCAAATGCAAACAAACAACACTGAATAGGATAACATATATATACATTTAAATTACATGTTTCTATTGCTTTACAGATTAGCAAAGAGTGAATGTTGTTAAATGCCATCCACTGGTTCTCTGCATACCAATAATTCTAGGGCGAGAGAGACAGTGTTGAATATGCAGAACGATCTGAATTTATTTGACGTGTGGCGGGTTTTTCATCCAAATGAAAAGAGGTATACCTGGCGGCAAAAACATCCAATTAAACAGAGCCGCATATATTTTTTCCTTGATTTCATCCGGATTACTTAATACTGTGTCAAAGTCATTAATAATAGCAGGCTATAGGACTGATAATTCATTAATCAGCACAGTGTTTAATTTAAATAAATAAGGTCACAAAATGGAGAGGATTGTGGAAATTTAATAACTCTTTACTGAAAGAAGACTGCTGCTATTTTACGATTGTTAATGACACAATCGCCATTATTGACGAATATGCATGGTTTCCTTATGTTCGAGAAAATATTAAATATCAATATTGGTGATTTAAATCGTAAGCCCCAGTCTATTCGTGAGACTCAAAGGATGTATGGTAAGGGCCCGTGTGGAATGGCCTGAAGAAGCAGAGAAACCAACGTTTTTTCTCCATTTAGAAAAAAGGAACAATGTTGTTAAACACATTTGGCACTTAAAAAAATGTTAATAATCAGGATATTTATGATCACGATCAAATACAGAGAGAAATTTTTAATTGTATCAACTTTTATATAGTTCCCAGGATGCTCATATATAAGTAATGGAGATGTACAAGGGAAGTTTGGTCAAAGCATTATCAAATTAGCAGTAAATGAGTCTATTAGCCTTGAAGGTATTTTGACTTATGAAAATGTTACTTGTGGTTTGAGAAATTTGAAGAGCAGCAAATCTCCTGACTCTGATGGTTTTACTATTGAGTTTTTAAAGTTTTTCTGGAATGAACTTGGTCATTTTTTGTTACGGTCATTAAATTTCGGCTATGAAAATTCGTTATTGGTTACACAAAGGCAAGATGTTATCATCCTAATTCCAAAGGGTGATAAACCTCGTTTCTGTTTGAAGAATTGGAGACCAATTTCACTGCTTATTGTGTCTTATAAAATTGCATCTTCCTGCATTGCAAATCGTATGAAGGCAGTTCTTCCTAATATTATTTCTTCGAATCAAAGGGGATTCCTCAAAGGTCGGTATATTGGTGATAGCATTCGTACAGTGTATGACATTAATAATAGTCTCGAAGAAGACCAAACACCAGGGATTTTATTTGGGATTGATATTGAAAAGACTTTTGATAGTATTTCGATTAGGTTTATTAGAAATGCACTCCGCCTTTTTAAGTTCGGTCCTTCCATTATCCAGTGGTTTGGTACTTTTTATAGTGATGTGTTTTCCTCTGTTCTTGTAAGTGGCTTTTTATATGAAAAAAGTATATATATTGATCGTGGTTGCAGACAAGGATACACTTTGTCTCCATATCTTTTTCTTTCAAGTGTAAAATTATTGAGAATTCTTATTAATTATGGTAATTCTATTTCGGTATTGATATTGGAGGAGGCTGTTCTAAAATAGTACAGCATGCTGACGATACAACCTTTTTCATGCACGGGGATGAAATATCTTTTAATATTATAGTGATACAGCTTGATTATTTTGGTTCATTGCCTTGGCTAAATTTGAACCCTAGTAAATATTTTCTTGTAGGGTTGGGGAGTTTCAAAGGGTCTTCGTTTCCATTTAATAGAAAATAATAATATTTGTTGGAACAAGGGTGATGATTTTACACTATTGGGGATTGTGTTTAAAAAAGTAATTAATATTTTAAAGATGTGGGAGAAATGTAACCTTTCAGTGCTGGGTCGCATTACCATTGTTAAATCTTTATTATTGCGTTGTTTTAGTTACTATATTATGACGCTTCCATTACCCAGTCCGGAAAATATTGAAAGAGTACACTCCATGTTTTTTTTTTACGTTTTGTGTGGAAAAATAAACCAGACCGTATTAGTCGAAGACAATTAATACAAGGATACCCTGATGGGGGATTGAAAATGGTAGATTTTTGTAAACAATGTACTGCACTTAAGATCTCTACGTTTTGTCGTTTGTTGAAGGGGATGCTTCTGTATTTTACATAGGTACACTATAAGTATTGACTCTTTCTTTCATAATTGGGACTTTTATGTGAAGTTAGTGAGTTTAAATATCTGTAATCCTTTTTGAAAAAAAAACCTTTTTGAAACTACACATAATTTACTTCATGATGTTTTCTCTACTATTTACGATGATACTACTATATTAACATTACCAATTTGGAATAACAGTTTATTTAAAGTTGGAAATAGCCCAGTATATTACAAACGTTGGTATGATAAGGGTATACGCTTTATTGACGATTTGATTAGTATTGGTACTTTTTTTACTTTTGATAATTTTACTGAGAAGTTTAATATATCAACCACTTTTTTGGAGAATAATGGTATTATTAGCTCTATTAAGGAACAATGGAAGGATTTATCAAATGATACAATTTTAAGGGTTACTTTTCCTAATAATAGTTATATTAATACTCTGCATACAAGCGGTTCTTTTTGTTCTAAAGCACTTTACAATAGATTGCTGGAGTTTTCAACATAGTTTCGATATAGACTGTTGCATAGGATTATTCCAACTAACAAGTATTTGCATTTAATAAAAGTTACTACTTCTGATAATTGTGATTTTTTTTCATGAATATTGAAACCATTGAACATATTTTTTTATGATTGTGCTAAAATCGGCTAAGATTTGGAAAAATTTACAAATAATACTTAATAATGCCAGTGTGAATACGATAATGAAAGATATATCCAAAGTGTTATTTGGTGCAAAGTTTGCTCGTAAATTAAATTAATCAAACGTTACATTTTGAATTGCAAATTACAAAAGATAATCCCAAGGCAAAATAAATTACTTCTGTATTTAAAAGAATATTTTAATAAGAAATATGAAAGGTGCAGAGTGGGAAAAATACTGGCTTCCTTGGCATAATTTTCTTCAATTACACCTTGTATTATAAATATTTTGTCGTGCCTATTCTAATTTAATTTATCGTCTCTCATTCATAACGTATTTTACGATGACACATATGTTTACTTTTTGTGCATTATGCAAGAGAACAAAAAAGATTAAAAAAATAATGAAAAATAAGAACTTTAACTATGAGCCTGTACGGAGGAGCCGACGAGACCACCACTGTAGCATTGAAGAAGTTTTCGAAAGATTTAGCATATTTTAGAACTGAACATCTTGACAACAGGAATAGTTACAGAGATATCTCTAGTAGTGAAATTGGTTACTCCAGTTATAACATACCGATTATGCTAATTCTTAACCTCCTCGGACAAAATACTCAGGCCTAACGAACATTTTTCATGGAAACAGCATGTCAATGGTTCACCTAAATCATTTCTAAGTTAATTTATAGAGTGCACTTCAACTACACACCTACAACTCATGCGAACCGTTCATTTACTGTAAATATCAATTTATCACTTATAACACCAAAAAAAAAGGAAAATCCTTACTTACCGTGAGAGTTTTGTGTTCCATTTCTTCCGAGATGTTTGGTAACTCGACTTCAGATTCGAATGTTTCTGTGAGCCTTTGGTGATTCGATCGCCCCTTTTAATAACCTCACTGACAGTACACGCTATATTTATAGCTTTCAAATTGATTGGAATTTTGACGAGGCAAAGGTACGGCGGCGCATGCGTGATAACTCGGCCAATCACGTCAGGGTATTTGGTGATTCGATCGCCCCATTTTATAACCTCACTGGTAGTACACGCTACATTAATGGCTTTCAAACTGATTGGAATTTTGACGAGGCAAAGGTACGGCGGCGCATGCGTGAACATTCGGCCAATCACGTCAGGGTATTTCTTCATAGGGAACATTCATCGTATCACGAAGTTACTTTATTAATCTGAAAGAACTCCTGCCAATCATGGCACAGAGATAATTTGAAATTTGGTAACATTTTGTGAATACAATTGAAAACCACCGTTATTGGTCAGAGTTATACATTTTACATGTAGATAAATATTTTGAAGAAATTATGAAACACAAAGGGTCATCAATGAAATCAACTGGCACGTGCTATCAAACAAAAGTAATAACATATCAGGTCTTTTGTTTAACTAAAGGGTTCTGCTACCTACCTTGTTGCGAAGAGAAACCTTGTCTAACAGGCGATCATAGCAGTTACTGGTTGCGAGAAATATGGTGATAGTATGGAAACGTTGACATGCCGTAAAATATTAAGATCTTTCTATAAATATGTTGCTCACGTCCAACAAACTGATGGATTAATCATGCAGTTAAGTTGGAGCAAATTGCGACAACTTAATGATAATTTCACATTAAATAACTGATTAATTCCTCATTAATCTGCAGAATGATTTTTTTAACAATTTTCATTACAGAACAATTCAAGAACTACTAACATAAGTAATTAAGTAAACAATTCTTAATTTTCAACGGCACCTTGACGTTTCCGTATAACAGAGCTATGATAGCCAACGTATGTGCTTTTTACGTGACCCGCACTGCGGGATCCAAAACGTCACGGCCAAACGGCACTACCCAACCATCCCATTCTGACAACCAAACCTAAAGTCAAGCGAGTCAAAAATGTAAATACGCCTACCGACCTGCAGAGACAAACCCCTAACCAACCCACTCAAACATTCAAAAAACACAAAAGGACGACCAGCACGCAGCAAAACGAAACACCCCTCCCCAGTACACCAGCGTCCAAAAAAGGCAGCCCCAGATAAACGGCGAAAATCGCCTTCAACCTGAAGGCGAATGTCACACTTCAACGCCTTCAGGACTGCCTGCCAACTAGCAAATTTTCCCATAAAAACTATATCGCATCAATTCCTCCAAATAGCCAACGTATGTATATCATCACTTTGTATAGGTGACATGACGAAAAATATATTCGATGCCTATGCGCACGTAGCCAGAACTTCCTTGCGTCTAGTTAAAAAGCCGGGTTAAGACGAATCACTTGGCTGACAATTGAAGATATGTTTACGTCGAAGAGTTTGATTTAACAGTATTGATATCATTGTTTCATCTAAAGACCATCATCTTCTTAGAGGTACAGGGCAGAGCTGCGTCTAGTTAAAAAGCCGGGTTAAGACGAATCACTTGGCTGACAATTGAAGATATGTTTACGTCGAAGAGTTTGATTTAACAGTATTGATATCATTGTTTCATCTAAAGACCATCATCTTCTTAGAAGTACAGTGCAGAGCTGGAACGTGTTCGGAAGTTAGCTGAACGCTGTATTGGTTCAAGTCTTCCGTCACTCTCAACTATATACGAAGAGAGTCTGTTAAAGAAACCAAAAAATATAAAAGAAGATCACACACACCCTGTTCATAGTCATATCATTTTCAACAGATCCGGGATACGATTACAGGTGCCCAATACAAAAACGTCCAGGTTCCGTAATTCTTTCTTACCTGAGGCAACACACTTATTTAACTCACGTGTAAAGCGATCTGGCCACAGTGTGTGATCTATCACTTGCAGCCCTCTGTGCTGCCCCTGTTACTGTTCTGATTCCGCTTATTTAGTTTTATTCTCGTAGCTGTTCACTTATAGTTTACTTATTGTATGTTTATGTTTGTATTCACTATTGTTTTATGTTTACTGTCGACTGGAAATAATTTCCGTTTTCTGTTTTTCTGAAATGGACAATAAATAAATTTTCAATCTTTCTAACTATAATAATTAAAACATGAAGGTGAAACATTCTGAATTCAGGTATTTGTACTCATAAATCCGGACAATAGTATTACTATAAAGGTCAGAAATACCCATCCCACCCCCCCCCCCTCCCCCACCTAAAGAGCTAAAACAAATATTAGAAGTGGTTAGTTATTATTAGTTATTATTATTAGTTATTATCCCTTGGCTCCGCGCATATCATAGTAAAGCAAAATGTATTGTTGATCTATTTATACATACGTTACTTGTGTGGTACTAATGCTCTGATTTCTCGATTTGTATCACAAACGTTAATGGCCACTGATAGTGCTACAATCACGTAAGCTTTATTCGTGTAAATGAACCAGGGCCTCACTCAACATGTTTGCACCATGGGGCTAAGATGTAATGTCGCCATGTGAAGGGCTTAATGGCGAGGGTGGTCCATCTCCCATTTATAGTAGTTACTGTGTTCTCTATGTGTATCGGGTGAAACGGCTGTCAATAAATATGTCAGTGTGATAACGATTGATATTATAAACTGAAAGAAAAGGCTGTTCATTTTGACAAAAGTGTTTAACTTGAATGACGACTTTAATAAAAAAAATAAAAAAACATTTTTTGAAGGATAAAGACAAAATAATATTACAGTACGATAAACTATGGTAGACTAAGAGTGTTGTAAAGCAAAATAAGAATATTCCTAGTGAGCCGGTAGCGAAGGCTTATTAGCGAAGGCTGATTAAATGAGCAAAAATAAATAGTACATGGAGCCGCCTTAGAAGCAGTAAAATAATTCAAAAGTTTTCGGAAAAAGACAATAATTTCGGCCGGTATTGGAAGAGCATTACCATCATAAATGACACGTTCGCTAGCAAGGTCACCTTTAGTATTGAAGCAAAACAGGAATATTAAGAGAATATATTGTAAGCTGAGGAGAATTACCTTCAAACTATCCATATGTGCACAGGCATGGATAATTTTACTACCAGTATTTTAACTGGAACGATGCACGTGTCACTACACCATTACTCTAAATAATGCTGATACCTATGGGAAGACTGCCAGTATGTTCGTCACCATAGCAAACTCGTGCGGAAATCACAGAGTTCAGTTACCTTCCACAATAGCCACAGTTGTTCTCACTCAAAGATAGGCGAGGGCTATTGTTGCAGTTATTGAATAGAAATTTGAGAAATTCTGTGAAAAATTTAAGAATTATATTTTGTTTATATATTGATAGTGTACTGTAAGTTATTACGGACTATGACATGCATTGTCTTGAGATCCATGCACACCGCACGGTTACCACAGGAAGCAGGATTATGATACAAAAAAAAAAGCTTATCAATTCATCCAATACATATAATTTTGTGCTGATATCAAACATAGCTATGATGAACTTAACAGTTTAACCAAAATCTATTTGAATCTCTCGTCGGCAAAACCACATCACAATGTGGATAATAGAAGCAAAGTACTTCACAATCTCTGCTTTTCAAACTTCTTTCACTTAATCTCCGGATCACAAAATGTAAATGATACATTTGGCAGAAAAATGTTTCCACTGATAAAATGACACGTCAATATTCAAGTTTAATAAATTACTTCTCCATATATATTAAGATACCCTAATTCAGTCACATTAATACATGATTCATTCATTCCTCCGCCATACCAATAAAAATAGGTTGTAATAACGCAGACATAATTTTCATGGGATGAGAGCAGTAGCTTTTCTAGTTCATGACGTAATAATCACTATTTATTAAGTGCGTAACTTGACTATTGATCTACGGATGCGTCGTTGTATATTTGTCTCCTTAAAATCCATTATGCATGATATCATTGAGTATATGTTATATAAAATGGAAATAAAGTCAAAAGGCAGTAGAATTCGCAAGTTTCAAAGCGAGTACACTACAAAATACCGAAAATATGGCGACCAAACCTCTTTCGGTAAATCTTCTATAGGTGATAAATATAGTTAATATCAATTTATATTCATTGAACGCTTGTTATTGACAGGCCTTACCCTTCGTTCCAAACGACTAGATAAAAATGAAGTTACTGCCGAAACGAGACTACATATTAGTAAGTATAAGGCAACTTATGAGGTCCTTGTTCTTTTGCCAGGTTGCTTGTACATACATATATCATTAATCGAACTGTACTGCTTTGTTTTTTGTTATTCTTGAATGCCAATTTTTACTCTAATGTACGATGTAATATCCTAACATAAATAATACACTAAAAGATGATTTTCATCTTTGACATAAGAAACATAGAACACCCTGGCTAAATATAGCATGTCGTTGTTAAATATCACCATGCGTGAAGTTATTTCTTTGTATATATCTTGGTTTACATGTGGAGTATTTACAAGTACTCATATCGTATTGTTATCATAAAGCAATTTAGAACTTCGGAGACATTTGGTCTGTTTTCATGTAAAGTTTACCCTTTCATCGGACATTACTCGTTGTTGTTTCTAAACAGGTAATTCTAGCCATCGTCATGGTTACAACAACGCTGCTGTCAACTGTGGAAGGTAAGTGTGTTGCCACTTTTATCTTTATTCGATACCTTAAGCATCATTACGTATTCAATTTCTGTAACTAAATACAATAGCATGTGCTTTTTACGTGACCCGCACTGCGGGATCCAAAACGTCACGGGCCAGCGCCACTACCCAACCATCCCATTCTGACAAACAAAATTTAAGTCAAGCGAGCCCAAAAAGTAAATACGCTCACCGACCTGCAGAGACAAACCCCAAACCACCCACTGAAACTTTCAAAAAACCACAAAAGGACGACCAGCACGCAGCGAAACGAAACACCCCTCCCCAGCACACCAGCGTCCAAAAAAGGCAGCCCATGGCATGCATGTAACTCTCGTTATGCAATCACTCTGTTTGCCTTTGTATTTTATGGAAGCTCGAAATGTCTCTCTTTGTATCTTTGGTATCTCTTTTATATGTGCCGTTAAAATGCTAAGAATGGAAGGCAGAGCGGAACATGCGGTGGATAGAAACACACACTGTACGGATTGCAATCAACTTATTTTTCGTGTTTCCTTCTCGTATATCCCCGTACGCGTAGAAAAACGACAAAAAGGTAAAAGTAAATAGGAGCAAATTCCGACCGTCGCGTTTGAAGATATCCTTCCTACCAGTAAATAATTTTCATCATTGTGATTTGTTTTTCTTCAAAATATCAACAGTCATGTATGTATGTGTGTATGCATGTGTGTATGTATGTATGTATTTTAGATCCTCCTGCAAGCAGGAACTCTCGAAGAATCCTCGATCATTGGCTTATCAAAGCCGCAAGCTGACCGAAGTCAGTCTCATACATTCAATTTTTTAAGTCCATGATTATGAATTGTCAATCGTTAACAACTCTGTAACTGGTCGACATACATTAATCTGGGAGTGACTCGAACCGGGGACCTTATTATTGGAAGGCACCAGCAATACACTCTGAGCTTACACTCATTAAGGTGTGTCCTTCATGGGTGGGTATATGTCCTTCACGTGGAGGTATGTGAAGGTATGTCCTTCACGTGTAAAGTAAAAAATAGAATCAAATCTAAATATATAGGAACTATTCCAGCAGGGTGCCATTTTGCGACAGGCAGAAAACATTTCATATTTGCATACCATTTAATTATATAAAAAATATATGATGACAAGGAAAGAGCAAAAACAGAATGATGTTATGATGCATTTAAACAAGAAGTAGACGTTTGCAGTCATTTTATGAATTCTTATTCACATGACACATACATGACAAACACACAATTTCGACAAGAATAATACTCCATATTGAATATAGTACAAGTAATTTTTATAATGTAATCATGTAAAAGCTAATTGACATGTACAAGTCTTAGCCATAAATTTTAAAGAAATTATTATTGTCAACATTAACATTTTCAAGAAATTTATTCTAAATTAACAAACTATATGTAAGAGATGGAACCATGATATCCTATATAACTTTGACTGTTCAGAAAGAACAATCTTTAGCTGATAAATCTTACATAACAAATCTTGTGAACTTACAATGAGCTACAAAATGTAAATGTCCTTATCGACTGTCCAAACTTCCTTCCCTGAGTAATCATCGATCTGATCTAATATAAATCAAAATTATACCATCGATGATGGTCTATACTTATATCTACCATATTTTGAGGCGGCAAAACCGGAGAAAATTTATGAAAATTAAAAAGATGAAAATTAAGATCAATGATTTGGCATGTGTCGTCTAGTGAAATGAAAACGGAAGTCATTTAGACAAAGACCACCCTGCGCCAAGATCTCTTGAGCTAGTGTTTGACCTCTATCCGAAGCCACGAATCCTGAGTTTCCTGAGAATCCTGAGAGTCCTATACAAATAAACACCATTGCGTCAATGCAAATAATCAACTCCATCTCTCTTCGTTGATAAAATTTTGTTACTAAAATGATGTTATTCCAAGTTGATGTGCTTTGTTAGAGAATTTTCAAAGATCGTCTCCCAAGGCTATACTCCATTCCAGGGTGGGTTTGATGGATCCATTCCACATTGCGTCATCCTGACGGCGAGTTCAAACAGATAATCATAGCACTCACACCTGAATAAACATAAATTCAAATCCTTACTTATTTGCCATAATGAAAGGAAAATATTTTTTATCAATTAACTTATTATACATCCGTACCAAGACAACAAAAAAAATACTACTCTACAACAATCAACCACAATTGCTGATAATGTTTAGTACTTTTGTAACTTCATTGAAAACTGTGTTTTTCGCTTACTGTTGCTGAAGTATGTTGACATGACCAATTATTCTTATAGATAATCCTCTGCATCTTTTGCTACTTTCACCTTAAAGAATAGAAATATATAAACAATCTAAGAAACTACCAATAGTGAATTTGTTTTTGCTTATATGAGTACCAGCAACTTCGTCAATTTCCAGGTCTTGCCTTTTAAGCGTTGCTATCATGTAAGCAATTTTCCTAAATATTTCAAGGGAGTGGAGATATATCGAGTTTAGAAAGAAAAAAGGTCTCTTTGGATGGACCGTTTCACTCCTTAACACTGATTAATGAGGTATTTTTGTTCTATTTTCTATGCAACCTGAAGTATTCTTCCCTTTCTCGCTCACACATAGCTATGAATAACTTGAAATTAGTCCCAACAGTTAATGTCAGGAATCATTATAGTCAGATTCTGAGGTGCAAATTAGTCGTGACAATTAGGTACACCATTGTCAGTAATCAAAGAGTAGGTCAGGCTATTTACTGATGTTATCAAACGTAACAGACGTTTCTAGAGTTTCCACATGTATATAATGTGACATTAACGGAACCAAAAACACTTCAGTTCATGTTGATGACGAGGCCGAAAATTTAGTTTAAGTGCAACAACCTCTATAACGAAACAAGTTAATGCGGCAATGGTAATTTGATTACAGTGTCTAGATTAAATTTGAATATCAATAGAACGCTGTACGTTCATGAACACTCGGTGCACCCAAAGAGGACACATGATGTGGTAAACCTCCTGGTTCAAATACCATACATGTTGCATATTGAAGAAAGGACGCATGTCTTCTCTGAACACTTACATTGATTTTGCTTGTTCCCAAGTATCTCCCCAAACATAGATTCCGTGCTGCCTGACTAAAACAGCACACGTATCGGGATATGACGTCATTGCAGATATCAGTCCTTCCTGAAATTTATATAATAAAAAAAATAGTACTTCAAACATCGGAAGGTTTTTCAGCCTCGTTTGTGTGATAAAGAAACTATATCGATATTATTCAGAAATGTGTAGGATGCTCAGTTTTGTATTATCCTCGCTTAACCAACGGATTCACTTTCAAAATAGATTACGTGTGTAAATCAAACTGAAAGAACAAAGGTAGGTCTAGGTAACTGGTATGCGACATCGTGTGGATTTCTTGACTTTGGCTATTTTGACATTATCTTTTTCCCGTACAATTTCGAGGGTCGAATGGTCATTCACTTATTATCGATGGTGAAAGAAACAGGATATATAATGGAGCACACTTCATCAAGATTGACTACCCGTTGTTAAATACCAGCAGTAAGTTAGGAAACTGTAACATTTACGCAACAGTTTACGATATAGTCAACATAGACAGGATTATTGTATAATTATAATTAGCTAGTTTACTTAATTCTAGTGAAGAGGCTTGATGTACTTTCAAATGATATCCCTGACCAAAATGTCTTTAGGACAAGTTCAGTAATGACTACATTTTAGATTTCGAGTAGGGACTATGGTAAAAGTATCTTTATTCATCTGGGGTTAATTCAAACTTTAGACTACCAAGACTTCAATGTACCTTATCAATTACTCCAATCAAAGATAAACAATTTGTTTTGTATATTCAGACTCTTCATTTATTCTCGCATCATGTACTATAATCGTTCAGTACTTCCAATCATGTGCAATTATAATACCGACATGTTTAAATAAAATAAGTCATTATGAGACGGTTCTCATTGAGGGGAATAATCCAGATCTGACAACCCCTTATAGTGGGTGACCAATTCGACACGGGAGGCTGAAGGATAATACTATGATGGAATGTTTAAACAACTGGTGGTTGGTGGAAATAAATACACCTCGGACTAAACATATTACAAGTAACTAGGAAATTGCTCGAAAGAGTCAATCACTAGTGATCTCCAAGTAAGCTTCGCCTACTAGATTGCTTGACTAGATCTACCATCTGCGTCTAACAATCTCATTGTTCCGACAGGGTTATAAACTATAGTAATTTACAATACAATTTCTTAAATTGTCTTTCTATACTCTAGTGTGGGAAACGACAGTAAGAAATATTCAGGAATGTATTTCACGCCTCCAGAATAGAAATAAGGGAAATCAAGTAGCTTACAAAATATCTTAAATAACTTCCATGATACTTTTACATGATAATATTTACCAACAAATCATTTTCTTTCGTTGTGTTCTCAATTATTGGAACAATCAGCTCCTCGTTATTTCTGCAAGAAATATATATATATATATATATATATATATATACATATATATATAAATATATATATATTGTATATATATGTATATATATGTATATATATATATAAATATATATATATATAAATATATATATATATATATATATATATATATAAATATATATATATATATATACATACATAATAATACATACATCATAATACTTTTACATGATAATATTTACCAACAAATAATTTTCTTTCATTGTGGTTTCAATTATTGGAACAACCAGCTCCTCGTTATTTCTGCAACAAATACTAAACATATCTATTTATTTATATAAATATATATAAATACATAATAATACTTTTACATGATAATATTTACCAACAAAATCATTTTCTTTCATTGTGGTTTCAATTATTGCAACAATCAGCTACTCGTTATTTCTGCAAGAAATATTAAATCATGTTTGATATCTAGAGTAAGGCAAATCAGTCACCAAAACAGAACTAGTATTGTTCGATACAGGTGAAAAACGCCTACAGTGGAATTACGACCTTCCTTGCCGGTTTCGAACCTCTGGACATACAATCAGGATCCATAGCCTATAGTAGTTTGGGTGTCCGCATATAAAGCGGGAGGCCCGGGTTCGAATCCCGGTGGAGGCTGGAAGTTTTTTCACTGTTCTGGATTTTCCAGCTCATTACGTTTCAATATGCAGAGATGAGAAATCTTCTAAATCTAAATCTAATTCTAAATCTTCTAAAGGGATGGTTTAAAAAGTTTCCCTCTAGTTGTACCTTTATATGTAACCATGTTCCCTTTCTTTAAAGCCATGCTTCGTGAGGTGTAAATGGTCACTACGGTCATTGCTATTTCGTTAGAAAAGAATCGTACAAAATAAAGAACAAAACCTTAACATATATTTACGAGTAATATCTACCAGATGTGTCATCATCTAATGGTGACTGATTCGACTGTCATCCTGATATATTTCTAAGGATTTATTATAAAGATCCATTATCTGGTCTCTTTCTGACACCACACCGTTTTCTGTCAACGTTACACGTTATGAAATGATCTCAAAACTTAAGTGAGAGGCAAAACATTGCAAAATAAAGTTACCTGTAATATCCACCAGATGTATCTTTCTTGATTCCTTTAATCATCTCCTGGTGACTGATTCGAAACTCCTTCCCCGCGTACAGCATTGTCACAAGGTTTGCATGCATAGAGTGACTGTGTATTACAGCTCCAGCATCTGTATATCAATCATATGTTTAATAAGAATGGTAACAACATAGGAAATGTGTTGACCAGACAGGCAAACAGTGTTTCAACTGCATGCCGTCTTGATTAAAACCAACATGTATGAGGTCATTCGACAGCTTCAATATTTTAGAGTTGACATTTGCTAATATAAACACTGTAATAAAAGACAACAATGCTCACTTTAAAAAAAAAATTAAATGCATTCCAAACATTGTAAATAATACAAACTTAGTATTATAACCTTTTTATAACAAAATAAAAGTTTGTAATAACAAATTTAGACAAATTAATGACTTAATTTGTGTGGTATGTATGGCTTCCGTACAGAACACAGCTTGATAGCCAAAACCGATTGTTTTTGTCTTTGGTGCTGTACGTCTATTACTTCCTTAGGCAGAGCAGTTTTTCTGATATTCTTATTTTTTCAGAAATATTGTTAATCTATGTACTCCTGTCTTGCCAGCAGCTTTGTTGTTGAAATATAATCTTTGAACTATAATATGGAATAAAGTATATTAAACCAGAACCATTACAACATATTTAATACCTCTCATTCTATATGCAGCAAGAAACAATGGAGTGCATTGACTCTTCCTCCATTTCTTTGAAGAAGGTGGTCCTGACAGCTCATCTCCGGCCAGATTGATGACGTATAAATCATCACCCTGCGAAAGATACTAATGTTAAGTATCACAAACGGAAATTTAAATCAACTCAAAGGCAAAAATTAAGAAAGCAGTGGTTTTGAATAGTCGTCGGCTATATGCCCGCCTGTAAAGAAATGAATATAAGCAATCATAAGAAAACTAAACTAACTACACATCCTAGGAACAATATTATCATCACCTGAAACCAATTCCAAAAGGAAACATGCAATGGACATCATTTTTACATCATAACAATTACTTAAACATTACTTAAAGTACAAGTAGTTGCGACCATTACGTCATCGGCACGTCTACCTATAACAACAACTTCAAACTAAATATTGACTATTGACTATACACTTTTAACTACCAAACATATACTGCTTTAAGTTGTGAGGTACTATATGGCTTGGAACCTCTAAAAGCGTAGTACATGACTACAAAATGTATGGTGCAATTACTGCAGATAATTGAAGTTGGTTGAAATGAAGGATATTATTTTCAACTATTAACATACCATTCCTTTGAGATTAAATCAGCAATCATAAAAATAACTTGTGTATATGAAACAAGACTGCCGTTAAAATACATCCTTTTAAGAAAAAAGAGAATATTAACTCAAAGTAGACATGAGTGTGCCTTTAACACAGTGAAGTTTAACAACGGTGGGCCTACACGTCAATTATAAGAAAAGTCCACAGTCTACTATCAATATAGAATCCCTCAATATATACACTGAATTGGGTCTCACTAACGTTCCATGGGAGCCGCCATTTTGAATAAATAAGAGGGCGCTCTCCCATAATGTTATATCCCTTACGTGGATACAAGTTCCACGGTGAAACTACAATTCAAAATTATCTTTAAACCATTTTACCCACTTAAGACAATAGTCCAGGTAAATATATCTTTTTGATATTGTACAGAGGAACATAATCTAAGCATTCTAGTGAAATTTGCATTCAATTCCTTTGTACCGTTTTTGAGATTATGACAGTAAAAGTTATCTGATATTCTACAAAAGTGAACTCGAAGCACATGTGTGATGTCATAGTTGCACACTGACAAATAATGTTTTGTTTCTCTTTAATTTTCAGTCTATTGATTTGACCTTGGATTGGATGGTTACTAGTTTGTCTAAAGGGGATGTGAAGTTTATAAAATACCAAGACCAATCATGTCATCGGCTCCACTTTGCATGGTACGCCGAGGCTCCTTCACACTCTGAAGGTATCGAGTCATATGTAGTGTACCCAACATACCGATTCGTGTTTTATAATCTGTGCATTTAGCAGCTGATTTCATGAGGCAATGTTTGACTCTAAATTACCTCTAATCTTTCCTTCTGTACTCCGGAAGGAGTTACGTAAATTTCATCCCTGTTGAACAGAAGAAAAGGCTCTGTTAGTAAAAAAAAATAGCACGATTTTTAAGAAATTTTCTAAATGTAGAGTTGTTTTTGTAATATAAGCATTAATTATCCTACCTTTGTTTTATAGATATACTTCCACCAGTACCGGTCACCCATCCATGATGATAGAATACCCTACATAACTCTGGAATGATATTGCGAGGATGATCTTTTAGCAGCGTCTGAAGAAAAAAAGTCTCGTTGGTCAATGACATAAGTCTTCTCGTAATAAGAAAAAATGTTGTTTGATAAGCAGCCTCCCATCGAATCCACCTTGGATGTGGGGTCATTCCACTTTGGATGTGGGGTGATTCCACTTTGATTGCGGGGTGTAACATTTCATTTTCTGGCTGAATGCAGTTAAGTTGTTCATTTTCAGTCATTTTCAGCAATAACTATTGAATCAAATCAAATGAATCATAGTTGCTATGCTACTTCAAAGCGTTTTTTAGAAAGACTATGGTTTGGATACAGTGACACATAACTATAGAGTACAGTACACAAGCTCAGGGCACAATTTAAAGGAACTGTTCAATGAAGAATTAGCGTTGATGCCCAATCTGATGACAGCATAATTTTTAACCAATATCTGTTGGTAGCAATAATCAATTGAGTGTTAATTCCCTGGACGAAACGGCAGTCGTTCCAATACAGCTGAGCTAATGTATGTATTTTAGATCCTCCTGCAAGTAGGAACCCGCGAAGAAGACATCATTGGCTTATCAAAGTCGCAGGCTGACCGAGGTCAGTCTCTTAGATTCATATTTAACGTCTATGATTATGAGTTGTCAACAACTCTGTAACTGGACGACATACATTAATCTTGGAGTGACTCGAACTTGGGACCTTATGATTGAAAGGCACCGACGTTAACCACTGAGCTAACACTCCTATAATGTATGTATTTTAGATCCTCCTGCAAGCAGGAACTCGCGAAGAAGCCATCATTGGCTTATCAAGGCCGCAAGCTGACCGAAGTCAATCTCTTGATTCATATTTAGCGTCCATGATTATGAATTGCAAATTGTCAACAACTATGTAACTGGACGACATACATTAATCTTGGAGCAAGTCGAACTCGGGACCTTATGATCGAAATGCACCGGCGTTAACCACTGAGCTAACACTCCTAATAATAACACAGGAAACCTTTGTAAATTTGTGTTTGTATTGTCTCTGGCCTACGTTACTACGTAACGGTATGTCTTACAGTAACCTTAGCTCAATTTTACAAGACTGCCTTTATAGGCATACAATAGTTGTTCTTGTGAACTTGGGAAACCTATACATGACATTCCGTATTCAATCAAATTTCTCCACTCCTGACCTAATTTTCAACGACTTCTAAAAATGTCATGTTATGGCCGAATAATGATAGCCTAGCTAACATGGAACAGATTGTATGCCAACCCGCAATTTTTGGTAGACCATGACGTTGAACAGCCAATAGCCAATTCCTGTAAGTAATCATTCAACCCGTATGGAAACGTTTGGCGACATTTGTCGCATTAAACATTGCGCATTACATATACCGGCCATTTTCCGATACTATGATACAAGCTCATTCATTTGGGCACGTTCCACTTACGTGATGAGTGGTTAGGACACACAGACACAATATTAGATGTATGTATACATTGTGATCATCACTGTACTATCTAACACTGCCATGCACCAGTATCTATGCCTTATTATTTCTATTTCGTGTTTTACTTCATTTACAGCAAACAAATCATTTCAGCAGGTGTTATTGCACGGATATGTTGACCGCCATCCAAGTAGGCCTACTATACTAGGCTACTACTAGGCTTAACGTTAAGGAAATAGCGAAGTATGTTACGCTAATATGTCTAAGATTATGGATAGTTAATTTCAATAGTACCTTGAGTAATTGCTACCTTCCTATACCATATTAATTAATACACTAGGTGCACTAACCATGCCTCACAGTGATATTTTTGTATATCTTCAGTGACTGAAATTTCCGTTTAATCTTAAAGCAACCGCATTCGTTCGGCAAACGTGATGTTGTGTTAGACTGCTATTACAAGTCTGTCGATACACATTGCACGTACATACATCACAGAAGTTCAACACACAGAAGCTACTTTGCACCTAATGGCCATGACACTGACTGACCAGTGTAATACCTAATACAATAACTCGAATAAAGGTTGCCAGTGTGAAAGCCAAATCCGGTCAACCAGAAACTGGAATATCAATAACAAGTAAAAAGACAAACCACGTGTCCTTTGAAGCAGAACTAATTGACGTTCAAATATATAGGCTACATATTTATATATATGTATATATATATATATATATATATATATATATATATATATATATATATTATATATATATATATTATAGTTATATAGTTATATATCTATATATCTTTATATATATCTATTGTATCTATATATATATTTATATATATTTATATATATCTATATATATATATATTTATATATCTAAATATCTTTAAATAAATATCTATATATCTCTATATCTTTCTATATATATATATATATATATATATATATATATATATATATATATATGCCTATATATATATATGTCTATATTATATATATATATATATATATTTCTTTAAATATATATCTTTATATATCTATATATATCTTTAAATATATATATCTATATATATATATATATATATATATATATATATATATTAAAAGATATATATATAATTCAAGGTTACAATGACATTTATCTGGAATTTTTAGCAAAACATTGTCATCTTCGAGCTATTACATTGCATACCTAAAAATCGCAATACTCAATTGTGCATTCCTTCAAATCTGCACAATATTTATAAAATTTCAGCAGGGGATGAATTCATTTCCTCACTTCCAGGGTAAATGCGAAGGCATAATCTCGTGCTTTTTGGATTTATATTTAGTTTGCGTCTTGTAAGACAGAAACATTGCATTATGTTTATCTTATAGTAATTGCTGATTGCTTATTCGAACGTAGCAAATGGTGTTTAAAGATTATTTCACCCTTGATGAAATCGGTATGACATTCCAAGATTTAAATAAGGTTACTCTACTGACCAAAAAGCATTAATTCTTAATACTCAAATATAAAGTGAATACTAAAGTATACACTGGCCCACACTCCCATTAGTCGGCGAAACTGGGGAGGAATTAGTCATCTGCACCGGAACCAAGATTTTTTAGCCATTCGGGGGAATTTATAGTTTGGCCCCCTTACCTTTGATAGCCCGTACACGTCACTATAGGCGTGATAGTCAAGTATATACAGTGAAGACGGAAGCATTACTGGATTACATGATCTATAGAGAAGAACTGCCAAATACACTGTAGTATTTATTGTACACTGAGTCAGCAAGCCGACTTTTGAATAATGAAGATCCGTTTAATACATATGCAACAATTCTGAGAAAATGAGGTGTATGTAAACTGAATACTGAACATTTACTAATCTAAAATAATACATGTTATCATCTTTCTAATACCTTCGGATTTACATAGTTACGTCTATTGGACTTTAGTAGGATTAAATGTTAGATTTTCGGTAAGAAATATAATGTTCATAGTGGAATGTCTTATGCTATGGGTAATTAAAATCAGTATTAAGTTACTGCTTGTTCTTACGATTCATTCGGGTTCTTGCTTGTTATTAAAGTTATGTCATTTCCAGTTTCTTCTTTCAAGTTCGAAAAGACTTTACGTAAATGTACAAATGATAAGCGAAAGATGATTTTAATACAGATGGCGAAGAAGGATCAAATGGAATAAGTGACATTACTTTACCTCCTTATTTTTGTTGCGCCCTGAATCTACTGAACGCTTTGGTAAGATGATGAATTTACGGGAAATGAAGACCCAGACAAGGCCAGTACTTGTGATACAGTTGCTTCCTTAAGTAGTGCAATTTTAAGAAACGCTTAATTTTGATATTTTGATCCGACCACGATACACCGAATGGTAAGTCTCTGTATCTCCAGCTACCAAGGCGAAGGCCCTTTGTCTTTTCCGGATTCAACTTCGCCCCGGTAGCTCTCTCAAAGATAGATAAATCCTGCGAGAGGGCACGAAAGGACCCCAGACTCGAAACAACACATGTGATGTCATCGGCATATTGAACGCATTTCACTTTGGCACCCCCTGGCACAACGAATGGAACAAGTCTGGAGTCCCTTCCAAAAGACGGGAGAGAGACTCGCTAAACAAAACATAAAGTAATGGAGACAGAGGGCACCCCTGGTGCACCCCCTCTCTAAGTTAAAAAAACCTCTGAATGAAACCCATTACGATTACAGAACTTAAACTTTCCTGAAACAAAACAGAAATCCATATACGAAAATTTGGGTGCAACTGAAACACCTCCCATACATTCCTAAAACAACCAAGATCCACCATGCCAAAGGCCTTCTGATGATCAAGATACCAATGCACATGATAAATCATGCTCAATAACAAAGTCAGTCAAGTCGCGCATCAACCAAAAGTTATCCTGAAGGCATCTTTCCTGTTAGGCCTCACCCACGTGTACCCCGTACTACACGGTGCATATGCCTTCAGAAATCGGCTAAAAGGTGTGCCGAAGTGAATTTGTCCAGTTCTGTGATCCCAGCGTCAGGACTAGCAGACACGGAAGCCCCGAGTCTGTCAAGACCCAAGACTGGGACATAGTTAAAGTCTCCGACCATGACACATGGTGCACTACCAGGAACAAAGGATCTCAGCGGGTCAAAAAATTCTCGTCTAGCAGAAGACTGATTGGGAGCATACACATTTCAAAGGCATATATTACCCTGTTGATGCTTGAAAAGAATGCAAACCTATCGGCCCTTGTGGCACAACCCGCCTGACGAGATGCCAGTGCCACAAGATGAGTACGAACCAACGAAGCATACAGCCCACCACCCCACTCATAAGCCCATAGAGGAACATCTTCTTCCAAAATGTGTGTTTTTTGTAGGCAAACGCTGTCGACCTCCATTGACTTACAATACTGGAATATGCGACTGCGCTTGAGATGATCCCTCATGCCATTCACGTTCAAAGTGGCAACTGAAAGTGAATCGGCCATGAGAGGGCAATGAGGCAAAACTACGCCTACGACGATTCCGTAAGCTTCAAGCGCGCTGGAAAAATCATCGTCTGAGGGATTCCCCCATCTTTTCGTACCAGCTCGTCCCATTGGCACGTTTCGGCTCGAAGATCATCGAGACTCCGGAGTTGCTGTCAGACAGAGCCTCGATCTCCGGATCTGGTGGTACCGAAGCCAGACTGAGGACGGAACTGGACGAGTTGATGGGGGAAGCAGGTGGAGATACCGTGTTCGCCTCGCGATGTGGTGGATGCGGTGTAGACAAGGGGTTGGGTTCCGCAATGACGGGGAGGGTAAACCAGGTGCGGAGGACGGTGAATTCTCACTTGGTTACCCCTCCTCGCGTGAAGCTTCCTCCGAGGCAGTAGGTGCGTCGGAACTTGACGCCTTTCCTTTACCCCCACTTTTTCTTCATAGAGACATAAGAGGGACAAACGGTAAAGACATGTCAGAGTGAGAGTGGGCACACAACCTTCTTGGGCAAGCGGTGCTATCATACCCAAGAAGAAGGCAGCGCCGTCATTTTTGTCTGGGCAGCTCTTGGCTTCGTTCCTGGTCTCCCCACACCTGAAGCAGTAACGGGACTGACCGGGATACCGCACGTGAGGTTTATGCCCTGCCATAAACAGGTAGGAGGGAATGTCCCGTTACAGGTCGAGCCGAATCTGTCTGTGCCCGTTTACTAATCTGGGGGCTGTGCGTAGGAGCACATTTTGGCAGCATTTACAGCCCCAAACCGACATAAAACAGTTGCGAGAAGTTCTTGCCGAACCCCTAGTTCTACGTGGATGAGAGTTCCCTAACGGATTCCTCGTATGGAGCTTCTTTCATCTCTTCGACGTTACTCGTTACCAGTGACACCCTTCTGCTGGGCTACGTCACTGGTAAAACGTAAGTCATACGTGTAACGACACTGGAGGGCCTGCAAAGCATCAACCTCTCCAGGAACTGCAACACGCTTGCTTTTTAAAATACTAAATACTTGCACCGGTGGAACCGCTTTTCACCGGTCAAAGTCAACTTAACGATACGGCTTTTCAAAGTAAGAACGATATATGTTGTATAAAAAAGAAAGCCAACTAACAACTCGAATATATATTGCACCCTGCCCTGGTTAAAGCTCGGTGAAAAATATATCCTATTACTATGCGATTGCTAAACGATTACATAAAACGTGACCAACAACGTGTAATTTACATTCAGTAAAGGTATAGTCTGCTTGTTACACAGATCCAAGGTATCTTCATACTTAGGCAAAATAGTGATCGTACTCCGCCTTTGGCTGTCGGTGAGCGTTTAGCATTCAGAGAAGATCTGAGAGGTTTGGTATTTCCCATCTTTCATAGCGCCCTCTATTTACGGCTGTAGTTAACGCCCAATTGGTCATTGACATTCGAGGGAACATATCAAGTTATGTTTTTAAATATTTTATCTTGGGCAGTACGGTCGACATTTACCCATGAAAATAATATTGCAATTAGAAACCGTAAAAATTGCAGAGACGTAAATTCGGTCCATTTGTAGAGGCATCAGAGCCATTTGGTCTTACCAAAGTGAATTGATGTAACACAGGGTTAAGACACCTCCAAACATCTATCAAAATATGAGACGATATACAAAAAAGAATACACACATGGAAAGAACCGTTATGGGAACTTGACAATTGTGAAATGTTAGTATCTGCGACACAGTTAATACCACGACACATGAAGCACTGTCAGGCACTCAGGATGGCAGAATCTTGAAAAAAAGCCCTTCCTTGCAGGAGATTGATAAGGTGCATAAACGTGACATAAGGTACCATTTCCCTATGGGTATATTAACAGTACAAACAGCAAGAGACCTTCATGACCAGCCTCAACCCTGATGACACATTCGCTTAGACGTGGAGAAATCAGCACGACCGTACCACAGGATTAAACTGTACCAAAGGAAGCATGAAGGCCACCTACCCATTCGTAGGTCCACAAATCGGCATCTTTTTTCAGTTATGTGGGTTGTTTTCTGAATGCAAAAGTCGTCAACAGCAATAGACGTTCATATTCAGGCTGACTATTGGCAAACACCATGAACGGAAAGAAAGATCCTCACATTTGACTATGACGAATGAATCCAATCGCTTTATGCAGGTTCTATTCACTTTTCAAAGTATGTTCATCGACAGCATTGAACCAATTCTTTCCGGTAGGTCTCCTTTTAGCTCCGGAGACAGATTTAACGTGCGAGGGCAGGAGCGATAAACCTGACCCCCCCCCTCGACCTTTCCATAAAAATAGCAGAGTATCTCGTTTGGGTAACTGGCACTGTCCTGTCCAAGACGAATGCAACGCCCTCATTTTCTTATTGGCGCAGTTCTTGGCATCATGACCGGTCTCCCTACATCTGAAACAGGTTCGAGGCTGACCATACTTGACTTTTTTTTCATTACACGAAATAGGCTTAAGCATAGTGGCCAACAACTGTTTTTGGAAGTGGTGTGAGAGGGGGCGCTAAGATGTTTTGTCGTCCAGATGAGGGGTTTAATGGGATGGGTGTCCCCTCACTTTGGAGACATTTGGTTAAACTAGGGCTTGGATGAAAATTGTGATATAATTGCAACTTGTGAAACAAGGTTGAAAATGTTGTCGACTGTATAGAATGTAACTCATATAGATGGTATATGCTTATTACTGTTCTTTTGGGATTTCTAAAATATTTTGCCTGCTAAGGGAGAAGAGATTGCCGAAAAACCATGTTTTTCTGAGACGGGGGTGGGGGTGTTAAATTACCGAGAAATGAACATGGTTCCGCCCCTATGTAAACTCTGTATAAATCGCAATTTTTAGTGGGCAAGTTCACAAAAGTTGGCATATATCCGCTCTGAGGAGTTCTCTAAGGGGACATGTGTCCCTTCCATTTTGTGAATTTTTGTTCCTATAAGGGGCTATCTCAGGTTCACTCATGTGTGTAGTATGAAAGTAAATCTTGCCAATGTATGCAACTTTCCGTGTATGTAATATTTTGCAGTCCCCGTTTCGTCCCCGAAATTTGTGAGGGGGAATCTTGCTACTGCCTCAAATTCTTTGCATAATTTCCGATAGTTATTAACGGTATTAAAGATAACCACCTGTAGTAGAGACCGGGGTCGATGATAATTCGAAAAACATACCGTAAGAGTACATCCTTATATCAAATATACAGGCAAATTGAGACAATTTCTTCCTTTTTTTTCGTTTAATGTATAAAGAAGTCAGCGTTGACATCTAAGCTCTCTACGTGTATATTCTCAGAAAATTGAATTTTTTACTAAAATAATCATGTGTAAACGGTGGAGGTGATATACCTTACGTTATAAATACAGAGGAACGAAGCACTTAATTTTTATTAGCAGCCCACTAGAACAATAAACAATCATTGCGTAATCATCTAGTATATTTTATCATTCGTGTGACATTTTAATCACGTTGGCGTTCAGTTTCCTTTAGTCTAAAGTTTTATTTTTATTTATCACGTTATTTTCCCATTCCTAATGGTGTTCGTCTCTTTTGTGTTAAATATCCACAAGCAAATTAGTTCACTAGTAGTTGGTCTCCCATTTAATGGTATATTCGGTGGTGTATTTTTGTTTTCTTTATATTAACACGAATATCCGAAATGAATAAACGTTCGATATTTCACAGCAAGTGGACAATTGTCTGTTATTTATTACAGAAACAGCTTACCATGTACAGTACCTAATGTACTCTCCGAATTTAATGTCAGTGTTATATTCACACACAAAAAGTATGGCTAAGTATGAAAATAAATAAACATCACTGGCATAGATGTTGTTTTTTTTAATTGCAAGTTTCACTCTTCTTCTGCTTCTTATCTTTTGTTTTGTTTTTCAATATTTACTAAACTATTCTAGTTCATTTCACTTTTGTAGCTTAAACTTTTTTTCTGTTTTGTATATCCCCGATTTCTTTCGGTATCAAGAGAAGTGACTGTCTTTATATCAAACATTTTGTGATTGCCTTAAAATGCTGCCGTGTGAAGTATTTCAACAGAAAAAGAATCTAACTGCAAAATCAACATGGCGAGCCATTGTAACTATAAGAAAGAGTATGTGTCATAATCTGTAACACATACACGTGATGTAATTATACTATCGTTTCAAAATGTGATGATGACGTATTGAAAATATTACGATTCTGTGATATACACATCCGGTGCAGTATGTACTTTCGCTGTTTAACACTCACTGTTTCGATCGTCTACTACAGAGCACATCATCGCCAATATGGTATAGGAACAAAGGAACATAATCGTAAACATGTTCTATCACAGGATTTCACTGTAATTATGATTATTACCTAATAGCAGTTTAGTAGTTTTTATATTTACTCGGTTTGTTGTATCAACCCCTAGCCCACAATCAATATCTCTTCCAACGCTCCTACCTCTCACTTCCCATTCCAACCATTCGCCATCACTCCCCACCCCTCACCACCCCTGATGTTTTTTGCTAATAAATACTTTGTGTGAGGTTAACAAGGGGCGGAGATGAGGTGCGGGAAGAGGACGTGAGCTCACTGCTATTCTTCCGCTGCTGAATGTAATAATCTCGTCTCCCATTAAACAATTTTCCACCGATTGACATGGTCTCCGAACCCCATTTGTAGATTCAGGGCACCAATGGCACCCACTCGGTCACCAATTTACTATTCATTCGAATGTTCTGGTACCCATTACGACGATTTAAATACTGTCTATATATACCAGCGTAGATACACGAAATCTCTCAATGAATACAAGATGTCGGCGAATTGTGACTTATCGAAACTCTCTATATATATGTTTCTGTTTATGTCAGCAAAAGGTGGCTTTCTGTCTTTCGGATTGGTTTGGGAAGAATATGAAAGTTGTGAGTTTGACCGAAATTCATAAATCTCATAATTGTCAATTTCGACGAAAAATCAAATATTGCTATACAAATTTAAGGTATACATGAAGATGAGATAATGTAGTCAGTTGGCCCTTGCAGCATATACGTACTCCTATGTTTACCATAGCAACGGTTGACATGGAAATACATGGAGTGGACAATTTACGGGTACCCGCGGCTCAATCATGGCCATTGAAGAAATGATGGTCGGTGTTCCAATTGCCGGGTGAAGTGGCAAAACGTGTCCGTTGATGCTTCTGAGAAAGTATCAGTGTTAGGTGACTTTGGTGTCTTACAACGTTGTCAAATTTCAGCCAAAACCTGACAGCGTAGATAGGTACTATAACACGTTGTTACGAAGTTTTCTTTTTAATTTGATCTGTACACATATTTTCTAACAAGAGGGCAATATTTTGGGGGTTCTTTCTTCTTTTTTTCCTCGGGTGTGAAGTGCCCAATTAACTCGTTGATGGTGTTCATTCGTTTTTCACTTGTCTTAGCAGGTGCACAGGTTTTTATTTGCAGAGAGATTAACTGCATTAAAACATTAACAGAAAATTAATCTGGATAATTTAAAATGCGTAAAGACGTTCTTAATTTCAATGGCATTCCTCCTGTGCTATGCTTTGCTGTACAGGTGGATGTAACCGTTGCCTTTCGAGATTCAGATACCGGCTTCCTTAACTTAGCGAGGCATACGATTTTACACAAACAGTTATCTTGGGCTGCTTTTTTATGGGGGGGGGGGGTCGCTGGTGTGATGGGGATGGGTGTTTTGTTTCGCTGCGAGCTGGTCGTCCTTTGAGTGGTTTTTGTGAATGTTAGAGTGGGTGGTTGGGGGTTTGTCACTGCTGGTCGGTGGGCATGTTTGCTTTTTTGGCTCGCTTGACTTGATTTGTATTTGTCAGAGTGGGATGGTTAGATAGTGCCGTTTGGCCGTGACGTTTTGGTTCCCGCAGGGCGGGTCACGTAAAAAGCACAAAATGAGAAGAATACTAAAATGATCTGCGGTATGACATTACAAGTTAAACGTCAGTAGATATTGCGAAGAACGTACAACAAAACAGGTACAACAGTACATCGAATCCCGTGTTTTCCAAGTGATTAGATGCGTTATTAAATATTGAAGACCAATCATATTCAGATACTGCTTTCAAAACAGTTATTTGCAAATGTTATTCAGCGATACTACATTGACGTATGTCCATCACCATTTTATCATTTCACTTAATCTATCATCATGCATACTAACTGGTTTAACATACTAAATGGTTTAAGAGCGGTATAACATCAAGGTAAACTACATGCATATTTTGTTTATTCCCCACTAACAGCTGTCGGATTGACTTTTCCAAATCATGAGTCGTCGGTCGATATGATTATTCTCCAACCAATTACGCTTAACCTGTGTAAATAAAAAAAGATGGATATTCAAATTTGCTTGCAGCACTTTCTGTGAATAGAGAAATATGGACACGGAAGGATGTAGTTTGAATATATACAAACTGCCAGTAATGGGGTTACTGTGAAAACTACGTGAGAACAATAGAGAGACAACTCAAGCAAGGCATAAACGAATTATGTCATATAAACCCTCGATAAGTCGAACATATTTCCTTTTGTACTTTTCCACTTTATTCTGATTAAGTGAAAGAGTTACAACCACTTGACAGGAATCCCTGTTTATCATTGGAAAAGTAAAAATTTGACTCTTCTTTCAAGGAGATTATATTGAAGTGTAATATAATTATTGCGGAACATATATAAATACATATATATATATATGTGTGTGTGTGTGTGTGTGCGTGTGCGTGTGTTGAGACTAGTGGAACACTAGTAGTTGTAACTCAGAGTTTCACGCGTTGAGCGATCATCAGAGTTGTTCTGCTCTGTCCACCAGACATAGAGCACTTTGCGCCAAGATAGACGCCAACCAACCAACTCTACAATTATATATATATATATATATATATATATATATATATATATATATATATATATATATATATATATAGATATATATAGATATATATATATATAAATCTATATAGATACATTGATATATATATATATAGATACAGATATATATATATATATATGTATATATATATATATATATATATATATATCTGTATATATATATATATATATTGTCACAGTCTGTTGATTGCTTGTTGTTTTGTGGTTCTTCCACCCGTGTTACAGGGGGCGCTCTCCCCGGCCGACTGCGCATGTCCGTGGGAGACAACGTGTATTTGCATGGCCGAATTCCTGCACCTCGGGTGCCTTTTGTGTTTGTTCATGCCTGGAGAGTGTCCCCTTGTTGTTAGGCTAATTCGGTGTACGACCCTTACTATAGAGGGACATTCTTTACTTTGTTGGATTTTGGCGTGAGATTGAGTTGGGAGTGGAGAAGGGAGTTAAGAGGAAAAACGGAAAGAGAGAGGAGGAATAAACCTGGTCACCAATTATTACTTAATACTTGTTACTGTTATTACTTTATTACGGTACCGGACCCCGTCACAATATATCAATGTATCTATATATATATATATATCAAGATATATATATATATATATATATATTTATATATATATTTCAAGATATATATATAATTCAAGGTTACTATGACATTTATCTGGAATTTTTAGCAAAACGTTGTCACTTACATAGTGTAAGTTGTCTGATGATGGCTCACGCGTGAAACTGAGTGACAACTACTTAGTGTTCATTATAAAGGTTATTTCCCAGTACTATAGTTGTGTATTTGAAATATATTTATACTATCTGCATACAAGTGTTGCCAGATTTATTAAGCGACATGAAATATAAAGAATTGATTTAGAATAAGAATCTTCACAATGAGGTGATCTCTTTTATAGTCAGTGTAATGACATTATGACTTATTATAAAAGTATTGCAGAGCTGACAGTATTGCTACGGCACAACCAACCAAATTATACCGTTCGATTTGGATAATTGAAAGGTTTAGGGAATAGTGGGAGAGGGGTCCGAAATCCAGCCTATATTCGAGCTATTACATTGCATACCTAAAAATCGCAATACTCAATTGTGCATTCCTTCAAATCTGCACAATATTTATAAAATTTCAGCAGGGGATGAATTCATTTCCTCACTTCCAGGGTAAATGCGAAGGCATAATCTCGTGCTTTTTGGATTTATATTTAGTTTACGTCTTGTAAGACAGAAACATTGCATTATGTTTATCTTATAGTAATTGCTGATTGCTTATTCGAACGTAGCAAATGACGTTTAAAGATTATTTCACCCTTGATGAAATCGGTATGACATTCCAAGATTTAAATAAGGTTACTCTACTGACCAAAAAGCATTAATTCTTAATACTCAAATATAAAGTGAATACTAAAGTATACACTGGCCCACACTCCCATTAGTCGGCGAAACTGGGGAGGAATTAGTCATCTGCACCGGAACCAAGATTTTTTAGCCATTCGGGGGAATTTATAGTTTGGCCCCCTTACCTTTGATAGCCCGTACACGTCACTATAGGCGTGATAGTCAAGTATATACAGTGAAGACGGAAGCATTACTTCAGAATACTGGATTACATGATGTATAGAGAAGAACTGCCAAATACATTGTAGTATTCATTGTACACTGAGTCAGCAAGCCGACTTTTGAATAATGAAGATCCGTTTAATACATATGCAACAATTCTGAGAAAATGAGGTGTATGTAAACTGAATACTGAACATTTACTAATCTAAAATAATACATGTTATCATCTTTCTAATACCTTCGGATTTGGATAGTTACGTCTATTGGACTTTAGTAGTATTAAATGTTAGATTTTCGGTAAGAAATATAATGTTCATAGTGGAATGTCTTATGCTATGGGTAATTAAAATCAGTATTAAGTTACTGCTTGTTCTTACGATTCATTCGGGTTCTTGCTTGTTATTAAAGTTATTTCATTTTCCAGTTTCTTCTTGCAAGTTTGAAAATACTTTACGTAAATGTACAAATAATACGCGAAAGATGATTTTAATACAGATGGGGAAGAAGGATCAAATGGAATAAGTGACTTTATTTTACCTCCTTATTTTTGTTGGGTCATGAATCTACTGAACGCTTTGGTAAGATGATGAATTTACGGGAAATGAAGACCCAGACAAGGCCAGTACTTTTGATACAGTTGCTTCCTTAAGTAGTGCAATTTTCGACATTTCGATGCGGCTCTCTACAAAAATGACAAGAAACATGAACTGAAGTCATAAAAATTGGAAATAAATTTTACCCCCATAAAAAATAGGTGATGGTGAAAGACCTTTGTAATGTACATATCTTGTCATGTTGTATGTAAAACGGACGACAGTTTGACACTGCCAAGCTCAGATGCACATCCAATACTGTCGTGAGAGAATAAAAGTTTTCATTTTAATTACCCTGAACTTGACAAACCGTCATATTGAATAGCATCAGTATTATTAGATAAGAAAAATAGCGACCAAAATGAAGCCGCTTCGGAAGCAGTAAGTTTAGTTAAAATGTTCATGACAAATATCATATTTTCTGCCGGTATTGAAAGAGCATTACCATCATAAATACGCGTTTACATGCATGGGTGTCACGCCTGCATTGTATTTTAGCATTCCTTGTGGGTGGAAATTTCCACAGGGTAGCCTAGGCCGGTGCGTCCCACGAAATGTTTCTTTGGGTATGCTTCGTTGGATTTTTTGGGTCATTTGGTTGGAGAGGGAGTTCTCAAACCCCAACCGGATAAAGTTGAAAAGGTCATGAATACGTCCACCCCGCGAACAAAGAAAGATGTTCGTTCTTTCATGGGACTGGTCGGATATTACCGTCGTTTTATTTCAAATTTTGCTGCCATTTCTGCCCCTCTCACAGATTTAACTAAGGGGTCTAAGTCAAATAAGGTAGAGTGGGGTGAAGCGCAAGAAATCGCCTTCAAAACTTTGAAAAGCAGGTTAGCATCTGCCCCTATTCTCAAGTTACCAGACTTAAGTAAGTGTTTCATTTTGTGCACAGATGCATCAGATATAGGCATAGGTGCTATTTTAATGCAAGAAGAAAGTGGGGAAAGATTTCCTATTTGTTATGCTAGTAGAAAGTTACAGCCAAGGGAAGTAAAGTATTCTACAATTGAAAAAGAGTGTTTGGCTCTTGTGTGGGCCGTGGAAAAGTTTCACGTGTATTTGTATGGGGTAGAGTTTTTGTTGGAAACTGATCACCAGCCTCTTACGTACATGACGTGTACTAAGATTAAGAACAACAGAGTCCTACGATGGGCTTTGTCTTTGCAGCCCTACAGCTTTGTGATCAAGGCTGTCAAAGGCTCGGAAAATCATGGTGCTGATTTTCTAAGTCGATGTCCAGAATAGTATTCTTAAAAGTTAGTACATGATAGTAAACTATCATGTTTTAGGAGGGGGTGGTGTCACGCCTGCATTGTATTTTAGCATTCCTTGTGGGTGGAAATTTCCACCGGGTAGCCTAGGCCTTTGCAAATTGTTCATTTCTTCTTTCGAGTAATGTATGCAAATTCTAGGAGGTGAACAATGGGGAGACGGGTTCTTCTCGGGTAATGTATGTAGATCCGAGCAAGTGCATATTGGGAAACGGGTCCATCGGAATTCGTAGATTGTGCTTTGGCGGGTAAGGGCAGGGGTCAACTTAAGGTCGCTATATAAGGATTGGAGTGTGGTTGGATGAGGCATTCTGTGTGAGTCTCACCACCGTCCGGTCTTCGCCGTCTTATTCCTCGGCTTCTGTGTGTTAGCCGTTATCCAGGCTTCTTTGTATGAGCCTAGGCTTCTTTGTATGAGCCTAAAGACTGGGAACGTTGATATTTTGTGGCGTTGCGTTTTAGCCTAAGCCATATCAGCGTATCCTGAGGATTACTGTGTGTATCCGTTCTTGTCTTATTCGACGAAATCATTTTGGACACATTTCTGTGTATATGTACACCGCAAAGGGCCGTTTTACTGTGTGTTACGTCCCTGGCCGTTTGACCAAGTTAATCCGGGATTTACTAATAGGACGATCCCGTAAGTTGATTTTTTGTCCGTATTACGCATTTAAGTGGTATCTGTATTTTTGATCGCACAGTAGGGTTTGTGGAGAAATTAATGTAGTGTATTACAAAGAGTCCTCGATCTATGGCTCGCAATTCAGTCAGTTTGTTAAAATGTTTATCCATGCTTAGGCATACGAATTTGTAATTGTTTAGGGTCAAATGCGTTTAAAACATTTAAGGTATTTTTAGGTCGTATAAGTGTGTGCGAATTATAAGTTCGCCTTAGTGCCTTTGGTTGGGTTGATTGATTTTGTATATTATCATATGTAGTGGAACGGGTAGTTATCGCCAATTTGAGGGCGTTCTAACCATGCTCTGTTTCCAAACATCGGGCTGCCGCCATTTTGTTATTGTGATATGTAGTATCGAGTAGCTATTATGTGTTTCATGGTAAGGGTTGACCCGGAGGTTCTTGGTATTATTTGGTAAATAGTGATACCATATTGGTTGTGTGTTGCTTGTTGACTTTACGTCAGATAGGGGCTTTTGACGTCATAGTTTGACAATATTCGTTGGTATAGATATAAGTATAGCCATGTGTTTGCCATTTGGCGCATGCCTGAGAGTAGTTTTGTTGTGTTTTTGTCATATAGGGTTGCAGTGTTGGGGCCCGATGGCTACGCTGGTGTGAGGGGCTCGCCATACCGTCTGGAGCTTCCTGCAGGGTACCAGCCGGAAGAAATCTAAGCGATAGAGAAGAAATCTAAGCGATAGAGAAGAAATCTAAGCGGTAGAGAAGAAATCTAAGCGATAGGGAAAAATTAAGCGATAGGGCAAATCCTTAGTAGAGTTGTTTGGAAGGGTTGGTCGGGTTAGCGAATGCTAACCGACGTGTGTATTTTTGTGTTGGGTATTTATGTTTCTTTTGTCGAGACCAAAAAGTCATTGGTCGTGTTGTAAATAAATTATATGTATCATTTCGCAAAATTCTTGGTGGTCTGTCATTTATTTATGTCATTCGTCTCGGGTGTCGAACGCTAAGCAGATTGAGACAAAATGGCGGCAGCCCGATGTTTGGAAACAGAACATGGTTAGAACGCCCTCAAATTGGCGATAACTACCCGTTCCACTACATATGATAATTTCCACAATCAATCAACCCAACCAAAGGCACTAAGGCGAACTTATAATTCGCACACACTTATACGACCTAAAAATACCTTAAATGCTTTAAACGCATTTGACCCTAAACAATTACAAATTCGTATGCCTAAGCATGGATAAACATTTTAACAAACTGACTGAATTGCGAGCCATAGATCGAGGACTCCTTTAAATACAATACATTTTTCCACAAACCCTACTGTGCGATCAAAAATACAGATACCAATTAAATGCGTAATACGGACAAAAAATCAACTTACGGGATCGTCCTATTAGTAAATCCCGGATTAACTTGGTCAAACGGCCAGGGACGTAACACACAGTAAAACGGCCCTTTGCGGTGTACATATACAAAGAAATGTGTCCAAAAATGATTTCGTCGAATAAGACAAGAACGGATACACACAGTAATCCTCAGGATACGCTGATATGGCTTAGGCTAAAACGCAACGCCACAAAATATCAACGTTCCCAGTCTTTAGGCTCATACAAAGAAGCCTAGGCTCATACAAAGAAGCCTGGATAACGGCTAACACACAGAAGCCGAGGAATAAGACGGCGAAGACCGGACGGTGGTGAGACTCACACAGAATGCCTCATCCAACCACACCCCAATCCTTATATAGCGACCTTAAGTTGACCCCTGCCCTTACCCGCCAAAGCACAATCTACGAATTCCGATGGACCCGTTTCCCATTATGCACTTGCTCGGATCTACATACATTACCCGAGAAGAACCCGTCTCCCCATTGTTCACCTCCTGGAATTTGCATACATTACTCGAAAGCAGAAATGAACAATTTGCAAAGGCCTAGGCTACCCGGTGGAAATTTCCACCCACAAGGAATGCTAAAATACAATGCAGGCGTGACACCACCCCCTCCTAAGACATGATAGTTTACTATCATGTACTAACTTTTAAGAATACTATTCTGGGCACCGACTTAGGAAATCAGCACCATGATTTTCCGCGCCTTTGACAGCCTTGATCACAAAGCTGTAGGGCTGCAAAGACAAAGCCCATCGTAGGACTCTGTTGTTCTTAATCTTAGTACACGTCATGTACGTAAGAGGCTGGTGATCAGTTTCCAACAAAAACTCTACCCCATACAAATACACGTGAAACTTTTCCACGGCCCACACAAGAGCCAAACACTCTTTTTCAATTGTAGAATACTTTACTTCCCTTGGCTGTAACTTTCTACTAGCATAACAAATAGGAAATCTTTCCCCACTTTCTTCTTGCATTAAAATAGCACCTATGCCTATATCTGATGCATCTGTGCACAAAATGAAACACTTACTTAAGTCTGGTAACTTGAGAATAGGGGCAGATGCTAACCTGCTTTTCAAAGTTTTGAAGGCGATTTCTTGCGCTTCACCCCACTCTACCTTATTTGACTTAGACCCCTTAGTTAAATCTGTGAGAGGGGCAGAAATGGCAGCAAAGTTTGAAATAAAACGACGGTAATATCCGACCAGTCCCATGAAAGAACGAACATCTTTCTTTGTACGCGGGGTGGACGTATTCATGATCTTTTCAACTTTATCCGGTTGGGGTTTGAGAACTCCCTCTCCAACCAAATGACCCAAAAAATCCAACGAAGCATACCCAAAGAAACATTTCGTGGGACGCACCGTCAGCCCTGCTCGTCTGATACGATCAAGCACCCCTTCAACTGCACTTAGGTGATCTCCCCAATTTTCTGTATAGATCAGAACGTCGTCAATGTAATTGACTACGTTGGGTATCCCCTCAAGCAACCTGCGCATCATGCGTGTAAACACCGCAGAAGCGTTGATGATGCCGAATGGCATCACCTTAAATTGATAGAGGCCGTCATGGGTAACAAACGCCGTTTTAGGTCTGTCGGTTTTAGCCACTGGGATTTGCCAGTATCCCAACTTTAGTATTTGCACTCAAGGAATATAAAGAGACTTCTGTGGCATATAGAATACATTATATGCGGCACAAGATGACCTTCGAAGACGCCATACATCAACACGCATGGTTAATTTTACTACCAGTATCTGAAAAGAGTCTATGAGGCTGATGTCAAAGAGCAGACTGCCAGTCTTTTCTTCACCATAACATAATACTGTTCTCGGGCGGAAAAAAAATTAAAAGAGTACAGTTACCTTCTATAAATGACAGAATATAAATAGAAGTTCACAATAAAATCATCCAGCCAATAGCCAAAGTTGCTCTCACTCAAGAGGGCGATGTCAGTTGTGAACGTTATTGGCTAGATATTAGAGAAA
The DNA here is from genome assembly GCF_037975245.1 of Apostichopus japonicus. Classification (NCBI taxonomy): domain Eukaryota; kingdom Metazoa; phylum Echinodermata; class Holothuroidea; order Aspidochirotida; family Stichopodidae; genus Apostichopus; species Apostichopus japonicus. The sequence goes on from NC_092567.1 coordinate 16,565,506, forward strand.
TTCTGGGGGGGGGGGGGGGGAAAGGTGAATGGTTATATTTTGTTTATTTGTTGATAGCATCCTATAGGTTATTTACGGTCTATGTCGAGTATTGTCGTTAGATCTAGGCACACTACAGAGTTATTCAAGAAGCAGGATAATGATTAAACAAAATGTTTATCATGTCATGCAATACATCCAAATATCACACCAAGCTATATTTAACTTAACAGTTCTACCTTATCTAATGGAATCTCTCGGCGCTAAAAATCAATGAGACAACTATGTTGATAATGGACTGTACTTCAAAATCTCTGTTTTTGAAAATGCTTTCACTTCATCTCCGGAAAAAAAGACGGGCGCATCCGTCGCTGCATCCGTCTCCTATAGTTTACGGCATATGTCCAGGGGTATATTCGTCCGGGGGTATTTATCCGGGGGGTAATTGTCTAGGGGGTATTCGTCCGAGGGGATAGTTGTCCGGTATCCGGTATCTGTCCGGGTGGTAATCGTCCGGGGGGTTATTGTCTGGGGGGTAATCGTCCGGGGGTATTTGTCTGGGGGGTATTTGTCCGGTCACGCAAAATTGTGCTTCTGAAGGTGTTAAAACCTACATAATATGCTGTCCAGAGCTGAACAAGCACTTGAAATTCAATCCTAAATTTTTATATAAATTTGTATCAGTTACAGAACTATGCAACAAGCCTGATCCAATACAAGTAAACGTACTATCCATGACAGGTGATATGTTTATTAAGAAGATTGACTCATTTTAAATAAAACGACCTCCTAAACATGTTTCATCTAACAATGACACAACCAAGATAACAAAAATCAACATATTTATTGATGAAATGCCGCTAAGCCTTTTTCAGAAAACCAAATCACAGTTTGTGGAGAAATGCAATAACCGGGACAACTGTATTGACAAGGTATGGGTATCCTTAGCGACAGAAACATGTTACAAGGAGACTGTGATAGATAATGAGGAATTCCATACAGTCTACCTTACAAAGAATTTGAGAAATCCTCCGGTAATTTCGAAACTGATGAAAGCGATTTGCGAATACACCGGACATTTTTGCATGAAACCACAAATAGGCAATACAAATTACAAAGATAGATCCTATGATCAGCAGAACAATGGCATAGATCGCCAAAACAGCAATGACAATTTAAATCAAACAGAAAATGAGATGAGAAATCAACAACAACACCAAAATGACTGTCAAACAGGTATTCACAATGCCAACACACAGACAGAATCAAAAGCACTCTTGTATAGAATTGAAAACTGTAAATGTTCTAGTAGTGAAAAAACTGCGCGTACATCAGATTTATGTTTCTGTCTCTCGCAGAGAATTACGGACGTGATAACCAGAATATTTTACGACCGAGTCTTCGACATAGATGAAAGTTCACGTATATTATTTAAGGTGTCACATATTTTTAACAGAACATTTGAAAGCCGCAAATTCTCAGAGATCAAACTTTGCATGGAGCAGGCATTAAAAAACAAGAAATTGATGGTTACAAATGGTTAACAGTGTCAAATGCAGCATTTGCAAATGATCAAAAAGACAAGGTCAAGGGAAAGGGAAGGGACAGGGATCAACAGGAAAACAAGAAAGGAAAAGAAAAGGGGGAAAAAAGAAAAAAGTTGAAAAGCCCAAATCTTTTGATCGTTGATGAGAATACAATTAAGGGATATGAGAACGATAAACTTGTATACATAGATCTGTTATCTATGTGGCAATGGTTACCAAATACACCATCAGGAAGCACTAGTGTCATGTTCCTGTCGCGATGCACCTGTAAAATCGTCCATGTTATATTACCACCAAACGAGACAAAGAGGTTTCTGGAGGCTCATCAGACAATGTTTCAAGATGAAATCAAGAAGCTCTAGTCAGATGGCGTGCGTGTGAATGGATTTAAAAGAGAAATAGACAAGCTTGATAACTTTATTCAAAACGAAGGACGTATTTTGCCTGTCTTATTGAAATCAAAATTACTTAAAGAAAAATAGAAATAATAGTTAGTACAGTTTGGATGCAGGAGAGAAAAACAACACCAGCGAGAATTTAACTGGTTGTAATCAATTGATATGATATTTATGGCGTTCTACTGAAACATAAATAATAATTAAAAACTGTATTTCACTGAGACTTTCTGAGTATTCTGATGTGTAATACATTTGCAAGATTTGTGACACTAATTTCTTGCTTTGATATGACATTATATATTTAAGTTATATGTTCATTCATATTTAAGTTAAATTAAAGGTAGACGTTTTGCAAGATTGCAGCAAATTAGCGTACATGTCATGTAAACTAGCCTCCGTCGACGGACTCGATTAACTGAGCTTATTGTATTACTTGCTTGTCGTCAATATAATAACGGCAACACAGGCCATACTCATATACGATGCTCACATGCCGACATACTCATGCTCACACGCTCATGCTCACATGCTCACATACATGCTCACATAGGACAAGTGTACAGTCTGAATTTACTAATTAGGCACTAACATGATTACGCGGTTGCCTACATATGTTAATAACACTACATGTCGGGATGTTCTTTGGATTGGGTTTTTGTTTTTCTTCCAAAACAGGATCTAAAAAGTAGCTGGGAGCAATTTAAGGTTAATAATAACTTTTTGTCATCTAGTGTTTCGATGACGATTGATCATACTACCTACAGAAAGTAAAATTGTCAATACAACATGTCCTGTGGAAGGCCAACATGTCTTCATGTACTAATTTACTTGGCTTGTACGTTGTATATTCACGATTCCGTTGACATGTGTTTCTTGTTTTCGATACTGTTTTCCCATCTATAGTAAGAAAATGGTTACGTTGTACTGTGACGTTTGACGAACTTCATGACACGTATCTCAGAAACTGACGTGTTATAAATAGTTAGACCATGTATATGTGTAACAGATAACATTTGTAGATTTTATATGTTAGTCCACTACACGCGATTAGACAATATAATTATATATTCAAATCAACTTGTATTATTTCTATGGGCGGAACCGTCCGCGCTACTAATGTTTTTGCTTGGCTTCACTTAAGCTAAATGAAAACAGCCAATTTTATTTTGAGCTATTGTTTATTAATACGTACTTACTATTGAAACTAATCATATGAAACTTCTAGAATTGTAGCGGGACTACTAAACCAAAACCATTAGTAACGGTGTCTTTGTTGTAGGTTGGATGTCATCTGACAAAATGACGAATTTGTATAGAATCACCCTATCCGTCCAGTCGATAAATCTTGCGACTAGTTGTTTATTGTTGGTTTGTTTTATGGTGTTTTTTGTTTGTTATTGATGCGTTGGTCAAAACAAGTCATTCAAGATGCTGATAACCTATGATGGTTAATTTGAACAAACGCCTAGTGATTTTTGTTAGTTAATTTAGGTTATCAAATTATCGAATATTTGGATTGATGTGATTGAAAAAGTTAAGAAAAAAATTACTAATAATATTGGTATTAAATCTGAGAACTTTTTTTTTCAAATTGTTGTTGCGCTATTAATTTGAAATACATGTAAAAAAAATGATTAAACTTTATTCGAGAATAACACCGTGTTACTGATTTGCTACTGATTGCCCGTTTATTACTTAACTCTGTCCCACAATTAAGAAAGAGATTTGACAAAGCATAGAAAATATCACAGACTGTTGCTTGTCAAAAATAGTGCAGTACAGCAAGTTGCCCTGTCAGTCGGACTTAAGCACCAAGGAAACGATTGAGCTTCCGGGGCTTCTCCACATCCCCCCCCCCCCTACAGGACCACCATCAAAACTACTTGGACCCAATAAGGGTCAAATAATTTCTCTTTCTAATATGTATTTTTTCAGACGTTCCATATAACCACAATGTAGCTTTCAGGGGACATAAACTCCCGGTCAATAACACATTAATATTTCACACACTTTTTATACCTAAACATGTTTGTATAAACATTTATAAATACTTAATATGATCAAAAATAAGAATGTGACTTTAAACAAACTTGCTAATAAGGAACAAACACGCTTGTTATGTCAAAGACCTTTTAGTAAAATGAAGGGGTATCCACTTTCACGGGATGTATGACATTGGTTAGTCAAACGTTCCAACCTAAATTCAACATTAATGTTACATTGTTGTCTCCTCGCATCCAATTCATTAGTTGTACCACTGAACGTTGACTCTCTCGTATTATTTAATTATATCAGACAGTAAGCAATAATGATCGATTTGATTTGCTTGGGTGTTTAATGTTTGTTGGTGTGATTGTTGTTCTATATGAATCGATCATTCTGGTATTGCCGAGAAATTTGAACAAATGTTTGATACAGTTATCAGAATGTTTCATTATATGTGTTCTCCTGTAAATTTGTAATTACTTCATCGTGCGATGTACCGGCCTTTTGACAAGCTCTGTACCACCCGACCAAATTTAACAAAAACATCGCCCTGTCCAACCGCACTAGGACGCGACGCGGAATTGGATACACCGCGCCCGGGTACCACAAGATGGGCGAAACAAAACGATTAATTACGGTGACTTTCCCTAGGATCGAGTCAGCGGGTGCCTAATGTTTCGAGCCTGCTCTCTCGTTCAAGGTTATATCACAAGGTGCATCGCAGCCGAACCATATACCATTAATTTTGATATTTTGATCCGACCACGATGCACCGAATGGTAAGTCTCTGTATCTCCAGCTACCAAGGCGAAGGCCCTTTGTCTTTTCCGGATTCAACTTCGCCCCGGTAGCTCTTTCAAAGATAGATCAATCCTGCGAGGGCACGAAAGGAGCCCAGACTCGAAACAACACACGTGACGTCATCGGCATATTGAACGCATTTCACTTTGGCACCCCCTGGCACAACGAATGGAACAAGTCTGGAGTCCCTTCCAAAAGACGAGAGAGGGATTCGCTAAACAAAACATAAAGCAATGGAGACAGAGGACACCCCTGGCGCACCCCCCTCTCCACGTTAAAAACCTCCGAACAAAACCCATTTACGATAACAGAACTGAAACTTTCCTGATACAAAACAGAAATCCATTTACGAAAATTTGGGTGCAACTTAAACGTCTCCAATACCTTCATTAAAAAACCGCGATCCACCATGTCAAAGACCTTCTGCTGGTCAAGAGAGACCAATGCACATGGCAGATCACGCTCAATAACAAAGTCGGTCAAGTCGCGCATCAACCACAAGTTCAACTGGATGCAATAACCCTTCACTGCACAAGTCTGGAGATCACCCACAAGATGCGGCATAGCCAGTGCAAGGCGGTTGCACAAAGCATTAGCCAGCAACTTGTAGTCCACATTAAACAAGGTGATCGGACGCTTGTTATGAGGATCCAAGAGATGCCCAGACTTGGGCAGCAAAGTAATCATGCCCAGACGTTGATTTTGGTTTAACAGTCCGTTTTGGAAGGCGTTTTCGAAGACGGCTCTGATGTCGGGTCCGACTATTGCCCACAAGGTTCGGTAGAACTCCTTCGGAAGCCCGTCCGAATCCGGGGACTTGCCATTCCTCATCTTCAAATGCGCCTTCCAAAGCTCAACAGTGATTATTCCGCCCCCAAAATAACACTGACCTCGTGGGGAACAGTTTTAGAGATTCCCCTCAATAAATCGACCTGTGCCGACAAGTCGACATTGCCACACCTAAAAAAACTCTAAGAGAAATCTTTATTCACGCGGCAATGCCGTAAGGGTCACTAACCACGGTCCCATCAGCATCGCGCACAGTTGTGACGCGTCTGTCACCCACCGATGAGCAGACACAGAGCCCCGAGTCTGTCAAGACCCGAGACTGGGACATAGTTAAAGTCTCCGACCATGACAAATGGTGAACTACCAGGAACAAAGGAAGGCAGCGGGTCAAAAAATTCTTGTCTAGCAGAAGACTGATTGGGAGCATACACATTTCAAAGGCAGATATTACCCTGATGATGCTTGAAGAATGCAAACCTATCACCCCTTGTGGCAGAACCCGCCTGACGAGAGGACAGTGCCACAAGATATGTACGAACCAAACGAAGCATACAGCTGCGCCCCACTCATAAGCCCATAGAGGGACATCTTCTTCCAAAATGTGTGTTTTTTGTAGGCAAACGCTGTCGGCCTTCATTGACTTACAATACTGGAAAATGCGACTGCACTTGAGATGATCCATCATGCCATTCACGTTCAAAGTGGCAACTGAAAGTGTATGGGCCATGAGAAGGCAATGAGGCAAAACTACGCCTACGACGATTCCGTAAGCTGCAAGCGCCCTGGAAAAATCATCGTCTGAGGGATTCTCTCATCTTTTCGTACCAGCTCGTCCCATTGGCACGTTTCGGCTCGAAGATCATCGAGTCTCCGGAGTTGCTGTCAGACAAGAGCCTCGATCTCCGGATCTGGTGGTACCGAAGCCAGACTGAGGACGGAACTGGACGAGTTGATGGGGGAAGCAGGTGGAGATACCGTGTTCGCCTCGCGATGTGGTGGAAGCGGTGTAGACACGGGGTTGGGTTCCGCAATGACGGGGAGGGTAAACCAGGTGCGGAGGACGGTGAATTCTCACCTGGTTACCCCTCCTCGCGTGAAGCTTCCTCCGAGGCAGTAGGTGCGTCGGAACTTGACGCCTTTCCTTTACCCCCACTTTTTTTTCATAGAGACATAAGAGGGACAAACGGTAAAGACATGTCAGAGTGAGAGTGAGCACACAACCTTCTTGGGCAAGCGGTGCTATCATACCCAAGAAGAAGGCAGCGCCGTCATTTTTGTCTGAGCAGCTCTTGGCTTCGTTCCTGGTCTCCCCAATCCTGAAGCAGTAACGGGGCTGACCGGGATACCGCACGTGAGGTTTATGCCCTGCCATAAACAGGAAGGAGGGAATGTCCCGTTACAGGTCGAGTCGAATCTGTCTGTGCCCGTTTACTAATCTGGGGGCTGTGCGTAGGAGCACATTTGTGCAGCATTTACAGCCCGAAACCGACATAAAACAGTTGCGAGAAGTTCCTGCCGAACCCCTAGTTCTACGTGGATGAGAGTTCCCTAACGGATTCCTCGTATGGAGCTTCTTTCATCTCTTCGACGTTAATCAGCAACGTGACACCCTTCTGCTGGGCTACGTCACTGGTAAAACGTAAGTCATACGTGTAACGACACTGGAGGGCCTGCAAAGCATCAACCTCTCCAGGAACTGCAACACGCTTGCTTTTTAAAATACTAAATACTTGCACCGGTGGAACCGCTTTTTCACCGGTCAAAGTCAACTTAACGATACGGCTTTTGAAAGTAAGAACGATATATGTTGTATAAAAAAGAAAGCCAACTAACAACTCGAATATATATTGCACCCTGCCCTGGTTAAAGCTCGGTGAAAAATATATCCGATTACTATGCGATTGCTAAACGATTACATAAAACGTGACCAACAACGTGTAATCAACATTCAGTAAAGGTATAGTCTGCTTGTTACACAGATCCAAGGTATCTTCATACTTAGGCAAAATAGTGATCGTACTCCGCTTTTGGCTGTCGGTGAGCGTTTAGCATTCAGAGGAGATCTGAAAGGTTTGGTATTTCCCATTTTTCATAGCGTTCTCTATTTACGGCTGTAGTTAACGCCCAATTGGTCATTGACATTCGAGGGAACATATCAAGTTATGTTATTGAATATTTTATCTTGGGCAGTACGGTCGACATTTACCCATGAAAATAATATTGCAATTAGAAACCGAAAAATTGCAGAGACGTAAATTCGGTCCATTTGTAGAGGCATCAGAGCCATTTGGTCTTACCAAAGTGAATTGATGTAACACAGGGTTAAGACACCTCCAAACATCTATCAAAATATGACACGATATACAAAAAAAAATACACACATGGAAAGAACCGTTATGGGAATTGAAAATTGTGAAATGTTAGTATCCGCGACAGAGTTAAAACCACGACACATGAAGCACTGCCAGGCACTCAGGATGGCAGAATCTTGAAAAAAAAACCTTCCTTGCAGAAGATTGAAAAGGTGCATAAACGTGACATAAAGGTACCATTTCCCTATGGGTATATTAACAGAACAAACAGCAAGAGACCTTCATGACCAGCCTCAACCCTGATGACACATTCGCTTAGACGTGGAGAAATCAGCACGACCGTACCACAGGATTAAACTGTACCAAAGGAAGGCCACCTACCCATTCGTAGGTCCACAAATCGGCATCTTTTTGCAGTTCTGTGGGTTGTTTTCTGAATGCAAAGGTCGCCAACAGCAATAAACGTTCATATTCATGCTGACTACTGGCAAACACCATGAACGGAATGAAAGATCCTCATATTTGACTATGACGAATGAATCCAATCGCTTTATGCAGGTTCTATTCACATTTCAAAGTAGGTTCATCGGCCGCATTGAACCAGTTCTTAACGGTAGGTCTCCTAGTAGCTCCGGAGACAGATTTAGCGTACGAGGGCAGGAGCGATAAACCTGACCGCCCCCCCCCCCTAGAGCTTTCCATAAAAATAGCAGAGTATCTCGTTTGGGTAACTGGCACAGTCGTGTCCAAGACGAATGCAACGCCCTCATTTTTTCATTGGCGCAGTTCTTGGCATCATGACCGGTCTCCCCACATCTGAAACAGGTTCGAGGCTGACCATACTTGACTTCTTTTCATGATACGAAATAGGCTTAAGCGTAGTGGCCAACAACTGTTTTTGGAAGTGGTGTGAGGGGGGGGGGGGGGTGCTAAGATGTTTTGTCGTCCAGTTGAGTGGTTTAATGGGATGGGTGTCCCCTCACTTTGGAGACATTTGGTTAAACTAGGGCTTGGATGAAAATTGTGATATAATTGCAACTTATGAAACAAGGTTGAAAATGTTGTCGACTGTATAGAATGTAACTCATATAGATGGTATATGCTTATTACTGTTCTTTGGGATTTCTAAAATATTTTGCCTGCTAAGGGAGAAGAGATTGCTGAAAAACCATGTTTTTCTGAGACGGGGGTGGGGGTGTTAAATTACCGAGAAATGAACATGGTTCCGCCCCTATGTAAACTCTGTATAAATCGCAAATTTTAGTGGGCAATTTCACAAAAGTTGGCATATATCCGCTCTGGGGATTTCTCTAAGGGGACAGGTGTCCCTTCCATTTTGTGAATATTTGTTCCTATAAGGGGCTATCTCAGGTTCACTCATGTTTGTAGTATGAAAGTAAATCTCTCCAATGTATGCAACTTTCCGTGTATGTAATATTTTGCAGTCCCCGAAATTTGTGAGGGGGAATCTCGCTACTGCCTCAAATTCTTTGCATAATTTCCGATAGTTATTAACGGTTTTAAAGATAACCACCTGTAGTGGAGACTGGGGTCGATGATAATTCGAAAAACATACCGTAAGAGTACATCCGTATATCAAATATACAGGCAATTGAGACAATTTCTTCCTTTTTTTCGTTTAATGTATAAAGAAGTCAGTGTTGACATCTAAGCTGTCCACGTGTATATTCTCAGAAAATTGATTTTTTTAATAAAATAATCATGTGTAAACGGTGGAGGTGATATACCTTACGTTATAAATACAGAGGAACGGAGCACTTAATTTTTATTTGCAGCCCACTAGAACAATAAACAATCATTGCGTAATCATCTAGTATATTTTATCATTCGTGTGACATTTTAATCACGTTGGCGTTCAGTTTTTCTTCCTTTAGTCTAAAGTTTTATTTTTATTTATCACGTTAGTTTCCCATTCCTAATGGTGTTCGTCTTTTTTTTGTTAAATGTCCACTGGCAAATTAGTTCACTAGTAGTTGGACTCCCATTTAATGGTATATTCGGTGGTGTATTTTTGTTTTCTTTATATTAACACGAATATCCGAAATGAATGAACGTTCGATATTTCACAGCAAGTGGACAATTGTCTGTTATTTATTACAGAAACAGCTTACCATGCACAGTACCTAATGTACTCTCCGAATTCAATGTCAGTGGTATATTCACACATACAAAGTATGGTTAAGTATGAAAATAAATAAACATCACTGGCATAGATGTTGTTTTTTTTTAATTGCAAGTTTCCCTCTTCTTCTGCTTCTTATCTTTAAGTTTTGTTTTCTATATTTACTAAACTATTCTAGTTCATTTCACTTTTGTAGCTTAAACTTTTTTTCTGTTTTGTATATCCCCGATTTCGTTCGGTCTCAAGAGAAGTGAACGTCTTTATATCAAACATTCTGTGATTGCCTTAAAATGCTGCCGTGTGAAGTATTTTAACAGAAAAAGAATCTAACTGCAAAATCAACATGGCGAGCCATTGTAACTATAAGAAAGAGTATGTGTCATAATCTGTAACACATACACGTTATGTAATTATACTATCGTTTCAAAATGTGATGATGACGTATTGAAAATATTACGATTCTGTGATATACACATCCGGTGCAGTATGTACTTTCGCTGTTTAACACTCACTGTTTCGATCGTCTACTACAGAGCACATCATCGCCAATATGGCATGAGGAACAAAGGAACATAATCGTAAACATGTTCTATCACAGGATTTCACTGTAATTATGATTATTACCTAATAGCAGTTTAGTAGTTTTTATTTTTACTCGGTTTGTTGTATCAACCCCTGGCCCGCAATCAATATCTCTTCCAAAGCTCCTACCTCTCACTTCCCATTCCAACCATTCGCCATCACTCCCCACCCCTCACCACCCCTGATGTTTTTGCTAATAAATACTTTGTGTGAGGTTAACAAGGTGCGGAGATGAGGTGCGGGAAGAGGACGTGAGCTCACTGCTATTCTTCCGCTGCTGAATGTAATAATCTCGTCTCCCATTAACAAATTTTCCACCGATTGACATGGTCTCCGAACCCCATTTGTAGATTCAGAGCACCAATGGCACCCACTCGGTCACCAATTTACTATTCATTCGAATGTTCTGGTACCAATTACGACGATTCAAATACTGTCTATACATACCAGCGTAGATACACGAAATCTCTCAATGAATACAAGATGTCGGTGAATTGTGACTTATCGAAACTTTCTATATATATGTTTCTGTTTATGTCAGCAAAAGGTGACTTTCTGTCTTTCGAATTGGTTTGGGAAGAATATGAAAGTTGTGAGTTTGGCCGAAATATAAAAATCTCATAATTGTCAATTTCGATGAAAAATCAAATATGGCTATACAAATTTAAGGTATACATGAAGATGAGATAATGTAGTCAGTTGGCCCTTGCAGCATATACGTACTCCTATGTTTACCATAGCAACGGTTGACATGGAAATACATTGAGTGGACAATTTACGGGTACCAGCGGCTCAATCATGGCCATTGAAGAAATGATGGTCGGTGTTCCAATTGCCGGGTGAAGTGGAAAAACGTGTCCGTTGATGCTTCTGAGAATGTATCAGTGTTAGGTGACTTTGGTGTCTTACAACGTCGTCAAATTTCAGCCAAAACCTGACAGGGTAGATAGGTACTATAACACGTTGTTACGAAGTTTTCTTTTTAATTTGATCAGTACACATATTTTCTAACGAGAGGTCAATATTTCGGGGGTTCTTTCTTCTTCTATTTTCCTCGGGTGTGAAGTGCCCAATTAACTCTCCACTCCAAACCCGTTGCGGGTGTTCATTCGTTTTTCACTTGTCTTAGCAAGTGCACAGGTTTTTATTTGCAGAAAGATTAACTGTATTAAAACATTAACAGAAAATTAATCTGGATAATTTAAAATGCGTAAAGAAGTTTTTAATTTCAATGGCATTCCTCTTGTGCTATGCTATGCTGTACAGTTGGATGTAACCGTTGCCTTTCGAGATTCAGATACCGGCTTCCTTAACTTAGCGAGGCATACGATTTTACACAAACAGTTATCTTGGGCTGCTTTTTTATGGGGGGGGGGTCGCTGGTGTGATGGGGATGGGTGTTTTGTTTCGCTGCGAGCTGGTCGTCCTTTGAGTGGTTTTGTGAATGTTAGAGTGGGTGGTTGGGGGTTTGTCACTGCTGGTCGGTGGGCGTGTTTGCTTTTTTGGCTCGCTTGACTTGATTTGTATTTGTCAGAGTGTGATGGTTGGATAGTGCCGTTTGGCCGTGACGTTTTGGTTCCCGCAGCACAAAATGAGAAGAATACTAAAATGATCTGCGGTATGACAGTACAAGTTAAACGTCAGTAGATATTGCGAAGAACGTAAAACAAAACAGGTACAACAGTACGTCGAATCCCGTATTTACCAAGTGATTAGATGCATTACTAAATATTGAAGACCAATCATATTCAGATACTGCTTTCAAAACAGTTATTTGCAAATTTTATTCAGCGATACTTCATTGACGTATGTCCATCACCATTATATCATTTCACTTAATCTATCATCATGCATACTAACTGGTTGAACATACTAAATGGTTTAAGAGCGGTATAACATCAAGGTAAACTACATGCATAGTTTGTTTATTCCCCACTAACAGCTGTCGGATTGACTTTTCCAAATCATGAGTCGTCGGTCGATATGATTATTCTCCAACCAATTACGCTTAACCTGTGTAAATAAAAAATGATGGATATTCAAATTTGCTTGCAGCACTTTCTGTGAATAGAGAAATATGGACACGGAAGGATGTAGATTGAATATATACAAACTGCCAGTAATGGGGTTTTCTGTGAAAACTACGTGAGAAAAATAGAGAGACAACTCAAACAGGCATAAACGAATTATGTCATATAAACCCTCGATAAATCGAACGTATTTCCTTTTGTAGTTTTACACTTTATTCTGATAAAGTGAAAGAGTTACAACCACTTGACAGGAATCCCTGTTTATCATTGGAAAAGTAAAGATTTGACTCTTCTTTCAAGGAGATTATATTGAAGTGTAATATAATTATTGCGGAACATATATAAATACATATATACATACATATATATATATATATATATATATATATATATATATATATACATATATATACATATATTTAGATATATACATATATTTAGATATATACATATATATATATATACACATATATATATATATATATCTATATACATATATATATAAACATCTATATATATATATATATCTAATATATATATATATCTATATACATATCTATATATGTGTGTGTGTGTGCATGCGTATGCGAATGTGTGTGTGTTACATACCATAGTTACATCGTGATTGTACATCGGGACAGCACCACGGCGCCTGAGAGTGAATACACTCATAGCTACAGCTACAGAAACCGTCCTCACCACAAGGGATTTGGATCCCACATTGACCTGAGATAAAACAAAGTTGACTCGAAAAGTAAACAAAAACGTATATGTGACTTCCTTTTGCATGAAAGGGTGACAGGGACTAGTATGAATCAGCGCAAAATAGAACTCATGGTTTCTTTACATCTTTCTAGAGAAGTGGCAGTTTTTCTTTATTTCGTTGCATATTTGTCTTTCTCAGGATTCTTTAGGATTGCTTTCTTCAAAGCATTCCTCTTTTGTTTCTGCAACATTTCTGTCACTAGAATTACTGGTACATCCTTTATCTTCTTGTACACTCACAAACCCATTAATTGGTAAACCTATGAAAGGCGCCAACATTTCGTTTAACCAAATGAACAATTTTTGCGAGTAGTGGTTACGTCCCAGTCGAATTCATTCATATTTGTTGATATATCGTCCTTATTAATAAAGCTCACAAGTCAAAGGAATTCAACTTGTCCATAATGTTTGTAAACCATCCTTATTGTAATAAGATTGTAACTTCAAGCAAATTGATATTTCACTGAGTAATGCCAACGGATCATTGATTGAAGAAACAAATGTTGAGGATGCATTTACCTTCCGCAGTTGAGAGCAACATTGCTACGGCCACGAGGATGGCTAGAACAACCTGTTAGGAAAGATGATGATGAAGATTAAACGTAGAGCTTTAGAATTAGATACATATAAAGACGATGTTATACATTTTATGCAAAGTCAATATTTTGCATCCATGGCGTAACATTTTATCGTAACATGTAGTATACTTGTCTTAAATCTGATTTGTATGTTCTGTACCATATCATTCTTATATTTTAAATCGTAAGCACGATATTACTTAAGGATATTCCATAATATCTGATATGCCGATCAATTACTACATTTTACTTGATCGCTCTTTTCTCTACAAAATTCATTTGAGTAAAAAACATTAACAAATACATAGATAACGTTCAATTAGTGAGGGAAAAAACAATGTCTATATAGGTTTAATCAGTCGATTTTTGTAATGACGTTATTACCGTATAAAGGTTAAATTTAATGTTGTGATGTCCTAGCCCATGCTTTCAGTACAGGTCTTACTTCTATGCAGTGTTAATGCCGTGAGAAATGACCTTTGCAAAAGTAGATAATCATCAATAAAAGTAGATGGAATCTAGCAGAAACATTGTCACATCGGTTCATCAAATGCAAACACACAACACTGAATAGGATAACATATATATACATTTAAATTACATGTTTCAATTGCTTTACAGATTAGCAAAGAGTGAATGTTGTTAAATGCCATCCACTGGTTCTCTGCATACCAATAAATTCTAGGGCGAGAGAGACAGTGTTGAATATGCAGAACGATCTGAATGTATTTGACGTGTGGCGGGTTTTACATCCAAATGAAAAGAGGTATACCTGGCGGCAAAAACATCCAATTAAGAGCCGCATATATTTTTTTCTTGATTTCATCCGGATTACTTAATACTGTGTCAAAGTCATTAATAATAGCAGGCTCTAGGACTGATAATTCATTAATCAGCAGTGTTTAATTTAAATAAGGTCACAAAATGAAGAGGATTGTGGAAATTTAATAACTCTTTACTGAAAGATGATTGCTGCTATTTTACGATTGTTAAAGACACAATCGCCAAAACTATTGATGAATATGCATACTTTCCTTATGTTCTAGAAAATATTAAATATCAATATTGGTGAGTTAAATCGTAAGCCCCAGTCTTATTAATAATGGTAATTCTATTTCGGTATTGATATTGGAGGAGGCTGTTCTAAAATATAAAGTACAGCATGCTGACGATACAACCTTTTTCATGCACGGGGATGAATTATCTTTTAATAGTATAGTGATACAGCTTGATTACTTTGGTTCATTGCCTTGGCTAAATTTGAACCCTAGTAAATAGTTTCTTGTAGGGTTGGGGAGTTTCAAAGGGTCTTCGTTTCCATTTAATAAAAAATAATAATATCTGTTGGAACAAGGGTGATGATTTTACACTATTGGGGATTGTGTTTAAAAAAGTAATTAACTTTTTAAAGATGTGGGAGAAATGTAACCTTTCAGTGCTGGGTCGCATTACCATTGTTAAATCTTTATTATTACGTTGTTTTAGTTACTATATTATGACGCTTCCATTACCCAGTCCGGAAAATATTGAAAGAGTACACTCCATGTTTTTTTACGTTTTGTGTGGAAAAATAAACCAGACCGTATTAGTCGAAGACAATTAATACAAGGATACCCTGATGGGGGATTGAAAATGGTAGATTTTTGTAAACAATGTACTGCACTTAAGATCTCTACGTTTTGTCGTTTGTTGAAGGGGATGCTTCTGTATTTTACATAGGTACACTTTAAGTATTGACTCTTTCTTTCATAATTGGGACTTTTATGTGAAGTTAGTGAGTTTAAATATCTGTAATCCTTTTTGAAAAAAAAAAACCTTTTTGAAACTACACATAATTTACTTCATGATGTTTTCTCTACTATTTACGATGATACTACTATATTAACATTACCAATTTGGAATAACAGTTTATTTAAAGTTGGAAATAGCCCAGTATATTACAAGCGTTGGTATGACAAGGGTATACGCTTTATTGGCGATTTGATTAGCATTGGTACTTTTTTTACTTTTGATAATTTTACTTAGAAGTTTAATATATCAACCACTTTTTTTGGAGAATAATGGTATTATTAGCTCTATTAAGGAACAATGGAAGGATTTATCAAATGATACAATTTTAAGGGTTACTTTTCCTAATAATAGTTATATTAATACTCTGCATACAAGCGGTTCTTTTTGTTCTAGAGCACTTTACAATAGATTGCTGGAGTTTTCAACATAGTTTCGATATAGACTGTTGCATAGGATTATTCCAACTAACAAGTATTTGCATTTAATAAAAGTTACTACTTCTGATAATTGTGATTTTTTTTCATGAATATTGAAACCATTGAACATATTTTTTATGATTGTGCTAAAATCGGCTAAGATTTGGAATAATTTACAAATAATACTTAATAATGCCAGTGTGAATACGATAATGAAAGATATATCCAAAGTGTTATTTGGTGAAAAGTTTGCTCGTAAATTAAATTAATCAAAAGATACATTTTGAATTGCAAATTACAAAAGATAATCCCAAGGCAAAATAAATTACTTCTGTATTTAAAAGAATATTTTAATTAGAAATATGAAAGGTGCAGAGTGGGAAAAATACTGGCTTCCTTGGCATAATTTTCTTCAATTACACCTTGTATTATAAATATTTTGTCGTGCCTATTCTAATTTAATTTATCGTCTTTCATTCATAACGTATTTTACGATGACACATATGTTTACTTTTTGTGTATTATGCAAGAGAACAAAAAAGATTAAAAAAATAATGAAAAATAAGAACTTTAACTATGAGCCTGTACGGAGGAGCCGACGAGACCACCACTGTAGCATTGAAGAAGTTTTCGAAAGATTTAGCATATTTTAGAACTGAACATCTTGAAAACAGGAATAGTTACAGAGATATCTCTAGTAGTGAAATTGGTTACTCCAGTTATAAAATACCGATTATGCTAATTCTTAACCTCCTCGGACAAAATACTCAGGCCTAACGAACATTTTTCATGGAAACAGCATGTCAATGGTTCACCTAAATCATTTCTAAGTTAATTTATAGAGTGCACTTCAACTACACACCTACAACTCATGCGAACCGTTCATTTACTGTCAATATCAATTTATCACTTATAACACCAAAAAAAGGAAAATCCTTACTTACCGTGAGAGTTTTGTGTTCCATTTCTTCCGAGATGTTTGGTAACTCAACTTCAAATTCGAATGTTTCTGTGAGCCTTTGGTGATTCGATCGCCCCTTTTAATAACCTCACTGTCAGTACACGCTATATTTATAGCTTTCAAATTGATTGGAATTTTGACGAGGCAAAGGTACGGCGGCGCATGCGTGATAACTCGGCCAATCACGTCAGGGTATTTGGTGATTCGATCGCCCCATTTTATAACCTCACTGGTAGTACACGCTACATTAATGGCTTTCAAACTGATTGGAATTTTGACGAGGCAAAGGTACGGCGGCGCATGCGTGAACATTCGGCCAATCACGTCAGGGTATTTCTTCATAGGGAACATTCATCGTATCACGAAGTTACTTTATTAATCTGAAAGAACTCCTGCCAATCATGGCACAGAGATAATTTGAAATTTGGTAACATTTTGTGAATACAATTGAAAACCACCGTTATTGGTCAGAGTTATACATTTTACATGTAGATAAATATTTTGAAGAAATTATGAAACACAAAGGGTCATCAATGAAATCAACTGGCACGTGCTATCAAACAAAAGTAATAACATATCAGGTTTTTGTTTAACTAAAGGGTTCTGCTACCTACATTGTTGCGAAGAGAAACCTGGTCTAACAGGCGATCATAGCAGTTACTGGTTGCGAGAAATATGGTGATAGTATGGAAACGTTGACATGCCGTAAAATATTAAGATCTTTCTATAAATATGTTGCTCACGTCCAACAAACTGATGGATTAATCATGCAGTGATAATTTCACATTAAATAACTGATTAATTCCTCATTAATCTGCAGAATGATTTTTTTTAACAATTTTCATTACAGAACAATTCAAGAACTACTAACATAAGTAATTAAGTAAACAATTCTTAATTTTCAACGGCACCTTGACGTTTCCGTATAACAGAGCTATGATAGCCAACGTATGTGCTTTTTACGTGACCCGCCCTGCGGGATCCAAAACGTCACGGCCAAACGGCACTACCCAACCATCCCATTCTGACAACCAAACCTAAAGTCAAGCGAGTCAAAAATGCCTACCGACCTGCAGAGACAAACCCCTAACCAACCCACTCAAACATTAAAAAAACACAAAAGGACGACCAGCACGCAGCAAAACGAAACACCCCTCTCCAGTACACCAGCGTCCAAAAAAGGCAGCCCGAGATAAACGGCGAAAATCGCCTTCAACCTGAAGGCGAATGTCACACTTCAACGCCTTCAGGACTGCCTGCCAACTAGCAAATTTTCCCATAAAAACTATATCGCATCAATTCCTCCAAATAGCCAACGTATGTATATCATCACTTTGTATAGGTGACATGACGAAAGATATATTCGATGCCTATGCGCACGTATCTAGAACTTCCTTGCGTCGAGTTAAAAAGCCGGGTAAAAACGAATCACTTGGCTGACAATTGAAGATATGTTTACGTCGAAGAGTTTGATTTAACAGTATTGATATCATTGTTTCATCTAAAGACCATCATCTTCCTATAATAATTAAAACATGAAGGTGAAACATTCTGAATTCAGGTATTTGTACTTATAAATCCGGACAATGTCCCACAACCAAATCCGCCTTGTTCTTATGAGAGATATCGCATGTACTTTCTTCGATGCTTTATTATGGTGTGGTCTATTAGTCACTAACAGAGTAACTGTTTAGAGGCTTACTGTTGGTTGTACAATTAATCTTTTTATTAACTTGGAACATAAATTAATGAAGCAGCTGCAAGCAGGAATAAACTTTCACAAAAGAGCTTGAGGAGTAAGATAAGTACTTGGCAGCTTCGGTTACTTTGTCGATCACGTGATACCCGGAAAATCGCCGGGCTTTTTTTTTTGCCGGGTATAAACCAAGCAAGTGGCTAACCAGGTTGAACTCGTAATGATAAAAATTTAATGTTTTCAATCATTTCCAAGCGGCTTCGAGAAAAATTGAACAAACAAACCAAATAAACTTCGTATTTAACGGCATGCAGGAGTCATTTTAAGCTTTAATCATTTCCTGTTGTCGTGTATACTTAAATTACATATAGCTGTGCAATACCTGCATGTATCTATACATCTCATCAGTAGTTCCAAACACACGGGAATCAGTATCATGATAAAGTGTATGACCGGCGTCAGTACTCTTTGGTTCATAATAACAGCTGTGGCAAATGATATTAATAGATACTATAGATCATACTTTGACGATTGTGATACAGTTCAGAGCACTTATACATGAACATCAGTTGAGAGGAATACACATATGCTGGTCTGTTATTTTGCTATAGAGTTATTGAACACAGACTGTTCCTTCATATGCATATATGTATTATTGAGTAGGATAATATTATCGACAAGCCAAAAACTTAAAACCAAACATATATCACCCACCAGATAGCTTAGTGCTAAATCATAACAAAGAGGCCATGGTTCTTTGGTTAATCTTGTAAGTAATATTTTTTGTCTTGCCTGAATACGCCGCCTTCCTTTCATTCCGTTCTTGTTCTTGAATCTGTAGTCATTGTTAATGTGCTTTTAAAACAGTCAGTATTACTATAAAGGTCAGAAATACCCATCCCACCCCCTCCCCCCCCCCCACACCTAAAGAGCTAAAACAAATAATAGAAGTGGTCACCCGTGACTTGAAGTTTGAACCAGTATTATTTTATTATCCCTTGGCTCCGCGCATATCATAGTAAAACAAAATGTATTGTTGCTCGATTTATACATACGTTACTTGTTTGGTACTAATGCTCTGATTTCTCGATTTGTATCACAAACGTTAATGGCCACTGATAGTGCTACAATCACGTAAGCTTTATTCGTGTAAATGAACCAGGGGCTCACTCAACATGTTTGCATCATGGGGCTAAGATGTAATGTCGCCATGTGAAGGGCTTAATGCCGAGGGTGGTCCATCTCCCATTTATAGTAGTTACTGTGTTCTCTGTGTGTATCGGGTGAACCGGCTGTCAATAAATATACCAGTGTGATAACGATTGATATCATAAACTGAAAGAAAAGGCTGTTCATTTTGACAATAGTGTTTAAGTTGAATGACGAATATAAAAAAAAAAACATTTTTTTGAAGGATAAAGACAAAATAATATTACAGTACGATAAACTATGGTAGACTAAGAATGTTGTAAAGCAAAATAAGAATATTCCTAGTGAGCCGGTAGCGAAGGCTTATTAGCGAAGGCTTATTAGATGAGAAAAATAGATAGTACATGGAGCCGTCTTAGAAGCAGTAAAATGATTCAAAAGTTTTTGGAAAAGACAATAATTTCGGCCGGCATTGGAAGAGCATTACCATCATAAATGACACGTTCGCTAGCAAGGTCACCTTTAGTATTGAAGCACAATAGGAACATTAAGAGAATATATTGTAAGCTGAAGAGAATTATCTTCAAACTATCCATATGTGCACACGCATGGATAATTTTTGCTACCAGTGTTTTAACTTGAATGATGCACGTGTCACTACACCATCACTCTAAATAATGCTGATACATATGGGAAGACTGCCAGTATGTTCGTCACCATAGCAAACTCGTGCGGAAATCTTTAAACAGAGTGCAGTTACCTTCCATAAATAGCCACAGTTGTTCTCACGCAAAGAGAGGCGAGGGCTATTGTTGCAGTTATTGACTAGAAATTTGAGAAATTCTGTAAAAACTTTAAGAGTTATATTTTGTTTATATATTGATAGTGTACTGTAAGTTATTACGGACTATGACATGCATTATCTTGAGATCCATGCACACCGCCAGTTGCTACAAGAAGCAGGATTATGATACAAAAAAAGCTTAAACTCAGAAAACGTTTTACACAGGTTAAGTAAAATTTTACTTAATTTTCATGTCAAATAAGAACACTAAAACATTTAAGTAAAAATTACTTAACTGCTGTTTTGTAAAGTTCTACATGATCAGCATGTAACGAAAGTACAATCTTGTTAAGTAAAATTTTTCCAGAGAATTTTACATAACACCCATTCAGTAAATATTTTACATAGTTTTTAGGTAAATTATTACCTAGTTATTAGGTAAAAAATATCTGGATGCATGGTTGAATCGCTCACAGCAGCAAGGTACATTTAAGAGAGAGCAAAAATCAATAACAACACAAATAATTCAGAATGTGCGATGAATTGAACCTTTTATTTCAACATATTTCAACACAGAACATAAAAACTTTATACAATACCAAAAACATAAACAAAAGGTAATATCTTTAAAAAAAATGCATGCCTATGAAAATTTAAGTGATTTACTTTTGTATTTTCTGAGAAAGTGCATGTACAAAAAGCATGTGGTTGAGTTTGGGGCTTTTCACCGCACTCCCTCAACATGTAAAGGTAGAAGATATATGTAAAAGTTCCAACGTAATTAACTGGATTAATCTTCTTAGCAGAATATGGAAGATATATCATGATGAACTTTCAGACTTAAACATGTCTATGACGACTGCTACACTGCAGTTACTTTGTCTTTTTTGTTGGCACGGTAAGCACGAAAATCCCGAATCTGGTTGCACTTCACACCACCAGGCAACTCGTAAACAACTTTTTGGAAAAATTCCCAGGCACCAAGACATGCATTTTGGCATTCCAGATTAAACACATAGAATGATTTGAAGCACACATCATCAATGGCCTTCATAAATGTCCTCTGGGGTAGGGCATGTCTCTCAATGATCACAAATGACTGCTGAGGATGTATTTTGCTTCCTCCAAGAAGTAACACATATGGCTGAGGTCTTTCTGAAATCTTTTGTAAATAGAACTCCAAGGTGATGTTTTCCTAAGTAACAACAAAGAAAGGAAAAAATAAATTCCCATCATAATAAAAAACATCCATGGAACATAAGCAGTTATTTACATACCACTCATAAAAGCCAAAAAATGTAATTGAAAACTTAGTGATGGTCAACCAATGTCTTCACACCAAATATTAAATACATTTCATGTACAGGTACTGAGAAATTGCATTTTTTAAGTTTCCATATTTAGCCTCCCCCCATTCCTACGCATGATATCTGCACTAAAAACAATAGGGAGCATACTTTGATCTTAAGGCTACCAATTTGCCATGTATCAACTGAAATTGGTCTACGATTCTTGAGATATCATGGTACAAGCAGGCATCACACACATTATTGCATAGATTCTCTGAGCCTTTGGCCAAAAAAAGAGGAAGCCAAAGCATTGGATGGAAAACATAGTTCTTGAACCATATCATTTCTCCTGTGGATTATGAACATTCTTATGAAAAATCAGTAGCTTAATGTAAGAAATTTACTCTCTGACAGGATGGGAATAGTTGATAAATATTCCTCATTCCATTAAGTAAACTATATCTTTATGAATCTTTTGCATAGTATCCAAAACACAAACCAACATAATAACAAATGTTGTGGGCACGGGGCCATGCAAACTTACACAATGGAAGTCTACAAAAGCTGCACATGATTCCTTTACAGATATTCTGCCTCCTTTGCGTCTCCCAGGAAACAAATGTGGTAACAAATGGATTGCAGCATTGTTTCTCTCATCTGAAAAAGCAAGTTTAATTAAATTATTGCCCAGTTTTCACATATGGTTATCGTTGAATGTATGGAACATAAGTTTCCTTGATAGCCACAGACAGTCTCGTGTACAACTGAAGGAATTACTTAAGCAATCAAAAGAAAAACAGAGACAAATATTGTGCCGACACTCAAAGTGGTTACTTGCCCACAAATCCAGCACCAAATCAGCGTAACACATTTTTACATTGTTTAATTATATATGACAGTAAAATGGAGGTAAAAATCTGTATAATAATCAGGTACTTGAAGTAAATCAGAATGAAAACATTTAAGACCAAATTCCTGCACACAAACTCTTAATTATTACCAAAGTAATGCTTAGTATTACCGTTACCCCTCACATGAATAATACCGTTATTCAATGATAAAACATATTCATATTATGGATGGGTTAATTGATCGTAAGTGAAAATATCTTCGAAAAATCAACGTTCAAAGTTGTAATTTTTTCAACACTTATTCACCATCTGAATTTAGAGTTAATTAGATAAGCTTTTTATGTACCGTATGTCATTATGGAACAAGAAGTTTGAGAAAGTCATAGACAATAACACAGATCTCTTATAGTGTACCACACCTGCAGAAAGTTCATCAAGATTTTTGTCATGTAAGACGTCCTCTTTCACAAGTGTTGACTTGGCATAATTGATTAAGTCGTGGCTCAGCTGAGGCCAGGTTCCATAGAACCTTTCTGCTGCTTCATGATACCTGAGACCAAAGTCCTTCTCAATCTGAAATCAGAAAAAAAAATATCTGAAAGCAATACCGAGTAGTGTTTGACTAGTTATACATGAAATGAAAATATACAAACCACATTTCAGCACAATATATTTCAGATTTTCAAAGTGATTTGGAAAAATGGTTACCCAAATTTATTTCTGTCATGCACACTAATGATGTATTTGCCTCAGCTTACAAAATGTGCAAACATTGTCAAAGACAAAATGCTGATGACACAGTAAACAATATAAATAAAAACACATTCAAATGTATCTGTTAGTGTCTAGTTCAAATTGTTACATAATATCTGGTCAACTAATTTGGAATATTTCTACCATCTCTATGAATTCTCTCAATATTTAGCATTAAATATTTATCTATTTTTACCATTCCTGGATCAAGGAGATGTGGAAATTCTGAAAGTATTTCCCCCATTGTAGAGTTGATATTCCTCTGCAACCAGTTATGTCTGTATTGAGCTGTTTGAGTCATACATTCTTCCACTTGTTTTGGATCGTCTTGCCAACTGTGTGCCGTAAGCCATTCCAATTGTTTGCAAGGTTTTTCTGTCTCGATTGAAACAAAAGAGGAAACAACTCTTCAAAAAGCTTCATTGAAAGTCAGTCTACAGCAATGTTAAAGATGAAATGGTGTACAGCTCAATAATTTTCAATGAGCAAGCAATAATTTCTTACCACTCTCTCGTATTGTGATCCAGCATTAACAAGGTATTGACAGTCTCTTTACCCAACTTGGTGCAACCAGAGGAAAATGTTCTAAATAGTCCACATGAAAAAAGAATATATAATTTTCCTGAACATTCCAATCCTCAAATAAGCTGGTATGTTCCCTATTATAAATTTGTTAAACCTTTGTAAGCCAATCTGGATATTGAAATATGGCATATAATATGAGAGCTAGTATATTGACATCCCTGTGTGCGACAATATTGTGATATATGTACTCAATCCTTTCTTTTTATATGGGGTGGGGGTAGCATGTATAAATAGATATTTTAATTTAAACACAAAAATAACTTAAACTTTATTAGCTGAACTAAAAAATAATAGGGTTGTTCTTTCTCAATGTGGTTCATCTACATACCAAATATGAGATTTGTCCAAGCTTACTTTCTTTCAGATATCGTGCATAAAAGCTGGGCATCACATAAAACCCAATCTTGTTTTTTTACTTCCACTTTAGAATTAACTGATGACATCTTCTTTTATTATAACCTTCACCTTGCTATTGTCTGGACAATGGTCATAGAAAGATTTGACTTGCCTAGTTGTTTTGCAGGAAGTTCCTTATCTACTTCTGGGGCACTTCGTTTTTGACATATTGTAAACCCTGAGGAATTGTGCGCGTTATGAATACGTCGAAGATAATTGATTCTGTCCTCCAGCGGCCCAGATGCTGGTCCTGATTTTCTTGAACCCTTGCAGTAGAAAGTTTCCTGAAGAAGTATTTAAAAGCAAAGATAATGGAGTAATAACACACAGTCCATCAGCAAGATATATATATATATATATATATATATATATATATATATATATATATATATATATATACATATATATATATATATATATATATATATATAAATAAATAAATAAATATATATATATATATATATATATATATATATATATATATATATACATATATATATACATATATATATATATATATATATATATATATATATATATATATATATATATATATATATATATATATATATATATATATATATATATATATATATATATATATATATATAGGAATAACGGAAAAACTGTTAAACAACTATGCTGCATTTAGAGAAAGGCTGGATCTCGAGTGAGATACAATAATTGAATTAGGTAAGTGATTGGAAGTAAAACAGCCAATGTTTGGTTTTTGCAGAGCTTTCGAGCAAAACTAGCTCTTCTTCAGTGCATGATCACCGAAAGTGACAAGGAGTAGCAGGAATTGAAACTGTTTTATAGAGAAGATGTCGGCTTGGTTGTAAAGGCAAAGCGACTTACTGATTTCTGCTGAATAGAGCAGAAGTATTAGAAATTCGGATTATTTTAATCCGCGTCGGATTATTTTAATCCGATTCCGTCGTAATTGTAAAGGAATTGTTTTGGTTTATCTGGGACGGCAAATCGTTTCTGATGTTTAAACCGAATGGTGCCGTGGTCTTTAGGTTTAGTTCCCAGAAATTTTCTTTCGCTTTCCTAGATTTATCTGTCCAAGAATCGTTCTGGTCAATGGCAACAACACGCAAATTCTCAATTGAATGATTTTGGAGATTGAAGTGATTTGCAACAGGTTGGTAGATCTTTTTTGTTTTGATCGCCGATCTATGTTGTGTCATTCTCATTCTAAGAGTGTTTTTTGACTCTCCAATGTATTGTAAGTTACAAATATTGCAGTAGATGAGGTAAATGACATTTTTGGATAGGCAGTTAATTTTGTGCCGAATTTGGAACGTGCGTTTGGTTTGGTTGCTCTGAAAGGCCCCGGTCGAATCGACAAGTAAGCACGTTTTGCAATTTTGTGTACAGGGCGATGATCCTGTAGTTTCTGTTTTGATTTCCCCTAATGGGGTGTCATCCCGAAAGGATGCCCGAACTAAGATATCCCGTAGGTTGCTGGGTCTTTTAAAAGCGATGACAGGTAATTCTGGGAATACTGATTTCAGGCGTTCGGTGCCTTGAAGTAGGTGAAAATTCTTCTGAATGATATTAGCCAGTGGTGGGAGACCAGGGTGGAATTCAGTAACCAATGGTACCCTTTTGGAACTGGTTTGACGAGTTTTGTACGTCAATGTTTCGGTACGGGGTTTGCTTTTAGCCTTTTTGATGGCATTTTCAATAGTACCCCGAAAATACTGTCTGTTTAGGAGGTGTTGTGACAGTTCTTTAGTGCGTGAATCAAAATCGACTTCAGAGGAGCAAATGCGTCGGATGCGCAACGCTTGACTGTACGGAATATTTCTGGTACAGTGACGTGGATGGCAACTGCTTGGTAAGAGGTAGTTGTGCTTGTTCGTGGGTTTATTGAACAAGTCTGTTTTGAGTGAACCATTTTGTAGGGTCACGGTGGTGTCCAGAAAGTGAACGCCATGTACAGAAAAATCAGCAGTGAATTTGATAGTGTGATGAAACGAGTTTATGTCATCAATGTAGAGTTGTAGATTTGCCTCACCATGGGTCCATATCATAAAGATATCGTCAATGTAACGTAACCACGTGTGTGGTTTCAAGTTTTGTCGAGATAAAAATTCTTTCTCGAGGTTTCCCATAAAGATGTTGGCAAAAGACGGTGCCATTTTGGTACCCATTGCGGTGCCATGAATTTGGAGGTAGTGTTTGTTGCCAAATACCAGATTATTGTTGGTCAAGATAAGTTGCATTAATTCGGCCAATTCTTTCTTCGTGGGGGTTTTGCCACGTATCGGTTTGAATGCTTTTGTGCAGGCCGAAATGCCCTCTTCGTTATGGATATTTGTGTATAACGAAGACACATCCAAGGTTACTAACAGAGAAGATAAGGGAAGATTTTTTATTTCCCCAATTTTCCGGATGAAATCCGTAGTGTCTTGCACATAGGACGGTAGGGCCGAAAGGAGAGGTTGGATGAGGAGATCCACGAATTTGGAAATTTTTTCAGTCGCTGTGCCATTACCCGATATTATGGGCCTCCCGGGATTGCCTTCTTTGTGAATTTTAGGCAGAAAATAAAAGCGACCAGGTTTTGGGTCGTTTTCTAGGAGGTTTTGGCCTAACTTGCGGTCAATGGAACCGTTAGAGACTATCTTTTGGATGACTCTTTTCACGTTTTGTGTGATTTCTTGAGTGGGATCAGAATCTAGGAGTTTGTAGTGTTGAGGGTTGCCGAGTAGTCTGTTGGCTTCCTCTCTGTAGAATTGTTTGCCCATAGCGACAATTGCAGAACCCTTGTCGGCTGGCTTGATGACAATGTCATCGCGCTTCCGGAGTTCATGAATGGCCTGTCTCTCAGTTTTGTTGAGATTGTCGCGGAAGTCTGGGCGGAGGTGTGTGTTTTAACATCCTCTTCAATGGCCGAAATAAATGATTCAAGAGGCGCACAATGGGCCTTGGGTGGATTCCACGAGCTTTTTGGCTTAAAATTGGAATGCAAGTCGTTGGTTTGTTGCGTGGTATTATTGCCATTTTCGTCGGCAAAAAATTCACGGAGACGTAAGCGTCGATAGAACAGATTTAGGTCAAGAGAAAGTTTCTGAGCGTTTACTTGCCGTGGTTTAGGGCAAAAATTTAGACCCTTGGAGAGTAGGTTTGTTTCTCCTGCCGAGATGTTTAAAAAATAAATGAAAATTACCATAACGTTTGTGATGGCGGATCATCCGCATAGCGGCAAACAATGGTCTATGCAGCGAGCGGCTAATCCTACTATTACTACAGTAACAAAGGGAATACCTAAGCCAAGGGATTAACCCGGAGAGCCGCTCCGCAGGGCTCCGCCACTGCTCCCCATACGCTCCGCACGACCTTGGCCAGAGGTCGGCCAGAGCGTTACACTCTCCTCTACTTGGCTTACACCATGTGACCCCACATGCTAAATACTCTTAATAGTGCCGTAACAAATAGCAAGGACCTAGACCATTGTTAGCCGCTTTTTACAAACTTTTTAAATGGGTTACCTCGTGAGCACGAGAATGTAGATGTGAATTCGATGAATGCATTTTAAAAACAGAAAGGAATCACGTTACTAAGATACTGAAATACTCTCTTCACACCTACTAAGCATGTTCCTAACAAAACAGATAAAAACAATAAAGGCTTCGAAGTTTCTCACCGCTAAAATATCCAAAGGAAAACTTTACATAAAATGAATCCAACAAAAAAAAATGCGGTTCCTTGGCTGAGTGCGTACACAAATTTACAATAAATGGTCCAATTTAAAAACTCTTTGAGATCGTCTTTTGCACTTAAATTAAAATTACAAACACAAAACATTTTCTTTCAGTTTGAAACGCAAATACTCGGCTTCACAATTTTAAAACATAATAGTTGGTAACCTTCCACCATAAACTCTTCCGTCGGATTTTCTAGGGGAAACACAGGAAGTGGGACCAGCTTCCGTGTGGTGCTGGCCCCGGACTGCCGACCACATCCGATTGGTGTGATCTTACCTGGGCACATTCCGAATTGTCATGCCCATGCGCAGCCCCTTGTCTCCAAAGTAGAAACACATTTAATCCATAACAAAAATAACACGTAGTTTCCGACATCTTTACAAAACATGAAACACATGTAACAAATTTTTCACAAATTTGGTTGGCTTGAAATCATAGTCCTTCAGCGTGTCGCTCGGTTCGCTGCTCGAAAAAGTTTTCCCAACCAGCCGCGTTGTTCATTGGGTATCGTGGTGGTGGCCGTGCTCCTGGAGGCACAATTCCGCCGAACGCCGGCTGGTGGGCGTATACGGGCGGTACGTAAATTGGTTGTATGCCCCCCCCCCCCGTATGTTTGCAGCACTCTGGTCGGGCAGCTGAAGGTATGAGTGACCTCCGTACGGGCGAGAGAGTTTCCCTCCGTGTCGAATCCGACGGACGTGCTGCGTAAGGACCACCGTTCATGGAAATCTAGCCCGCTCGTTTCAGTCGTCTGGGAAGCTCTGGACTCTACATGGGCCTCATCGGCCTCTATCGGAATACAGGAGTCCCTCGCCATTCGGTAACGCCGCCCTCTTACAACAATTATTTCCCCACGTCTGACCAGAATACTTGGGCCGTGTCCTCGGAAGGGGAGATCCGCCTGTATCCCTTGCTCCCTCCTACCGGATACTTCGATGGCAAGGGCGTCATTAGGGTCGGTGTGAACTTCTAAAACGTCTGAGTCCACAGCAGGGCCAGCTTCCGTGTGGTGCTGACTCGTGCTACTAGCCGCTTCCGGTTGGTGCGGTTCTACGTGAGCACGGTCCGATTGGTCGCGCTCACGTCCAAACTCTCTACATCTCCGCTCGTGTCGTTGGCACACGTCCCTACGGTAGAATGTAGCTCCACAGTACCTGCATTCCTCGTCCCTGCGGTTTCCGTGGGCAGGGCAGCTTGTCCTTTGGTGTCGTCTTAGGTTACTTCGACGCCCAAATGTCATTTGACAGGCTTTACACTCGGCCATCCTTTGGCATAGAAAATACTCTGTTTTATTACAGCTTCTTATATATATTTTTTTCTTTTGAGAAAACCGTATGTTTACTTTGCAACTCTATGTGAACTAGTAAAGACCTGTGATTGAATGTCTCGGGCTTAGCTCCCTCTTACTGTGCAACATACAGGTATTTGGAAGGATAGAGCTCTCTCGGTATGTACTAAGCTTGTGTTCTTACATTGTCTATTCCGGTACCGTTGCATTCATTGCATTTTATGTAGCTAGGTTACTCCGGGGTTTGACTTTTATCATCTCTTGCTTCTTTGTCTCCTTCTTGAATTTCTTTCTTTTAAAGCAACAGCGAATCGCCTGCTATTCAAAGACCCTTTTTTTCCTTCCGGAACACTGTTATCTTGGAGCTGTGTATTCCGAAAATGCGAATACAAAATCAAAGGCTTTTACTGCAACTAAGTTCTAACGAAACCGGGGGCGCAAGTTGTAACGGCGTCCGGGTGGTTTCTCCTTCGGGCCGGGGTCAGAAGGGGGCGTCTTACTTGGTGTTTTCGGAGTAGGTACTTCCAAGGTGTTCCTTGGTGTGACAGGTTCCTCCTCTCTGGTGTCTTCTTCGGGGACTTGCCCCTTCCACCATCCCTTATCGTGGGTGCCTAGGTAGGGTTTAAGCCGATCGGAGTGAACAACCTTTGGCTTGCACCTAGGGTTTTTCCGGATGGGATATGTCACATCTGTTAATCGTTTCGTGACGACGTAAGGGCCATCCCATGTGGGGCGTAGTTTCGGGCTCAGCCCGATCTTCCTCGTCGGGTTATAAAGCCACACCGAATCACCGGTTTGGTACCGTGTCGTTCCTTTACTGCCCCTGTCGTAGTGGTGCTTTTGTCGGGTCATCTGTTTCCCTAAATTCGTGCGTACTACCTCGAAACTTGTTTCCAATCTGTAGCGTAGGCGTTCCGCATAACCAATATGCGGGGCTTGGTTCTCCCTGTAGCTTCCACTGAAGTCCTCCTGCAGGGGTAGGCCCACCACAATGTCCAGCGGCATCTCCACTTCTCTTCCCAGCATCAACATATTTGGAGTAAACTTGGTGGAGTCATGTTCAGTGGAGCGGTAGGCCATGGTAATAAATGGCAGACTAACGTCCCAGTCTCTCTGATTTCCTGACACATAGTTGGTCAGCATACATTTCATAGTCCGGTTAAACCGCTCCACCATGCCGTCAGACTGGGGATGGAAAGGGGACGTACGGGTTTTCTCAATGCCAAGTTCTTTACACATACAGTAGAATAACCGGGATTCAAATTCTCTGCCCTGGTCCGTGAAAACTTCTCTGGGTGTGCCAAACCTGCATACGAACTGCTCCACGAACGTATTGGCAACTGTTTCTGCTGTATGGTTGGGCATGGCGTAAGCTTCGGTCCATTTCGTGAAGTAGTCGCTTACTACAAGTATGAAACGATTGCCACGACAAGTCTCAGGGAAGGGTCCAGCCACGTCCATTGCGACTCTTTCCATTGGTATCCCAATTCGATACTCCTGCATGGGGCTCGGTTCTTTTTCGTGGGACTTTTCCTTGATCCACACTCATGACATTGGACACAGTGTTCGTAGATGTCCCTCCGCATATTTCTCCAGTAGACCGGTGAACGTTTCGCTCTACTCCACGTCTTGTTGAAACCTAGATACCCGGCAGTCCTGACGTCATGCAGCTGACCCATCACTTCTTTTCGCATGGCCTTGGGTACTAAGAGCTTATAGTTTACAGTCTCCCCGGTTGCGTCTTCCCACCTCAAGTACAGCACATTTTCTTGGATGCGTAATTGCTCCATACGTGACCAGAGAAACTTCACAGCGGCATCCTCGCTGGAAATCTCTTCCCAGGAAGGTCGGGTTCTACCACTTTCTAGAATTTCTATTAACATTTTAAGTTCTCTGTCTTTGAGCTGCTCCTTTCTGTGGTGTTCTTTCGACCAAGTATGAATTGTCATGGAGTCTGTGGCACTATTTGGTACATGGTCAACGTCAGATATTCTGGGTAGCTTCTCAGTGTCACCATCGTTCTCTGGGTGGGGCGTTACTGCCTCCACATCTGCTTTCACGCTCAGTTCGTTTTTTCCAGGATCTGTGGAGCTGCTGAGTCCACACTGTGCACATGGTTTCCTCGATAGTGCGTCTGCATTGAGGTGCTTGGTTCCCGGCCTGTGTTCGATCTTGAATTCATAAGGGGCCAAACTATCTATCCAGCGAGCAACCTGCCCCTCGGGTTCCTTGAATGAAAACAACCACCGCAAGCTCCCATGATCGGTACGTAGTAGAAACGGCTTGCCCAGC
Source organism: Apostichopus japonicus (assembly GCF_037975245.1). Classification (NCBI taxonomy): domain Eukaryota; kingdom Metazoa; phylum Echinodermata; class Holothuroidea; order Aspidochirotida; family Stichopodidae; genus Apostichopus; species Apostichopus japonicus. The sequence goes on from NC_092567.1 coordinate 16,597,386, forward strand.
AAGTAATGTCTGAAATACCGTACAAAGTAAACAACGGCCAGCAACTCTTTTCTCGTTGTACAATAGTTGCGTTCCCTTTTCGTGAGAAGTCGACTTCCATAGGAAATAACAAGTTCCTGACCAGACTGTTTCTGTGAGAGCACTGCACCTATTCCAAACTGGCTGGCATCTGTGTCGAGTACAAAAGGGTCCTTATCGTAGGGGTATGCCAAAATCGGAGATGAGGTTAGTTTGTTCTTCAGAGTAGCAAATGCTTCTGCACAGTCATCGCTCCACTTGAACTGCTTTCCTTTCTCAGTCAGTGCATGCAGTGGACGGGCTATGCTGGCGAACCCTTCAATGAACCTCCGATAGTAGGTTGCAAGGCCTAGAAAGCTCCTCAGGTCTGTCAAGGTTGAGGGTGTGACCCATTCCGCTACATCCTTTACTTTCCGGGGGTAGGGACTTATACCTTCACCTGATACTACGTGGCCCAAGAACTCAACTTTGCTTTGGAATAGGCAGCACTTCAGTGGTTTTCAGTGTCAGATTGGCCTCTCGCAAACGCTGGAGGACAGAGCTTAAGCGTTCTATGTGTTCCTCAAATGTGCGCCCATGCACTATGATGTCATCGATGTATAAGACGGCAACGTCCCACTGAAGGCCAGCAAGAACCCTTTCCATCAAACGTTGGAAAGTGGCCGGGGCGTTGCAGAGACCGAACGGCATAACTGTGAATTCATACAGTCCTTTTCGAGTAACAAAGGCAGTCTTAGCTCGATCCTCCTCTTTAACTTCAACTTGCCAGTATCCAGAGGCTAAGTCCAAAGTGGAAAACCACCTCGACCCGCCTAGGGAATCCAAGCTATCTTCGATCCTTGGAAGAGGATACGCGTCTTTGATAGTGGCATCGTTGAGCTTTCTGTAGTCGACACAGAAGCGGGTGGAGCCGTCTTTCTTTGTAACAAGCACAATTGGAGATGCCCAGGGACTCTTGGAAGGTAAAACAACCCCTCTTTGTAACATTTTCTCCACCTCCTTGTCCGCAACTGCTTGTTTGTGAATTGGGATTCTTCTTGGGCACTGTTTGATCGGAGGGTTGTCTCCGGTGTTGATCCTGTGCTTCACGATATTTGTTCTCCCAAGCTGACTATTGCCTGAGCTGAAAAGTTCAGAAAACTTCATGAGGAAGCATTCTGCCTGATTCCGTTGGGTATCAGACAGATCGCATCCGGCTCCATCCAACAGTTTCTGAATGTGATCTGGAAGAGAGCTCTGACCTTGGTCTGCAGTGGTGCTCTCAGTGTCAGCTGCGTCATCCGTGTGGATAACACCGACAGATTTAGGCGTCCGTTTCCCTGGTTCGCAGGAGCCGTCTTCAGAGGGTGAGGACATTCGTACTTGAAATGGCCAAGTTCACCGCAGTTATAACATTCCCTCGAGGCATTCCTTCTGTTCCTTCGTCCACCTTCTCCACCTTCCCCTCTTTTCACCGACTGTTGCCAGTCCTTAAGCTCAGTTAAAGTGCTCTTCATCTCCTTGAGCATCTGTACGATCTGGGCCATACCGAGTGATTCTGACTTATCCTCTGGAGCATCTCCCACGACCTGCCTCACGTTACCCCGTTGCTTCAAGTGGTTTGTCTGTTGTGTACGCTGGAATGACTCTGTTTCCGCTGCAATTGCCACTGCTTCCGCTAGTGATGTTGGTTTTGACATGAACACAGCTCTTTGAAGTTCCATGTCGTTGAGGGCATTTCTGAAATGTTCGAGTGCAATATCGTCTCTAGCTTTACTGTTAAGTGCAGGGTATGCATAACTTACAAGCTTCCTGATAGCTTGTGCCAGCTGTTGGACAGATTCTCCTCTCTCCCTTGTCCTCATAGTCAGCTGAGCTCGGAATAAAGGACCTTTATGTGCATGCCCAAACCTTGTCTCTAGGGCGGTGCTGAGGGTTTCGAAATCCATCTTGGTACTGGAGAGGTCTGCCAGCGTCTCCAGAGCATCTCCCTTCAAACTTGCTTTCAAGTACTTTGCCTTTTCACATAGGTTCCACCCATTAATGTCCGAAACACTCTCGAAGTGTGATATGTAACTGTCCCAGGGCTGCAAGCCGTCGAATTTCTCGGGGAGCATATTTGGTCGGGTTTTGGAAGAACGCTCCAGTTCTCTGGGACGCTGGGAGTGTAAATGCTCATCCCTCGTAAGCTCGGCTGGGTGCTCTCGATCCCTTGGTGCATATCTCCCAGGATCTTGCAAGTTAACATCTTCAGGAGGGGTATCGTGTTGAAGTGCTCGGGAGTCGGCTGTTCCTCCGCTCCCCAATCGTTGAGCTCCTGAACCGATTTCTGTCCTCCTCCTCCTGTCTGCAGCTGTGTCATGGGCCCCGGAGGAATCCGGTTGGTTCCGAACCCGGTACGGGGGAATACGACTACGATGGAAGTCTACATCCTCCGCAAAGGTGCAAGGTTCCGACTGGTACCTATTACCTTGGCCCCTTTTGCCTGTCACAGGTGCAAAGTCCGTGTGGACCTGTCTTTGCCTTTCAATTCCACTCCTTTTCTGATGAGTCCCGGTTGATTCCGGCTGGTCTCGGTACCGGTGCTGGAAAACAGAGTCCGAATGGTCTCGTTTTTCCGCAAGGACAGTGGGCTCCGAATGGTGCCTTCTACCCTGAATCGGCAAGAATCCTTCATTTATCACATGGGGTTTGGTGCCTGGTAGTTTCATGTACTTATCACTGGAGGGAGAAGAAATGTCTTCATCTGCATTCTCAACTTCATCGCCTGAATGACTGTCTTTCACGAGCGGAATCATCCTCTCACATTCTTCCTTAAGGAACTCTATTTCCTCTAAAATAACCTTTCTACGGTCAGAAAAATGTACGTCAGAAGGTTTTGTACTTGCCATTTTTTTACGAGCTGGTCCAGCTATTCCGTCTTGATGATCCCACCGCTGCCACCAGTGTAACGATTTTGGGGGTGGGGGTTGAGATTGGGTAGCGTTAGGCCGGCAGGTTAGGATCCTTGGCCGATGGTGTTGTATTTTGATTGGCCACAAAGTCGGCGAAATAGCGTGGAGTCAAACACAAGTAGAAATTATCCAAACAATCCGGGTAAGTATAAAACGGTTTATTTCTGCAACTGACTATTAAAATAAACGTAAATGGACTTCTTCGTCCTAAACAAGGATAAATAAATCAGAAAAACGATGAAATACAGCTTCAGAGGCCTGCTCTAAATGGTATTGGCTTCAGGGCGTAAACCTGCCAAGATACCAAACAACGCTATAGACCTTGCTGTTGAAGAACTCGATTAAGGTGTTCCCTATTTCCTTCGAAAACATCCTTATATACGGGATCTAATTTACATAAACTTACAATGGGTCTCTTTGACTAAGAATGGTTGATAAAAGAGTGCAGCTTTCCTAAGGTCTGATAATCCCCCCAAAAACGAAATACATTTTAAACCCTTAATAGAACATTAGCTAAAAACATCTGCACCCATCCCACATGAATGAATTTTACGATCGTACGACATACTGCTACGTAATGAAAATTACCATAACGTTTGTGATGGCGGATCATCCGCATAGCGGCAAACAATGGTCTATGCAGCGCGCGGCTAAACCTACTATTACTACAGTAACAAAGGGAATACCTAAGCCAAGGGATTAACCCGGAGAGCCGCTACGCAGGGATCCGCCACTGCTCCCCATACGCTCCGCACGACCTTGGCCAGAGGTCGGCCCGAGCGTTACAATATATATATATATATATATATATATATATATCAAGATATATATATATATATATTGATATATATATATATATATATATATATATATATATATATTTATATATATTTATATATTTATATATATATATATATTTATATATATATATATATTTATATATATATATTTTTATATATATATATTTATATATATATATATTTTTATATATATATATATATATATATTTATATATATATATATTTATATATTTATATATATTTATATATTTATATATATATATATATTTATATATATATATATTTTTATATATATATATTTATATATATATATATATATTTTTATATATATATATATATATATATATATATATGTGTGTGTGTGTGTGTGTTGAAACTAGTGGAACACTAGTAGTTGTAACTCAGAGTTTCACACGTTGAGTGATCATCAGAGATGTTTCGCTCTGTCCACCAGACATAGAGCACTTTGCGCCAAGATAGACGCCAACCAACCAACTCTACAATTATATAAATATATATAGATATATAAATATATATATATATATATCTATGTATATATATATTTGAATATATATATTTGAATTTATATATATTTGTATATATATATATATATATTTGTATATATATATATATATATATATATATATATATATATATATATATATCAATATATATATATATATATATACACTGTAGTATTTATTGTACACTGAGTCAGCAAGCCGAGTTTTGAATAATGAAGATCCGCTTAATACATATGCAACAATTCTGAGAAAATGAGGTGTATGTTAACTGAATACTGAACATTTACTAATCTAAAATAATCCATGTTGTCATCTTTCTAATACCTTCGGATTTGGATAGTTACGTCTATTGGACTTTAGTAGGATTAAATTTTAGATTTTCGGTAAGAAATATAATGTTCATAGTGGAATGTCTTATGCCATGGGTAATTAAAATCAGTATTAAGTTACTGCTTGTTCTTACGATTCATTCGGGTTCTTGCTTGTTATTAAAGTTATATCATTTTCCAGTTTCTTCTTTCAAGTTTGAAAATACTTTACGTAAATGTACAAATGATACGCGAAAGATGATTTTAATACAGATGGGGAAGAAGGATCAAATGGAATAAGAGACTTTATTTTACCTCCTTATTTTTGTTGGGTCCTGAATCTACTGAACGCTTTGGTAAGATGATGAATTTACGGGAAACGAAGACCCAGACAAGGACAGTACTTTTGATACAGTTGCTTCCTTAAGTAGTGCAATTTTCGACATTTCGATGCGGCTCTCTACAAAAATGACAAGAAACATGAACTGGAGTCATAAAAATTGGAAATAAATTTTACCCCCATAACAAATAGGTGATGGTGAAAGACCTTTGTAATGTACATATCTTGTCATGTTGTATGTAAAACGGACGACAGTTTGACACTGCCAAGCTCAGATGCACATCCAATACTGTCGTGAGAGAATAAAAGTTTTCATTTTAATTACCCTGAACTTGACAAACCGTCATATTGAATAGCATCAGTATTATTAGATAAGAAAAATAGCGACCAAAATGAAGCCGCTTCGGAAGCAGTAAGTTTAGTTAAAATGTTCGTGACAAATATCATATTTTCTGCCGGTATTGAAAGAGCATTACCATCATAACTACGCGTTTACATGCATGATCAACTTTAGTACTTGCACTCAAGGAATATAAAGAGACTTCTGTGGCATATAGAATACATTATATGCGGCACATGATTACCTTCGAAGACGCCATACATCAACACGCATGGTTAATTTTACTACCAGTATCTGAAACGAGTCTAACAATGAGGCTGATGCCAAAGAGCAGACTGCCAGTCTGTTCTTCACCATAACATAATACTGTTCTCAGGCGGAAAAAATTAAAAGAGTACAGTTACCTTCTATAAATGACAGAATATAAATAGAAGTTCACAATAAAATCATCCAGCCAATAGCCAAAGTTGCTCTCACTCAAGAGGGCGATGTCAGTTGTGAACGTTATTGGCTAGATATTAGAGAAATTCTGGAGAAAAAAAAGGTGAATGGTTATATTTTGTTTATTTGTTGATAGCATCCTATAGGTTATTACGGTCTATGTCGTGCATTGTCGTTAGATCCAGGCACACCACAGAGTTATTCAAGAAGCAGAATTATGATAAAAAAAAATGTTTATCATTTCATGCAATACATCCAAATATCACACCAAGCTATATTTAACTTAACAATTCTACCTTAATCTAATGGAATCTCTCGGCGCTAAAAACCAATTAGACAACTATGTGGATAATGGACTGTACTTCAAAATCTGTGTTTTTCAAAATGCTTTCACTTCATCTCCGGATCATAAGATGTAAATGTTACATTTGCCAGAAATATGCTTCGACTGTTGGCATGACACGTCAATATTCAAACACGCAGATATTAATTTGCATGGGATGAGAGCAGTACCTCCTCGAGGTCATGTCGTACTAATTAGTAGTTCTAATGTGCGTTACTTGACTATTGATCTACGCATGCGTCGCTGTATATTTTTTCACCCATAAATCAAATCAACTGAAATGTGTATTATGCATGATGTCATCTAGGAAGTTATGAAAAAGGGAGGTAAAGTCACAGGCAGTAGAATTCTCAAGTTCAAAGCGAGTAAACCACAAAGCACTTAATATATGGCGAACAAAACTCTCTGTGATACATATAGTTAATATCAATTTATATTATTTGAAACTAATCATTAAGAATGAACTTATTGCCGAAACGAGGCTTCATTCATGTAGGTATAAGGCAACTCATGAGGTACCTGTTCTTTGTCAGGTTTGCTTGTACATATATATATATATTATTAATCTAACTGTAGTGCTTTGGTTTTGTATTCTGGTATGCCAATTGTTTTACTCGAATGGATGATGTAATATCCTAACATCAATAATACACGAACATATGATTTTCATCGTTGACATATGAAATATAGAACACACTGGCTAAAAGTGTCATGTCGTTGTTAAATATTACCATACGTGAAGTTATTACTTTGTATATGTCTTGGTTTGCATATGGACTATTTACACGAACATGTACTGTATTCTTATCATGACGCATTTAGAACTTCGGAGACATTGGGTCTGCATGTTTTCATGTAAAGTTTATCCTTTCATTGGATAATTACTCGTACTTTTTACGTGACCCGCCCTGCGGGAATCTAAACGACACGGCCAAACGACACTACCAAACCAGCCCACTCTGACAAACAAAACTCAAGTCAAGCGAGCCAAGAAAAAAGTAAGTACGCCCACCGACCAGCAGAGACAAACCCCCAACCACCCACTGGAACATTGAAAAAAAAAACACAAAAGGACGACCGGCACGCAGCAAAACAAACCACCCTCCCTAGCACACCAGCGTCAATAAAACATCTCCAGATAAACGGCGAAAGTCGCCTTCAACCTGAAGGTGAATGTTAAACTTCACCGCCTCCAGGACTGCCTGCCAACTGGAAAATTTTCCCCTAAAAAATTCAGTCAAATCTATTCCTCCAAATAATTTTCTTCAAAATAGCACGAACACAAATAATACGGTGCAACACAGCAACAGAAAAAAACTGGAGGATCTACCCCATATAAAAAGCCCTGTCCTATCGACCATGAACGGTCTCCCGTTAAACGGTCGGCCACGGTATGAAACCACTCCCACAAACTTAAAACAAGGGAACAATGCCAAAAAACATGAGCAGTACTCTCTAAGCTGTCACAGCCGGTCCTTGGGCACATTCCATCACCCAATCGCCAATGATACCTCTTCAGATTGGTCACCAAGGCAACGTGTTCAATTCTCCAGGCAAGATCGCGGAGCCTGCAACTATTCAGCCTTGAATGCACCGAACGCCATACTTCGGCGGAATGACGTCTCTGTTCAAACATTACATTCATGGCCCTATCCCGCAAAGAACTGTGAACGAGGGCCGGCCGTGACAGGTCAACAGGGGGCAACTCAATAAGAGCGGAGCAAATGACACGCACCACTCTGCTTGCAGTACCACTATGCGGTTCTATGTTGCTAAACAGCCGCGGGATCCATCGACGCAAGTGCAACCCGCCCCAGAACGTACAAAATATGAACAAGGCAACCCTGGGTCAATTCCCGCTACAAACAATTGCTTAAATAACCAAAAGTCACTTTCACCCGCCGATGGGCTAACGGACTGTTAAAACCTCAGTGAAGGGCCCTCCTCAGCCTCCACCGCTTCGACACGGGCCCTGACGCGGGTACCGTGTTGCTTGTCATCAAGATAAGTCTGCAATGCGATGACATCCGAGGGGTCGCCAAACTTCACCTCCGCGCACAGCTTCGAGAAAAAGTGGCAACTGAAAGTGTATGAGCCATGAGAGGGCAATGAGGCAATTAGGGCAATTACGCCGACGACGATTCCGTTAGTTCAAGCGCGCCCTAGACGACATATCATCGTCTGAGTCGTCACTTGAAGTCGACCTCTTTAGGGAGGGTCCTCCATCTTGTCGTACCAGCTCGTCCCAGTGGCACGTTTCGGCTCGATGGTCATCGAGTCTCCGGAGTCGCTGTCAGGAAAAGTCTCGGCCTCCAGATCTAGTGGTACCGGAGCCGGACTAGGGACGGAACTAGACGAGTTGATGGGGGAAGCTGGTGGAGACCCCGTGTCCGCCTCGCAATGTGGTGGAGGCGATGTGGACACGAGGTTGGAATCTGCAACGACGGGGGAGGGTAACCAGGTGCTTTGGAGGCTGAATTCTCACCTGGTTCCCCTTCCTGACGTGAAGCTCCCTCCGAGGCAGTAGGTGCATCGGAACTTGACGACTTTGCTTTACCCCCACTCTTAGTCATAGAGACATACGAGGAGGAACAAGCGCGAAAGACATGTCCCTCCTTCCCACAGAGTGAGCACACAACCTCGTTCGGGCAAGCGGTGCTATCATGCCCAAGACGAAGGCTGCAGCGCCCTTTTTTTGTTTGTACAGCCCCTGGCTTCTTGCCCGGTCACCACACCTGAAGCAGGTACAGGGCTGACCGTGGTAACGCACGTGAGCTTTATGCCCAGCAATAAACAGAAAAGAGGGAATGCCCTGTTTCAGGACGATCCGAATCTGTCGGTACCCGTTCAAAACCCCAGAGGCCTGTGCGCATGGCAGCCTTGACAGCCCCAAACCGACCTAAAACAGTTGCGACAAGATCCTGCCGCACCTCTAGTCCTACGTGGATGAGAGTTACCCATACGGATCGCTCGTATGGAGTAACTGTCAATCCGACGACATTACTCAGCAACGTGACACCCTTCTGAGGGGCCACGTCACTTGTAAAACGTAGATCGTATTACGACCCTGGAGAGCTTGCAAAGCATCAACCTCTCCAGGCACAACAACACCCTTACTTTTTAAAATACTAAACACTTGCACCGGTGGAACCGCTTGTTCACCGGTGAAGGACAACTTAAAAATTCGCGAGTCACGGCGCGACGCCATGATACTGGAAGGTGGCTAGGCCTCGGAGGAGCAACAGAAATACAAACTAAGGACAGGCTGGTTAAACTACAAACTACAAACGATTAGTAATATATTAACTGACGCACACGCGAACACAATCTACCACACCCGCCTGGCGGGAAGTAAAGCACATTACAGTGATAATAATAGCATTAGTAAAGCTGCAGTAGGTGGAGAGCGAGACAGAAAACACGTCTGCACTCCACGATAACCAACTACAGTCTCGGAAGCTAAGGAAAGGCTGGTTAGACTTCAAAGGATATTTGTTGTATATAAAATGACGACGCCTGCAGCACGCACCAACACAAGCTACCACACCCGCCCTTGCGGGAAGTAAAGTACAGTACAGTAATAATAGCTGTAGCAATAATAGCTGTAGTAAATCATGGAGAGCGAGAAAGAAATTACGTGCTTTTTACGTGACCAGCCCTGCGGGAATCCAAAACATTCTAGCAAACAAAACTTAAGTCAAGCGAGCCAAAACAGTAAATACGCCCACCGACCTGCAGATACAAACCCCCAACCACCCACTGGAACATTAAAAAAAACACACTAAAGGACGACCAGCACGCAGCGAAATGAAACAGTCCTCCCCAGTACACCAGCGTCCAAAAAAGGCAGCCCCAGATAAAAGGCAAAAATCACCTTCAATCTGAAGGTGAATGTCACACTTCACCGCCTCCAGGACTGCCTGCCAACTGGCAAATGTTCCCCTCAAAACTATATCACATCTATTCCTCCAAATTAGCTTTTTTTTTCTTCAAAATAGCACAAACACAAATAATACGATGCAATGCAGCAACAGAACAACGGAAAGAAAGTACGTATACTGTAATACACCAGTAAAGCACACGCTTTCGAAAACTGTAGCTAAGTGGAGAGTGAGAGAGAAACACGTCCGCACACCACGCAAGCCAGCTACTATGGAATGTAGCTCTTGTCATTCAATCAGTCTGCTTGCCTTTGTATTTTATGAAAGCTCTACATGTCTCTTTTTGTAGCTTTGTTATGTATTTTGTGTGTGCCGTTTAAGTGCTAAGAAAGGAGGGCAGAGCGGGAAAAACGGTGGATATGGAACGCACACAATACGGATTGCAATCAACTTTATCTTTCGTGTATACTTTTCGCATATCCCCGTACAATACACGTTAAAATAAGCTAAAATAATGATAATAATAATAATAAATGCAATGATTGCAATTCAGCTTTTTTTTTATCCCATGCCATCATCTGATATTGAAAGATTGGCTGTGAACAGTAAATTATAGCAACAAATAAAAGTTCTTCTGCCTATTTAACGTAGCATTTTTATCTAATATATTGTTATGACGATTGACATTAGGATGTTTAACAAACCAGCTAGACTCCATCCCTCCCTCCCTCCCCCCCCCCCCCCCCCCCCTTCCTATGCTCACGCCCTCTAGCGTCACAAACCAGTTACCGCCTCTCACACGAGAAATCCCAGGGGAAATCTGGTACTATAATTCATCAGTATCGACTAGGAGCATCATAGCACGAATAAAATTTCTCGAATTGTTGACTACGCTCGGCTAATGCACTGCATAAAATGTCTCCGACACATATCAACATTAATGTTGTGCCTAGAGTAATTCTTTACGTCAGTGGCGGAGCGTCCATACGGTCAGGGGGGCGAATGTCCCCCTTGACGGACTCAAATGGACTGCTGGCGCCCTTTTCAGCTCTTTACCACTTTTTACTTGTTGGCGATTATTGACTTTTTTATAGCGCTCTCATCAACATATTGACATTTGTCACATTTTGTTGGTGTAATTTGGCGATGACACCTATTTATTCTTCGTTTATCTGCTAATTAGCAAGGCCCGGAAAGGGTTATTTCCGGCGATCTAGGGAGTATCTTTACTCAAAAAAATTCCTGTCCGCTACACGCCAACCAGTGGTGGCACTCCGCTTAGATAGTGTCGAAAGCGCACCTACAGACCATTCTCGCCCCCTCCTGACCAATACCCCTAGCTCCGCCACTGCTCTACGTCATCAGATATTGTAAATATGGGATAAACTTTCCACGATATCTCTGAAATAAACTATTTTTCTTTCTTTATCAAGTGCTTCCAGCAAATACATTTAGCTGTCGAGTTATGTGCCCAAAAGTATTTTTTTCATGGGGTAAATCATAAATACGATTGGGTTTTACATCATCTGTTAAAACAAAGCATAGAAAACACGGACAAGAAATGAGCTGACCTTTGACCTCTACAGCAGGATTTATTGATTTGCATACTGCGATACTAAATTACACATAATTGCTATTTGCTACAACGCTAAAAAATATTACACAGTGATATATTGCAAGCTAACATGAGTGTTGACACACAAAATTACAAACACCATTGAAAAATTGTTGTGTGGTTTTATTTTTTTCTTCTATTTTTCTCCTTTTTTTTCTTGTTATTTTGGGGGATGATTTGGTAAACTAAAAGTTGTAGTATTATGAAAACACTGCAGTATCTATATAAATAAGGCTTTTAAATTTTATTGTCAAATAATCTTTGAGATGGAGATAAATTGGAATAAAACTCTAAAATGATGATCATAGAGAAGATTGTTTGTAAAACTAATAAAAATATGAAATTGCATAAATTAGGGTGACTGTAAAAAGTGAAAAATAAGCGGATTTAAGGCCACAATATGCAAGATAGTCTGTCATCAATGGTGGTTATCAGATACTAACAAACATGACAATTGAACAAGAATTGAAACAAGAAAGATTGACAAAAATAAATTATAGAATAAAAAACAGATCGAACAGCTAGCCTGTGATAACTTAATACCAATTCTAAGATCATTCAACATTTGTTTCCCCTTCAACAACAATCCAATGAACTAACAAGCTTTTCAATGATCATTCAATATTTAATGATTATTCAACAGCTATCAAATAATTTAACAGCTATTTAACGATCTTTCAACATAAATGATCATCCAATAGCTTAATAGCTATTCAGTGATCACTCAAAACTAATGATCATTCAACAGCTATCCATTGAACTAACAGCTATTCAATGATCATTCAAAAAACAACTCAAATTAACTGAACAGCAATGTCCTCATCCTGTGACAGCACAATGGATTTGGGTAACAAAGGTATCCACACCATAAACATTATTCAATCATGTTCGACCGCTATCAACAACAGGCGAATGCATAATGAATATAAAACAGTTTTAGGAGGTCATGAATATTCAATCAACATCCATTGACTGCCCAAATTATTCACATCTTTGCTCACAAATATTTGTCATATGTATTCTTGCTTGCAAAGGAAATGCATTCTTTTACTAATGCCAACAAAATGCATCTTCCTTTCCCATATACCTCACACCTAACTGTGATAATAGGGTGATTGTTATCGTTTAAATGGATAGACAAACCCAACTCAGCTACGTATTTTGATCAACACCAACAGATGGTACTTTCTCATTGTACTTAGCTTGAGAGTATATGTTGACCCTCTGGGGAGCATCTACCTAAACACAGAACAATACACACGTCTGCAACATTTTATTAGGAGACTATTCCGGCATTTCCATGAGTAGAAAGAGTTGATGAGTTATGTGACAAATGTGAGTATTTTGACGGACGGACAGACAGACAGACACACACTCACAGATTTATGACAAAGAGGAAGAAAGTTACCAATATGGCAGCCATATTGAGAGTCAAATGAGAGTCAAATGCAGACTGTAAGAAAAGCCTCAAGATAGTGAGTAGACCTCTCTGAAAATATTAAATACAAACAAGATCTGTCCCGATACGCTGATAAGACTGTTAGATCGGATCGGAGGGTCCACCAAGTTCGTCTGTACGTCTTCAACATTACGGACAATAAAAAAACTTGGACACACAACACACATAGCCTGGGCAGACTGAACTTACTTTCATCAAGAATAGAGGGACAAAGTATAACACTCAGATTTTCATTCAATCTAACCTGAACCATCATCGTGAGCAGCACGAACAGTTGTCGCTGACTGACTCTCAATCGATGAAAGCAGTCAAACAACGTGTGAATTCAATATATTCGAGAAAAAAAAAAAAAAGCAAACGAAACAAAAAACCTTGATCGATCTATATACTACCGGCCTAGTCAAGTTAAACTATAAATCAAGTCCTTTCATCAAATTTTGAGAACTCTGCATCTTCTCCGGGGATGCCTGTAGTGCATCCTCCCACATATATAAATGATGATGATGATGAGAGGTGTATCTAAGTAAACGACCACACCCTGTTGATTATATCTGGTAAATAATATCTCGAGACCCGACAAAAACGAATTTACGAATGTTGAACTGAAAGATGGAACGGTAAGCCAATCAGCACACCTGAAAAAGAACAAGAAATTATTGTCAGAAAATTGAACAAAATGGTTAACTTTGCTGTTGTTCAGACTCTTTGATTCAAGACAGTGGAGAAAGACAATCAAAATATGTGCATGGGTCTCAGTCCCATAAACTCGGTTATAAAATTTTAAGAATACGTAATGCGGATGTGTCAGAACATGTACAGGTTGCTGACGACAATGTGCTTCACCCACAGTAACAGCACTTTATAACTTTGACTAGCTTGTAGCAATTGAGATTATAAAACACAAAATGCCCCCACAAATGCCTGGCTAACATGAACTTTTCGCAGAATGCTATGCAGTATGCATCCTGTATGTACCACTTGCTCTAATCACTGTTATAGTCCTCCACATCTATTGTGTTGTATTGTACTGTAATGTATTGTATAAATGTATTGTATATTGTTTTATTGTACTGTAAGGTATTGTATTGTGTTGTATAAATATATTGTGTTGTATTTTATTGTATAATTGTATTGGGGCACGGAGGAGCAACAAAAACACAAACTAAGGACAGGCTGGTTAAACTGCAACCTACAAACGATGTTTTTTGTATATAAACTGTCGCAGGCACGAACACAAGCTACCACACCCGCCTGGCTAACATGAACTTTTCGCAGAATACTATGCAGTATGCATTCTGTATATACCACTTGCTCAAATCACTGTTATAGTCCTCCACATATCTTGTGTTGTAATGAACTGTAATGTATTGTATAAATGTATTGTATTGTGTTGTATTGTACTGTAAGGTATTGTGTTGTATTGTATTGTATAAATATATTGTGTTGTATTTTATTGTATAATTGTATTGTGTTATATAATTGTGTTGTGTTATATAATTGTATCATGCTATATAATTGTACTGTGTTATAGAATTATATTGCTTTGTATTGTATTGTGTTGTATTGTATAAATATATTGTGTTGTATTTTATTGTATAATTGTATTGTCTTATATAATTGTATTATGTTATATAATTGTATTGTGTTATATAATTGTATTATGCTATATAATTGTACTGTGTTATACAGGGATGTAAGTGCAGCCACAAAAAAAACCCGGAAAAATATTCGGAGACCCCAGGTGAATGCCGTCCTAACACATCCTACTCCTAGCTCTGACTACTTACACACTATCATTACTGTATGTTAGGCTAGCTTAGAAGTATTAGCGCTAACACATCCTACCCCTAGTTCTTACTACTTACACACTATCGTTATGTTAGGCTAGCTCAAATTTACGAATACGTCGCAGCGAACTACGGAATAAAAAACAGTCTCACATTCGAATGCGATCATAAATATCCACTTTCATATGCGTATCTCGTAGATTTCCGCCGCTCACAAATATCACAAGCGTTAATTCCAAAACTTATGTCGAGCACCAGCAGTTACGAAGATATTAATGAGCAGTCCAATCAACATGAATTATGCAAGGTTTTTCAACGACAGAAATGAGCTATAGCGATTTGAAGTTCGCACGTACGCAACGATATTCACATGGCACAAGGTTGTACAGTGCAATGCGATGATGCGAAACTGGAAATGGTATTTTGAGTGATCGATGAGTGAAAATTGAAGTTAGCTTGCTGCAACGGGCCAGGCATTTTTGCCGCATTGTGTCTTTGATATTCGAACAATTTTGTGGAACTTTATTGGAATTAAAAAAAAAAAACGGATTTCAGTAAAAATACGGAAGACTTATTGGAATTAAAAAAAAAACCGGATTTCCGTAAAAATACGGAAGACTTACATCCCTGGTTATAGAATTATATTGCTTTGTATTGTATTGTATTGTGTTGTATTGTCTTATATAATTGTATTATGTTATATAATTGTATTGTGTTATATAATTGTATTGTGTTATATAATTGTATTGTGTTATAGAATTGTACTGTGTTATAAAATTGTATTGTATTGTATTGTAATACATGTATTGTATTGTATTGTTCTGTACTGTGTTGTATTGCATTGCATTACATTGCATTGCATTGCATTGTAAACTATATAAATATTAAACCAACAGTATAATACCTCCATCAGTTCTCATCTGTCTGCTCTGCTTTCTTTAAATCTGACCGGAAATCTTTTCTTGACTGTGTGGTTCAAAAGATAAAAGCATTTCACAGTTTTTGTTTCGTTACTCTGGGAAAGCGAACGATGTGAATAACAAATCTCAAACAAATATCTCACTATGTTGGCTCCTCTCTCTGGTTTTTCATTGTATGCATCTTTCTCACTAACTCAAACAATTTTCGTTAAAAAAACCCACTACAATCCTTATCTCTCTCACCAATGCTCATCTTAATATCTTAAGTTTCTGTATTTTCTCCAGGAAGTACATTAGTCAACTCAATTGTTGAGATACATGTATTTTAGGTCCTCCTGCAAGCAGAAACTCCCGAAGAAGCCTCATTGGCTTATCAAAGCCGCAAGCTGACCGAAGTCAGTCTCTTAGATTCATATTTAACGTCCGTGATTATGAATTGTCAATTGTCAACAACTCTGTCACTGGACGACATACATTAATCTTGGAGTGACTCGAACTCGGGACCTTATGACTGAAAGGCACCGTCGTTAACCACTGAGCTAACACAATACACAGCTAACACAATACACAGAGCTAACATAATACATCGATTTCCTTTTGAGCTAGATGTCAGCTATTTACGTAGTTGACTTCCCACTGTCGGATTGATTCAAATGTACCCTGTTCTTTGTCTGTCTCATACAGGCGTGTAGCCAAAGGGGGGGGGGGGGGGGCAGGGGTGAACGTCCCCCCCTTAAGCATATTGATTTTGTATGTTTTTATGATATCACTAGTAATTTCAAAATAGTAAATACCTAGATGCAACTTTCAAGGCCTGGGAAGTGCCATTTCCAGCCAAAATTTTCTGGTACAGCTTCGCGCCAACCCATGGTGGCGCTATGCTTACATAGTTTGCAGAGCCATATACACAGCTCTGTTAGTTTGCCTACAGGTTTGACCCTCCCTTTGCAAATTCCTGGCTACGCGCCTGGTCTAAGAAGCGTAAATAGCTGTCAGACTTACTGTTTCTTTTGGTTTAGCAGAAGCTGTTATTTTTGTCGACTTTAGGGTAGGCAAGGCACTGTATCAAAAAGAAAATATATCAAGAAATGTATATTAAATGAAACATCATATCAATAAATATCATATAGTTGATGTGTCCGAGAGATTTAGCTTGCCACTGATTGAAACAGGCAGAAAGATGGATGAAAAATTTGAACACTTTTATGACTGGTGGATGATGCACCAGTGGTAGGGTGGAAGAAAGATTCAAAATCAACTAGGCTTTGAGCAAATTCAGCCTTACAGAGGGTAAGCTAATATAAATTAGTATAAATTGGGATCAGACTTATGGAGAATGACTAAATTCAAAAACTACTGGAAACTTCATGTTTAAATCAGCCTTTCTGAGGATGATAGAACCAATATCAACTGGGGCTAACGGATTAAATCGGCTATTTTGGAGGAGGATATAGCCACTTGAGATCAACTGGGGGCTAGGGATTAAGTCAACCTTTTGGAGAATGACCCAGCAATGGGCCTGTGGTGAAAAACAAATCTTGGAACTTTACAAAAATTGCGGTATAGGCTCCAATTTGCGTATGCCAAAGTGTGTTAGGATAAAAGTTTTTGTCCCCGAGGTAGAAAAGAAATCATGGATATTCCCGAATTCGCGGAAAAAGCTCATGCCTGATATTGACCTTACTAAATCTACTGGGCACTAGTAATTTGAATCAAACTTTTTGAGGATGAATGAACCAAGATCTTCACGGGGGATGGTGGTTGAAGCAAACCTTTGGATCAAGGTCCAGGCTTTTATCTACTTTTTATTTACTGGGGCCTGGAAGTTATAAATATGCCTTGTGAAGAATCATCCAGGACTCGTGTTTGAACATTAGACATATAGCCTTAAGAAATTGAGATCGTTGAAACAATTATTCAAAATGGTGTCACTCACGCCTCCAATCACTCAGTTAAACAACTTTCCTAACTGATTATTCATGTATAGGCACCATCAATTCTTTCTTAACCATTGTATCGATATCTATCTATCTAAAACAGAAGAAAAAAAATCAATTCCATACTGTTTTCATGTACATACTATTGCTTCCTCAGTGTTTCAGTATAATAACATTTTATTAAGCTATTTATTTCTAAGTTTGTCTCATTTATTGTTTCTATCTAATATATCCCATCATTTTGGTTAATTAATATCCGCACATCTATGTCCACGAAACATTTCAAGAAACAACTGAAAACATTCCTCTCCAATGTGGCCTATGAAGGTCACGATTTTGTCAATTAATTTGTCCTTCTACTCTGTACATTTTCAGTTGTGTAGTTTTGTCTGTGCTGTTTTTAGGTATCTTTTCTTTTTTCAGCGCATAGAGATGTTTGTTTTTAATGTTTTTTGCGCTTTATAAGAACTGTATATTATTATTATTAAGCTATAACTTATCTGACACAAGGTGAATACAAGAACAAACAAACAAAAACCACCAAGGAGAACACTTACAATCTTCCTCTTGTTTCATTGGCTTTAACTTTCAAAGTGGAAATCTGAAAAGACAAGATAGGTACATGCTTAGTATGATAGGGCAATCATATCAGTATTAACATTACCAGTGCTGTTACAGGTACTCATAACAAATCATCAATTCTCAGGGAGGTGTTACAGGTACTAATAACAAATCATTAATTCTCAGGGAGGTGTTACAGGTACTAATAACAAATCATCAATTCTCAGGGAGGTGTTACAGGTACTAATAACAAACCATCAATTCTCAGGGAGGTGTTACAGGTACTAATAACAAATCATCAATTCTCAGGGAGGTGTTACAGGTACTAATAACAAATCATCAATTCTCAGGGAGGTGTTACAGGTACTAATAACAAATCATCAATTCTCAGGGAGGTGTTACAGGTACTAATAACAAATCATCAATTCTCAGGGAGGTGTTACAGGTACTTATAACAAATCATCAATTCTCAGGGAGGTGTTACAGGTACTAATAACAAATCATCAATTCTCAGGGAGGTGTTACAGGTATTAATAACAAATCATCAATTCTCAGGGAGGTGTTACAGGTACTTATAACAAATCATCAATTCTCAGGGAGGTGTTACAGGTACTAATAACAAATCATCAATTCTCAGGGAGGTGTTACAGGTACTTATAACAAATCATCAATTCTCAGGGAGGTGTTACAGGTACTAATAAACAAATCATCAATTCTCAGGGATGTATTACAGGTATTAATAACAAATCATCAATTCTCAGGGAGGTGTTACAGGTACTTATAACAAATCATCAATTCTCAGGGAGGTGTAACAGGTACTAATAACAAATCATCAATTCTCAGGGGGGTGTTACAGGTACTAATAACAAATCATCAATTCTCAGGGAGGTGTTACAGGTGCTAATAACAAATCATCATTTCTCAGGGAGGTTACACAAAACATGGGCCCTACGAAACCAACAGCAGCAGCGAAGGAAGGATTCAAGAAAAGATGGCGCCGTTACAAAATACATAGAAACTACTGCGGAATGAACATTCAGCCAATCAATTTTCAAGTATCAGGAGGCAAATACGTGAAGAAAAAACCTGTCTGGAGATCCGAGTCCTTTCGCTTCAATTTAAAGTGGTAGGAGGGCGTACCTGAAGGACATGTAGCTTCCTGAAGAATTTCTTTATTTTACTCTTCATCTTCTTTTTGTAATTTTTCAGTATGTAGAAGTGACATACCTAATTGACAAATTATTACATGAAACGACACGCCTTCGTTTTACTTCAATTTTCAGAAAGTGGAAGGATACTGTATATACCAACAAAAAAAAGGATGTGCCTACCTGAAGATCCCTTCGTTTGACTTTTATCTCCAGGTCAAATTTATCGCCCTCTGCCGCCTGTAGTTGTTCATGTAGCTCTTCGCAGAGCTTTATTAGTTGAGTCTTATTGAGGGAATCGACGTTAGTTTCTTTGACTTTCTCCTCGATGAACTTGCTCTTCTCAAGAGCAGCCTCCTGCTCCTCTAATTGAAGGTCTCCCCTCGCTTTCTTAAGCAACATGGCCTAGATTTATTCAAAGAATTTCAAAGAAAAACTTTTAACCGACAACGAGACAACTGAAAAAAAAGGTAACTTTTCTAATCAAACTTCAGTTGACATGTACACTAACAAACATCATTAATTTGAACTACACTATGCCATTTATAGGGAATTCTTTACTTTGTATCATCAAAAACACTGATGTACATCATTTATACATGTACATCACAATAACTTTCCAGAGATTTGAAGCAAACACATTTTAGGCATCTCATACATCCCAGTAAGGCCCATTTGCTGAAAATATGAAGTTGCTAATGAATCAGCCTGCAGTCCATTCTTATTCTTAATTTGCTGTTGATAAAAGGCTCTTTCAGTTCAACTTTTGACTTCCAGAACAATTACCCTCAATTAGCGATCATAATCTTTACTTCAACCTGAGAAATACTTTAGCTTATAAAAAAAGTGAAATTGTAATAAATGAATATTACTCAATTAAATCATGACTAATGTGTCACCAAGACATTTTTCCTAATATTAACATTCAAATACTGACAAAGTTTGTTATTCTTAATGTGACCTGCACAGTCATAGCAATGAACAGCATTTGTAAATGAGATTACAACATGAACAGCAAGTCACTAGCTTCAAAGCAAACATCTACTATGTGAAAGAGCGCCCTCAATTTAGACGTTCTGAGATTAAGCAGTGAGATAAACTGGTTCTGAGTGGTGATTACGTTTCTGAACAATACTCCATTCCCCCGCCCCAACCAAATTCAAGCCTACCCCCACCCCTTACAAATTTATTTCATTTTTCTTGAGCATTGTTTTGTTATATTGTTAATGTGTGAATGCCAAATTATTTGAAACAATCAATTTGATTTTATTAACAACAGTAATAGTATTAGGGTGTCTTTCTTTTATTGTCAGTTAGACAAAGATACATAGTTTCTGTTTTAACGGTTTCTGATTGGTGTTTTAGAGCTATGTTAGGCAGGGGGTATATATCAATCTCACAATGTCAATCTTCTGTTCATTTTCCATATCCCTCCTCCTTCAAGTGTAGCTCCCTCTAACTTTTAGGGTCCTAAATTTAGAACTTACCAAGATCTCCTTCTTTCTTCCTTTGCTGACTCTACCCAGCAAACCTCCCATCTTTCCCTTCTTTTTAGCAGGAGCTGCTTCTCCTGGCTGCTCCTAGATGATGACAAAGGAAAGAGAATAGATGAGGTTAGAGCAGCACGAGTGAAACAAATGTAGACTTATTTACTAGAGTATCAGAACTGTTGCTCATGAATACTTCAAGGACTGATGGAATGTGGTGAGGATTTCTCAGTTAAGAAAGGAATCTAATGATTTATTCATACAGAACTTTAACAATGAGCAGAACAAAGAAAGATGAGGTATGGCAGCACAAGTGAAACATATATAGACTTATTTACTAAAGTATCAGAACTATTGCTCATAAAAGCTCCAAGGACAGATGATATGTGGTGAGGATTTCTCAGTTAAGAAAGGAATCTAATGATTTATTCATACAGAACTTTAACAATGAGCAGAACAAAGAAAGATGAGGTATGGCAGCACAAGTGAAACATATATAGACTTATTTACTAAAGTATCAGAACTATTGCTCATAAAAGCTCCAAGGACAGATGATATGTGGTGAGGATTTCTCAGTTAAGAAAGGAATCTAATGATTTATTCATACAGAACTTTAACAATGAGCAGAACAAAGAAAGATGAGGTATGGCAGCACAAGTGAAACATATAGACTTATTTACTAAAGTATCAGAACTATTGCTCATAAATGCTCCAAGGACAGATGATATGTGGTGAGGACTTCTCAGCTAAGACAGGAATCTAATGATTTATTCATACAGAACTTTAACAATGAGCAGAACAAAGAAAGATGAGGTTAGAGCAGCACAAGTGAAACAAATGTAGACTTATTTATTGAAGTATCAGAACTGTTGCTCATAAATGTTCCAAGGACTGATGAAATGTGGTGAGGATTTCTCAGTTAAGAAAGGAATCTAATGGTTTATTCGAACAGAACTTTAACAATGAACAGAACAAAGAAAGATGAGGTTTGAGCAGCACGAGTGAAACAAATGTTGACATATTTACAAAAGTATCAGAACTGTTGCTCGTAAATGTTCCAAGGACAGATGAAATGTGGTGAGGGTTTCTATACAGACAGTTTACAATGAGCAGAATAGAGTAAGATGTGATAAAAGAAACTTTGAAGCACTCATGCTAGTTCTCCTCACTGAACCAGACAGCCCATTTTGAATTACAGATCTTTGATTCATGAGGCAGCATAACCATTGCCTGGTAGCTAGGATGTTGAATTAACCCTGAAGAAAACAACACCAAATATCAAATGCTTGAAAAGTCACAGGAGACTTTACGAACAACGTAGAGTTGCTCACTGAGCATGCACAGAAGCCTCTCATGTGTTGCAGTATTGGTCTGTGAGGCAAAACATGCATTGCCAGGGGTCTTAAAGCAAACGTGAAGAAAACACCACAACAGAGATAAATGCTTGACAAGAATAATGTGAGTCCAAGGCGGGCAAAACTGTCTGAGTACTGCATTAAAACTGAAGAAGCAATTCATGAGCAGAACAGAAAAATTCTGAGATAAGTGTGTGACTTTTTGCTTCATAAATAGAGGGATATTTTACAACCACTATACAATACAAAAGAGGAACGCTTTCATTGCTTAATAATCATTTGTATAATTATTCCATACTCTTTTAGAAATGTTCCACCCCTGCTATACTTCTAGTTAACATAAGAGTATATTACATTGAACATTGCTGGCATCTCCATTGACGTCCAAGTATGATACACTTCGTGGTAGTCTCTGGATATCGTTGACAAGGCTGGTTACATAAATGATAACTAGATAATATCATAACCAGCTGTGATTCAAGACTAAGCAAGAGATACCTTCACTTACTTTAACTGGTGTTTGAAGTAACAGAGGCTATCAACTCCCTTATTCAAATATCTAAATCATTCCTGGCATGTTGATAATACTTAGCTTGAATTTCATCTTGATAAATCAAGGCTTCTGGTAGGGAACTAGTCCCTGTGGGATTACTGCTAAGGTCTACGCAGTGCCTAGTATTCGATGAGGTAAGCCCATGTTGCATGTATACGTTGTGTGCGAGCAGAAGGAACCTTAGATACATGTGCAAATTTCCTGAATGGCATCATCGCATTCCTTGGAAGGAGTGAAGGATAGGAGAGGGACAAGGTGGAAAATGGGGGGGGGGGGCTAGGGAGGGTGCAAGGTGAGGAACAGTGATAGAAAGGTGAATAGCAAATGGAATGATTAGACATATTTCCTGTAGAACAAAGGAGGTGTCATCAAAACATTAAATAACACAAGCCCTCTAATCTAGAATCAACAGTGAGACCAGCAACATTGGTAATGTCAGAAATAGTTTGAGTTTAAAACTGAGAAAATAGAAATCAACAGTAATAAAGACTCCCAAGTGAGGATCGACAACGTCAGTTACACTTTGAAGCTGGCTGTTTCATCCAGCAGTTCTTACTTAAGTGTACTTAAGTATTCTCAACTTAAGTGTTTCTCAAACTGTTTCAAACCAAGCCAGCATAAATTATATGCTGTTTGCTGTAAGTGTAATTGTTCACGTCTTTAAAGGTCTTGACCTTGCTTCCCTCCGATATGCAGACACGTATCTCAGTTTATACTGATGTGATTATCTAGGGTACTTGTCAGCTCTGAAGAGATGATTTAGGTCATCAGGATATAGAGGTCCCCTCCCCTTTCTACAATTGCTTAATATGTACACACCTCGTCATGTGTGTTAGCATGTTCCTGCTTTTCACAGTTTTATCCTCCCATTCCCCATTCTCTATCATCACCTAACTGATTGCGCTTCTCAGCAAATTTATTAGCATTCCATCCATACCCTACCCCCTACCAAACCCCTACCCTGATATCATCTACTTTTTTATTATTCATTTTACTGTGTCTCATGATGCTCAGCAGCAAATTTTTGGAATCCTCTCTCCTCCCTCCCCTTTTCTTTCTGCATTTTACCTATCTCCTCCCTAGTATTAGGGCATCTATTCCTCCCCCCTCTCCCCTTCATCTACCCTCACCCTCTCCCCCTACCAACCTTCCCTGTTCTTGGATGAGGTATCTAATCTTTCCATTCCCTTAACCTATCTCCTCCCTATCATTAGGGCATCTTTTCTCCCCCTCTCCCCTTCATCTACCCTCACCCTCTCCCTCTACCAACCTTCCCTGTTCTTTGATAAGGTATCTAGTCTTTCCGTCCCCTTTACCTTTCTTCTCCCTATTATTAGGGCATCTATTCTCCCCCTCTCCCCTTCATCTACTCTCACCTCCTCCCCCTACCTACCTGCCCTGTTCTTGGATAAGGTATCAACTCTTTCTGTCCCCTTTACCTATCTTCTCCCTATTATTAGGGCATCTATTCTCCCCCTCTCCCCTTCATCTACCCCTACCCTCTCCCCCTTCCAACCTGCCCTGTTCTTGGATAAGGTATCTAATCTTTCCGTTCCCTTAACCTATCTCCTCCTTATCATTAGGGCAAATATTCTTCCCCTCTCCCCTTCATCTACCCCTACCCTCTCCCCCTTCCAACCTGCCCTGTTCTTGGATAAGGTATCTAATCTTTCTGCTCCCTTAACCTATCTCCTCCCTATCATTATGGCATCTATTCCTCCCCTCTCCCCTTCATCTACCCTCACCCCATCCCTCTACCTACCTTGGCATCTTCTTCCCTCTGCAAGTCTTCTTGCCGCTGCCTCTCAAGCTCTGCGTTCCTCTTCCTTTCTTTCTCTTTCGCGGCATCTTGTTTCCGTCTCTCTTCCTGTTCTGCCTCCGCTTGACGTTTCCTCTCTTCTGCCTTTCTTGCTGCCTCCTACCGGCAGAAAAATAAGTATTAATCGTCACACGAGGATGTGCTTGAATGTTTCATCCTTAAAACTGTTACATTCATCAACACACTACTTTCACCATGCTAACATCGACTATGGAATGTATTCATGGTATTGCGCCACACTACTTGGGTGAACTTGTTCAAAGTTATACCCCAACTCGCAGTCTGCGCTCCAGCACCCAATCATTGCTCTCTATGCACCCTGTGTCCACTAAATCTAATGGCGAGTGATCTTTCCAGTACTCCTCAACCCTCCTTTGGAATAAACTTCCACTCAACTCAAAGACTGTCGTGTCTGTGGAGATGTTCAAAACTGTTTTGAACACACACCTGTTTTCATTGTTACAATTGTTATGTTTACTCTTATTGTATATTGTGTACATATCTTTCACTTTCTTTTGTACAGCCCGGCGAGACTTTATTGTAAGTTGCGCTATATAAGAACTGTTTATTATTATGGACATAGGGACAACTTGAGTATAATCAGGATCCATTTGGCATTTTCTACTTTATTTATACCATCTAAAGTTCAGAGTTACTATGAGGTACAACACTGCTGGCATTTGACTTATGTCAGCTGTAGGCATATACTGCTGTTGGTGTTGTGGCCGCTTGGATAAAGGCGGTGGCATTTGAAGTGATGAGGCATAACAATCTGGAGGTTCCGAATTCGATACCCGGCTGGGTCATAGTAAGGCGGGTTTTTCATCCAAGAGCAATCTATGGTTTTCCCATCTGGAATGACTTTCTAAAATTGAAAAGATTCCCAATTTGAGTTAAAATGTTGAATTGGAAGCCACCCGATGTAAGTTGTAATCCATAAGCTCTTGCGGTTTTCTCCCACATTTGTGGTCGTTTTAGCGTCGTAAAAATAATTGCTGGTTATTATTACTATTATTTATGCTTTTCGAAAATTGCATTCAAGAGTAGCTAAACACTACTTGGTGGCATATGTAATCAGGGGTCTTATGGATTTGTTTGGCCAGTAATGGGGGGGAGGCCATTCCGGTCATCATTGCTACACTCTATCGTGTGCTAAAAAATCCCAAGGTTTCAATTAAAGTAGCATTGAAGGTTTGATATACATTTGTTTTAACAGTAACACTAAAGTTGAATGTAAGAAAGGTCTATGAGGACTTACACTTTAATTTTGAGGTCAATTCGTGACACTGATAAAGTAGGTTGACAAGAAACCCACTCAGTTTGCAAATGTTTAATACACCAGCCAGCCACGTAGCCAGGAATTTGCAGGGAGCGGGAGGGGAGCACATTTTGCAATTGATATAGGAGAGGGGTCTAAGGGGAGGGGGTTTCCCCATGCTCACCCCTGGCTACGTCCCTGACACCAGCAAAGATGACAGTACTGAAACAGTTTTCCACTTCAATTTGCAAGTTTTTGGGAATTATTAATAATCATCTTGTTTATGATTTTATATTGTAATTGCAATTTGGATTTTAGGCAAAACAAGCTAGAGCGTTTTCACATTTGATACTTTGGACAACCAATTTTGGTGCTATTGTATGTTAAGCTGCTATCTTTTTACTTTCCTAATGGGGTACCCTAAACTATGTTCTCAACCCATTTTTTGGAAATTCCCGGAAGATCTGGCACTAAAACCTCTTCCATCAATAAATGTAACCAACTGAAACTCACATGGTAATGCACTGCCTTGAGTAGCAGTCTCCCATTGCAGTCATTAACTGTGTTGACTATACGACTAGTCATCGGTAAACAGTGTGTGCAACATGGAGCTATATCCACTATTCTAACTGAGTGCACCAGTCAAATCTCTGAATCAAATGTAAGTTCCTAATGGGGTACCCTTGGCTTAACCATAAAGAAGCAGTCTGCCATTGCAGCCATTAACTGCTTTGACTATACGACTAGTCAACTTCAAACAGTGTGTGCAATTTGGGGCTTTCAAGTCAATGCATCTGTCACGTAGGCCAAAACGAGTGTGATATGTATGGTTTACGAATCTCTGAATCAACTAAAAGTTCCTAATGGGGTACCCTTAACCATAAAGTAGCAGTCTGCCATTGCAGTCATTAACTGCTTTGACTATATGACTAGTCAACTTCAAACAGTGTGTGCAATATGGGGCTTTCAAGTCAATGCATCTGTCACGTAGGCCAAAACGAGTGTGATAATTTTATGGGGTTCACAAATCTCTGAATCAAAGTAAGTTCAGGGCTTGAAAGCGCAGCACTCACAAGCACGTACTAAACACTCTGTGTGAAGTTGCATGGAGTTGTGCTAGAACATTGTTTTATTGTTGTTCCACTCGTGCAAGGTTCTCCAACAGAAACATGGTTTAAAAGACACAAGTTAAGGCACTTCACACGGTTTTGTTTGAACTTGAAACAAAAGGAGATGCAAAACGAGCTCTGCTAGTTACGGTGATCAACCCAAGGCACTACTGATTTGAGCTGCTACTTCTGGTGATTTCCAGATCTTAGATACTGTAACGGTTGTGTTATGTCTGCTTTGAACTTGAAACAACAGGGATGCAAACGAGCTCTCCTATTAACGGTGTTCAACCCATGGCACTACTGATTTGAGCTGCTACTTCTGGTGATTTCCACATCTTAGATACTGTCATGGTTGTGTTATGTCTGCTTTGAACTTGAAACAACAGGGATGCAAAACGAGCTCTCCTATTAACGGTGATCAACCCATGGCACTACTGATTTAAGCTGCTACTTTTGGTGATTTCCAGATCTTAGATACTGTCACGGTTGTGTTATGTCTGCTCTGAACTTGAAACAACAGGGATGCAAACGAGCTCTCCTAGTTTCGGTGATCAACCCAAGGCACTACTAATTTGAGCTAATTACTTCTGGAGATTTCCACATCTTAGATACTGTTATGGTTGTGTGATGTCTGCTTTCTTACTGTCACTCTTAAAGCTGAGTCAAACCCTGCGTAAGAGAGTGTGCCTCATGTTTATTCAGTGTGTGAGTTCATGCCCTCTGTTTGGTCGTTCCTTCATGTGGCATGGAGAGATCGGGGAGCTCACTTGCGTTCTAGATCTGCATAGGGTCAGTTGTGTGACTGGATACTTTATATGATACATGTTACTTGTGCCAGGGTGTGGCAGCCAGTGCAACCCATGCCGATACTGTGTGACCTTTGATTGTCACAGGATTTGGGCTATAGGAGTAAAGGATACTAAAGAGGTACGTTTTAACTATTGCGGTTT
Organism: Apostichopus japonicus; assembly: GCF_037975245.1. Lineage (NCBI taxonomy): Eukaryota > Metazoa > Echinodermata > Holothuroidea > Aspidochirotida > Stichopodidae > Apostichopus > Apostichopus japonicus. The sequence continues at coordinate 16,625,275 of NC_092567.1, forward strand.
ATGGAGTTTTAAATGTGTAATTGTAGAAACTATTTGAGTTGCGTCTTTGATGTTTGCGTTGCATTTTCTTGTCTTTATGTGCTACTTGTATGTTTTGTGCTGCTTGCTATTTACTGATTATTTTGTGATATATTTGTACGTTAATAGAGAATTTATATATATATTTTTTGTAGTTTTCACGGATTGAATAGATGACATTATCCAGTAGAAGCCTTAGTGTCCTCAGTCTCGTCTAAATCTCTGCACCACGGCTACAATTGTTTCTTTAGTAAGAACTTCTTTTATAATCTTAATGGAACAGGTTCTAGGAAGTCATAATCTAGGAGTGGCAATTTTTACCTCTTGTTTTCGTCTGGCTGCTTCTTCCTCCTCCTCTCTTTGTCTCTGCTCCTCTTCCTCTTGTCTTAACCTCTCAGAGTCATCCTCCTGCAAGTAAACAAATAAGAACCATCTCTCTTTTATATCACCCACCTCAGAAACATTCACAAAGGTCCATAATAAATTAATGATTAAAGTGGCTCGACATCTGTTACTCCTCGAATTATTCAACTTCAAAAGGTTTAGTTGGACTGAGGGCTTGGCCATACCGCAGAGCTTCATATGAGACATATAACAGCATTCTCTCACGTTACTTTAGTGTGAAATCTTCGTCCCTATTTTTGATACCTAGATTTATACAAAAATCCAGAGCTACAAGAAAAAAAAACAAGTGGGAGGAAAAGACAAAATTTATCTTGATGGCACCCACTTCGACTAAATTTTCTAGAAAACAATATGTTATTAATGATGCATATTACGTATATTATCTATGTTATCATTATTACTCACATATATATATATATATATATATACATATATAGAATTGAAATCGTAATGAGTTGGAAAATCAAGAACAGTGAAAAAACTGCCAGCCTCCACCGGGGTTCGAACCCTGGCCTCCCGCTTTATATGCGGACACCACTAGGCTATGGATGCTGATTGTATGTCCAGAGGTTCGAAACCGGTAAGGTAGGTCGTAATTCCACTGTAGACATTTGTCACCTGTATCAAGCAGTACTATATAGTTGTTTTGGTGACATATTTTTGCCTTACTCTAGAGATCAAACATGATGCTAACCAACTCGATATATAGACATTATATACGTTATATATGCTATATACAGTACACTATATATACATTATATACATTATTATATTAAGACTAACAGATACACCATTTGACATTCTGTACATAGCTAGCTATGAGAAGATCAAGATCACACACCAGTAGCCTGGAGGTCTGATCATTGAACCATCAGCACATTGACTTCATCTTTACGACCTCATGGAGGAATAAGAACATTCACAAGAAGGACACAAGAGGGATGTCAAATATTTCACTGAATCTGATCCATCAACTGATGTATATTTAATTTATATCACTTGGTAACTACACTGCTTGATATAAACATGTGGGCTATATACAGTATATAGTAGAGATGAAAGCTAGTGTCCTTTGATGGTTTCTGCCCAACTGAAGTAACTATTAATCATTTCAGAGGAACAGAGAAAGAAAATGATTTCAGGGATGAGTAAGGGGGGGGGGGGGATTTACAGAACCATGTGAATCATGAGGAGGGCAGTAAACAGTTAATAATCTTTACTGCTGACACCAACAAAGTAAGATACTGTTCTTTATGGTGCGTCATGGGGTTAACAATGCTATCAAATGGCTGTATCATATTGTCATCTTGTGTGGTAAACTATTTAAGTGACAAGAGCTGTTCTATGAGCATTTACTTTAGTGAAGTGGGCTAGTAGGTTCTGTGGTAGGTACTCAGCTAAGGTCATGGACAGGCATGTGGCCTGTAGGGGAGGAAACTTACTTCATATGAAAGCAAAAGTTAAGGTGTTTACTAATCAATACAAAGTCATTAGTTCCATGCGATTGCAATAATCGGGGTTGCCAGATTTTTCTATGACACCCCGCCAAACTGGGTGAATAAATGCCAAATTTATATGCAATTCATGGCATTTCTTAGATGAACATAAGGGAGTGAAACATGGTCAAAAATTAAATCCAACATTTTCACAGCCAAGTTGGACTGAACATCATGAAGTGGTTGAACTTGATTTTTTTGAAAGGAAATTAAACAATTTCAGCTACAATTTCTCTTAAATGGTTGGCCATGAAAAAAAAAATTTATAAAAAAAAGGCCAAACTGTTGTGTGGCCAGCACTTAATTTTCCTCCAGCCAAATTTAAGAAGAAAATGCAAAATTTGTCATGTTTGGCATTTACAATGCCAAAGTGGCAACGCTGGTACTACAATCAGCTTAAAATAGACGATATAAGTTACATCACGAACAAAGAATGCCAGGTTACAACATTATTTGTAACAATCACTTTCGACATTATTGAAAGAATAACTGGTCACCTCCTTGTGACAACATTAACATATGTAGACAAAATGGCAACTCCCTGACAAAGTGTTTTTAAGCCCGGTATCATGCACAAGGAGCAAGACTTTCCTGACTTATTTCAGGTCACATTCCAACTAATTGAGAGTGATTCCACGGTAATTGCTAATTTTCTGGAATCTGTTCATATCAAATTTACTGGGATTCCATAGACCTGCTCAGATGGAATTTGACTTTTCACTATTAAACATTACTTTACCATTTGAGAGGTCATTTTTATTGGTCCCAGCTTTACGGATGTTGACAGCAAGATCTTTCATGCCTTTGTAGAGGTTCGCATACAAAGAGTCAGTCAATGGAGGAGGTTTCAACCAGAGAGAAAACAATTCTTGGATGTCGCACATATAGTAACAAAAATTGAGAATATCAGTACACATGGACAACATTCGGCTTTCCGGCATACCGTAAATACGGGCAAAACTGATCTGAAACAAGTTTGTATTTAACTGGGAGTTTTCCCTTATTAACACAATAGTCCGTAATTCCAACTTTATGACACTGGTACAAAGCTAATGGGATAAACCATTTAACTACCAGCCATATCTTAAACCAACCGTGGAATCACTTGTTCGTCATCCTTTCTTAATTCATGTAAAACTACTGATAATTATATTTAGCGTGATATATGCAAAGGTTATAATTGTCTATAGTTATTCCTTCCTCAAGGCTAATGGGATAAACCATTTAACTACCGGCCGTGTCTTAAACCAACCGTGGAATCACTGGTTAGTCATTCTTTCTTACATCATGTAAAACTACTGATAACTATAAATATATAGTGCGATATATGCAAAGGTTATAATTGTCTACGGTTATTCCTTCCTCAAGGCTAATGGGATAAACCATTGAACTACCAGCCGTGTCTTAAACCAACCGTGGAATCACTTGTTCGTCATTCTTTCTTACATCATGTAAAACTACTGATAACTATATATAGTGCGATATATGCAAAGGTTATAATTGTCTACGGTTATTCCTTCCTCAAGGCTAATGGGATAAACCATTCAACTACCAGCCATGTCTTAAACCAACCGTGGAATCACTGGTTAGTCATTCTTTCTTACATCATGTAAAACTACTACTACTATAGTGCGATATATGCAAAGGTAATAATTGTCTACGGTTATTCCTTCCTCGAGCTGACCGGTCTAGCAACGTCCATCGTTCTTTCTTCCTTCGTGTAAACTACCATAAATAACTACTTACAGTGCCAAATGTGGTAAGCTCATAACTTATTGTCTTTGGCTATTCCTTCCTCTGGCAGAACGGTCTCACTAGCGTTGTTTAAACACAATGTTCATTCATTCATATCCATTGTTTCAAATATTTCAGAGCCAGGCTGTTGAATCGTTACTTGCACTAAATTGATACACATCTTATCCCCGCAGACACTTTTCTGTAATTTACCACCATGTAACTATTTCAAGTATCGGATTTGATTCTAAGTTGAAATGATTCACAACTGAAATCAAACTAAAATTCAAGTTCATTTCAGTGACCTGTTTCTGTTGTACTAGTGTTGACACTATTTAATGCACTCACTACAGCAGCGGCCAATAGGACTGAGATATCCATCCCGCCCGCTGTGTCACACTCACTGCAGAGTTGCTGCTCTAGTTTTTTTCTTTTCAAAACCAGAGCAAGAATGTTCCTGTGATAAATCAAACTTTTATAGCAGATGATGGGAAGTGAGCACGGAAGACGGATATTTTTTACACTAAATATTGGGTAGGTACTTCCGTGTTCAACTACCGAGTACCAGCCTCTGTTACTCCGGTGTTTAAGCTACGTTTATACAGACACACAGGTATCAGTGATGAAGGGTATTTTCAGGCAGCTTGTTCGCTGGTGTGGTTTCTAGCTAAATACAGGCGAGTAGCCAGGAATTTGCCAAGGGAGGGGCGAAAATGTAGGCAAGCTATCAGAGCTGTAGATAGGGCCTTGCAAACTATCTAAGTGTAGCGCCACCGTGGTTGGCGCGAAGCGTACAAGAAAAAATTTGCTGAAAATGCCTCCTAGATAGCTGGAAATGGCACTTCCCATTTGGCATTTTCTCTTTTGAAATTACTAGCCATATCATAAAAACATTAAAAAAAAATGTTAAAAACATGCTCAAAGGGGCGGCTGCCCCCTTCGCCCGCCCCCCCCCTTGGCTACGCGCCTGGCTAAATACACAAACATGGTGTCTAAATAGATCTGTAAGGCTGGAATTAGTCTCCGTTACATTTTCCAATCTTAATGGACTGTTAGATTTAAACATTAATTTAGAAACAAAATCTGACCCATGCCATATGTAGGTCAAAAGATTAATTAAACTTCATTTAATCAAATTTCTGTTTGCCAAATTTATATCTAGATTATAATATTAGACCATAAATCGCTTGGTATTAAATCTGTGTAAAAGTAAGTTGGCCTGACGTTTCGATCCTTACAGGATCTTCTTCAAAGGCTAGCCTTTTTAGCCTTTGAAGAAGATCCTGCTAGGATCGACACGTCAGGCTAACTTACTTTTACACACTCTCCTACACAGGCTCTTTAGTGGATAAGCAGTTTGCCAACAGTTTTATGTTATTTTGGACTTAAATCTAATGTTGAATCATCAATCAACTGTAAGGACATCTCTAGTTATTAAGCTATTTTTACATATTCATGATTGGTGGAATATAATTATGCATGTGTACTACCAAATATCTTAAAGACTAGCAAGTCGATATCCTATGTGGTATGTACAACATGCCAGGGACCAGGAGGTGGGAGGGCAGGCTACCGGCTGGTGGTACATACATGCTATGCAACTTCAAGAGAGTTCAGTTACAAATGTCAATGATAGCAAGAAATAAACTGTGAATGCATCCAACATTCCCTTGGAACATAACATAACAGAGGAAGCATCAGCTTTCCTTTCAGTTTACCAAGCGCAACAAACATTATAAACAAAATAGGAGGGTTTACAACAATATCGTAATAGTGGTTAATGCCGGTGCCTTCCAATCATAAGGTCCCAGTTTGAGTCACTCTAAGATGTATGTCGTCCACTTACCGAGTTGTTGACAATTGATAATTCATAACCATGGACGTTAAATATGAATCTAAGAGACTGACTTCAGTCAGCTTGCGGCTTTGATAAGCCAATGAGGCTTCTTCAAGAGTTCCTGCTTGCAGGAGGATCTTAAATACATACATACATAGCTTTTGTCCTCTCTGCTGATGACAATGTGTGCATTCCCCTCACTGACAAATAAACAATAGCCTTTTCTCATCAACATCAAATTAATCTTTAATATACGATCGTTAACCTACATCAATTTGAATGATCCTAAACAAGCCTTTGATGACCACATTACATTACTAACAGCATGAAGTGTATATTCCCACAATTCGTTCCTTTTTACATTTTTGTACACCCTACAGGCATCTGATCCGGTGTTTTTTGTCTTCGCTTTTGTAATCACTGTGTTAGTTTCAGATTTGCTCCATTATTGAGTGCTATGAATTTAATTAAACCAAAAGTTGACTCCAAAGCAAGGCGGAAAATAGAAAGCCACAGTAAGCAACAGCTTTACCTCTTTTTCATTACTCATGGTACCATATCAACCCATCCAGTTGCAGTGCATTGTGGGTACTTTGAACATTCTTTCTCACTACACACAATTTAACAACCTTACATGAAAACCTACAATCTTTGACATGGAAAAAGATTATTGACTTTTATTATGTTGTATCTGGTCATATTTGACTGTGAGGACATTTGAGATCAGTATCTATGAGATAGTGTGGGGACACGCACATTTCTGGGGGGGGGGGGGAGGGGGAGTTATTTTAAAGTTGATGCTACTTTCAATAAGAAAAAGAAATTTGAAGTCTTGTCTTATCTCTCCTGACATTAGATCAAATTATCATTAGCTTTGATTCAACTCACAATGAGTAAATTTTAATACCTAAGGTGCTTGTTACAGCCCAGACATCTCGTATCACAAACTGCCATCTCTGAAGTAGGTCAGAACGTCACATTGATTTATAACTTTGATGGAGTGACCAAACACTATCAGTAAGAGCCCATTGGATAAACGATCACTTCCGCTAATTATTAGCTATTAATAGTATAGGATTGACCACGACCCAGCCTGCTCGATGACAGAACCAACTTGGTCAAAGTTTTACATGACTTCTGTCTCTCTCTCTCGAGAGAGAGAGAGAGAGATGGCTGCACTATCATACGCTGTATCTATCAATCTGGGGGGGGGGAGGCCTTAGCAACGGAGGTACTACACTGAAATGCAACACCAAGTAAATCAAATCACCTCAAGAATTTAGTCCAGCGACTACTCTGTCTTCAGATGCCTGTCACAGAGTATATCAGATGATGTATGTCACAGACTTATCATGGTAAATGTATAGTGAAGCATAGGCTGGAGAAGACTACAATACTCACACTGGTGTACTACAGCATGTTATATGTATGTCTATAGTGAAGCAGAGGCTGGAGTAGACTACAATACTCACACTGGTGTACTACAGCATTTTATATGTATGTCTATAGTGGACTACTGCATATATAAATCACTACCAAGGAGTAGTACACTAGCACATGCTCATGGCCAAAGTGTTACAATATTTAGCCTACTTTATGCATGTCAACTTCACACCAGTTTCTTTATGCAGCTTAAGCAATAACTAGGTGCAGTTTATTCACAGTGTAGTAATAACGGACCATGTTGACAATAGTGTTTAGAACTGAGAGATTTTTTGTGATAGATAAATCAACAACTTCTTTGTTTTATGTTAAGCTTAGCAAAATGGATAATAACAAACATACAGAACAGCTTGAAATGATAAATGATGAGGGTCTGGATACAAGAGTCTATTAAACGTAGTGAGCATAACATTGGATGAGAATAACCAAATGATAGATTCGCATAAAATTCCTAACTACACTCTAGAGGGCAGTACAGTAGATATGACTTCAACAGAACTGTAGAGCATAGGTCAAAGTTCAAATTTAAGAGATTACAGGCTCTAAAAAACAGAAGGGCAACACCATTAATTGGCTTGAATAAAATATAACTGAATTAAAACACTCCAGAGGAAGCTAGATACAGTCATGACAGTCAATCAAAATAATCTGGGAAACGATCATTTGGTTGTGTTTTGAAAATGACAACAAAGAACTGCTCATTGGTACTTGAGGAGATGTTATTACAAGACAGACATAAAATTGTCCCACTAAACCTGAGCTGTAACTACCGTTACTGAAACTATTGCACTGGAAAAGTGACTTAAATTAAGTATATTCAAAGGGGACACAGCCTATGCAGTGGGATATACAGTCATATGACCAACAAATAAGAAACTATATACATGTGAATGGTGATTAGGGATCATAGAGCTCGACCAATCATACAACAGTACTAGCAACCAGCTTCATAGGATTTTAGAAGACTCTCAGTTGAAACTACTGTATATACAAGTTAATGGTGATTAGGGATCACAGAGCTAGACCAATCATACAACAGTATAGCAACCAGCTTTGTAGGACTTAAGAAATGATCCGGTGAAACTATATACAAGTGATCAGAGAGCTAGACCAATCACACGACAGTATAGCAACCTGCTTCATAGAACTTTAGAAGATGATCAGGTGAACCATCTGACATTTTTAACTAGTGCAAATGGGTCATTCAGGTAAATGCCTCCTGTGTGGGGGGGGGGGGGGAATTAGCGATTCGCGAGAAGATACCAAGGATTAAATCAGTCTGTACAACAGGAACCAAACGATTGGAGAAGACGCATCGCCAACAGAGCCGTTATTCATTGTACTGGTATAATAACGCAAATACCAACAGGGTCAGGCTTCAATCTAATCGCCTATAGTGAAAGGTTAAAACACAAAAACTGCCTTCATTAAATCACCATGGTGACAACAATGGGTGTCTATGTAACATAATGCTCTATGCAATCAGCACAACAGCATAGGTTAGCATGTATCTAACAAACTGTCCAATCAGATGTCGTGATACATACGTGTGTGTTTTCATTGAGGGCCTAACCAATCAATTGAATAAATAGATGATTTCATAAGACATATCGTCGTTACAGAATCTCTAGAATGTTAACGTGGAGACAGCTTTACCGTAGTGTCTTTACATCGATCTCGCATATTGGTCGAGAAAGCTATCCACATTTTAAAGCAATTCTGAAGAGTGCAATTGAACCCAAGTAGCAAGATGTCAAGTTGTATCCTGCCTCGATCTCGCCACGATTTAAATGGTACGATACTTGCCAGTGAAAAGTGTACGCGTGACAAGTTTGACAACATAATCACTTAATGGTTCGTAAGGAAGAACATCACGATCATGAACTCGACCGTGGGGGATTGGCACAATTGGCACTATTCCCACTGAAATGAAGATTGGGATGTCATCTTCATGGGACACTTCTGGATCAGAGGGAAACAGTCCAGAACTGAATATGTAAGAGAAGTCAAATGATTACACAACTGCAAAGATCCTCAAGCTATTTACCTTGTGATTGAAAATTATTATTTTGTTATAAAAAATAAGTTAGAATAAGGGCTAGCCATGCACTGATCTGTGGAAAGTACAGGGCTTTTGTCAGAATAATGCAAAATGCACACTCCAATATATATATAATACACATGCAATACTCACAAACTACACAATTCCCAATTTAATGGGCTCACATGTATGACAAGTGACAACACTGTTATGCATTCATCCAGAGTGGATGAATACAAGTTACCACATTTAAGTTCAACTATCTACAAACCTAAAGTACAATGAATCTTACATTTTGAAGGATTGTTTTTATTTATTTAATTATTTTGTTGTTGTTCTTGTTGAATTTTAGTAGCATAGATGATTACACCAAGTTATTTTCCTTTCCAAAGCAAAGTTAATCTATCTAAAAACATAAAGGACAATGAATCTTACATTTTGAAGGATTGTTATCTTTATTATTTTTTTGTTTGTGTACCTTGGTGTTCTTGTTCTTGTTGAATTTAAGTAGCAGAAATGACTACACAATGGTATTTTCCTTTCCAAAGCAAAGATTAACTATTTAAAAACATAAAGTACAATGAATCTTACATTTTGAAGGATTGCTTCTTTTAAGTGTTTTTTTTTTTGTTTTTTTTGGGGGGTGTATCTCTTTGTTGTTATTGTTGTTCTGTTGTTGACTTTTAGTAGCATAGATAAATACACAATGGTATTTTCCTTCCAAAGCAAAGATAAACTATTTAAAAACATAAAGTACAATGAATCTTACATTTTGAAGGATTGCTTGTTTTAAGTGTGTGTTTTTTTTTTTTTTTGGGGGTGTATCTCTTTGTTGTTATTGTTGTTCTGTCGTTGACTTTTAGTAGCATAGATAAATACACAATGGTATTTTCCTTTCCAAAGCAAAGTTAAACTACTGTATCTTAAAACATAAAGTATCATGAATCTTACATTTTGGAGAATTGCTTGTTTCGGTGTTGTTGTTTTTTTTTGTATCTTTTTGTTGTTATTGTTGTTGACTTTTAGTAGCTCATAGATGACTACACAATGGTACTTTCCTTCCCTTAGAGACCATTATGACATTTTCTGAATAGATTATCATAAATACATTATTTTACATTATTTACTGACACATATATGAACATTCATGCAAACCTTTGTTTTGTCAGGAGTCACAACAATGGCCTCTTTGGTGTCCTTTGAAGTGGTAGGAGGGGATGTAGATTCAATCTGGAAGAGTATTATATACACAATAACAAGTACATGCAAAATCATAACCATGATGCAAACACATACGTCATGCATATAAAGTTGTTTCCTTATATGTCATAATAATTAACCTGTTTCTCCTCTGCACCTTTATTTTTTCATTTATTTACAAACATAATCCAGTATCACTCATAACATAAGGTCTACTACAACTGGTAAAATATATGCTAAAAGTTTCACAAACATGGGTAAATGAAAGAGTCAACTTGTACTGAATTTGATTCAATTTCTAACAATTGGGTTACCTAGAAACTTTTTTCAAAAGAGGTATTAATGATGTCAAAAACTAAATTGGTAAACCTCAAAAGTGAAAGTGGACATGTCCACACAGCTGTCAGCCTTGAAAGGTCCATTGCTGTCCTACTTATAGTAATTTAACATTGATCACAACATTTATGAAAACCGTAACGATGGTAACTCGACAAACCTTCTCTCCTGCTGGCGGAGTATGGTTAGTTTTGGCCTCGCTCTGGGATGCTGGAGGGGACGTCACCTGTGACTGAAACGTACATAACAAAACATCATGCATAAATGAAATGTCATGCATAAACGAAACATCATGCATAAACGACATGTATCATTCATGAACAAGAAAACATGGAAAGCAACATTTTGGAAACATGCATGCACAACTGTTTCACACATTTGCCAAAAATCTGAAGCTAAAAACGTCCACAATTTCACTCTGTTTCATATTACACCGCTACCAATTGGTCGAAATAGTTTATGTGGGTACATATGTATAGCTATGGACAAATAATGAAAGAGAAGCAGTGACTTCATTGGCATGTTAAAGGTTAGCGTTGCAAAACAGTCCTAAATGCACCTAGTGATGCATAGTGGCCATTGTTTGAGTCATAATCACTTTATTTTATGATTGGATGTTGGAGATGATGCAATACTGACTGTCTAAAAATCTGGAGGGTTGAAGGTGATTTAAGACATTTTAGGAAATCCTGGGTGAAACAAGAGGATTCCGTAGCGAGAGCTGGAAAACATGTAGGGAAGCACTATGCTAACCTTTGACCTCTTCTAGCTCAACATCTAAACAGTCAATGGTGGCAAAATTGAATGTGCTGTGATAAGCCCAAGCCATCAAGATATCATATGGTGGGTAGGACATGACAGTTGAAAAGTTCTACCGGCCTTGGAAAGTGACGAATTAAGTGTGTAAGTCAATGGAGCAATTAACTGTGGTACAACACCCATAGACATGAAGAATGTGCAAGACATACCTTGCCCTTTTTTTTTTTTGGTTATATCAAGGCAGCAACTGATCATTATCCTTGAAATGAAGAGCATTTATAAGCCAACGCTTCACATATTTTAGACAATCATTTACTGCATGTCACTACATCAAGTAATTCACTAATTGATAACAATCTTACAACATTTGAACTGTCTCCAATGAATCTTGCAATGATGCATCGAATCATTCCATTTTACTCATGGGGAACAAATCATTTATTGTTACTGTCTGTGTGTATGCATGTATGTGTGTGTGTGTGTGCTAACATACGGCATGCGTTAATAGCTGATGACTGCCAACCATTACGGCCAGACAGCAATCAGTGTTAATGTTTAATTTTAGAAAATCCAGGACTGAGCCATCTACAAAACAATCCCCTGTTGCCCTCTTGGTTACCACCTCCATGAATGTCCAATTCATGAACTGCGAGCATAAATAAATCTTTACATTTCTCGAATATGTTGCGATCAGTTTGAGAGACGAGTCTCTCGTAAACTGAGAGCATCGGTGTTAAAGGCTTTGAGGCCCAGTCTATTTAGAGACAAGAGGCTTACATCATCATCAGGCACAATTCATTCATCACACTGATTAGTTCCTACATTCCTGTGGCATGTCAATGCCTCTGCTAGACTACAACATACATGTATGTATATATATCACTTGTACACAGGCAAGTGACAAGTACAGTAATCAATGCATCACTTCACTAGTGTTACTTAGTCACTTGCCCGTACACCCTTGACCAGTGAATTCCTTAATTCCCTTTGACAAGTGAATTCCTTAATTACATCACTTGACTTTAAATATTAATGTCATATTCTCACTCTACATAAACACTATTTAGTTGAATATAGATTTTAATATTTCACTTGACATGTTACGTTTGGTCATTTGTCTATCCACCCTTGACTATGTATACAGGCAAGTAACTGCTTCTGTGATGTACCACTTGACAACACTGAGGGTAAACTTCCCATCTTGAAAATTCACTGGTATGATAGGCAAGGAACTACTACCTTAAATGTGTCACAATTGTTACTGTTATTTAGTCACTCAAGTGACTTTATCTACTTGAGTTAGAGGCAAATGACAGCAGATGTAACATATATTTACAGTGTACTCATTTGAGCACTTGTTCACACCCAACCATTGAGAACAGGCAAGTGAATTTTTCAGTAGTTATTGTAAGTTTAGACTGATTGACTGGCTGGATTGTTTTCTGCAATTATGGGAATCAGTAAAAAATGTTAGAAAAATCTCTGCAAATATATCATTCAGAATTAAATGTTATAAGTACTATTTGCCAGCAAGATGGAATTTGGATGAATTTGGGATTTGCCTACTGGATTTGGGACTAAACTGTAATCATTCAACTAGTGGATTTGGGATGAACTGTAATTATTCAATTACTGGCTTTAAGACTCAACTGAAGTCATTCAACCACTGGATTTGGACCTCAGAGCTGACGGCTCTGTAATCATTCAACTACTGGATTTGGACCTCAGCTGTAATCATACAACTACTGGATTTGGACCTCAGCTGTAATCATTCAACTACTGGAATTGGACCTCATCTGTAATTATTCAATTACTGGATTTGGGACACAACTGTAATTATTCAAGTACTGGAATTGGACCTCATCTGTACATATTCAATTACTGGATTTGGGACACAACTGTAATTATTCAAGTACTGGATTTGGGACTCAACTGTAATCTTTAAACTACCCGGATTTGAGACTCAACTGTAAATCATTAACATATAATCATTAAGGGAAACTGTTGTTTGGGTGTTTGGTGCTCAGGTTGGTAAAATGTTCTCAGAATGTTACCTGTACCTGTACATAACATTATTCTTCTTAAATGCTTCACCTGGTTAGCAAGTCTTTTTTTCTCCTTTCTGCTGATGTTAGTTTATAGCAGGTTTCCAGTAACTTTTGAATATATTCTTTGGTCTACATCAATAAGTACAATTATTTTGTGAGACCTCAATACAGTAAATAACAGACCTGTGCCAGACATCTGATGTTCAAAAGACAACATCTACATCTTGGCATAATTCCTAGTGTTTAGTTTATGAATAGCAGATTTTTTCATTTTTTTCTTTTTGTCATTACATATGATAATTCTTTAAATTGTATCATGTTATCTTATGTAATGTAAGTACAGTTACATGGTTTATTTGTGTGTGCAACCTTTGTTTTATTGCATGCATTGTTCATTTTTTTCTTTTCTTATTGTCTTTGTACGGGGGGGGGGGGGGTCTGCCTCGTAAGAGCCTCGGCTTTCTCAGACCTCCTCCACTTGTCACATACATTTTCTTCTATTACTGTGTAATATATTTTGAATGTGGAAACAAATAAATGAAATAAAAAATGTACAGACAAAGATCTCTTTATTACCTCTGTTTCGTTGGAAAGTGCTGCTCGTTCTCTTGACCGCCTCTCCCTCCTCTCATGGTCTTCCTCTGTCTCTTCCGTTGGGCCATTGGTTTCAGCTGCAGCACTACAACCATCAGAAAAATAAAACATAATATCAAAAAAATATCGAGAAAAGGTCTTGACCATCGGATATTTTATCAATCGATAGAAAACAACAAAAAGACAATATACAATGAAGAAAAGCTGTTCTAAAACATATGTGTAAGAAAAGTTTTGATAACTAGTACAACTCTACGATTGATCAAGTTCGGACGCAACTCGACTGTCATTGCGTTGAAAATCGTGGACTGTCGAGGGCAGTGTGTGGGTTAAACGCTACAATTGATCGTGATTTTGTAAATTTAGGTCATGTTGGCTTCGGTAGCGAAAACGGAACGTGAAGCGTTTTCCTGTGCGATTGAATCACGACTGGAAACTGTAGTTTCAATAAATATAACATATATTGGATATTTTTCATAACTTCGCTGTAAAGGAGCTCCGATCATGGATAGCAATAAACAGTCATTGTGTGTGCTGATCGGTTGGTCAGTGTTCCAGGGGGTCAGTCGTAGGACTATTAGTTTTCACGATTAATTTTCCATGAGGGAGCTCAAGATACTGTAGTTCAATGCACCCTTTGTCAGATACAAATTTAGTATGAGTCAATAATGTCACTATAACCATGAGTACATCAGTTTTTTTTACTGTACATACAGCAAGTGCTGTATATAAAATGAAGCGAAAAGGGCAAAATTTTTTACAGTAACAACTTCGGTGTCAATTGCACTGTAGCAAAACAATTGCTACAAATCAGGACCTTGTTGATGATTTTTAAATGGTCCTTGCTGTAAATCACGTTGTTGATGAATTTTACATGGTTGTAGCCACATATCAGGACGTTGTGAACGAATTTTACATCATGGTTGTTGCTACAAATCAGGACGTTGTTAACCAATTTTGCCCTTTTCATCTTCAAAATACTGTATAAATCTGCTCTTTGAGCTAGCTGCCTAAACCACAGCATGGTAGTAACAAACATCAAGGAAATATGTGTATGGAAACATCATATGCTTAAATCAAGTCCACGAAAGTCACATCAAGAACGATGAAATTAAGCTTTGTCAATTGATACTGTAGTAACAGGCAGATGAACACACATATATATGAACACAAATACAGTTGAACACACATGTATACAGATGAACACACATTTAACCATATAGCACACAGATCTTTCATATCACAATCCCTAGCTGCTGAAAGTCTTGCGTACATAGATAAATCTTTGTAACCATCTCTCGTCGTTATTAAGATGACAATAAAAGCCTCAACGGAGTGTCACCTACAGCAGATCAAATCACAAGGGTTTGAACAGATCTGCACGAATTAAAGCAGTACGTAGTACTGTACATAAAACTGGTAATACACTACAGTAGCTCTATTGAAGCAGTACTACAAATAACATTATTTATTCAATAATAATTCAATGCTCTTCATAAAAGTTAAAGTATTTGTCCAACCCCAAAAACTAAAACCTCTACAGTACCTAGAGACCAAAGTTAGGGCCAAGCTTGTGAACAGAGCCTACACAAAGACCCCCATGTTGCATCACATACTGTAGCCCTTGGTCAGAAACAATGTCAACAAAAGAGTTTAGTTATTATCAATATCTAAAACTTGCTTTGATTCTGGTAACCATACAGTGCATACTTGTATTGTACAGTAATACACTAGCTTAAATATGCCTGTGAACTGTTTCAGATTCAATTATTAAGGTTCAGTTCACTCTGCCAAGCACCATCCCTCCCCTCCTTTAAGCCTCTCTCTATACCAATTATTCTACTGATCTATTACTGTCATTCAGCCCTGTCCTCTGAATAACCTCTAACATCTTCTGATATCACTTGTTCCAAAAACAAACGAGCTGCTAATTAATCAAACTCCTCTTCCAAAGTTTCACATACTTTCTTTCCAGAACAATTGCCTCCACCCTCCTCCCCTTCCCTCTACCGTCTCCCTACAGGTTACCAATCTTTGGCTTTCGTTCAGCCCACTTCTCCAGATACTTAACCTTCCTCATATCCCACATTGTTTGTATCACACAGAAGATTTGCTAGTTAACCCTACTTCACCATAATCTCACATACAATACTCATTCTTTACAACAACCAAAATTGACCACATAGCACTATTTTATCCTGGCTACACGGTCTCTTAAATTGAAACCATTGCATTCATCAATCAAAATTTGAACTACCAAAGGAACAATCTTTAACCTCCTTTTAAAACTATTAAATGGAAGCCACTCAACATATTGTAGCAAATCTTGCTGAGCTCCTTAACTTAATGAGTGGGTGCTTTACTCTGCCCAACAACAATAAATAAAAAAATATTAATTAACTTCAGCAGCCCATCGGGAGCGAACATGACAGCCACAAACGGCAGACTGTACCGCCACTGTGCATCGTCTTGTTGGTGCCTCCAGCCCGTAGGGCTAGCCGGTCTTGCAATCGGAGATAAAGTGACCTTTACACGTTGACATACCTGTCTCTCCCCCGTAGCATTCCATTCCCTGTTATGGCATTAGCATACTACAGTACTTACTAGACTAAGGGCTATCCATGTAATATGTGCACAGACAACAGCTGAATGGTAGTTCAGGCAGGAGGTGCTAAGATCATATCATGTTCTACGAGAGTTCTTGTGAGTATATAGGAACCTAGTCACGATATACACTGTGTAATGGGTTTATGGCAATGTATGTGTGATACGATCACTCAAAATGTGAGCGACGAATCAGGGTTACTTAGGAACCGAACCTCCGATCCATTACAATAATATCAATCACTAGTAACAATAATAATAACTTACTAACGTATCTAATGGCAGGCTGTAGATTCTACGGTAGATAATGGGTGCCACAGTCATGTTTTACTTGTAATCTTATCTATCCAAGAGACTGTCCAAACAAGATGAATCTATCACCTTCGTCGAGTAATGTTAACACGGAGACGATCCCTACTCTAGAGCCTGTATCACATGTACTACCATATCAAATAGGTATGATAAGAGTCCATGTTCAGATTGCAATGGAATCATAAGTTGACGTATATATCATAATAAACAATCCCATCACGAAAGAAGGGAGACGCTTGAAGAGAGATTTAACGATTGGCGAAGAAGGATAGAGTGACCAAAGCCGGGACATATTTACTAGCTATGAGTTAGGATGTATGATTGGGGCAAGGATTGGGGAGGGGGAGGATGGAGGGAGGGGGAAGCTAGGGAGATGTGGAACTGAGGAAATATGGAAGATGAAGGGCTTACACTAAAGGGGTACATGTACTGTACATAGCAACATTGTACATGTACGTCAACCACAATGTACTGAATGCATAGAAACGGCCAGAGAACTGAACCAAAGTGATGATTAATTGGGTCACATGTACAGTGTGATCAATTCTGAATGGTTACTTTTGTCATTCACTTTTAAAAGGAAATCGGACTATTATTTTATGTAGTCTGTCAGGAGAATTCTAATGACTGGAAGGGTTAAAGTGATGAAAAAGGAAAAAGGGAATTCCCTAATTTTGCATGGAGCCTTATATTTAACACACTGAATCAGGTTCAGACTTTAATTACATGACAAATGATATTAAAATGAGTGTCTGGAATTATGGGTAAATTTAGTACAGGTCTGCAAATTTTGCATGATATATGATACAGCCAAATCATGACTATATATCGATTGATTGATTGATCAATTCTCAGAATAAACAAAAATCATGAATTTACGATAGTTCACACACTGAATCAGATTCAGACTTTAATCATGACAAAAGATATTAAAATGAGTGTCTGGAATTCTGGGTAAATTTAGTACAGGTCTGCAAATTTTGCATGTTATGTGTATGATACAGCCAAATCATGACTAATAGATTGATTGATCAATTCTCAGAATAACAAAATCCTGAATTTACGATAGAACTTCACACACTGAATCAGATTCAGACTTTAATCATGGCAAAAGATATTAAAATGAGTGTCTGGAATTCTGGGTAAATTTAATACCTGCAAATTGTGCATGTTATTGTGTATGATACAGCCAAATCATGACTAATAGATTGATAGATTGATTGATCGATACTCAGAATAAACAAAGATCACAAATTTAAGAAACACCCACGATTGACGGAGACGTCTCCTCTCCTCCCGCCTCTTCCTAATGTCCTCCAAATCTTTCTCCAAGTCTTCGTTCTGAGTCGCTCTGTGAGATGAGAAGATACACAGCACAAAAGCACGACATGCAATTAGTCACTTCAGGCAGAATGAGAAGAGAGCTAGGGCAGGTATTAACACAACATGCAGCAGATCATGAATGATTGATGAATTAACATCATGTAATAATTGCCATAATGTGATAACATTAGGCAAACCTGCGATGCAGAGAACATTAGCTCACAAGAAGCCTCTGACCCACATCAGGATATATAATGTAGTGTTCAAACTTACTTGTGTAGCATATTTTTGAAGCCTCAAAGTTTTGTTCTTTAAAAAGGTACTATGGTTCTTGCAGATCTACAAAAAACTCCTATACATGTTGACTTGTGTAGCAATCTGACCATTTTTAATAGCATTTTGCGACGTGTTTATGGATAAATTAAATTCCCAGCTCATCAACTAGATACGAACTGGTATGTACTGTTTAACAATTGAATTTCTCCAAGTCTCAGACTGGACAGAAGCAGGAAAGTTAGGGCATAAAAATTCAGTATTATCATTATGTAATTAATGTTCAACCTGAATGAGTACTACCTGTACACATGACATAGCCAACTGTCTGAAGCGAGCGTATATTTAATATTGATAATTCATTTAAAGTATGTAATTTTATGGACAGTTATTGCATCCAGGATTAATTAAACTTGCTGAATACCAGTACTGCGCAGCCACATGTTGCCAAGAGTAATTGGTCTCAAATTTCCACAATACTGTGTGTGTGTGGGGGGGGGGGGGGGGCAGACCTGTAGTCTCACCTCTAGAGTCAGTTATACTCACCTAGTACTACAGCTTGATTCTCAGCCATATTACTATGTACACAGCAACCGTACATAGAAGGTCATGTACTAACCTCATGTACAGTACTTAGTTTACTGTAAGCAGAGCTATGTACACTACAAACAGATTACCTCTTCAGTTGTACTCACCTACTAGGGTCTGATTCTCAGCTGTATTACTATGTAAGCAGCTACCGTACATAGAAGGTCATATAGTACTCACATCATGTACAGTACTTAGTTCCCTGTAAGCAGAGCTTTGTACACAGCAAACAGATATAACATTACAATGTTAACCTCGTCAGTTGTACTCACCTACTACAGCTTGATTCTCAGCCATATTACTATGTACACAGCTATCATACATAGAAGGTCATGTAGTACTCACCTCATGTACTTAGTTTACTGTAAGCAGGGCCATGTACACAGCAAACAGATACAGTATATATTACAACTTTAACCTCTTCAGTTGTACTCACCTTTTCTCAGCAACTTTCTGTAAAGTTTGGAAAGTAATTAAGTCATGCATCTCTAATGCTCTACAGATAATGTTTAAGTCAGTTAATTTCTGTTGTAGTCAGTTCTACATACTTACATGTACTGCACTTATACTGTACACATGCAGCGAATGTACCCTACTCAGGTTCATTGCCCTCCACTATAAGATGTACCCAGCCTACGTGTTTGTAACAAAAGGCTGTACTCTAACAATTTAATCAAGCTAACTATCTGACACAGCAATGTACTAAGCCAAGTCGACTGTACATACATGTATAGTGAAAAATTGTACGCTGCAATATGTTACAAGTTTCAAGAAGAGCCGAAAACAATTATTCACAGCAATTTGATATCCACACATTCACGTCACACCGAAAATTATGTACATAGATGGTTATGAAAGGAACAGGGACGATACATTAAGGGCGCCCTCACCTCTCCTCCTCTCTTTTCCTTCTCCTCTCTTCCCTGCGACGAGCTCTTTCCTCTGCGTCCATGGCTCAGATTACCAGGGGACAACAGACACTGATGAAAAGAATTTTAAAAATAACAAAATGTTCAATTAATTTTTGCAATAAATATTCTTTCCTTTTGAGTTTTCTTTCTCTCTCTTAAATATTTCTTGTGGAATCAGGGGGATGGACTCAATGCAGAGCATTCACATCTTGTCTTTTTCGATGTGCAGCTCTCCTAAATCTTAGCATGCAGGTACTACTGTATAAACTCAGGGGGAGGGGGATTGGTAGGGCTCTTACAAAAAGTAGTAGTTTTGCCTGGATGGTCTATTCCTCTAAATTATTCAAAGATAAGGGATTTTTTTCTTTCTTTCTTTACCTTTCTTTACCCAAGTAAATTGCCTTTAAGGGGTGAATAAATTCTACTTAGGGAGGGTAAAAGTAGAGACAATCTTTCAGAATATGGCGGCCATAATTACAGACTTTAAAGACTAATATGGGGTCTTCTACTATATCTGAGAGGCAAGAAAGAAAAAATGACATTTAAGGCTACTTATATTTAAGGTCATTGCAAGTTCCACAGTCTTCAGCCATATATCTTGCAGTAGTGTGGCTATGGGATAACTTTATTTTTATTTTTATTATTGTCATCTTAAATGAGGGTAATCCTGCTCAGTGCAGAAGCATTGCTTTCCAGAGGAACCGTCTAGTATAGATCTCTCATATAGTTCTCTACATATCACACTTGACTTCCAGCTTCCCCTGAACATGACTAGATACAAGCTGTCAAAAGAATGCTGTCATTCTGTGATAAGGCAGGTTGAGACTGTGAGGGGGAAACCTTCAAGACACCACGAATACCTCAAGTATGCGAAATGGAGGATGCCCTTAGGTTAGTGACTCATACACAGATATATCAACACCAAACAAGGTACTAGTGAAGGAAAAAGACTAGTCCCATAATATACATAAATCTCTTATGTAGTGTTCTACACCTATAGTGTATTATAAACTGTTTGTAGACAACAAGAATACCAAGTGCTGAAGATTATAATGCTGTACATAATACATGACAGCAGTACAATTCCGTGCTGCAATATATCCAATGTTTGATAGTTAATTAATGCACATTATTAGTTACTATTCTGTATGTAGGCCATGTACAGTAAATTCAAAATTAGAGAAAACATAATGTTCTACTTACTGTGTGTGTGTTTACAGCATCTCCTGAGGAATAAAGTTTAATGTACTGTAGCCACAGGGAGTAACTTAGTGTTCAAAATTTTGTATTTTTGAATGTCCTATGTAGAAACCTGCCATACACATCTTTGCCCTTGTATTAAAATTACACATTTTGTATAGCATTTTGCGACGAATAAATTATAAATTATGGATAAATTATTTGTTGTATATACTTTATATGCATCCACAAAGCTCTATCTGTCTAGAAAGATTTGCATCACACAAACTACTTGCTTTGTTTCATTTGCATACATTAACTTTAAATTGCACAAGTGCTAAGTTTAAAGAAATTTCTTAGTATGATTTTGGATTTTGGTGTACACTGAAGTACAGGTAATATATTATGTTTACCATCACCTGGTCTGTATCTTAAATGGGTGGTCAAGAAGGATGCATGATGACAACAGACTCTAGTCAAAAGAACAAAATGCCAGTACATTCTAGCAAACTGTGGCAGACTTTGTTGTACAGTCCTGTTGTCTTGCTCCTATAGATGTAGAGGAAGTATACTCATGCTTCAGTGAGTACAGACCTAGCTGAGATAAATAATCCATTACCAGCATGAACAGAGACCTCAAGTGTTTGTTTCATCCAAGATCTACAGTATATATACTGTATATGTTACTCAATCTAGGAATTAGAGTCAAACCATGGTAACACAGTTTAAGTGTACAGTATAAGCTAAAGTAGTACATGATCAACCTATGGATATATATACACACTGTACTGTACATGTACAGAATATGGTCAAACCAACATATTATGGTCAAACCTTGAAGTACAGAATATAGTCAAACCATGGAAGTACAGTAGAAGTACTAGATACATGAATGGTCAAACCATGAATGTACAGAATATTGTCAAACCAATATATGGTCAAACCATGGAACTGGAAGTACAGTACAGTAGAAGTACTACAGTATACATACATGGTCAAACCATGAATGTACAGAACATGGTCAAACCAACATACATATGGTCAAACCAACATACATATGGTACCATGAAAGTACAGAATATGGTCAATCATTGGAAGTATGGTCTTGCAGTTGGTATATATACAGTTGGGCATTAATATAAATTTAATTTTACCAATTTTAATTTTTTTTACCATGTTGCCAAGTTTTGGATCAAACACAACAAAACTTACAAGTTTTAGAGACATGTGCCAAACCTGGGCTCGATGGCTGTATATTAGAAAGCCTGCAACGTATCAAAATGAATTTTGTGCCTAAAGTCATCATTTAAAGCGTGAAGCAAATGATGCATACATGCATGTAGACAGACTCCTCTATAGTCTGTCTCTCTCTCTTGGACAAACATGGGAATTCAGAATATTTCTGCTTGCTTGGAACCTTTAAGTGTTCCACGTTTTAATGAGGGGGTTATCTTTGTGTGGCAAGAATTTAACACTTTTCTCTTCACAACAACTCCAGATAAATAGGGAACTAGAAGAGGACAAACAAATCAAAAAGGCAATAAACAAACATGGCGACCATCAAGCCATGCACACAAAACTAACAAATAGGCTTATTGGGAGATTACAGACAAAAGTACTGTACCAATGTGTATGGAAACGACAAATTTAATAGGCTCTTAATGGTGTACAGACCAATAGAGGCTTGTTTGCAGATTAAATTCAATTATGAATGGCAGAGATAGAACTTTCAGCTGAGCCATCTGCGATCTGTCAACATGTGTGAGTGCAAAGAACGATTAACGTGTACGGTTAAAAGTCATCACAAAAGTCATCATGGAATTTGTCACAGCTATATTAACACATCTGCTAGACTGTACGAGGGATGTATCATGTACTGACTTGCAACTAGATAGGACAAATTGTTCTCAAACCAAAAATTCCAAAACATCATCAAAACTGTCCATTAAAGTGGAGTGATGGATGAATCACCCTGCTCGCAAACGAAGAATCTGAATTAAAAATTCAAAGTTCTACTTTAATGATCCATTCATTAACAACTTCATTTACTGTAGTGTGACTAAAAGTCAACAAAGGGCTCTTAATGATTACAAGTAAGACTCACTGAGCATGAAGTTATCCTTGCACTAGTTGTATCAACAACCTGGATGTAGCTCTCTAAGTTGCATATATTCTGAAAATGATATATTGTATCAAACCTAGGAAGTATATACTATTCAAAACAAGAATAGTTATTGATCAAAAAATGAATTTTACCCCCAAATATTTTGTGACCCAAGGAAGGTTAATGAGCAAGTGATTAATAAATTTTATTCATGAATTCTCAACAATTACTCACCCAGATATCATATATACGTTTTCATGTTTGTATACATAATATTAATATGTTAGTACACTAAGTTACCACGCAGTCTCAAAAACCTCCAGTTCTGCTAATTTGAGGCTGTAGTGATATCAATTTACACTGTAATTACAATAATACTTGGTGACAGGTACACACTAATTGAAAACAAACTGAGAACCCTGCATATTTTTCGCTCTCAAATTCACCTCTGCACAGCATGGGTTTGTGGTTTCTTAGAATCAATGTGCCATGGTGATGCCATAAGACAAGTCCTGTTTATGTCACATAGACACTGTCTATGGAGCAGGTTGGACAGATACTAATGTATATACGAGTATTAATGGCATCCACGCATACATAGCAGTTGTTCAGACTATTGGGTCGTAACCCAACTTAGCGTGGACCTTCAAAGAAAATATTTGGTGGGTTACAAGTACGCTTCAGAATATCACAAAAATTACTAAATATTCCATGGATTGTAACATTCATGTTCGGCCCAGCTTGGAAGATCCTGGACCATACATAGAGGTCCAGCCAATCATGGAATATATTCTGGTCCTTATATCCGAATCCGGCCCATCTTATATCCTAGAGACAATACTGATTAAAGTCCAGACGATCTTAGAAAAGCCTGACCCTATATCCAAATCCAGCCCATCTTAAAATATCCTAGACAGAAGGCCTACCAATTAAAGTCCAGCCCATCTTGAAATATTCTGGAGCCAATACCCAATTGCAGGCTGCAGTACCTTGGAATGACCAAGAAACTATATATCCAAGTCCAGCCTTGCTTTCCTGGACCCTACTCCAGCCCAGCCCAGCCCAGCTTGGATATCCTAGACCTAGACCCTGTATTCATGTCCAGCCCATCTAGGAATATCCTGGCCCCTATATCCAATTCCAGGCTAGTAGTGCTTTTGAAGTACCTGGACCATATCCCAGCCCAGGCCAGCTATTAAGGACCACATTCAATTCCAGGCCAGCTTGGAATGTCATGGAAGTTATATTCAGTTGCTTGCAGTTCAGCTTTGGATTATGCACAGCTACAATATGTATGCTGCTGCCAGCATTAAATACCAAATATTCTCTTTCAAGTACAGTATAAGGAAACCAAACCATCATTCACGTACTGTAGATGCAAGATGAACAACTTTCAAATCATTAGGACTTTTTTAACTCAAGATTTTCCATGTGATAGTCGAAACCTGGTTCAAAAGTCATGTTGGCCAGGAGCCCTGGTTAGAATATTACTACTGCCGGCCACACCTAAAAAAAACAGCATTGTTTGAAACATCAATGAATTCAACAGAATTATAATACTGAACACTCTCAAAGAAACCTGGAAAGTAACCTTCCTGAATGATAACTTTATGATTGTTTCAAGAATGTGCTATATTCTAAGCACCAACAGAACTGGGCCATAGCACACACTTGACTGAACACATGAAGGTCAGATGGAGGGCAATCACCTCACCTGCTAGCCCTTCACTCCCACCCCACCCACTTTGATAAGTCCATATTTTCCTGGGTGCTGGTCCTACAAATAGGTATGTGGCTAGTCTGAAAATTCAATGAAATGGAAGCCGGGGAAAAGTCTACATGCACTAATATTACATAGAAGCAGTAAACAGTTGCTCCACTATGGCACTGGCAAGGTATTTAACTTAGTCAATGAAGCATGAATAATTTTATAGACAAGTCCAGCCAACTGTATGCATTTTCTACTTCAGTCCATTGAATTTAGCTCCAAATACCTATCTAGGCATACAGCCTATAGTCAGCTCGTTTACAAAAATGACATCTCTGTTGGTCATTTACGACCTATCTCTCTAAACACAGACATCAAACAGCGCCTATAACACCAATGACCATATGCCCGTCTGATGTCTCCAATCACACGCAGTCGCCATAGCATCACCATGTGCTGTTATACCAGCATACATAGTTCACATACCAAGGTACTCCTTGGTCTAATAGCTAACATTTATGAAGGTTTGAAACCTATTTTAAATCTTTCTTCCTACGAAATTCCGTATGAAAAGAAAGTAAAATAAAAATTATCGCAAGATGAATGATAAATATCCCATGATTCTTTTACGTACCTTACAATAATCTCCTACGGTAGGAGATAGGGCCCAAAATAAGCGAGAGGAGGTTAGAGTCCGCAGTGATTTCCTCGAGAAGTTATTGAGTTAATAAGACTTTGCGTTGTGTTCTGCATGAAGCGCAATCATATCTAGCTACGTACGTTATACATTCTAGACGTACAAAGTTAGTACGAAGCAATAACAAGACAGAAAGTAGTGTGAGATTATTAACATGAATATTCATATATCATTAATAATTCATATACACGGAATCCTGCTGTGTGATTGGCAGAAAAAGTTTACAACTTCTTCCGGTCGTTTTATTGTAGCTCAGATGACACGAAACTTTGGACACATGAGAAGACGTGCTTCGGATTAAGTTCTTAATCCGATACTAAGTTTTTACACGTTTATCAATAGTCAGCGAAGTTTCTAGATACCACGGCGTTAATTAATCTCAACAGTGTTTTACGAGACGATTAACTTTAAAGAAAATAGTGTTGTATGACAAAAAATTCCTCCTCATGGAGAAAAGGTAAACCTATGGGCTAACCTGAGTCAGCCCTCACTACGTAATCGTTACGTCGCTCTATATAATAGGGAAGAATTGACGAGAAGGGAAAACCGACATTGAGGTGCGACGACATCATATTTGTTGACCTTCGAATGCTGTATCATACTATACTTTGCTATGATTTTTTTAAACTATAAATCAAATCGATGTTGGAATACATGGCAGTTCCAGCTGTGCTATATGCACATCTTCACGAATGTGGTAATTTGAGAAGGGTTTGCAGAAGATAAATCAAAATAAGGAGAACTGAAAGGGAACACAATGAGAACGAGACAAATTATTGTTACTTCATCGGGATGTATATTCTTATTTCCTATACTTGCTTTCTTCATTGAGTATTTTGCATTCCTTACTATTTCTCTCTGTATAACCAGTTGGGACAGTTTTTTTTTATTGCTGGTACCTCTCTTAACTGCCCTTCCATATTATATGCTTCAAAGCACTCGTATTGACAGTACAAACAGTTCCTAACCTTTATCTGATAGAACCATGATATTTATACTGCTCATACTGACAATCCAAGGGCTTTCGAAGCGGGACAATTAAAGTAGTGTGGTAAACTTTTTCCCAACTGGGTGCTCTGTAGGTCCAGAGTTCTCACCGGGGTCCATTTTGAAAGGAGGTCTTTTACTCGACTGTGCAGAACCCACACTTAGATTTGTTATTGAAGACGCGTGGACACCAATTCGAAAAGTCAAAAATCAGATTGTGTCCAACACGTACAAGTCCAGCCAAATTCAGCGTACTGTAGGCCTTTATAATTTACTCTCCTGGAATAAAATAAAGGTCAAGTCATCGTAATTTTCCATTTCATTAGAAAGTAATTGGCTTTAAATATTTGTTTGGCCGGGTCAAACTAATGTTTTTAGCTATTCTCTCAGTGTCAAACATATTTTAAGAAAGTGGCCTGGGTCATGTGGCCCTCCTCCCTGGACCCACCTGCCCCTCTGCGAAGTGTCCATTCAAGTTAATTTTTTTATAGCTGTATTATTAGCGAAGAATTAGGCCTGCCCGCCCTACGGCTGCAGGTTTAACCAGCCATTTTCCTTCTACCTCATGTGTTTCCTATCCTTCATCGTTTTGTTTTTTATTAGTTTTGTATATTTACCCATCCCCGCCCTGACCCTAAAAAAGTGGGCTGGGGGATTTCAAGGGACCATATTTTGGCTGCCCTCTTGCTGTTTGCACAACTGCCTATGCCCCTCATTGCTGCTTCATTTCACACTGTCATCAACTTTTTTAATCTTGTGGAGTAATAAGTATGGAGTTGCTACCTGACAAAATTAACATGTCAGACGCCGTTTTATATTGTTTAGTATATTATTAAGTGTCATTTGTGACTTCTACATCCGTTTCTCTCGATTCACTCTCAAACATCGTTTTCATGTCTTGGGGGAATATACAAGCAAGACAGGAATGACACCCAAATCATATTACATTATTCCATTCCAACTTCTGCTGATAACCATGCGTGAAGGCAATAAGGTCATATAGAGTCTTTGAAATGGACCCAGCTGTCCAGGATTCAAGTCCCGGTTGGTTTAATCTTTTTAAATTTGTGTATACAAATATATAGCGAACTGATAACTTGGTTCATTTAAAGACCACTCTCAAAGGCAAAAATGGCTCAGAAAAGGCAAAAATTTCCTATACAGGAACACAATGAATTCAAAGAGACAAACAGTGTGTCTGTTGGAATGATTTATTATATAAACAGTTTACATTTCAAAAGCATAAACAAAATTACAAAGCCATACTTGTATTCAAGTACTTCCAGCACTAACTGCCCACAGCAGTGACAACATTACATGTGATATTAACAAACAAACTGCACTGGGGTCTGAATCTTATAGAAAGGGATGAGCCTGGAGTAAAAAAAAAAATCACGGAACTGCAAAAGTTGCGCTATAGGCTCCAGTTTGCATATGCTACAGTGTGTTAGGATAATAGTTTTTGTCCCAGAGGTAGAAAAGAAATCACGGATATTCTGCGAATTCGCGGAAAAAAGCTCATGCCTGTATAGTGGGCGCTGTCAAGATCTCAGACTGTACAGTATTCAGCATGAAGTACTGTACAGCCCTACAAACTATCTACTAAACCAATGACAGTTTCAACATCACTGACTGTACCATACCTCATCCGCCTGGTTAACCATTATAGGGAAGATCCGTTTACAGATTTAGTGAAGTGACTTTTGTGGCACGATTTCAGTTATACATCATTATCAGGGATGTGCTCACACTGGGCGGCACCGGGCGGCTGCGCCCAGCAGTTCTGAATGCCGCCCAGCACAAAAAGTATTTTAAACATTTCCGTCCGGCACTTTTGTTATGATAATTTAACAAATTTTACCATAACCAAAATTTGGGAGAATACATGGCACAGAATAGGAAAAATAGCACCACCTAAGCATACTTCATGTGCAAAATTTATCCAGTGGGGAGGGGGTACCCCACCCATGAGATCCCTCTCCCAGGGTGTGGATCACACTACCAGACAATCTGCCCGGCACTCAATATTCCTGAGCACATCCGTGATTATTACTGATGCTGAAATGTTGGAGAGGATGAAATAAACCTAGGATGGTGTTAAAATAAGGAGGATTTAAGGTGATTTGAGGCATGTTAGAAATTTGTTGGTGAAACAAGAAGATTCTGCAAAAGAGGGTTGGCACATGGGTTGGGAAGCCATATGCTTAACTTTAAACTCTTCTTAACTCAAAATCTACAAAATTATGGTTAGTAAACTTGTGGCATGATAGTGCCAGCATATATCAGCTATTATATGCAGGGATGAGCCTGGGGTAAAAAAATTATCACGGAACTTTGCAAAAATTGCGGTATAGGTTCCAGTTTGCGTATGCTTTAGTGTGTTAGGATAATAGTTTTTGTGCCCTAGGTAGAAAAGAAATCACGGATATTCCGCGAATTCGCGGAAAAAGCTCATGCTGGTATATGGTTAGTGGGATCTGTCAGTTGTAAACTATCTAAGCTAAAACGACCATGGAAAGTGACAAACTTAGTTTGTAAGTTGAATGGAAAAAATTAATAGGTACGACACCTATATACCTTACAATACTAGAGGGGGGCTGTGAAGTAACTGCAATTCCTAATTCAATCATTTCCATGTTGGTTCAACTTCAACATGTCTACAGAGGGACAAAAAAAGTAAAACCAATTGATAATACAATAACTCCGGATCAACAAAACATCCTTCTTTCCATTAGTACTGTAAACCAAGTCACAGCATCATAAAAACCAAATTTCTCCATTGCTGATAACACACAAACCTTGCAAATATGGCTGGCAGTTTTGTTATGTTCTAAATTCAGTTACACTCCATTTAAACTACAGATAATACCAATCGACCCTAGAGTTATATTCCAGGTAAAAGTGTTAAAAGCAACAACAAAAATCTCAGGTTCCTCATCAACATTGACAATAGCAAATCAGCATATTCTTTATCCTCAGTTGGAAAGTGGATGTAAAAATTATCACAATAAATTTTTTTTAAGGTTTTGTGTGTTTTTTTACAAGAGCAGCATAGAATATGAGATTTGAAGCACTAACCTGACCGTTAGCATACAAACATGGTTATGATATGGAACACTAAAGACGCCATGAATCAGGTTTGACATTTCACACCGTCAAGCCATTTGGGTAATAATGAAACATCAAGTATGCTACCTATATCACTTGTAGTGAACTCATTTACACTGATCAGTATCTTCCTGGATAACTACTAAAAACCAACCTGTTGCTGTACACAAGCCCCTGATTAACTGTGATCTACTACATACAAATTCTCAAAGGGCTAGATGAACACAATTTCGTGGTCTGAATCTACGAGCAGTGATACAGGTGGCAGGATACTACTGGAATATATTCTACCGCAGAAATCCTCTCTTCGAGAACCTTTCAAAGTCATCTTTTATAGTTCAGCAAATATCAAATGCAGTCTGTGCAGATGACAGGCTGCCACTGGAGGCTGGATAACACGCTGTACTCCCCTAATGTAGATACCGCTGACACCATCATACAGCTGACACCATAACACCGATGACACCATAACTGTCACTACAATCACTCTTATATACATTGTCAAGGCACTCATCTTGTCAGCTGACTATCAGGCTACTTCCATCTTATCAGTTTCAACAGCTAAAAAAAAATCAAAACGAGAAAAGGGAAAGAGTTGTTAACATCACAACCAGGGAAAAAATGATCTTCACATTGAACATATGAAATTGCATCTAGGTAGTGGAAAGTCTTTATGCAATTTTCAAATGCTTACTGACTGTAACACACTCGTGACCAAAATATTACTTATAGATTACCCTTTTAATCAGCTACTACATATTTGCCTACATTTTTTTTTTACATTTAAGTCGTCCATGTAAATTATATATATATATATATATATATATAACATCTTGGAGAAACCCCTTCCTTTGCTCCTTCTTATATAGGTAAGAACTATGAGGATACCTGTACCAGTAAATAAATCCATTATAGTGACATAGGGGAAATACAACTATTGTTTAAGTAAGGGTATGGTGTGCGCATAGTGGTGAGAAATATCAGATACCTAATTTTTCGATGGGATACAAAATTGGGTGCATGATACATCATAACGGGAACATGATCGCATACATAAACAGCTACATGGGGCAGTACATGATGGGGAGACATATTCAAGTGAACATTAAGAACATTACCACGAACACAACCTGTACATTACACAGTACATGATCAGGTACACAAATGGGTACATAAAGCAGTACACATTTTTATAAAGAAATATCAGCTATATAGATTTAGACTGGACTGCCAATTATAAAACTCTCCTTTATACTCCTATATACTGATATGTTTGACAATTTCAAAACACATTTTGACAAGCTTGATGTTAGCACGACTAACCTACGAACAAACAGTGTCTAATCTTGGCTTGATGACACAGTGGATGTACTATGATGAGGCTTACCATATCCAAGTATCCTAATAGAGTGAATGAATGAATGAATAACAGAAACGTCCCTTACCTTCTTTCTCACTGAACATGAACTCTTGTTGGTATTCCATCAGGAACTGTGTAGACCTGGATTCATCCAGAAACAATGAATACACCCTCTTGATGTCCTCTATCTCAACCTCCTGGCCCTGAGGAAGAATAAATGATTCCGTTACATAACCCAGAAATGACTGAAGGACCATCACATTACTCAGAAATGATTGTAGGACCATCACATTACTCAGGAATGATTGTAGGACCATCGCATTACCTGATATGAATAAAGAACCACATTACCCAGAAAATGTCAGAAGGACCATCACATTACCCAGAAATGACTGAAGGACCACCATATTACCCATATATGACTAAAGTACCATCGCATTACCCAGATATAACTGAAGGACCATCACATTACCCAGATATGACTGAAGGACCATCACATTACCCAGAAATGAATGAAGGACAATCACTTTACAAATATATGAATAAAGAACCATCACATTAGCCAGATGTGAATAACGAACCAGAACATTACCCAGAGATGTCTGAAGTCAAACTTTACACTAACTTCCTGTCAGTGTATGAACTCCTCAAACACATTACAACCTTCAAACGCACAATGAAACTACTAGCTACTCACTATCAAAGAGCCACAACATTATATCAAACACCAAATCAGCTCTCTGGCCCTGACAAAAACATGAATCTTACATACTACCCCACTATCTACGGGAGAACCACATTGTACCAAACATCACACCGACTTCCTAGCCCACCAAGGGCCCAGGGAGTCAAGGGCTTAGAAAGTCAAGTCTATGCCCCATGAAGTCAAGCGGATGGCCCATAAAACATCAAGTACCCATGCTCTTAAATTGATCTTCTGGCAGTTGTCAAGTCATCATACACCTTTTCTCCTATCATGACATTTTACTTCATTTTCTACATTCCATCTATCCAATCAAGTCACCCTGTACTACTTACCTTCCTCTTTCTTGATACCAGGTTAGCCGTGGTAATAAGTTGTATGGCGTATCTCAGAGATGTTTCCATCCCAACCCTGGTCAGAAGAGTTAGAGCATCACTTGTCATCTCGACATCCTCTTCCTCGCACCTTGGAGAAACGAAATAATCATGATCTGGTGATGGCAGTCTATCTCTGATAAAGATCCTGCCTAGGATTGCAGCGTCAGCTCCCACTGTCTTTTATGATTTCTATTTGTGACAAGCTGCAGAAAGCAATCCATTCTATGACATTCTGGTAGCTCTGCAAAATTTCTAAGAATTAAAGGATGGCATTTTACCTCAACATTATATAAATGGAATCTGTTAGCTAGGGGGAGGGGATGATGGGGAGGAGGATGAAGGGGAAGGAGGGAGCGGAGGGTGGGAGAGGGGAGAATCTGAGTTGTAACATCAATATCCAATCACAGCATCCAAATTTAATGGAGTAACATTATAAATATGGACTCTTACAAAAGTCTAGCAGCAATCAGTTAGGGGAAGGAGGAGGGGAATGGGAGAGGGTAGGGTAGGGTAGGAAGCGTGTCTTGTGGTCTGTTAAAACTGTTACATTGTAAACTATAAAAACTACATCTCTCTGATGTTTTCCTTCTTCAGCGTTCTCTTCCTAGCATTCTAATTTAACTTGCTCTCTAGCTTGGCATTGCCACTGCTTCTTAGGGATGACTTCACAAAGCGAAATGAAGGCTAATTTTTTTGGTTATGTAATGAACATAGCACTCTAAAAATCAACACACTGGTCAAGTTTTAAGCCAAAAAAAGATCATTTTAAACAAGATCAAGACCTGTAGGGGTACCCCATGGGGGCTCTCATAGTTAAAAATTGGATTCCTAATGGTTTATTAGATCATGGATGAGCCTAGGGTAAAAAAAAATCACGGAACTTTGCAATACTTGCGGTATAGGCTCCAGTTTGCATATGCTACAGTGTGTTAGGATAATAGTTTTGTGCCCTGCAGGTTGGATATCCAAATGAAATCACAGATATTCCGCGAATTCGCAGAAAAAGCTCATGCCTGTTAGATAGAAAAACTCATTTACCTGATCTTGAGGATCTGTTTCATCTCCTTCTCTGTGTACTCTGAGGTGGATATAATCAGAAGTCTGTCTAGAAGGTCCAGGGGAATCCCATGGGGACTCTCATAAGTAGTACCGCGGATTCTGAACAAATACGGGAAAAGAAGAAGTACTTGTTAGGTTCATGCTGTTTCATGACACCAAACTAGGTATCTGCTTCATCCCTCCCTCCCCCCTAAAAGAATCACCCCTCCCTCCCCCTAAAGGAATCACCCCTCCCTCCACCTAAAAGAATCACCCCTCCTCCCCCTAAAAGAATCACGCCACCCCCCTAAACAAAACACCCCCCTCACCCCTAAAAGAAATGGAAGAGCAAACAGAGTGACTATGTAAGGAAGTCTGATACCTTTGCACAGGTCTATTGAAATGCAAAACTATTCTATTGGTGATGTGACAACAAGGTATGTAGACAGTGATGTACTTTATGTCATAAGAAGGTATGTAAATGGCACCTTACTTGGTGATGTTGTAACATGCTATGTAGATGGTGGCTTACTGTGTGATGTCATATCATGGTATATTGATGGTGGCTTACTGTGTGATGTCATAACAGTATATCGAGGGTGATTAACTTGGTGATGTCGTAACGCGGCATATCCACAGCGATTTATGTCGATGGTAATTGATTTGGTGATATCTTAACACAGTATTTCAAGGTTGACATATTTGTTGATGTCACAACATGGTTCATTGAAGGTGATGTTGTAACATGGTATATTGGGGGTGACTTTCTTGGTGATGTCACAACATGGTACATTGAAGGTGACTTACTTGGTGATGTCATAACGTGGTATATTGAAGGTGCCTTACTTGGTGATGTCATAACATGATATATTGACTCACTTTGTGATGTCGTAACATGGTATATTGATGGTGACTTACTTGGTGATGTCGTAACATGGTATATTGATGGTAACTTACTTGGTGATGTCATAACATGGTACATTGAAGGTGACATACTTGGTGATGTCATTACATGGTATATTGATGGTAACTTACTTGGTAATGCCTCTGTTGGTGGCCATGATGAGGATGGGAGCCATGTCACTTTCCAATGCTCGGTTAAGGAAAGAAAAACACTCAATGTCCAGCATGTGTACTTCATCGATAAACAGAACCTATCAGGAGCATAAGGAACATGAAAGTAAAGAATGTTATGAACAGCACAGCTAAGAACAGTATCGCTCTCACTTCACCCTCTGTAACGGCTTGCTATTGATAAACAGCCCCATCACTTTGAGGGCTAGACAGAAAAATGATACCGATAGGTAAAAACCAGGCACAAACATGTAAGACACGATTTAAGTATTGCATGCAAGCATAACTCCTCAATATATATATATTGTACATATTATATAACTGTTTAAAAGTTTCAGCTGAACCCTAACAGCAGTTCCAGTACTGGTTATGTTTACAGCCATTAGAGTCAACCTTCTCTCTCTCCTTCTCCCCTCCCCCTCCCCACCTCTCCCACTCCTTCCTCTCCAAAACAACCTTTAGAGGAGAAAACAAACTCAACTGTTACCATAAGCTTGCATGATGAAGTCACTGGCAATGAGAAAACCTTACAAACAAGGGTAGCGATCAACTTAACATGGGAAAGCTATTTTGAACATGGCATAAAATGCTTGACGTTACCACTGGTTATTTTACCATTATTTTGATTATCTAGCATATTTGTTGGCAATTCTGCAAAACTGATGACCATTAAACAATACAGTCTGAGAAACAAACCAAGCATCACATGTAAAATATGTCCATTGTTTTGTAAACATACCCCTGGTACGATATCAGCTTTGCCTTCTTCCCTCCACTCTGCCACCTTAGCATTGATCTGTTCTCGTACTTCCATCTTTATCTCTCCTGTGTCTCCTGTTAAAGAAAACATCACAGAAATTCAGTATGGGGCACCTTGAAAGAACCTCTTCATGGAAGATGATATGGTTTAAACTGCATGAGAGACTGTCCCCGAATTGTGACAGGTCTCTTTGCACAGTTTCCTTCTTCTAAATTCTTTTGAAGAAGGGTTCATCTACTGTGTAAAATCTCTTCAAAATCCGTTACATGGAAGAATAATTAGTTGCAACTACAACTAAAAATTGTTGACGGTAGTCCAGTCGTCCGAGACAACCACATTACCGTTCGAATAACCAAAATCAAGATTTGGAGGTTGTCCAGCAGGCAACTAGTTTACATTCAGATTGAGTTGAACCTAATAACTACAAAATAAGTAATATAGTATCACATCCACCCATCAGCCCCCCTTCCCCCCCCCCTCCGTCTTCCCTAAACCTGGAGTTCTACTCACCAAACCTACACAACCAAAGTGTAAGGCCTGGTTGGCCCTCAGACAATCGGGGGAAAGATCCCTAAAAATTGCCCTGAATAAGTGACATGAATGTTACCTGAGAATAAAGCAAGGAATCCCTGTGTTCTGCTATTTATTACATCTATCTCGTGCAGCGTTACCGTGTGGACGACTTCCTTTCTCTTCTGTAGTTCTCCTTCCGGGCACTGGACAAATTTCGTCTACGAACGGAAAGAAAAGCAAACTCTGAACGACCATTCACACTCGTTTAAAATAGACTCTGGCTACGAAATGACAGTGATATCCTGAACTGCCCAACACTTAGTATCTTTAAGCTTGATTTGTGACACCTCAAAGATGGCTTCCAGTAATCTAACAGACTAATTTTGTGATATCTCATAACTATTATATATTATATATATAACTGTTATTGTCTAATCTGATGGTTGCTTCTTTGTTTGGGTATTCCTTATGTTGCTAGGCATTGTGGGAAGCTACCACACTCTCTACTGCTGCTGCACCATAATCAAGGCATTGAGAACCTAAAACTATAATATCTAGCAATATTTTTGAGGTGATGTTTAAACAACAAGCTACAACATTTAATTTGTACATATGGTGTGTTAGGTGATGCTGCATGAGGAGGTCAGTGTATGGTACTGCACACCCACATACTGCAGTGCAGGGCTCGAAATAAGCGGTGGCCAGTGCGGCCATGGCCGCGGGTGCCCTCGCCACTGGCCGCGATGCCCAAGGGAAAATTACTACTATCAAGGCCAGTACTGGCCTTGCCCTTTTTACCCATTGGCCTCCGTGCCTTTTGCAGGAATAGGCATTGGACAAATGCGACTTTGAGAATGACAAAAAAACGAATCATATGTTCAGAAAAACCGTGGCTATTATTCGCGGAAAATGATGAAGAGCATGGTAGCGTAATGCGGTCACAGGACGTGAATAACGAACTGTGATCGAAAATTGAACATCATCACAGTACTGACCTTGGTAGTTGGTGTGAAAACGTACCGCATTCTAACGGTACACAAATGTGAGCCTATCCAACTGATTAATATACGACCGCTCCGCGGGCTATCAATGCATTTTCGTAACGTAGTTCAGTGGGAAATTCAGTCGTAATGCAATACAGTGTTTCTAGAATCGCGAAGAAATTATTCCAGGGACAACAATGTGAACAAAATCATCATATTCCGAGAGAGAACATGTTTAGCTTCCTAACCACATCATTCACGTATATGTATGTATTTACATACCTGTATTTATCGTAAATTGAAAGAAAGTTCGAAAAAGTTTACAACCAGTAGCAGCTACGGTCAAACCACACCTGCACACAGTAGTACCATTATACAGCTTTGGCTGATTGACGTCACAGAATCGTGCTCGCTTATTGGCTTAACAACTACATGAATGTGAGGTGATTGGTAGAATCTGGGAAATTCCCAGTAGAGTCAAGTTACGCAGGATTATTTCGGGAGGGTGTGTCACTATTGGCAATTACAAGTACACCCAATTTCAGGCGGGAGTCGGAAGACCGAATAATTATGTAGTGGAGAGTTGTACACTGGAAGCATATGCAGTTAAGTTGTATTATCGACAGTGTTTCGGCTTTGTGTATGAATTTCATAATAATAATGCTGTTTCATGGAGGAGTGTTACGCGGCGGTTTGAGCGGTTTCAGCGTTGGCCTTGCTGCCCTCCCCACTGGCCTTGATGCCCTCCCCAAAAACATGTATTCCAAGGCCATTTGGCCTGCCCTAGAAATTATGAAATTCGAGCCCTGCTGCAGTGTATGACAAGCCTAAGCATAACAGCTTTGCATAAATCCCATCTTATGAGAGCGTGGTGGCCGATTGGCTAAGGCGTCGTACTTGTGATCCAAGGATTGCTGGTTCGATTCTTGCCTAGTTCATTACATTGTATCCTTGGGCAAGATGCTTTATCTCAATTGCCTCTCTCCACCCAGAGGTTAAATGGGTACCTGTGAGGTAACTTGTCATAAGGCGCAGTATATAACTGCTGCCAACTGGATGGATTGTCCCTGGGACAGGTTATCATTGACCAGGGGTAATATAATGTCTGTAAAGCGCGTTGAGAGAACTTGAGACCTATCGCTGGTATAAAGCGCTATATAAAAAGCAAATATTATTATAAAATATTATGATCTTCCTCTGTTTGTGTCATCTCATCGATTTAGTTTCGTATTATTAGATTGCATGATTCATAATTTTACTCTTTTTATTAAAATCAAGTAACTCACCTGTGGACCCATGGCATCATAGTCTCTAGCTCTGGTGAAGGATCTTCCCAGCTTGGTCACTTTACCAGTGGCTTTGTCTATCGTAATGATATCACTGCGAATAGAACAGCAGATGAACGGTAAAGGGGAATGGTCATTACCGACACACAATCAGGAGCACATTGACAGACGATTAACACCCATCTACCCTCGTTCCAGATCAAATCTAACAACATCAGTCTCCCGGGAATTTACCTCAGAACCGGAACTAAATCCACCTTATCTAGTCTTGGGAATACGTTTCCTTAATTTACATATTGCCTTGTTCTTCTTCGGTTTCTTCCATTCCAAGCTTGACTTAATGTACATATATTTATATATATATATTCATATACATATATTAAAGCATCGTCCTCTTATCAATTTAAATGAATCTTACCCGGCTTGGACCTTCTCCTTGGTCAGACTTTCAATCATCTTGCTGCCAAGGTCATAGATGGTCTCCATTTCAGTTGTTTTTAAGGTCAGTTTACCGACTTTGGTGCCCTGAAACACAAAATAAATACCGCCGGACATTTTAGTGCCCCGAAATACTAGACAAGTATCTAGCACAGAAAACATCTCTAATTTTAAGCAATATCTTAAACAATATATCTAAAGTAACTCAAGTTGCAGACAGGGGTAGCATGTGAAGCAGTAACTTAACGCAGCAAAAACTTAATGTCATCAGGGCAGGGACTTAAGTTAGTGCTAAAATTTTGCGGTGGTAGTTGGGTAGTCTATTAAATTTTTGTCTCTCAAAACATGGTCTCTGTGTAAACAAAAAATTGCGATACATCTTTGCACTTGTGTAAGCCATTTGATCATTATTGCCTAGCATGTTGCGATACGATACCGGATAAATTATGCCCTGCAGGAAGAACCTGAACAGCACACCTTAATAGCCTGAATAGCCTGAACCTGAATAGTCTGAATAGCACAGGTTTTTTTTTTTTGCAGACACACTAGTCTATAAACTTGCTGCCACCATACAGAACTATGACCAGGAACTTGGTCGTTACCGGTGGTGTACAACCCACGGGATGCACAACATTGCAGACAGGATGTCATGTGACTTAGACACTTCTTCAAAGCTAGATATCCCTTTGTATCTTATCCCTTGTATATATCCCTTATATATATATCCCTTGTATATCCCTTATATATATTCCTTATATATGTAACCCTTTGAAAGTGATGTGTTACTTTAATTGGTGGCGCTGTATAGAATTAATTAGAGGGTTTACTGTTATATTATGCCACTGCACATGTCTAGGTTTTTGTTGCCTGGTAGCCATCTTTACCCGTGCAGCCCTGTTAGCCTTGCTATCCTCTGTAAGGCATTGTTTATCTAGTACCATTTGTCAGCTGGTGTTTTGTGGTTTTGTCTTGAGACCTTCTTGTAGCAGATTACTTGGCAGCTCTCCAGGTACGGTTTTCCCTTTTGTTTTAAGTTAATTTTGATAATAAAGTATTCACATCGAGTCCCTGCGATGTGCTGTGTTTGTTAGTGTATTGTAGCATACGTAGCCTGTTGTGTGTAGTGCATAGCGGAGTGTCAGCTTTGTTCGCTGATATAACTGAGCATTTGATTAGTTGATTAGTTGGTGAAAGACTAAATTGTTTACGGTGACAGTTATTGAATAAAGTTTACTGTGTGATAGATTATGTGTAGAATGTGGGGTTTTCTAAGATAAATAGGCTGTTTTGGCCTATAAGGCGATATAATTGTGTTATGAGAGCCCTTCTGTATTGGATGTTAGTATTAATAGCTAGGGTTGTTAGGCTTAGCAATATGCCCATGAGTACAGAGACCTGAGCTTTGTGTTATATCCAAGTGGGGGCGTTGTTGCAGAATACTGGTGATCCTCGTTTGTACACAAACGGGTATACTATTGTGATAAGGGATTAGTACTGATTGAGAAAGGGTTATCTCATGTTTTACTGTGGAGTTTATACACCCTTGCAAGAAGTTCAATGTTGTATTATTTTAATATATTGATTTGATCAGATTTAAAGTGTTTGGCAACAGTAGTTAAGCATATTGAAATATTTTAGATGTCATCGTAGTGGTAATGTTTTATCACTGTTTGGTAACCTTCTCTCCAGACTGGTGTTGAGGACCGGTGCTCCATACTTGAGGGTCGCAGGAACTTCGCCTGAGCCTGTGATGTCCGCGAACTGATCAGTTAGCGCGCAATATTAATTAGGGGAAATTTGTATTTTCTAGCTGGGGATAAGTGCATGCAACGGGGGGTGTATTAATCTAGACGGGGGTTTATCTCGCTACGGTGGGATAGCATTCATTGTTATTATATTAAGCAGTACAGTATTAAGTATTTAAGTGTATTAATCTAGAAGGGGGTTTATCTCACTACTGTGGGATAGCATTCATTGTTATTATATTAAGCAGTACAGTATTAAGTATTTAAGTGTATTAATCTAGAAGGGGGTTTATCTCACTACTGTGGGGTAACATTCATTGTTACTTTGTTTAAGCATTATCATATTAAGCCTTTAAGTGTATACCACACCGTATTCAAACGGGGGAATTGATCTCTCCCGTCTCAATAATCGATTACCCTGACCGTATAAATTCAGTACGTGTTGGGACAATTTAATAACTTGGGTTTTGAGTCTTTATTTCTTCTGGGTTAGGGGGCTATTACTTTAACCTAAATAGAGGGCGGACGAACCACGGGTTACATTTGGGGGCCTGTCCGGGAACACACTTCTCTTGAAAAAAAACTTAGCAAGAGTTTAGTGAAGCATCTTAGTGTTCTATGAGACGGGAGTGTGGTTCCCTTGTTTGTTATTTATATTTGCTGCACTATATTTTTTACTAACGATTAAGGTACCACCAGTTGGAGAGCTGTCCAGTAAGTATGGCCAGGCCATATGCTGCTTCACTAGAAAGTGAATCTGAAGTGATCACTATAGGGAGGGAGTGGTGTAAAAAGGAAGATGTGGCTGAGTCACGGGCAATATTGCTCACAGCTAGGCATACTCAATCTACCACTAGAGCGTTACTTGAAAGTCTAGCCAGAGGTCTCCCTAGGGGTCTGGTGGGGATTAGTCGTAAAGAGGTAACCCGAGGGGGGAGGACAGAGACTCTTGTTCTTTGCGAGTATGAGATGGATATAGGTGACCAAGAATTTGGAAAACATGCAACCATTAGGGTTGCGAAGGAACAGCTGTGGTTCAAAATTATACCCCTGGGTGAAAGCCTACAGTCAACAGATTCAACAGAGCGAATGATGGTGAGTGAACTAGGCTACCGAGAAAACAATACCACTCCTGTGACAGAGTTGCAGTACACTCTCGCATCTTCCTACCGACGCCTCAAGTTCTTTTCTGGGAAAGACAATCTGTCCAGAGATGAAGAGGAATGGAGCTCGTGGGTAGAACAGGTGGAGGGTCTCATGGCCGAATGGACTGGGGTGTCAGAAATTGAGAAACGTAAGAGGATCAGGGAATCATTACGTCCCCCAGCATCCCAGATTATTTCAGACCTAAAACAGGATCTCCCATCTGCGACTTCCGAGGACTACCTTGCCGCACTGGAGGCAGTATTTGGAACAACCGAGAGTGGAGAAGAACTGCTAATCAAATACCATAGCATGAAGCAGAACAATGAAGAGAAGCCCTCAGCATATCTTTCTCGTTTGCAGAGTGCGATTCGGCATGTTTTAAGAAAGGGAGGATTGGTTCCCGGAGATGTCAACCGCATCAGACTTCGACAATTTATCAGAGGGCTCTTATTTGACGATCTGCTCATCACAACCCTCCAACTACGAAACAGGCTCACCAACCCCCCCGGTTTCATCTCTCTGCTGAGTATGCTAAGGAGGTATGAAGAGGAGCAAGATTGCAAGTCCCAACAGCGACAGTCTAGAAACAACAAGACCCAGAGAAAACCAGTGGGTGTCACCGCAGCTAGCATCACAACAACTAGTGAGGAAAAACCAAAGAAGGAAATGAATGATCTAAAAGCTAGTGACCGTCTTGAACGACTTGAAGCAGAAGTTCGTGCCCTCAAGGTATCGGGTTCCCCAAAGGTTGTGGAGCCAGAGTCAGAAGAAGCTCCCCGGGAATACAGACAGTGGACCTCTGGAAATAACAGGAACCAGAGCCCTAATTTTTGCTTTAACTGTGGCCGTACTGGGCATATCAGCCGGACATGCCGCTTTGACCCCGATATCCAGACGGTAAACAGAAAACTGATCCAATTCGTGCTGGGTCAGGGAAACCCACAAGGATCCATGGGCAGAGGCACTCAGGGGTCCAATACGTAGATTGCCTCTCATCTGAACCAACCAAAAATGCTCACCATTCTAACATTCCCCCTGGGCTAGTGGGAAAAGCAAATAGGCAGGATTGCTTTGTGGATAAACAACCTATCAGTTGCCTAATTGACAGTGGATCCCAGGTAACCTTAATATCTGAAGGTTTCTTTAAGAGCTTAAGCCGAGAGATGTATCCTTTGGAGGATTTGGTGATCAGGCATGGTGGGGACGGAACTATTCCCTATTTAGGATATAGTGAGATAGAGATACAATTCCCTTCCAAGTTTTGTGGAACAGCCAAATCATTTAACACTCTAGCCATTGTTGTTCCAGATGGACGAGATTCAGCCACCTGCCCTCTCATCATTGGGACTAACTCTGGTGTTTTTAAGCAGTGCCACGAGGCCTGTAGACAGATTGGTGGAAAAAGTTATCTGCAAGACTTAGATATTTCAACCACCTGCCGTATGATTTATGTGTCCCTAGACGAATTGGAAAAACTGGGACCTGATGGGCGAGTTGGATCTGTGCGTACAAAGAAAAATGAGAACATTTGTATCCCGGCTGGTAAGATGTTAGAAGTGACTGGTGTGATGCACTCACGGTGCACGTCAAATCAGCTTGTACTAGTGGATGCCCCGGAGAAAGGACTTCCTCCAAATTTAGGTATGACCCCTCATGTGAGACAGCTACCTGGTGCCACATTCTGCAAAGTTCAAATCAGTATTTGGAACCAAGGAGAGAAGGACATTGCATTGAGACCTGGAACTATCATTGCTGAGGTGGTGGTGCCACAGTTATGTACCCGGCCTGATGA
Organism: Apostichopus japonicus; assembly: GCF_037975245.1. Classification (NCBI taxonomy): domain Eukaryota; kingdom Metazoa; phylum Echinodermata; class Holothuroidea; order Aspidochirotida; family Stichopodidae; genus Apostichopus; species Apostichopus japonicus. The sequence goes on from NC_092567.1 coordinate 16,668,195, forward strand.
CATGCAAACAGCTCAAGTAAGTTGCAACCTAAGTACAGTGGATGTCACCAGCAACCCTGACGTTACTGAAGAGTTTAAGAGGCTTCCATTCCGCTGGGGTCCCGTTAGCCCTGAATGGAAGGAACGGTTAATCCAGTCCTTTGTTGCTAGAAGAAAGGTGTTTTCAATGGGAGAGTGGGATTTCGGTGAAACTAAGCAGGTGGAACATGAAATAAAACTAAATGATGAACGACCTTTCAGAGAGAGATCCAGACGACTTGCATTGTCCGACTTGAATGATTTACGGGCACACCTTCATCAGTTGCTGGATAGTAAAATCATCCAGGAGTCCAGAAGTCAATATGCATCACCCATAGTGATTGTCCGAAAGAAAAATGGGGATATACGCCTGTGCGTGGATTACAGGAAATTGAATGCCAGGACCCTTCCGGATCAGTATGCTGTCCCATTGGTGCAGGAAGCTCTGGACTGCATGAGCGGATGCAAGTGGTTTTCAGTTATTGACCTGAAATCGGGATATTACCAAATACCTATGAAGAAGGATGATCAGGAGAAAACTGCGTTCATCTGTCCTTTGGGTTTCTATGAATTCCGCAGACTGCCCCAAGGCATAAAAGGGGCACCGGCCACTTTTCAGAGGCTAATGGAACGGTGCATGGCTGGTTTGAATCTGACTGAGGCTTTAGTGTATATGGATGATATCATTGTATTTGCAAAATCCCTGGAGGAAATGGAGGACAGGTTAGTCAAGGTACTAGACAGATTGGCTGAGTTTGGACTCAAGATTTCTCCAGATAAGTGTCAGTTTGGTTGTCAGAGCGTGAAGTATCTTGGGCACATAATATCAGAAAAGGGAGTTGAAACAGACCCAGATAAGTTGGAAGCATTAAAGAGTTGGCCTCGCCCGACAAATGTCAGAGAGTTAAGATCATTTCTTGGCTTTGCAGGATTTTATCGAAGATTTGTGTCAGGCTACTCACAGATTGCCTACCCTTTACACAGACTGACTGCAGGGGGTGACTGTGCCCGGAAGAAGGGCGCAAAATCTAAAACCCCTATTGTGTCTCCAACCCGACCCTTTGGGAACGACTGGACTCATGCGTGTGAACTGGCATTCCAGAGCCTGAAGGATCAACTGTGCTCCGCTCCAGTGTTGGTGTTTGCTGACTTCTCAAAACCTTTTGTAGTTCACACTGATGCCAGTAGAGAGGGCTTAGGAGGAGTCTTATACCAAGAAGTTGACGGCCGACTACATCCAGTGGCCTATGCTAGCCGAAGTTTGACCCCATCTGAGAGGAATTATCCAGCCCATAAATTAGAGTTTCTGGGTCTGAAATGGGTGGTGTGTGAGAAATTTAGAGACTATCTATATCGAGCTAGGGGAACCAAGGTAATGACGGATAATAACCCGTTGACGTATGTGCTTACGTCAGCTAAGCTAGATGCCACCGGCCAGAGATGGCTAGCGGATATAACTAATTATGATATTACTATTCACTATAGATCTGGAAAGAAGAACATAGATGCCGATGCTTTGTCTCGTAGACCAAATGGGGGCGGGCTCTACAATGATGTGAAGGAACAAGAGCTGCTCAAGCAGAAGTTGAGAGGGGAAAGGTACGATAGTGGGTCAGAAGGAGGCCTAGTTACCCTGGAGACCTTGCAGGCTATTGCCTGTGCAGTAGGAATAGAAGTTATACCAGGTATTGGTAAGGAGGACTTTGACACTGGTCATAGTGGTGACGTTCACCCTCTTGTGGTATCACTGGCGATGTCAGCCGAGGCAATTCCCGATGTGTATGTTCAGCCCACTGAAAACACTATTGGAGGTCATGTGGACTGGGCAGAGATTCAGAGGCAGGACATAGATATTCGGAATATGATGGACTATGTTCAGAAAAAGCAGAAACCATCAAATCGAGTGCAAGAAACTGATGAAGTGAAAGTCATGTTAAGAACCTTCGACCAGCTGAAGATTAAAGATAATATATTGTATAGGGAGACGATGAACTCAAAACTAGGGCTCTCTGTTACCCAGATAGTGTTACCAAAATCTCTAAGGCGGGAAATTTTAACTGCCCTCCACGATGATCAAGGTCATTTAGGTGTAGATAGGACGACTGCTTTTGTACGATCCAGATTTTACTGGCCTCGTATGGCATCCGATATACACTCCTGGGTGTCCAACTGTAGGAGATGTGTGGCACGGAAGAGTCTTCCACCCCCAGCTGCACCATTGAAGACCATCAAAACTACTAGACCCCTGGAGCTGTGCTGCATGGATTTTCTGTCTTTGGAAGAAGACAAATTTGGATATAAGTCAATATTAGTGGTTACTGACCACTTCACCCGATATGCGCAAGCCTTTCCAACGAAGAATCAAAAGGCTATTACGGTGGCTAGGATCTTGTGGGAAAAATATTTTGTGCACTATGGCCTTCCTGAGCGATTGCACACAGATCAGGGGAGGGATTTTGAATCCAAGATAATCCAGGAGTTGACTAGATTGTTAGGAGTCAAGAAGTCCCGCACCAGCCCCTACCATCCCCAAGGTGACCCCCAACCAGAGCGATTCAACAGAACTCTACTCAACATGTTAGGGACGTTAGAGGCAGATCAGAAAGAGAAATGGAGTCAGCACTTAGCAGTTCTAGTACATGCTTATAACTGCTCTACCAACGACAGCACAGGTTTCTCACCTTATATGCTAATGTTCGGAAGGGAAGCTAAATTACCGGCTGACGTGAAATTTGGTGTGAATCCTTGGAGTACAGATGCTTCCAGGAGCCATACTCAGTATGTGGCTGAATTGAAGGATCAACTGTGTAATGCCTTCGACATTGCCCACAAGAACTCTAGCAAATCTGGTGCTGCAAACAAAGGGAGGTATGATGCTAAAGTTCGAGAAAACAAATTGGCCTCTGGAGACTTGGTGTTAGTTAGGAATTTGGGACAAAGAGGACCTGCTAAACTGAAAGATCGATGGAATCCTACTCCCTGGGTGATTATCAGCCAGATGTCAGACAGCCCAGTGTATAGACTCCAGCCTAAGAATGGTGGAAAAATTAAAACCTATCACAGGAATCACTTGTTACCAATCAGAGATGCAGAGAGTAATATGGAGGGCTTGGCTGCTTCCCAACAAGGATTCTCTGAACGAGGTAAGACTACCATTACAAAGAAAAAAGCGGACCGCAAAGGTAGGACCGAAGGAGCTGACGATTCTGGTGATGAAGTGGAGAGTGTAGACGAAACTGAGTGTGTGCTAACCAATGAGAGGCCTGTATCTGTAGTTCCTAAACCCCAGATGCCACTCCTTATAGGAACCTCTGAGAGAGCAAGATTCACGCTTAATCCTGCAATCCTTCCATTTGTACCAGGTGCAGCTAAAAGGCCATGTCAGGTAACAGATGACTTGATCAGTGGAGACACTGAAGATGTTCTCCCTAGGCAGAATGACGTCACCACAGCAGATAAAGACCTGCACGATGAAGAGTCATCTGAATTGCTCCGGACGAAAACGGAACCTAAAGGCTTGGAAAACCAAAATGGAACTGATGATGTACAACCTATGGATGAAGTTCATCCTCCTGAATCTGCCTCTGCGCAGTTACAACCAGAAGCTCCGCCGGATATTATTGGGAAAAATGATCCCAAAAGTAAAGAGGAAGAGCACCTGGACAATAGTACTAGTGAAGAGAATGACGCCAAATTACAAAATAGTTTGGCAGGAGAAATGACTGAAGACCAGTCACCTCAACCGGAAACTGCAGATGGAGAACAGGAGTCTCCACTAGCTGTAGCTGCTGATTTGGGAGGGGAGTCTGAGGAATCCGATGACCTCAGGCAGCAGGTGCGAACGTCAAAGAGAATTTCGAAAAAGTTAGCCAGATTCACATATCCAGCTTTGGGTGTTCCCAGTTATAGTCATTCCTTCATGATTCAAATGGAGACCACTGTATAGTTATATCTTTAGTTGCCCTGAGGACATGGCAGATTTTGGGAGGGGAGAATGTAACCCTTTGAAAGTGATGTGTTACTTTAATTGGTGGCGCTGTATAGAATTAATTAGAGGGTTTACTGTTATATTATGCCACTGCACATGTCTAGGTTTTTGTTGCCTGGTAGCCATCTTTACCCGTGCAGCCCTGTTAGCCTTGCTATCCTCTGTAAGGCATTGTTTATCTAGTACCATTTGTCAGCTGGTGTTTTGTGGTTTTGTCTTGAGACCTTCTTGTAGCAGATTACTTGGCAGCTCTCCAGGTACGGTTTTCCCTTTTGTTTTAAGTTAATTTTGATAATAAAGTATTCACATCGAGTCCCTGCGATGTGCTGTGTTTGTTAGTGTATTGTAGCATACGTAGCCTGTTGTGTGTAGTGCATAGCGGAGTGTCAGCATTGTTCGCTGATATAACTGAGCATTTGATTAGTTGATTAGTTGGTGAAAGACTAAATTGTTTACGGTGACAGTTATTGAATAAAGTTTACTGTGTGATAGATTATGTGTAGAATGTGGGGTTTTCTAAGATAAATAGGCTGTTTTGGCCTATAAGGCGATATAATTGTGTTATGAGAGCCCTTCTGTATTGGATGTTAGTATTAATAGCTAGGGTTGTTAGGCTTAGCAATATGCCCATGAGTACAGAGACCTGAGCTTTGTGTTATATCCAAGTGGGGGCGTTGTTGCAGAATACTGGTGATCCTCGTTTGTACACAAACGGGTATACTATTGTGATAAGGGATTAGTACTGATTGAGAAAGGGTTATCTCATGTTTTACTGTGGAGTTTATACACCCTTGCAAGAAGTTCAATGTTGTATTATTTTAATATATTGATTTGATCAGATTTAAAGTGTTTGGCAACAGTAGTTAAGCATATTGAAATATTTTAGATGTCATCGTAGTGGTAATGTTTTATCACTGTTTGGTAACCTTCTCTCCAGACTGGTGTTGAGGACCGGTGCTCCATACTTGAGGGTCGCAGGAACTTCGCCTGAGCCTGTGATGTCCGCGAACTGATCAGTTAGCGCGCAATATTAATTAGGGGAAATTTGTATATTCTAGCTGGGGATAAGTGCATGCAACGGGGGGTGTATTAATCTAGACGGGGGTTTATCTCGCTACGGTGGGATAGCATTCATTGTTATTATATTAAGCAGTACAGTATTAAGTATTTAAGTGTATTAATCTAGAAGGGGGTTTATCTCACTACTGTGGGATAGCATTCATTGTTATTATATTAAGCAGTACAGTATTAAGTATTTAAGTGTATTAATCTAGAAGGGGGTTTATCTCACTACTGTGGGGTAACATTCATTGTTACTTTGTTTAAGCATTATCATATTAAGCCTTTAAGTGTATACCACACCGTATTCAAACGGGGGAATTGATCTCTCCCGTCTCAATAATCGATTACCCTGACCGTATAAATTCAGTACGTGTTGGGACAATTTAATAACTTGGGTTTTGAGTCTTTATTTCTTCTGGGTTAGGGGGCTATTACTTTAACCTAAATAGAGGGCGGACGAACCACGGGTTACATATATATAACCTTATATAATTGTAAAGCCCATAGAACTTGTGGATTATGCGCTATATAAATATATTAAATTATATATCCCTTATATATCCCTTGTGTGTATATCCCTTGTTATATATCCCTTGTATCTTACCGTTCCAGAGGCCGGCCTGTCCACTTGAATCTCCACAACCTCTCCTTCAATGATCTCTGTCTCTTCTCTAGAATGGAGAAAAAGGAAATAAAAAAAATACAATTCATGGAAAATACTGAAACGATAAACTACCAAGTAATAAGACTACTTTGCAAGAGACACAACAAATGCCTTGGAAATAGACACCACTCCTTCAAGAATAGCCCATTGTCACATCTAAAAGTTAACCATGACAGTAATAATTGTGTTATCATATGCACATACATACAGTGCATGAATTTACCAATTTTAGCCACTTTGGGGGGAAAAAAATGCAAGTGCTTAAAACATCTACTGGTTAATATCAAATTCTCACAGACATATTCATGAATTACAACACACATCAGTTACTGTACAGGATTTTAAGAGCAGCCAAGTAATATTTGCTGATAATAAGCAGTAATACAGGATTTGAGTTAGATGCAGAATCATGCTGATACTGTGACTGCCGATTGTTTACCAACTAACCGTGTGTTTACGTTCTTAACATTTACTGGCGGAAAATTGCTAGTTAATGCTTTTGTTTTTTAATTTGCTACTGGCAAACAGTTAAGTCCACTGGCATTGAATATATAGCTAGGCCTGATAGCCGGCACATCCCCTTACAGAACACATTGGTAGTACACTTACTTTATCCTTATCCCAATAGATCTACGGAATGCTTGCGTGAGAGCTTCTGTTTTACTCATTTCGAGTGAAAATATTTCGCTGCCAGCTATGGCCGTGAATGGGGTGTCCTGACCGAGTGCTTGGGCCATTCCTACAAATGGAATAAGAAACAGCAGAAGTTACTTATCACTGAGGATGGTCTTAAGCTCAATCAACCTATCAAGTTGATTTTTAACTCACAAATGTATACATATTTCTCATGTCTTCTGTTATGTCATTTAGTTAAGTGAAACTTTTCAGTTGATTTTTGGGGTTGAGATAAACATTGTTCTGACATTATAAGGTTCCACAAATCAATCTTATAGGGTTTTGAACACTAACACAGAAAAGCAGGCTAGAAAACTGCATGTTGGTAGGGCTATGTCTGATGTTGGCACTTTGGAATTGCTATTTTTGACTGATGTGGGCATATTGGTAGCATTATGCCTGTTGTCAGGCATCTTGGTAACATTATGTGTGATGTCAGCACGTTTGTAGCGCTTTGTCTGAGGTCGACACATGTCTGAAGTCGGGCATGTTGGTAGCATTGTCTGACGTCAGGCATCTTGGTAGCATTATGTGTGATGTCAGAACGATTGTAGCGCTATGTTTGAGGTCAGCACGTTGCTAACTTTATGTCTGAGTGATGTCTGCATGTTGGTAGCATTATGTCTGCACTTTGTGCTAGCGTTATGTCAGCACGTTGGTAGCACTATGTATGATGTTGGCACGTTGGTAGGGCTACGTCTGATGTTGGCACTTTGGAATCGCTATGTTTGACTGATGTGGGCATGTTGGTAGCGTTATGTCTGAAGTCGGGCATGTTGGTAGCATTGTCTGACGTCAGGCATCTTGGTAGCATTATGTGTGATGTCAGAACGATTGTAGCGCTATGTTTGAGGTCAGCACGTTGCTAACTTTATGTCTGAGTGATGTCTGCATGTTGGTAGCATTATGTCTGCACTTTGTGCTAGCGTTATGTCGGCACATTGGTAGCACTATGCATCATGTTGGCACGTTGGTAGGGCTATGTCTGATGTTGGCACTTCGGAAACGCTATGTTTGACTGATGCGGGCATGTTGGTAGCGTTATGTCTGAAGTCAGGCGTGATGGTAGCATTTTGTCTGACATCAGACATCTTGGTAGCGTTATGTGTGATGAAAGAACGATTGTAGCGCTATGTCTGTGGTCAGCACGTTGCTAAATTTATGTCTGAGTGATGTCAGCATGTTGGTAGCGTTAGGTCTGCACTTTGTGCTAGCGTTATGTCTGCAGTTTGGTAGGACAATGTAAGATGTTGGCACTTGGATACCACTATGTCTGATGTAGTCACGTTGGTAGGGTCATGTTTAAAGTCAGCTTTGATGTCGGCACATGGGTGGTAACATGCAGACACATTACACCTACAATTGACAAATGCCTCATATAAATACTTTGTGAAGAAGTATGAGACAATCACCAAAGATTGTTGTAGTTTTCCAAACATTCCATCATACTGTAGAAATAGTATTTAAATAACTGCACAGATGCTGCTGGATTTCCAGCGATGATGCAAAATGTGGAAATGATGTAAAACCCTGCAGTTCATGCCAATCCTTTCTTTCAGGTTTCAATTAAAATTAAAAGGAAACTTTTAGCAAACTGTTTATCCACTAATGAGCCTGTGTAAGAGAATGTGTAAAGTAAGAGAGCCTGACTTTTCGATCCTATCAGGATTTTCTCCAGAAGCTAAAGGCTGAATGCTTCAGCCTCTGAGAAAGATCCTGCTAGGATAAAAATGTCAGGCCTCTTACTTTTACACAGGTTTCAAATAAAACGTGTATACCGTACCCATAGCTATAGCAGTTTTGCCTGTTCCTGGTTGTCCTGCAATCAGTACTGCTCTGCCAGCAATTTTCCCTTCCTGTAGATGCAGATAACAAATATAAGACATTTTCAGTTTTAATGAAGCCAAAGGTAAGATGTGAACTTACATTTGATATGTACAGTACATGATATACTTCAATTGCAGCAAAATTTGATTAGTGTGGTTACCTGGTAACAACTTTAGGACATTTATCTTATCATATCTTTCAGTTGAACGTGGCAAGATTTCATTCTTTAACATGTTCTGCTCTTACCCCTTCTGCATCCCTACTTTATTTCTACTCATATTACTTTTATTTTCCTTTCAGCCTACTTGATAAATCATCATTTGCAGGGTTAATGCTTTCCTGGTCACTAGCTCTGATCAAAGTTTGCATGACAAATATGATATTCCTTTTGTTAAAATGCATCACAATTAACTTTGAATTTGAAAATTCAATTTGGCCTGAAAGGGACGGAGTTAAGTATTGAGTTCTATTTAATACCTTGATCATTTCCAGGATGATGCCAGCAGCTCTTCGAGCAGATCCCTGCCCGACCATCCCCTGAGAGGTCTGTCTTGCTTCCAAAGCATCGTCCAAGCCGAGTCCTCTGATGTGTGAATGAGCACCGATACGTTCAATCCTGGTCACCTGTCGGACTTCCTGGACTTTCTGTGCAGTATCCTGTTAGTCAAGGAGAGAGTCTCATTATTGAGGGGCCAAGAGAATAACAACCATTGCAGGAGAAAAAAAAAACAGCATTTTGGGCAAACTTTTAACTGTTGTGCGAGACAACCAAATTTTCACTCAAGCACAATCAGCTGTTGTCCGGCTGACCATATATGCGGCTGACAACTAGTTGTTTACATCAAATTAAAATTTTGTTGTAACAAAATACTGAAATGATAAATTGTTATCCCCACAAAGCTGGTGCTCTATTCACCAACCTACACATCTCTCCTAAAACGTACATCCTACAGTTAATAGTTACATACTGGTCATTGTTATTCTGCTAGAGCTTTGCTGTCTGAGTGACAACCAGCAAAAATTGTGAATGATTTACCCTATATGGAATACACAACACAACTTCACAGTGAATCTCAGAATGTATTTACTCAACCAAATCATCAGTGACCATTGCTCTAGGCACTGAGGTTAAATGATATGGTCAATAATATACCAAAAATTTGTATCCGAAAAGAAGATACAGGTCTCAGTCTATGAATGATAAAATTACGTTTATACTTTACATGGGTGTCAGCTATGTATTGACAGCCCTTTGATTGGATAACAAAGTGGTTATTTTTACGACTAGTCGTAACAATAATTTCCGGTTACGCATGCGCAGTTGCTTTAACGTGGCTATTTTTACGACCAGGAGTACTATTTTTACGACCAGGAGTAACAATAATTTCCGGTTAGGGTTACCCCTACTACATGCGCAGTTGCTTTATTTACTTTGCTGCGCATGAATTCGCCGATGTCGTAAGAATAGTTTATAAATAATTGTTACGACTGGTGTAAGAATAGCCACAGCCATAGGATAAACACAGACGGTACAAACTCTCAACTGCCGTCTGATTATCCGAGATGAGCAAATTTCTATTTTGGAATCAGCTATGCAAGTCAACTATGCATGCCATGTTAGATATGCAATGTAAAGGTCTGTATGAAACACTGACAAATGACTGACATTTAAAGTTCAACCATCCTATTGCTAACAAAATCACTTAAATACGGGTTTTTTTGGTCAAACAAGTGTAATGTCTGCCTTGTCGATGAAGCCCTAACGAGTAACGATTCAGTTGGTATTGTAATTTGTCATAGTAGTACTACTTGCAGTATAGTCAAGGCTTCATAATTGACGCACCCCCGTAATTGACGCACCTTCAATTACTACTAGCAACGATACAGCAGGCCACCTAAACTTTTTGCAGTCAAGCAGAATTACATATTTCATGAGTTTGAATCCAGTTCAGCTATTTGCTGACCAAATTGTGGTATTTCTTAAGCTTTTAACACCCTCCCCCCAGTATTGAAAATTTTGTGGGCATTTGGAAATCTGACACCCTAAAAATAACCAACATTAGGCCTACCTCAATATGATACAAATACTCTCTGGGACCTGACCAGTCTTAGCGTAGAGGCTCAGAGCATAGAAAACAGCAGCTAAAGTCAATGGATGTATACTAAGGCCTACACTACAGTTAGCTTATCGACGAATGTGTCAATTTAGGGGTATGAAAGAACTTGACACGGCAGACATTTTGTGGTCAAATTCTGTTTATTTGTACGGTGCATAAGCACAGAACCTTAAATATTTTGAGATCATAACAATTCTGAGGAACTACACATATGAAAAACACATACAGTTGAGTGATTTGGATTTTTCCTCGATAGACATCGTTGATCGAAACCTTAAGTGCGTCAATTATGAGCCCACCATGCTACTAGTAGTGCCTAATAATGATATACAAGGCTAGGCTGGAATGAACATGCACGAAAGATATGATAGGGTAGAAGAACGATCCCAAAATAGCTGTACATGTGCTTCCTAAATGAAAGAATTACTTTGTCGCTCCCTATGTTTGAGAACTTTATTCAAATCCCACTTAAGAAAAGAAGGCAGTTAAAGTAAAAGAAACGTGAAGGAACTGCATAAGGTTGAAGAACCATATTTCAGAGGGAAGAAAGGTATATGTAACTCGTGAATACTTTACCGTCGCCATGGCGTTGCTTGTACTCGTACTGTACTCATGAAGTTTCAAATTCATGCATCGAGCCCAAACAAGAAACTAGGGGCGCTAATTATAAACTACACATTTGGCATATTTGTGGGACCAATCCTTCATGGTCGGACTACACTGCACGGCAAATATCCGTCCGTAAAAAAGTAACTCACCAAGTTAAAATTCAGCACTTCTCTACGATGTTTTGTTTTCTTAAAAAGAATGAGAAAACGAAGTCCACATTAACGACTGCACAGTTTCCCTTATTCTTTATGAAATAAATTGCTAACTTAACTCAATTTGACAAGTGTGTTTTTATCTGAATGTAGGCTGCTATCACATTTTACCATGGCACCAGGTTGAAAATGTTGTGGAAAGTTGTTATATGTTATTTAGTCGAGTAAAATGACAAATTACGTCTTCCACACTGGAAAACTACCCAAACCTATGTAAATATTTTTCTGCGAATTCCTACCTTTTTGGCAACCTTATTATACACTGAGATATTACTGTTCCGCGGGATATCAAGTTGTTGCATTCCTCACTAGCTGCCCCAATGCAGATATACACCTCATCCCGGTATCTATGTCGCCATCGCTTTTAGCGTACGGGACCATTTCAGTTTGGGGGGCAGAAACCTTTGTGCCCGAAAGTTCCCGTGACACTATCTAAGCGTAGCGCCACCATGAGTTGGCGCGTAGCGTAAAAAAAATTGGCCAAAAATGCCTCTCAGATTGCCGGAAATGGCACTTCTGAGGCCTTGCAAGTTGCATCTAAACATTCTTTATTTCATAATCTCACGTTTTAGAAATTTACACTTCCCCAAAAATTTGGTAAATTAGAAGAAGAAAAAATGGTAACACCACTTTGAAGGGCAAAATAGGACAGTATATTTGTTAAGCTCCTATTTAGTTACGGTATTTATTATACTAACACAGTACTCAGCTACTTCCAGAAAAACATACATTGTTCAACGACACGTAGGCGGGGAAATGTCGCTGTGTCTGGTGAGACTGCAATTTGTCTCACAAAAAAGTATAAAAAAAATAACAAAGAATATGATAAACCTGTACTTCTAGGCTTGTAGGCACTCCCCCCCCCCCCTCCCCCCCCCCCATTATCCATGAAAAAGAAAATGTTTCTTATATACACTCATGTCGGGGATGTCCAGGTATACAGTTAATTTTGGGCGATAGTGAAAAACGTGGTAGCCCAGATGAGCTGCGCTTACGGTGGTGTTACACGGAAATATTCGGGCATCATGATGCTAAATAAAGAAAATCATCAGGCCTATATTGCTATATTAATGTCACAAAACAAATACCGGTAACACAAAACGCTCTCCACGGAATTATCGGGCAAAAATTTGAAAAAGATTCGGGCGAGCTACTGCATATATATATATATATATATATATATATATATATATATATATATATATTTCTCCTCTTAGGCTGCCCGAGTTTTTCAGGACTTTTGCCCGAATTTCTTGTCCTCTGGAAATTTGGGGGGCAGTTTGCCCCCTGCCCCCCCCCACCCGCCTCATACGCCTATGGTTAAAGCTATCATTAAACACGTATATAGTCCCATAACTGAGTTTTCATATGAATGTGGAGAATTTTAAAAATCAGCCTTCATTTTGAATTTCTCAATGCAACAGTTCGCTTCTAATTAGATCAGATCCATACAGTTGAGTTAAGTAATTGAGTTGAGTTGAGTTGACCAGTTAGATTATGAATGAACACCGGCTCATTTCAAGCCTTCTGCATTCGATAAGTGTTCAGAGGATAACGAAACAGGGTGTGAATTCGCTCCCATACTTGCTCACGGGACCGCCATGTAACGCCCCATTCGACGGACGAGAGTGTCACTGCCTCCTGCAGTATCTGACAACTTTCTCAAATACTGAGGTAGGCAGAAGCACCCCATAACGAACAAAGTTGTTTCGAAACCAAAGGAAGAACAGACACGTAGTACAAATGAATAAAAGTACCATTGATAAAAGTACAACTATATGTTCTTAATTGCTGAAACAATGAATGTTGTCTATATATGCTTCAAACCTCTCAAGTAACCGTCACCATGACTAAAGCCATGGGGTAGGAAGCTTCCACATCAGAGGGCACTTTCTCATTCCACAACCATGCACCACTCGTTATGCTATAAACCGATACACACCGGCCATGTCACTTAAATATATATGATGTGTTAGTATGCTATCAATACTATTATGGTGCACGTGAATAATTCAAATAAAATATTAAAATTAACAAAGGCTTAAGATATCCAAAACACAGTTCTTCATCAAAGGAGTATATTTTATTTGCCAGTAGGACACATTTGCTATTTTTGGAAAAAAAAAGGTGGGAGGATGGTCACATGCCCCCAGTGCCCCTCCTGCTCCTACACCCTGACTACAGCTCCATTTACACATTGAACATTACAATACATTAAATAGACACCGGGTAACTGTAAGGGTCCCACGTACTGCGGTACGGGGTGACTGAACCTAGCCGCTATTTACTACTAATGGCTAACTTGCCTGCATGAATGCCATAAATGCGGCTTGTATAATGTTTTAGCATCGGTGTATTTCACTCTGATACTCTCATGGATACTGTACGTACTTTACTGCATTGTAGGACAACCTTTTAAAATGCGTAGAAGGAGCCGAGGGTAGGGGGCGAGCAGAATACGAGATAACGCTAAGGAAGTGAACAAAAGAAAAGGACTATAAGATGTCAGTCGATCTTTCAAATTTATTTTGAATGGTTTCTAATTGGTTATTGTGACTAAGAGTTTTTGAAGGGGGGGGGGGGGGGTTGATGTGTATATATATATATATATATATATATATATATACATATATATATATATATATATATATATATATATATATATATATATATATACATATATATATATATATATATACATATATATATATATATATATATATATATATAAGTGTAAATGAGCGATTAATACGATAGGCGTATTCTTGTGTGGGCGTACATGTATATAGTGTAGCGTTAGGCTATGGTGCGCTTGTATCGATGCAAAATCCAAGATAAGTGGGAGGAAGATGTCTACATCATAGCTAAACAACCTAACCCGGACATACCAGTATATGTGATATTTCCTGAAAATGGAAAAGGAAAGAAACGAGTAATCCACAGAAACGAGCTGAAATTGTGCACCTTGCAGGAAGACATGAAACCGGATGATGATAGAAAATTAAACGTCCCCAACCTGAAAGAAAAAGTCATGCATCCACTATATACTTGGAGGAGGCCAATCAAGAAATCGAAGAGAAAAAGCCACAAGAAAATGCGGTTGAGAAAAAAACAAATTCTACTCAAATAAGAAGATCCGAAAGGAGTAATAAAGGATTTCCGCCGCCTCGTTTTGGAACTAATGCAATCACAACGGACACCACTGTCTTTGACCTGGGGTGGGTTTAATTAGCTCATTGATTAGTTTATTCCGAATGTGTGACAATTTTTAAGACAATTACAAATTTTAGGATGATTTTCTGATGCATTGATGCAAATTTGCCATAGACCTGTAAAGCTGTTCATATGTGTGCGCCCATACACGATGCATGTGGTGTTGTGGTTATTTATGAAAATTTTAGTTTATTTTTTTATTCTAAGTAGTCCTTTTATGTGGAGTTTGATAAGAAGTGGCTGATCTCGATTACTACAAATGTTACGGACTCGAGCTCCGTTTGAGAGAGAAGGACTTTGAGTCAAACTGGCTGTCTAAGCCTAGGCATAAGTACCTACCACCTTCTAGGTAGCGAGGAATGTGACTATTTTTAGTCTGTGTTTTAGGTGGAAAGAGAGTGTAAATGAGCGATTATAACGATTGATTAGTTTTAGACTTCAGGAGAAGTCTGCGTTTCAGGTGGAAAGAGTGTAAATGAGCGATTAATACGATAGGCGTATTCTTGTGTGGGCGTACATGTATATAGTGTAGCGTTAGGCTATGGTGCGCTTGTATCGATGCATCGCTGTTTAATTGCGTACGGAGGTTTTTAAATGTATCGGGCGCGGCGCGCTGATTGTGTTGCGTGCGTGTAACTTGTGTGAGTGTGTGCGTGTGGTGTGAGAGAACTTTCTTGTGTTTGAAAATGTTTGGCAGAGCTTATGAATGAGGGAGTGAATACGGATGGTTGACCGGTCAACACTTGTGAGCGAGTGAGTACGTTTGAGTTATATGTGTGTGTGTGTGAAGTGAGCTTGTTGTAAGTAAATTATATTTTATATTTAGTTTGCTTCAGTTAATTGTTATTAAATTAATTAAGTTTACCGTTAATCTTTTGTTCCTGCGTTATCTTTACAACTTCTCTCCCCTGAGTCATCATACTTTTGGGAGGGCACGCCAGTACGGAAAACCCCTAAACTTACATATATATATATATATATATATATATATATATATAGTTAGATGGTCCACTTCACCGATCCTATATCATGCATTCCATGATCTACCAAGTTCAGAGGATAACTGAATCAACCCAGACTAAGGACACATTTAAAGGAGACCAATGACATTCCACGGCAAATGGCGGGAAAGGGGGTACACTCTACTCTTACAGATATTGCAAACTACCATAGTCATCATATGGTAGTTTATCATAACATGCGTTGAAGCACAGAGGCAGAGCTGGGTATAAGTGAACGTTATACTTATCACCAGTGCCAAACCGCAGATTGGGTACGTAGGCTACATGTGGTAGTGACTTTCGAGTTATTAATTCTCCGACATGCAAAGTTTTTTTCCATGAGTTACATCATACTTTGGAACAACATTTGAAATTTAATTGTTGTGTACCGTAGAGAAAATTACTTGCGTTAGTGACTGCAAAGTTTTAATCTTCAATTAGTGTAGTCAAATTTTCTGTTCAAAAGACGAACAGTATATGTCGGTCAACCAGTCAGCAGAATTAAGCTTATTTATAAGTTGTTGTACAACTATAATGGAAGAATTTGACCGAAAATAAATTTTGAAACGATCTAATTTTCATTTTGATCTGTGATCTATATAGATTCCCGTGACTGTTTGTTTTATTGTGCCCTCTATTCCAGTGGCGTAGCCAGGATTTTTTCAGTGGGTGGGCGCCGGGGGCCGGGGGGGGTTGACCATTTCCTGGGAGGGCGTCTTGTTACTATCTAAGGCTTCTAAGCGGAGCGCCACCATGGGTTGGCCAGCAGCATACCGAAATTTTTTAGCTAAAAGGGCCTCCTATATCGTTGGAAATTACACTTCCCAGGCCTTGTAAGCTGCTCTAAGTTTTCTCAACATCCTTTATTTTGAGATCCCATATCTTGATATGGTCATCAAATAGTTTAGTGAAATAGAAAGAAAAAAACAGTCTGGTAAGTTACTTTGACATATCATGACATATCTTTTGTGAGTTTGACACCGGCATTGACATTTTACGACAAATCTGCAAATTGCGAGTGGAAAATAAGGAAATATTGACTGGGCTTTCCAGGCAAGTAACATACTGAAATGACCGAACTATATGTCAAACTGACATCAAAGATTGCGTCTGAAATATTATTAGGGTGATAGACTGATTCGCCGGTAGTTCTCAGCGATAGTATTGTCTCCTTTCTTGAAAATTTGGCTTTTTAATTTGGTACGTCCCAGAAGTGAAAACCAGTTTGAAAATTTGTTACCTTTAAAATCTTCTTGGCATTCCAGTATCTGGAAACCACCTCTCTATAAGGGTATAGTATAGCTCACTGGCTTGTTTGATCAGTTAATGCGCCTGATTGGCTGTTTGTAGTAGTATTTATTCAGGCGCGTAGCGAGGAATTTGCCAAGGGAGGGGTGAACTTGTAGGCAATTATCAGAGCCGTAGAATCGGCATTGGAAACTATCTAAGAGTAGCGCCACCATGAGTTAATTGGCACGAAGCGTACAAGAAAATTTTGGCCGAAAATGCCTCCCAGATCGCTGGAAATGGCACTTCCCAGGCCACATGTAATTTTTTTTCGACTGGGGGGAGGGGCGACAAGCTTTCATGGGGGGGGGGCTGTCTCCCCCACGCCCACCCCCTTGGCTACGCTACTGCTCTATTCAGTATGCCGAACAGGATCTTATAACCTATAACCGGAATGGTTACGTCGAAATTGGTCACTTCACGCAGCTCACTTCCTTTACAAGATTCTCAATTAAAAGTCATCGTCATTGCTAAGTGATTTTAACAAAAGTGACATCCGTGTTCAAATTCCAAGAGCATTGTACTGATACGGTGATACCTTTCCAACTCTATTTAACCGTTTTTCCATATTAAAGGTGATGTCTGATACCGTAGCTACCAGGAAAATACAAATTGCGATAAATTCTAACCATTTTTAGCATGCTAAACACTTAGGTCCAACACATACTGATGGCCCTTCCAAGAAACGGGAACTGCAACAATTTTCTGTCCATGTGGCGCAAGGAAGATGGTGTAATGCGCACGATTGCACCAGTTTTCCAAGATAAAAATGCCACAAGCTTATGAATCATTGTCGCCCACTTGTACTCGGGGTTTGCATTGCAGCTACGGTTTCAGTATTGTACGCACGGTGGCTGTCATTACCAACACTAGCGAAGCAGCCCTTTTATTTATTTTATGCGAAACAGGCGACACTGTGTTTACGTCGAGTGAAATTGTACATGATAGATGTGCGGCCACCATATGTATTGCATATAACATAGACATAGGAATAACGCTACATTGAATACCAAATCACTCAAATACTAAATGCAGTGTCTGTAGTCTATTAACTATCCGGAAATATGCGGTGTTTTCTTTAATTTTATCCTGTATTTTTAAAAATTGGGTTGTCAAGAGAAGCACAAGAAGCAACATTGTTTAACGGTGAAGTAGTAAGTAATCAGAGTGGAGAATTTCAGACTGAAAACAATATAATTTGGCATTCTGTAGGGCCTACGTACAGTAATTGGGACTGATGTTGTAACGCTAGGCCTAACAGTAACACAACAGTAACACTACGTCAGTTAGTGTATAGGCCTAAGTATAACCAAGAACAAGTTCACAGCATAGGCTAGTTCATGAGTTCAGTAATAGTAATACCAGTACTACTACTACTAGGCACATTATCAAGTGCTAGGTTAACTGGTATGACTGGGTTAATTATATTGACTGGCCTAGGCTAATCATAAAATATTATGACAGTGCTAGCAAACTTACTCTTACTTAGTATAGTCAGTATTGCATAGTTCGGAACACTGCGAAGTTTGGACACCCCAAAGAAATACACGATTTAACCATGGCAACCTACAGCAAGAGCCAATTTCACAAAAACTACCAAGCTACAGTTATTTTCTCTCCAAAATGACCTGTGTGCAAGCAAGTACTTACATATTTGTCGGTATCCAGTCAAAACGTCCCTTTACCAAAACGTCCCCGCTTTTTTAAGACCAAAACGTCCCCGCTTTTTACCAAAACGACCCCGCAGTCAAAACGTCCCCGTGAGTCAAAACGTCCCAGCTTTTATAATCAGTTGGAATGCAAGTGTGGTTGTTTTTAGTTCAAATCAAAGAGTAAGGATAAGTATAGTTTAGATTGAAAACACAGTTTTTAGGAGTGGGAAGTGCCGGTTATGAGGGCGGAAACATTTTTGAGTATAATTTTCTGAGGTAAGATAATATAAATAGAAAAGGGAATGCAAAAGGGTTGTAGGGTAATAGGATTTTTTTAAACACGAGTTGGTTTCTAAATGAATATATACGATATTGAGGGAAGGGAATAAAAAAGATTTTTGTTTTGTTTATGTACAACAAGTTACTTTTGGAATATGCGAGACGGGCTGGATGAAAGTGATATATATTTTCCTACAGCACATACGTTTATTTTTTTTCTGAAGACACTTTATATTTTGGATTTTCGTGATTGTTTGCCTATTTTTCTACCCTTTTCCAGAATTTATTCTGCCTTCTTATATTTTGATGGTCTAGAAGGGGGACTACGGCTAAAGCCCCCAGCCTCCTTTCCCGTCTCTGCCCTATAAACGATATAGTCCTTCATGATTTATTTAGCGCTTGTAATCCAACTTGCATGCCGATAACCTAGCCAAATAACTTAAAATTGATATATATTCACAACTGTGAATGAATGTGATAGACGGGGACGTTTTGACTTACGGTGACGTTTTGACCAACGGGGACGTTTTGACCAACGGGGACGTTTTGACCAAAAACGGGGACGTTTTGGTACGGGGACGTTTTGGTAAAGGGACGTTTTGACTGGTAAGCTATTTGTCAATAAAAGGTAGTTATAGTTTTGGAGTGTTTTAAGGCTTAGGTGTCCGAACTTCGCAGTGTCCATGCTACTTTTGCCTGGGCTTCAATAGCAGATATGCTAGGTAAAGCAAAACAATACCTTACATAGCCTAGCAGAAACGTTACTGAGCTTCTAATGCAATTAGAAGCTTTTGCTGTCAAGTTACATTATTTATTTATTTTTAACCAGATATATTAAACTGGTACGAGTGTTTTTATCTTTATTTTACAACAAAGAGACCATGGCCTTAATGCACTAATATCCCCATGTGTAATTTTTCTCTAAGAAAACTAAATAGCAACCCCTACTCCCTAACTACGTAGTACTACTACAGTAGTACTAGGCTGTAAAGGAATGGTACATATTATTATCGTCCATTTAGGCTTCTATTGTTGCAGTATAATTTTGTGTTTCATGTTAACATAGGCCATGAAGACACCTTTTACGCAAAAATAAAGTTGTTGAACTTATTTTCTATTCATATTTTGGAGAAATTGGTCATCATTGATGTGTCATTGCCATAAATCAATTTAATCACAAGTAAGAGTAACCCGGATTACACTTAACATTGAAATTTATGTGAATTGTGTTAGATGTGGGACTTCCATTCAGCATCTTTTGCAGTTTGTATCCTGAGGAATATGACTTTCATTGAGCAATTGAGTGTGATCGAATTTAGAAATGTTTTAGGCATGATTGAAAATAAGCAGGCGCTAAACAGCATCCATACTGTACTACTGTACCCAAGTAGGCCCTAGGTATTCCTAACCAAATACTATAGTCTTGGCAACGCTTTTATTAACTTAGAATCGCCCAGCTACTTCCCCATATACTGTACATTGATTTTGTAGTGCAATGATAACAATCACATATAATTTAGACACAATTTTTTTATAAACTTCAACATGAATTTTGCAAACTTGCAAACCATTCATAACAGATGTTGTAATCTGTTTAATGTTGCACGTACAACCGCAGCAGCACCCTGTAATAATAATTTTTTTCGTAATTGCATGTCATAGCAACAAGAATGCTTGACTTTGCTACAAACTACAAAAATTTTTATGTCAGTGTACAAAACAAAAATCAATAGGAGAAGCCAACATCTCATGAGCATTATTTATATACATGATTTGCATCATTCTTGGCACAGTGTACAAAATTTGAGTTTTGAAACACAATTCACAGATTCTCACTCGACGCACGGGTTGCGTACATGGGCGACATGTTAGCCTTTTCTACCGCATAATCGATCTCTTTTAAGCTTGGCTGTAGGGGGTAATAGCACTGGATTTTAGCACACTCTTTTGCAACGAAGATGGCAAGAAAAATTGGCAGTCGCAATATGAGGTGCTGCTCAGAGCTGCGGCGAGGTTACTCGCCCAAGTCTAGCTACTAACAAAGCCTGTGACAGCAGTCACTATTTACAGAAATTTGCTACAGTATTTCACCTCATTATCTGAATTACATTCCAGGTTTTAGGTATCATCTCTTTTGTGTGGTTTAGAGGATATACCGTAGTATTGTTTTTCCTTCCAGAGGTTTGGATCGAAAATAATGTATGTTTGGTGTAGCCATGTTTTAGAAATGTAACTTGTCCTGCGTAGTAGTGCGTACTGTAGGCCTAGCCTCCTAGGGCTAATAAACTTTAGTGGAGGCTGAAAGTTGAGAAAAAGAGATATTCCTAGCCTAATCTGATGCTAATACTATAGTAGGCTAGCATTGAACATCTGGAGAGGGCCATTCCAAACAGTCTTAGCCTACTGATATGCAGAAGTGGTCCAAATGTTGGTCAGGTCCTTAGTTTGTTCAATGTCATACAGTATGTACAGACTAAGCAGCAGGTTTTAAGGAGCATTGAAGAGTTGAGTCATGTCTCACTCAATATATTAAAAAAGTGGTAGACCGTATGCAAAGGTCTGTTCATGTGACAGTACTAAGGGAAGCAAGTAGTGTGCCTATCACAGGTTACTGTATGATATATCTGGTATCCAGTTGCAAAATGCTATGCAAATTGGTAAATTGCTAACTGTATATAAGGGCAAAGGTGTAGCAAATTTGGCACACAGGAACAGCAAGAGATCCTTCAGAACTGTTGTACAAAAGTTGAGCACTAAATTATTTCCTGTAAAGTATCATTTTCTTTTCACTCTTTATGCAGGTCTGTCAAAAGTTTGTAATATATACCATTCTTTTAACTTTCATATTTTATGCGTTTTGCAAGATTTCACCATATTTTTTCTTGTTCATATAAGGCGGAGGCATTTGAAGCAATGAGGCTTAGCAATCGGGAGGTTCTGAGTTCGATACCCAGCTGGGTCATAGAAAAGTTCGGTTTTTTCATCCAAGAGAATTCTTTGGTTTTCCCATCTGAAATAACTTTCTAAATTGAAAAGATTGCAAATTTGAGTTAAAATAATGAATCGAAAGCCACCCGACGTGTAACTTGTAAATCCATTTAAGCCCTTGCAGGCTTCTCCCACATTTGTGGTCGCTTAAACAGTGTGAAAGTATCTGCTGATTATTATAATTGAATTGTTATTTCTTTTGAAGTAGTCAGTAGACATGTGCTGATGATTTGAGTGGCTCATAGTCCTCAACAAGCTGTATGCAAAAATATTTTAGAACTTTGCCGTGGCTAGATGCTAATTAGTGTACATCGATCATTGAATCTATATGTGCACATGTACAGTCAGTACTTTAGGTCTTTATGCGGAAATTATGAACACTATCATTTCACATTGTTTTTTCTTTGTCATGAAGTACATTACAGGGACTAATTTCGTACTGAAATTTTGTACGGTAGCTTTGAAGGCTCTGAATGGTCCTGTACAAAGTACAATGGTTCCTGTGTACACATATCCACCATATATATGTACAATACATCTTTGCACCTCTGTAGCAATTTTCCCATTTTGCATAGATGTAGCATTTTGCGATGCGATACCGGTCTCATAAATGATTCCCTGCATAATGATACCGACTTTAAGTACACCAGCAGCCGTTAAAATGATCTTTTAAGAACTACAGTACATACTGTAGCTCATTCAGCTTTATCTCTGTAATGCCTAAATTGTGACTGTATGAGGGTACAGCTTAAGTTTTTCCAAATTTAAATGTCTTTATTTTCATAAAATTCCACTCGTGATTAGTGTGCTGCTGCATTACGGAACTTAGCTTTGTCAAAAGTTGGCCTTTGTTAGTACCCCACATACTTCAAACTTGGAGTTGCTTGAGACTGCATTGCTTTTAAAAAATGGGAAAGGATAAATTTACTGGGGTGAAGCTGCACTAATCTTCTATTTGTGATTTTCTATTCTACTTGTTCTACTAAGGGGAAAAAAACAAGAACGGATTCTCCCTTTACTTCTCATACAGTACATGTAAAGATGTGAAAAGGGTTCTAGAGTTTACACAACACTGCAGATAGTAAGTACTGTACTGTCATGTGTCCTTGGAATTATTTAATAGAGTAGACCTGAAACTTTGAAGATTTGCTATCAGACTGTCACTTGCAACCTTTCTTAATAGGTGAATGTATCTAATACAGAATTTACGATCTGAAATGGTCTGAATGGTTGTTTTAAAAATATACAGAACCAAATTTATAATACAATATCTAAAACCTCCAGTAATGGATGTAAATTAATGGAGTAGCAGCCTACTGTACATTTTGTTTGACGATCAGTGCAAATATCTAATTGTAGCCTGGTCGTCCGAGACGACCAGATTTGTATTTGGACTGAAGCCAGAATCAGCTGTGGAAGTTGTATGGCAGATGACTGGTTGTTTACATTAAAATTCAGATTGCATTGTTAAGTAAATACCCACCCAACGGTGACCCAAATAGGTAAAGTGACAACAATTGGGCCCACCCCTAAAGTTGATGTTCTATTCACCAACCTACGCATCTCTCTGACTAGAGTACTACATGTACTGTTAGTATCATGGATGTGCTCAGAAATATTTGAATGCCAGGCTGGTTTGTGTGGTAGTGTGATCCACATCTCGGTGGAGGGATATAAGGGATGGTATGTACCCCTCCCCTTTGGAAATTTTTACAAGTACAGTTTATCCTTAGATCTATGGCAAATGGTGCAATATCTCTTACAGTATTCCAGAGCTAACTTCTATACCAAGGATTCTCCCATTTCTGGTACTGTAAGGATAAAAGTTGTTGAATTAATCATCAAAAATGGTGCCATATGGAAATGATTAAAACTACAGTTTGTGCTGGGCGGCATTCAGAACTGCTGTGCACAGCCGCCAAGCATGAGTGCATCCCTGCAGTATCGGTCATTTAAACATTATTTTGCTACATATTTTCTGGACAACCATTTGTTGTTTGGACGACCGAAAAGTTACTCCTAGTTATCCGAGGGATTTAACCAGAAAGAAATCCTTGAAAATTTGCCCAGGTGATGGTTGATAATCGTAATATTAGTAGGACAGTCAATTCAAGTACTTTCTACAGTGATTAGCTATCCTAATCTGCCTATACTACGCACGTACACATTATCCATACTGTACTGTACATCATTCACTGTACAATTTCATCAGACTGTTTATATCTCCACCAATTGTTGCTGTCAAAATGAGTGTGTTATACCGTACATGAATATGGATACGTACATACAGACCTGTAAGCTGTCAAAAGAAATGAGAAAAGAGTACGCAATTCCGGGAAATAAAATTGCTGATGCTCACGAGAAAAATTGAGAAACGTATCGAAACACTCTTTCCGATGAGATTTTTCATACTCAAGTGCAGTTTCATTTGTCATTTAAAACTGAAAGCAATTTTATGGGTGCATGCTCAGGGAGTTGTTATTACAGTACTTCTGCTTAAAGTACCATCAATTTGACCATGAGCAAATTTAGGAGTTGATCGCCTTAATATATAACCAGATTATTTATATGTGTATCTCTTTCGAGATCTGGCTTTAGTAATCACAAATGATTTTGAGTTGGTTAGAATCATGATTGATCTCTAGAGTAAGGCAAATATGTCACCAAAACAGAACTAGTATTTTTCGATACAGGTGACAAACGCCTGCAGTGGAATTACGACCTTCTTTACCGGTGTCGAACCTCTGGCCATACAATCAGCGTCCATAGCCTAGTGGATTGAGTGATTGTATCACTCAATCCAAAAATAATCAGATTATTGCGAAGCTGGTTCGGTTCATGTTCATGTGTGATTAATGTAAGTCATGACGTTAGTAGTCTATAGGCATGTACAGTACAGCACAGTAAATTATTTCCAAAGTCCTGGATATGAATAGTGTTGTACATGTAGTTTTCTCTCTAAGAATGTACTCATGTATTGTTTATAAATGTGTTCATAGTTTTTTCCCTTCATAACTGTTTTATCCCAGTCACTGCCTTTGTTAATTACAGAACTCTGTAGGAAAGGAAATTTTCTAAAATCTGCATATATATTTCAACACTATTATGACAGTGTACTCCACAATATGTAGACACGGGATGTTTGGTTTCTGTTTAAACCTTTCTTGGCTATCCTGACATTAAAACAACACTTTTGCAGTCAGAGAAATGTTCTTCAATCATGATCCAAACCACAGATTTCACTTTTTGTGGTAGAGGAACAAACTCAAGATGCTCATGCCTTCCTGTAATTCTCACTTTGAAAAACAGTCTATTGTGTGGATCAAGGATCTTGCCAATACATTTGTTTCCCTCCTAACCACAAAGTCACTATATAGATGCTGTATTAATGTGGGTAGGCTAGTAAAATACTACAAGCTGTGAGATGGGCTAACCTCATTGTTTATCTGTAACTTAGAGGTTAGCCAGCTACAGTACCACAGTTGAAGTTCATTGCTTTAACCAAGGGACTATCTGCAGTCTGGTTGTAGGGCATTAAAGACTTTAGGTTCCATTAATATTCTGTGGTTTCTGAGTCAGCAGAGGGTATGAAATAAGCTGGTTAAGGTCTTCAGTGGATCTTTATATATATTGTTGGGATACAAGCACTTCTATCTGACATGAATAGGAAGAACCTAGCTAATAGGATACTATACAATTGTACTATAATGGGTTGCCCCAGTGCTGTTAGATTCAATTAGCTTTTAAGAATGCATACATGTGCAACTTGTATAAGTGTAGTAAACTGAACAGTCATGCATTATCGATGCCAACAGTTCAACAATAACGCCTATATATATAGTTGGGAAAGTGTATACAGTCTGGTGTCTGTGAATAAACAAAACCTGAATGTTATGTTATTACTTTTATTAGGTGGAAGAAAAAAACCCAGCTTGAAATGAAGTAACTTTGATTTCATATCTGCATGACTGGACATTTTCTTGACCTTACTTTAAGGTGATTATGGTGATAGATATATTGAAATACTGAATGCTTCAGTGTGCTTTTTAAAATTGTCTAAGTTACTGTACATACACAAAACACAATGCTGTAACTATGCTATGTATACAGTGTGTAAGTCCTAAAAGTGACGTATTTCCTGTGATGTTAGATCCACAGTAATATAAATATGTACAATATGCAGGTTGTTTCCATGAAACCCATGCTGATATTTGCACACATGTATGTTTATCATATTACACAATGAAGCAAGTTAGTTTCATGTTCATACAGGCTACACTATGTGCATTATGATTCCAGTTTTAATCTACTGCCTCCAATAAAACTTTCATGGTTTCGTTATTAATATTGCTGCTGGTAGTACGAATGATGAAAACAAAATTCTACAGTACAGTATGTGCAATCAAGGCTCACGATTATGCAATTTAATGTATAGTATTCAACTATTCATTAAATTAGATAATGTAATATTGTGTATTGTTCCTCCTGCTACATGTATATATGGCCTATAACTACTGTACCAGGAAATTCCATGCAAATTTAACTCATATTAAAGTAGTTTTACTTCTTCTTCTTTTTTAAAAATTTATTTATTGAGCTTTGCCTAACTAAGGAAAGTTTCCCAACATGATAGAAATAAATTGGCAACATTTTGCAAGAACGATGGTGGTTGCTACAGTATAGTACATTCACTGCAAACACTTGTTGGTCATATTAACTGAGTCATAAACTATATGGTACAGTAACTACTTTAAGAACTGTGACTCTATTGGGCTGCACATTCTGACTCATAATTATTCCTATAGATGATTCTTAAATTACTGCAAACGTCTCATATCAGAATTGACCTTATCTGGGGTTCGTATAGGTTTGAGCAAAATATGTGTACACATACGTAGCAAAAAGTGCACATGTACTTTAAGTCTGTACTTTAGAAAATGTACTGTATGTGGGGAACATTTAACTTTAAACACAGCTCAGGCCTGCTATTATTGCTAAATATATACAGTAGGCCTATGTTATTGTGTTGGTGATAAATATAGAGTTGTATCTACCAGAGTACAGCGTAAAGTATCAACAGTACTTTGCATTAGTATTGAGTGTTGGAGCGTTGCAGAGCCCTAGATGTTAAGTAATTGTATGAATTTGCATAATGCACAGACTTTGCGATAGGATTTATACTATTACTGTACAGGTGCATGCAGATAACGTCGGTAGGTCAGTCCACAGCCATTTGCAGACTTTTAGGGTCATGACCCAAGATCTTTCATAAGGAATGAACTATGACTCCTCAGAATCTTTGTATGATTACCTTTGAATATTATGTACCACTAGTTACCTTTTTTTTTTAGTTGGATTTTGCCCAATTCTTGATTTTAATAATTTTAATAATCTCCCAAACTTTGGGATGGAAAATTGTTTTATCTCCCTTTCTTGGTGAGAAACAGGTTGGAAAGTCTGGTATATATATACCAATAATACCACAGTGGTGTACTGGTGTAGAGACCAACCATGCAGTAATTTTTAGTACATGTACTGTACACACACGTACTAAAGATATGTTGTGCAGTAAAAGTGTGAACATATAAACTTTATCTTCTTCTGTAGAGGCCTGCAGATGTAGATGACTGTAGTATACTCAGTGGCGGCGGAACCGGGGGGGCTTTCTGTTTTTTCTTATGACATTTATTTAATTCAGGGGCGTCGGAGCCGGTACGGGCAGGTCCGGCGAACGCCGGACCAATATTCACGACGCAAAAAGAAAAAAAAAAAAAAAAAAGGTAGGACTAAAAAATGGAAAAAAAATCTCTGAGGTACATGTTTCAATAATTTTCAATAATGATGACGGCAAGTAGGCTAAATGTGACTTCTCTGGCATGGCAGGGGTCTTGTTTTCAAGCTCGGGAAGTGCCATTTCCTGCAATCTGGGAGGAATATTTTCAAAATTTTCTCCATTACGCTACGCGCCAACCATGGTGGCGCGTAGCGTAGTTTGACCTACCAAACGTCCCCCCGATAATTATGATAGTTGGCCATAGGCTGAACCGCCGTACCAATCAAAAATAGCTTCCGACGCCCTTGTAATTATTGCATTTAATTGCAAGTAGTAATTTACTACACTCAAAAACGTCTTTGCGAGGACACGTCGAGTAATAGCTACTCTCTTAAAACACCATCGAATATACAAATTACAATGTTTTTACAGATTTTTACGTGCAATCTGAGAAATTGCAGGCTTGAGACCCATGTTTTAGGGCTAGGTATTCGCAGCATAAAACACTCGGGAAGTGCCGTTTCCGGCCATCTGGGGGGTTTGAAAAACCCAAAATTTTCTTGAACGCTCCGCGCCAACCGATGGTGGCGCTCCGCTCAGATAGTCTCCACATATTAGCCCCCCCAATAATTTTCCCGTTCCGCCGCGCCTGAGTATACTGTATACATAATATTAGTTGCCAATGTACAGTATCAGTTTAAAGTCTCAATACGTGTGTGGCAAATTTAAACTTTGGCCTTTCCAGCTTACTATGCCACTACTGTATAAAAGTTCACTGCAAATGACACTGTTCTATGCAATTTTTCATATCATTATAAAAATTCATTATTTTTATTGAGTTTTCTGTCGTTAAAAGTTATGAGCTGAATAAAATTTGCCAGATTTATGAACGAGTCCGTAGATTCTTCAAACTTCAATCAAAATTTGCAAACCTGGCCCAACAGAATCGTGCGCCGATCAAATCTCTCTATTTGTTTTACGACCGTTAGGCCTAAGCTTACTTTCACTTTCGTGGCTAGTCTGTCTTAGGTTCCTGCTCTTAAATCTTTCTCTCTACAGTACATCTTAGTGATCTTACAGACGTAGCTTCCAAAATTGTGTTAATTTCTTCCATTGCAATGAATAAACAGGTGTGTTCAGACGTTTCCTCTGTGGAATTGTAAAAATTGGATCAATACAAGTATAGGACTGCGTTAAAATCTTGATCGGGTGCGTGTGTGGACTATTTTGTTTACAATTGTGTTATCAACATGCTGACATGGGCGGTCGCAGTGACTTTACGGTAAATCGGTCGCGCCATGAGGGCAACAGAAAATAATTTTTTTTTCTTTCGATTGCGACAGCTTTTCTCCATTTAACCCACCTGGTCAGAGTGAATTTGAATTGAATCTACTTCAGAAGTTTGTTGTCTGAAATTCAAATTCATCAGCAAACACGAATTGAGACTTTAAAATATTTTTGGGGAATTCCAGCCCACTAATCTGAGCTACTACTGTATGTCACTTGTGGAATAACTATGTATTGAGGCATGAAAAGCAAAGCTTTCTTTTCTTCATGAACAGTACACTGTCATAATAAACACTTGTCCAGGGCATTACATAGCTTTCTGGGCCTAGTACAGTCAAGGCAATTGGAGCGAATTACTGTGTGAGCTCATGTGGTGCTTGGTGTCTAACTGGGACCCTGTGAATCTGGGGCCATATAATTATCAAAGGTCCCACTCAAATAACACATTAGAAACTTGGTGAAACAAAAAGCAGATCAAGACCTTGACAAGACCTTTGCATTGGTTTTTATCATCACTGTTAACATTCTACCTTGCAAATATTCAAAAAAAGGTTTGATTTTTTATATAATTATAAGTTATATAACATTGAAAGTTATATATAACTGTAAAAATGTATATTACGGTACAATTTCCGACCAGACTACAAAATATATAAATGACAGAACAGATTACGTGCGGTTACATGTATAAAGAGTATATTTATGGACTCAGAAATTTTTATATAGAAACCTACAGATCTACTGTACTTTTGAAAAGTACTATATTTGTATTGACATAGTTACTGTTGTTGTCAGCTGCAGTGTGAGATGACAGTTTATTTGAATTGCAAAGAACCATTCTTCTGCATATTTTAGTATATGACAGGTGTCAGCCTTTTCCCGTTAATAGTTGTTATAAATTGTCGATGCAGTTCAGTGCAGTAAATGAATATATACTCTAAAAGAGAGATCTCATACAAAATTAGCTATTTATAAACAAGAGCCATTAATTAAGCTTTATTCTACAGTATCTGTAATCAGGTTGAGATCGAATAGTGTCAAAGGCAAGTCAAACATTTTGAGAGACTTCTAAATCTGGTTTTTGCCATGTGCATGTGATCATGTTAAAATTGCACAGTTTACTGTGCGTAGCTTACTGTATATTATGTAGAGTACTACAGTACTACTTACTTATATTGTATATATGTCTGTGCAATTCTGCATAGTGGCTGGTATGTACACTACAGTATAGTATTGTGGTACAAGGAAGCTGACATTGCATTCTAGAATCATAACATACTACTGTACTGTACATTTATCTGTTCTAGGATAGATCCATTTATGGGTAGGTAAAGATACGATAGCTGTCGCTGAGATCATTGGATTTTCTTATCTTTTTTTTACCACATTCAAGATCAAAACTGAAGTGAAATTACGTACTGTATAGTGTTCAGAGAAGTGTAACAGGATACAGCGCATTATACACACACAGCTGTACAAACATACACATAGCCAAAATAGCATTTTATGCCAAAACCACCTTTCGTGTAAACCTTGTGACATTATATGCATCTAGACATTACCCGTAGAGAGGATCTAGATAATTACCTAAAAGGCTTTTAAATAAATTAGTTTCATATAACATTATGGAAAGTACTGGAAGAATGGAAGGGTAAAGGCCATAGAGTATGTACAGTACATCAATGTGGTTTTAGCTATTCAGTTGTACAGGGAGTACGTATATATATACTGTATGTACAGTAAAGTTCTATAAAATGTCTGTATGGGATGGATTCCGTATCATATTGGAATGATAGATTGAGCTGCAAAACCCATCAACCTCCTTAGGTTTTTAAGTCATTATGAATTGATTTTTATTTATTGGAAAAGTTCAAGTAATTTCCAGTTTTAATTATATTTATATCGTATTGTTTGGGAGGAATTTTAAGTTAACATTAACTAGCTGAATGTTTAATGGTAGAGCGGAGTATACATCTCTCTACCATTTAATGTGCTTTGTTTGTGTACTGTACATGTATAGATCTGATAACGAAGGGACTTGTGTACTGTAGAAGCTCAATGTTTTCCTAGCTGTAATGGTCTCCTGTGTGCTGCCGTACTACGGACCAGTCTAGACAGGAATTGCCTTGCTTAGTTCACTATATACCAGAGAGCGAATTAAGACTGCATAGAGATTAGAACCGCCTTCTGTGGTATGTACATGCCTTGCTTGGCTTCATTACTACATTGTGTTCACAGCATGGGCCCATCCTGACAATCAACCCGGCCTCTACCCTGTGGGGAGCCCTCAATATGCAAAAATATTGAATTAAAGGGGCACGATATTATTTAACAGGGCTCCTGTAACATACAAGTATTGTGCCTCATAACGTTAAATATATACTGTAAGAGGCAGAGCATGGAAGATTTGATTGAATTATGATGTCGACTTTGATGTGTTTTGCTGATTCGAATTCGATTTATTTTAAACCAGTATAAATATAAAATATTTATAAATAGGCATACATCAAAAAACAGTTCTTGTTAAGATTAAACAAATGATATGGTAAATGGTAAGTGAAAGAAATAAGATTGTTAAATGGTTTAAACATAAAATGATGAAAACAGTCATTACTGAAACTATAATAAAGGTTCGAAACTATCAAATTGTATAAACATTGCTGCACGGTATATGAACGAATATCTATACAGTGCAGAGCGATGAGCGCAGAGTGCAGAGCGATGAAGGCAAACATGACTACTCTGCTGTAATTGACAGTGAATAGTTTATAATTCAGATAGGATTTCAGGTCTAATATGTGGTTACTATACAATTGATAAATATTGCGTGAAATAAATCCTTTTTATCTGAATGAATGACAAATATAAATCTGCAATATTCATTTCCCCTGTTCCCCCAGCACTCCCCCCCCCAACCAATATCCTCTTTCCCCGGTCAACTTTTCCAAGTCATGCAGACACATTTACAGTCAGCATTAGAATCTTGTTTGTGCAGTCACATTTATGTAGATGAGGAATGTTAAATGTCAAAATATGAACGCATACATCTCAGGCTCATGTAGTACTACAGGTACGTCAATGCATTTCATCTGGTTGATAAAACACAGACTGCCGGACTTGCCCTGGACCACACACATGTATAGCATTTTATAAAAAATTCTGAATCCGAACTGCATACTTGCATTGCAGTACAGTAAATGTTGCCACCCTTCGAAGAGCTGAACTCCTGTGGAGAATGTAGTTAGCAAGTACTGAGCACAAGTATGAAAGTCTTTGTTTCAAAATTAAATGTGTAAAAGTAAGTAGGCCTGACGTTTCGATCCTAGCAGGATCTTCTTCAGAGGCTAAATGACAAGTACAGTAACAGAAGGGACAAAAACATGTACAGAAAACAGACAGGTTGATGAGCACGGTGAACACAATGAGATAGATGAAAGGGGATTATAAGAATCAATTTCAAAATTAAAGACGTTAATTATAGGGCTATAAATTTATATGAATCGTTTGTTTCTTTAACAAGCTCCCACAACCCCAATCCCAAATCCCCACCCCCATCCCGTCCACGTCAAGATGTATCCTTGTGTGACAATGTCACATACTGTACATGTATGCGTAACTTGTATTCTACAGAAATGTTTTACCATTATCCGAGTGCTGATAGGAGCAATGCTGTTCAGGTAACATGCTCCTTGGAGGTGAACAAATTAGTACCAGTTTTGATCCTTTAAAGCCTAGTGTACTGTACAAATACAGTGGTTCTGCTTTTAAAGGCTTGTAGTCCCCAATGCATAATGACTGAAGTTATTATGATTTTAGTCTGTCATATTTCTCAGTAGGTAGGTTCAGCCTACGCCTTGCTTTCTATTACCAACACTTGGTTGTTATGAGCACTGAAAATGGGATGGTTATTACTCACAGTTTCCTGTGTGATTTACACATTGACTATAGTAATTAGTATTGACAAGAGGTTGGCTATTACAGCATGTTCAGTTTGAACAGCCTTATAGTGCAGACTTTTGTATGTCTGACAGTAATGTGTAAGACCAACTGTATAGTGAAAGGTCAAATCACTTTTCTATCTCCTACCAATTTTAAAAACAAACTAAAGAGAACAAAGAAAGAAAAGAGCTTCGTTGAATGAAATGAATTGTTTAGCAAGAAGTTGCTTAGCTTGGTCAAAATTTGTTGATAATTTCACAGTCAGTTTTGAAAGTTGCTGAAATGAGCATTTAAACAAAAGGCCAACTCCCTGTTGTTGTCTGGGTTGTATAGAATGATATAGGGAGCTGCTCCCTGAAGGAAACAAGAGTACCAACCCCCCTCCCCCTCCCCCTCCCCCCTCCCAGCAAGACATGGGTTTGAACTTTATAGAGAACGCCACCAAGTTCTCCATCCAGGGAGCTGTTACCGAGGTAACAGATCTCTAAGTGCTCTAACTACTGTATACATGTACTGTAAAGACTGGATAGCTCAGTTTATTGGAGTAGCACAGGATCCCGAGGTCAGGCTGCATCCAGTCTGTATGCTGGATACAGTAGATCTGATGAACCCGTGATGTTGGCTTGCTAATAAAATCGGTGGTGGCTAGATGGCAGAAGTTCAGAACTTATGGGGGTGGGGATGGGGGGCGGGGAATGGGGAGGTGGGAGAATGGGGTGGGGAGGGGAGTGGGAGAACAGACAGTGGCCATGCAGTAAAGTTAACTCAGTCTGTGATTTATTATACAATATATATTTATTGGTTTTAGACTGTGATAAACGAGGGTGATTACGTTGTCGTCATGACTACCGTACAGAGTGAATACTGTACTCACATTACTTACGGCTCTACGAGCTGCAGTATAATCTGCCTCCAGCATTTTACCACAAGGTGAAAAAGTGTCTGAAAGTATTTTCCATATTGTGCTGACTCTATAACAGTATTGTGGATTTCATTCATTCATTTGAGTAACTGTTTTAATGCTCCTGTACACGTTAGCAGGGTAAGATGTAAAACATCTTGGACCAGGTTTGATCTGTCTATGTAGTCGTTTGGACTCGGGAAATACTGGTGACTTGTGATCAGCACTGCTGTTTATAACGACCTACAGTAAAGAAGGAAATCATAAGATCTGTATTTCGTTTGACGCGCAAGTACAGTACTGTATCAGGAAATCCAATTTTATTGATGTGATCTTTGGCTGTGATTTGGAGCAAATCTTTAGAAGGAAATCTGCTTTTGTTTGACAGACAAGTTCTGTCTTTGGCTATATGAAGCAAGTCAAAGAATTTTATGCTAGAAGGAAGTATAATTTTATCAATGGCATGGAATAATGGGTTGTTTGGCAGGCAAATATCACTGGTTGTCAACTGTTATATATCTAGAGCTCAGAGGGTCAGGGTCAAATTGCTGTTGACAAAACAAGAAGGATACAGTCTAAGTTCATGTAATATGTTGCATTTCAGTCTATTTATAGAGCTCTACTATAACATGAAATTCAATAACCTCAAAAATTTGGAAGAGTTTCACATATCACAGCAATTTTACCATCTAAAAACTAAACTTTAGAGTATCAAAACGCGATGGACAAAATTTTGAATTAATTTTTTTATATTTCCTGATTTTAGAAAACATTTTTAAAACTTTTATTGTTTTATTAATTTAAGCCTCAAAGAATGAGCACCAAGATAATAAAAGGAACTTTATCATCCTACTGTAGCTGTAGCTAATCTATAGAACTTTAAATCATTTTAATTGAATTCCATCCCTCACGCACGAACATTTTTGACTGCAATCACCATTTTTGTCTAAGGAAACGCAACTTTTGCAAGTTTCTACTACACTGTACTATAGAACATAATTACATAATTACAGTAGGTGCAGTGATTAATTAATTAATTAATTTATGAATTACTTAATTAGACTCAATTAAACCAGAGACAATAGGGTCACTTTTTAATCTCCTCGTTATAGCTAACGAGGAAATAAGACTCAGTACAGGATACATTATATATGTTGGTTTGCTTGCATTGTGAAGTAAACAGTGTGTTTATATTTGGGTTGCCTGATTTTTCTAAATTCGGTTGAAAGATGCAGGCTCAGTACGGTAACATCCCTATGTTCCGACATCTCTATGTTCCGACAAAAGAACAAATTCGGAGCTATTTTTTTTTATCCAAAAATTTCTTTGTACCAAGAAAACTAGTTTTGTGACCCCAATTTTTTAGGACCAATTTTTTTGGGGGACTCAAATTTTTTGGACCCAAATTTTTTCGGACCCAATGTTTTTGGGGGACTCAATTTTTTTGGACCCCCATTTTTTCGGACCCAATGTTTTTGGGGGACTCAATTTTTTTGGACCCCCATTTTTTTGGACCCAATTTTTGTTGGGGTACTTAATTTTGGTCCCAAAAATTTTTGGTCCGAACAAATTTGGTCAGAAAACATGTTGGTCACAAAAAATGTTGGTCCCCAAGAAATTGGGTCCAAAAAAATTTTAGTCCAAAAAAATGTTGGTCCGAAAAAATTCGGATCGAAAAAATCTAGGTAAAAAAAAATATGAGTCCGAATATATTGTCGGAACATAGAGACGTCGGAACATAGAGACGTCGGAACATAGAGACGTCGTAACATAGAGACGTCGGAACATAGAGACGTCGGAACATAGAGACGTCGGAACATAGAGATGTAACCCTCAGTACAGATTCTTCTGTACTTAAAGATGTGACCTTTACCACTACAGTAGACCTGCACAGGTAGCCTCCTCTTAAAGAGCTCTTTATACAGTATATCTATATATCGCTTCTCGGCCTTTTGGCTAACATCATGTGTAGTATCTGTTCCCTTTCGAGGGGAATGGTGATGCACACCCGACGATGATCACACAGTCACAGTCCACGATGCAAGGGGACTGGGTTTAAGAGAGGATCAGTCGTTCGGTAGTTTGGTTTTTGTGTCCAGGTTCTTTCCTGGGTGACTTTTTTAAAGAGTATATATCTGGCTTGGTACAGTATTTTCTAACTGATCTGTTTCTCTGTTTCTCATTACAGGTGTACTAAACCATGACCGGGGAAGGCTTATACAGCCTATGCCCAGTTCACAGGTTGGTAATCTGTCTATTATTTTACCGGGGAGTCAGCTCGGTGCTGAGTCTGGTTCCGGTGCCCCCCGAACATTCCAATAACGATACCGTCGAGGTCAGTATATACCACAGAGATTGTCCGGACGGTTACTTCCGAGTCCGGAACCCGTCGCCGAACGTCGTCTTCGGCGACGAGAGAGCGACAGACGTCCCGTTACCCCCGCCGTGCAGACTCTGTTCCTCGTGTAGGAGAGGGGAGTACATTGTAACAAAATGCAGCCCCACTAATAACACTCGATGCGGGTGTCCGGAGAGGTTAAAATATTCGCCGGACTTGGCCCATTGCGTCCCCCCGGAAGGGCTGGAGAGAAACTGGACGATAGTAGACCTGAAGCACTGGCAACGGGAGCGGAATCCATCGACGACCAGCCAACAGATAGAGATCAATCTCACGACCAAAGTCTCCCACAACGCCAT
Source organism: Apostichopus japonicus (assembly GCF_037975245.1). Taxonomy (NCBI): domain Eukaryota; kingdom Metazoa; phylum Echinodermata; class Holothuroidea; order Aspidochirotida; family Stichopodidae; genus Apostichopus; species Apostichopus japonicus. The sequence continues at coordinate 16,704,384 of NC_092567.1, forward strand.
GATGTCGAAGAGCGACGGCGCCATGCAGGAGAGCAACGCACAAGTCGATCATGCCATCAAACCCGATTGGACGGATTTCTACATCCTCACGGTATCGTCGACGGCCGTTCTCTTCTTCACCCTCAGTCTGGTACTTCTGTTCCTGATGGCGGTCATGAAGGCACGAAGCTGGTACCTGTATCGCAGGTTGCCAGGAAGCGGTAAGAAATTCAGACGCTTTCTTCACATTTGATATAAAATAAAACTGTTAGCAAACTGCTTATCCATTAGAGAGCCTGTGTAATAGAATGTGTAAAAGTAAGTTGGCCTGACGTTTCAATCCTAGCAGGATCTTCTTCAAATGCTAAATGACAAGTAACAGTAACAGAAGGGACGAAAACATGCACAGAATACAGACAGGTTAATGAGCATGGTGAACACAAAGAGATAGAACTATGTAAGGGATTAGTAGACAAGGGATGGAGAGAAGAAAGAAAGAAACCAACAGGGGAAGAGGAAATGTAGGAGAACGTCAGGCCAACTTACCTTTACACATTCTTTACATTTGTGTACATATACAGTCTATACCCCGGAGGCTCCATTAGATTTCAACATGAAGCGAATAAAAATTATGAGAGATTTTTGTTGACCGTGTATTCAGGCAACGACTTGACAAGAGTCTTTTACTATCATACTTATCTGTGGCAGAGCGTCCATACAATCAGGGGGGCGTATGCCCCCCCCCCCCTGACGGACTCAAATGGACTGCTGGCGCCCTTTTCAGCTTTTTACCACTTTTTACTTATTCGCAATTATTGACTTTTTTATTACGCTCTCATCTATCTATTGACATTTTTCACATTTATCACATTATCTGCAAATTAGCAAGGCCCGGAAAGGGTCATTTCCGGCGATCTAGGGAATATCTTTTCTCACAAAAATTCTGTACGCTCTGCACCAACCTCTGGTGGCGCTCCGCTTAGATAGTGTCGAAAGCGCCCCTACAGACCATTCTCGCTCCCCGACCAATACCCCTAGCTCCGCCGCTGATACTTATAAGGGCAGTGTGCTTGAACTAGAGGATGGTAAATTAGTCAATGAAAGTGCCAATATGCAGCTACATGAAAGCAAATCTATGAAAGCAAAGTGTGGGTCCGCCTTATTGAGCATAAGAAACCCGCAATTGTGTTGTTGTATAACATGTGGAGATTGAAAGGTCACTTGAGGTCAGCAGAGGCCAAAGTTTGAAAATCGTATAAAAGACAAATGACTCAAAAATTAGAGAGTGGTTTCAACATCAAAACTTGGTTTATTGGAGCCACCCCAATTGTCATCTGTGGAGGTCAAAGTTTGACAACATTTAAAACATTGTAAATCCAAAAGTGAAACACCAATGAGCCTGTGCAGTTTACATTAAACGTTTCCCTAGAAAGTTCAGCAAGGAATCACTTGCTTGTTGCCAAAATAACTAAACATAAAAATATTTGATTTTTTGCTAATTATCTACATTTTTTGGAAATTTATGACTATGATGGGATGGGGACCAGTGTCCTCTGGGTTTGTAGCCCAGAGATCACATTATCTAAAATTTCAAAACCAGTTTTCCATGATATTTTAACTAAATAGAATTACATATTTATTATGGATACCAGCATCAAACATTGAATAACAAGGATGCAAGAACCTACTGTTAGATCAGCTTGTAGGGAGCATATATTTTTGTATGCATGTGCCTGAATGCTGATATCAACAAAACCCTCAGATTGTTTTTTGTGCATTTATTCTTCAGTTTTTTTGATGGCTGTAAAGTATAAAATGTGAGTGTGGGGGCTTGTAAGGAAGAGGGGGGGGGGGGGGTGGGAGATAAAAAGTATTACCACCAGTGGTTAACTTTATAATGTCTATCTATTCCAGGGGTAACTCTTTGTTTCCGTGGCTGGTTATCAAGGGTACTGAGTAGAAACAGAAGTGGTGGACCATCAGATACGAGGCAAACAATCAGCATGGTGAACAGGACGCACACAGACCAAGGAACGACGGCCAGAGACCAGGAGGGTAAAGATGAGGAGGAGAGGGCGCCGGAACCGATCCTGATGACATCATCTCCGTCCACCCCTCCTGACAGCTACTTGCAGTATTCCGAAGTCATAAACTACATGACCGGTATCAACGCCATCATCTGCTGTGCCGATCTAAAATTCACTTTCCCTCAAAAGAAGACCTACGTGAGCTCGTGCATCACTTCCGAAGAGGACATCATGGACACCCAAACTAGGGGGAGCCCCAATTTTATTTTACAGGCCTGCCATCAAACTGTGAACGTGGTCCTAGGCCAAGAGCAGCACAAGTGCTGCCGCCACAGAAACAAACTGACATTAGAGTCCAGTGACGTCTGTTCTTTAGGACAATTTGAGTCTTCCACCCTGGAAGTACAAGGCCGGCCTCCTGGCAGAGCTAAACCAATCTCCCCGCTGGCGAACGACCTGTCGGAGACCTGGTCGCTGATGGAGGAGGGCGCTTGCCAGCACGAACAGAACGCTTGTATAAAACCGGAGGACATTCTGAACCTTTACATGGAGATCGCTACGCCGTTTAAAAAGAGTCCTGATTTGAAATTTAAAGGCTCGTTAAGGCTCTACCTGAAGAGCGGTACGTCTCATCACGAGCCGGCGTTGCAAGAGAAAGTCAAATTAAAATACAAGAACGAGAAGAAAAAGAGAGACTGCATTGAGTCGGGAGATACGGACGTAGATGAAGCTTTATCGAGGGTAGAGGGGGGCGGGATTAAGAGGAAGGGTAGAGGGAATATCGGTAGCCCACCGTACTCCAATTCAGAGGAGTGTCTGGTTCATCAGCAAATTCAGACGCCGTTGTTACATCATCAATCGCACGGTTCGTCCTCACCCTGCGTGTATAACGGCCAGACACAGGCCGACAGATTACACATGGAGCCCGACGTGAGCCCTGCATGCTGGCGCTCAGAGACGGGGAGTCTGGAAGGCCGGAGCAGGTTGTATTGTATTCCAGCAGAGCAGGGTTGTCTCGAGGAACCCAGTGAGGCTGTAAGTGAAAGCTCTGTCGAGGTGACCGTGGATATACATAGCGAGGAGCTACAGCCACTGAATTCACCTTTAGGTCAAAGGTCAGGAGTGTTAGCCATAACCAGTGTATAGAAAACTCTCCTTTCAATATTTATGTACTAGATGTTGGTTGTCTCCATCTCTCTCTCGTTGGTTGCAATTTTTTTTTTTTCTTTCCTTAATCCTAAACTTTATTTATGGGCGCCAGTCGTATCAAAATTTTTGAAATAGTTTTGTGATGACGCGAACAGCACCGCCAACAGACTGGTGTTATTATATTTTTAAGGCAATTTTGGGGGTTTTATTCTTGAGTAATGTGGTTATAGCAGCATTGATATGTCTGTTCATGTGGCAGGTGTACAAATACTGTACAAAGCATGGTGTTCAACCAGATTAAGGGTTTTATTATAAGACCATAGTATAAGTAAGAACTAATATATCAGTTATTAGATTAATGCATTGCAAGCTACAGCATACTGTACATCTGTAATGAGCCACTACTGTATGCGTTGTAAGACAGGATGGTATGACTAGAAAAACACCTTTATCAATAATCAAGTATGATATGGTTACATTCTTTATTAATATCAAACTTAAATTGGGAAATACTTAATATTAACACAGCTTTTTGTTTTTGTTTTAGTATGTTAGTTCTGTTTGGATACTCAAAAGCCATAGCAATGCACTTTACCAGCTTTTTCATCAATAATTTAAGTAATTAGAGGGAAGTCAACATTTTACACAGTATTAAAGTTTTTCTTGCAATAGGTGGGGCATACAAATACAAAAAGGTATTTTGACGATCTGAATGGAATTATTAGTCGCTTGACGATGGTAATGTGGTGAAGAAAACTAGTCTCATTTTAAGTAAAACTTTGAAGGTCTGTAAATATTGCAGAAGATTAATGAAAAAGTACCAACAACTGCTAAAAACATTTTATGAACATTGTCATGTTAGAAACATTGTTAAGTATTTGAAAAATCTGCTGCTATTATACATGTCAGTGCAGTTGGAAAGTGGGTAGGAATGTTAGCATTACATGAAACAAAATATATCCCAGATGTGAATTCAGATAATATATTTGTAACTCTCCTCAATGTACATTTAACATTGCTTGAAGTATTTTGAAGATAAACATGTGTTTGTCGGACAAAATGGCTGGAGTATAAGTGCAACGTTGAGTCTGTTATGAATTGATTTTATAACTTACCGAGTCTAGCAATGTGTCTGTTATGAATTGATTTTATGACTCAATTAGTAGCAATGAGTCTGCATTGGGTTGATTTTATAACTCAATGAGTCTGTTATGAATTGATTTTATAACTCAATACGTCTAGAAATTAGTCTGTAGTGAATGTATTTTATAACTCAATTATTCTAGAATTGAGTCTGTAATGAAATTGTTTTATAACTCAATTAGTCTAGAAATGAGTCTGTTATGAATTGATATTACATGTCAATTAGTCTAGCAATGAGTCTGTTATGAAAATGATTTAACATGTCAATTAGTCTAACAATAAGTCTGTAATTAATTGATTTATTAGTCTAGCTATGAGTCTGTTATGAATTAATTTTATAACTCAATATATATGAGAAGAGGTTGACAGTCAGATCCATTATTTGTGATAAGGAGGTAGTTCCTAACTGCTGCATGCATATTTATGAGATTTAAAATAATACTATGTTAAGTTCCATTAGTATATCAGAATAATAGCACACATATTTTAGCACACAGAAAATCCCTTATAAAATATCATATAGGTCAATACGGTTCTGGACCCTTTGAATTATTTTCAAGGAATTAGGAGTGTTCATTTTTACATGCCTCACCGAAGTAGCACGCATTGAGTCGGGCAGTAAAATTCTCGTTGAATTTTGAACATTAGTGATTTATGTTTGCCTTTTCGGCATATTCCGGGGGTTAGCATGATACCATTTAATCTGCTGAATATTTGCCAAATTAAATATGCTAGAAATAAGCCAAAGAGGCTATCGGCAATTGGCCAAATCTTATGTGTTTGTTTCTTCTAATGGTGTGAGTGTTTCCATCTTGACAATGCTAAAACTTGCAGGCGGCTCATAAGAAGAACATAACAGCAACTGTGGTGAAATTAGGTGACAAAAAATGTAATTTAAACAAAAACAGTCATTGCAAAATTCTGCCTGAACCTTCAAGTTTACAAGACAGATATATGTTTGATGGTCTTTTAGGGTTAGAATCCATTGTGATGTTGTCAGCCAGGCATAGTTCCCAAATAGTAGTAGAGGGGGCTCTTGTCAATTAATATAAATGGTGCACTTTTTAAATTTGTTATGTCTTACTGGTATTTGTTATATACTGCCCTCTTCATCAGAGTTCAGGATCGATTGAGTAGTTAGTAAACACTCATTCTGTAACTTGTATTTATAGGATAAAATATAGCTTAGTACTGAGTTGCATTGTCGGGGATGTTTAAAATTTCTATTTTTTTCCTCCTTTTTCTTTGTAACTTCAGATTTGATTTATCTGGTTGGACGATGTTCTATTTAGAATAAAAGAGTAATAGGAAAGGTGCTACTGTACTTCCAAGATACCAGTATAATTTCATACTTTCATTTCAGTTTTATCGTGGACATGAGACAGGAGGTAGCTCCATTTTATGGAATTGGCAACAGTTTGTATTTGGCGATGCATTGCCAGCGCAAGATTTTGCATTAGAAGTAGGAAGTCTTTATGTGATGATCGTAGAAATCATTGGAAGATAACAACTTGTGAATTTTGGTGGTTGGAAGGTGGCAGTGTGAGTGTGAGTCCATAATAATGAAATATAGTGATGATTGATAATTTTTACAATATCTGTGTCAAATATAGACTTGTAAAGAAACCCTCAGTCATGTGACAACAAGTTTATGTTAAGAAAATGACTTTGGGTTGCATAATTATTCTACAAGGTTTTTTTCCACTTTGGCTTTCCATACAACAATTCTTATCTGTATAAATAATACTAAAATATTACATTTGATGTTATTATCCTATACACTCTGAAGTCAATCTTGTCTTGAACTGAAGTGTGAAGAGAGAAAGTTTATGGAATCATGTGGATATATCAATCAGTCGCAATCTTTTCAAATTTAGTGAAGAAACCGGCGGATTATACCGTAAAACTCCGTTGACCACTACCTAATGAATATGTCTTACGGTTATTGTTTCCTTTGTGAATCAAATATTATAGGGGTAAGATTTTAACTTACTGGCAAATATATTGTGTAAGAGTTTAGTTATGGCTGGTAAACAGAAGAGAAGATTAGCAATAGTACCAGGAAAACAGAAATAGAAGTAAACAATTATTCATAAATGTGTTAAATCAGCAGTAGTGAACACCTATTTCAACAGCGGTGAACACTAGACCGATATCTACAGTGGTGAACCCTAGATCTGCTGATATTAACAGTGATGAATATTGATATCAGCAGCTGTGAGTGCGACTGATATCATCAGTGGTGAAGGATATCAACAATGGTATTCACCGCTGATATCAATAGTAGTGAACACCTATTTCAGCAGTGGTGAACACTAGACCGATATCTACAGTGGTGAAACCCCAGATATGCTGATATCATGTGTGACTACTATCGTTGATTGTGAACACTGCTATGTGAACAGTGGCGAACACTGCTGATATGAATAGTGTTGAACACTCTTGATATAAACAGTTCTGCTGTCAGGGGTGGTGAACATTTTCTGGTATATTTAAGCAGTGAACTGTGGGTTTGTATGATAAGTAATAAAGGTTGCTGTCAAATTACATCTTCAAAGGTGCTTTTTTGCCCTATTTGGGATTGCATTTCTCATGTTGTGTTGTGGACATATTGCCAAAAAAACCTAACAAAACTTTACAACATTAACAGCATGTCTTAGCTTTGAGATGCATTCATAGTGTTATAATGTGGTTGGTTCTTAAAGCACAGTGAGGTAACATTGTTTTGTCACGACCAACTCGAGGCCATATCGAGGCTTGTAAGTATATAATTATTCTGGCCTGGTTTGGGTTTTGGCTAGACATGTCTATGCTGTGGTGGGTTGAGGTATATTAAATACTGGCTGCCAATTACAATTCCTGCCACAATGCTCAATTTTTGTAAATGATGTATAACCAACTATAATATGACTGTAGAAAAAGTTGTATTTGAGTAAATGTTACCATCATGGTTCATGTAAAGTACACAGTCAATGTTTTTTATGGTGGGGGCTTTAAGTTCACTTCTTGTATCAAATTGATCCTACAATGTGTCATATAATTTAATGTTATATGTTTACCTATGCAATTAAAAATTCTTTCCTTGCAAAGTTAGTGTGCATTTTGTCATTTTTCATGTTGTGGATGTTACTACTAATTGGAAAATGATCATTATACATTTTCCAATTTTAAATTTAATTTATTTTACATCCTTGATACTTGATCTAAGATCCTCAACAATTTATGCCTCAGGGTATGTACGGTATGGTAAAGTGTAAATGCTCCAGAAAGACTCGGCAAAACAAGGTCATATCTTGTTATGGTAGCAGAATCAAATGAACATAGCATGTTACGGTTTCATAACCACACAGTCTTAGTTTGTTACTGTTTCAGAACCACATGAACATAGCTTGTTACAGTTTCATAACCACATGGTCTTAGTTTTTTGCTGTTAAGGAACCACATGAACATAGCTTGTCTGGTGCTGTTGCTTCCTCCATTTAAAGTTGCATGGCTCACTACACATTGAAGTTTTTACCTTCTCAGAATGAACCAGCTTAGCCAGTTGCGGGCCATAGTTTGGTAGATCGTTGGAAACTTGCCAAATTGGAAAAAAAATATCATTCTGAATGCACAAACTGTGATTTGCAAATACACTAGACTTACACTACAATTCCCTCTACCTGTAGTAGCAATTTGTTCAAAGTTCCCCAGTTGAGACATTCAGCGGTCATTGATGAACAGAGGTATTACGTCATTTTTACCAGGGTCGTTAATTTCGTGAAAGTAGCCACTTTGTACGTGTTGAATCTACATGTACATATACAGGTATTGTCTCAGTCTCAGTTCGCCCTCATTCACATCTCGCGTTCCAAAGTACCACTTGGATCATACAGTATCCCAGCTGTCGTAGGCTAAGGGCTGCAGAAGTGATAACTTGAAACATCACCTTTCTCTTATATTACCGCAGTCATATTTGAGAATCTTCTCTGTTGTTCCTGTCACTACTCACTATTGGGACAAAATGAGCTCCGAAGGCAACGCTGTAAGATATTCTGAAAACTGAAATAGAATAACTATACGTAAACATAATAATCTATTTATAATAAATAGGCCTAGGCCATGAAAACCTGCCTTACTCTTAGTTAGAATTACTTAAGTTAGCCTAGGCTAGGCCTGTACTGTAGTGTTACTACTAGGTTAGGCCGAACAGGGGGTGAAAGGGTCGGAAGTTTTCTTAGGCCTAGGCTAGGTCTTCTGCTTCTGTAGGATACTCGTTAAAAACCCCTCTCGGGTATCACAACGAGGATGTTGGTGTGCAGCGCAGCAGAGCTAATAATAATGCAATCTTGTATTAAACACCTCAAGGGCTCTCTTTAACAGCCTTAGGATAATGTATTCCAGTCTTTTAGTTTTATGGTCCTACAGGGGAGGTCTTCAAAAATTTAGCCCTCATTGTTGTGATATTGAAACTACGAAAACATGCGTTGGCCAAGGTCTAACTCTATGAATCAAAATGAGAAGAAAATGCTCACTCCCCCAACTAAAGTTTCCAATTGTTTAACCCTTTTTTACTACTGTCAGAAAAGTAGCCTAGCTGACTCAATGATAGAGAGCAATAATGGCATAGCCTACATGCAAGATTAAGGCTACAGTGTAGGCCCATTAATATAAATACTGAACTATTTCATTCAAATATGCCTATATTCATATTGCAAATTTCCAATGAGCATTGAAAAATGTTTCCTCCATATTTTAAAGTATGGTAAATGTCATTTATTATTAACCAATTTTATACAGACTAAATAAGTCGAGAGGGGGGCCATAGTGCTTACGAGGGCTAAATCTCTTCGAAAATGACTAAGTCCGAATTCTGTGTAGTACAGTAAGTTGTTAGTATGGCAGTCTGTGATCACTGAGAGGTTGACAAAGTTCCCACCCCCCATGGATAAACGCAACGCCCTGTCGTTCCCAAATTCATACAACATGAATCTTGAGGGTGTATTCGAAATTTATCACATCCTCGCTCACCGGGCTAATTCCCTTGCTTTATAGGGGCAAGGGGGTCTTCAACTTTGCCAATTTTACACCCATTGACTGCATGTAAAACGATTTAAATAAAAACTAAATCCGTGGTCACTGAAAGGTTGACAAAGTTCTGACTCCCCATGAATAAAAACATGACACCCTTACCCCTATAAAACAAAGGAATTAGCCCCGTGAGGGGGGTTGTGATAAATTTTGTAGACACCCTCTTCATGTTGTATGAATTTGGGAGCGACGGGTGTTTTCTTTTTAGAAAACTATTGACACAACAATTTGTATAAGCTAGAGTGTATGTATCCAATCAGCAACATACCCCGTTAAGCTAATATTATTTGTTTTGTACTGATTATACATGGATGAATATCAAGCTATTTAGTTGCACCCCATAGCCCAGATAACCAGACCTTCATGAAATTGGTAGCTAAGGAGGAATAGGAATTTATTTTGTTGGTGTTTTCAACTCGAGATAAGTGGTGTACAATCCATGTTCACTGTGTTTATTGTCTAGCATTTGTGGACACCCCTATCTGGACTATGGTATCATCCATACAAATTTGGTATGGTCCATGCGAATGTTGTATTTTCCATGCTACTTGGGTTGACCTAACAGTGACCTAGTATTTAAGTTGATGGCATGTGGTAGCAATACATCTCTCTCATACCTGCTGCCATACAGGTAAGACCTATTTCTCTATTTTGGCCTGTACTTTAACTTTCTACGCATGTATGAATCTTGTGCTTTAACAATCGCCTAGCTTACTAGCCGTTTTCTTGCTATGGTACACCATTAGTGTACATGTACCTATTTACAGTATACTCTGCCTCTTACAGTATTATATATATTTTGTGTAAGTTTATGGCCTTGCAGCAGCTTTAAGGATATTTCTTTCTGGTCTGGCCTACAGTAGGAGCTTTAGTCTTGACAAGGGCTAGGTATTACTGTATACTTTAGCTATTCGTACATTTTGGCGATATTGGGAGGCAATTTGAGTACAGGTGGGATGTGTGAAGCACCAGAGGATTTACTATTAAATTTACTTGTTGAGGATTCAGTAAGTTTATTCTTAAAAGACTTCTTCACTATTTCTTACTATTTAAGAATGTTTCAGTCACCACAACAAACAAGTATGGCCTTCAAAGCCTTTATAATTAGGAACATGAAATTTTAAGAATGTGGGGAGCTGTCCCCATCTTTGTAGAAGAAACAAAAGTTTGCTGTACGGTATGTTGACTATCAACTTGAGGTTTACTGTTTATATTCCCCATACTATGCAAGGATATAACATTATTCTTTATTAAATTTGTGCAGAATCCATGGCTAGACTTTGTAATTGCTGTGTAAATTTCTGATGAATATCACTCTTTTTTATTTGACGCACTAGCATGCTTTTCTGAGCATCCGTGGCTTAAAGGATAATTCCGATGTCGGACAAAACGCAAAAGTCAAATCGAAGAGAAAAATATTATCCATTTTTAGTTGAAAACACAATCTCAATCATCATGTCTCTCTAACTTGATGCATATATATGTATAATGTTTGTTGATTGAATGTTACCAGTTTTGTTCATTCTGCTGTTGCTATACATATGCTTAAATTTACAAAGTATGACCAAATTTACAAAATAGAAATATCATGACGTTGCAAATTTGCGGTAAGTTGAGAATGTGGTTTAACCTTAAGATGTAGAAACAATTTGGCTAATTAACGCATTAACTTCAACCACCACAAAATCCTTTCAAATCAGTGCACCCATGTATACATGCTAAATGACAACATTTTCAGTTTTATGCAAATTAGCATTTTAATCCACTCACCGAATATTCATTTTGTTTTCATGCTTGGTTAAAGAGCATGCATGCTTTCTTTTCCTTTACCATAGTTTCAATGTTGTTTGTCTTTGTTTTCTTTTGGTGCTGGCTGGTCTCCTCTTGGCTTCATCTATTCTTGCATCTCCTCTAGAGGGTAGGTACTCCATCATATTTTATGATATTTTGCACAATTATGACATGGAAACAATGTCTTGCAACCCAGAAAAGACAAGATGACTGGGAAATTAGCCATGTCAACCTGTAACACCGTGAGGGACATTGTTAACATACTTTACCTATTCAATGTCTGTATTCCTTGTGAAATACTGTAACGAAAGAAGATACTATTTGGTTCCTTTAATTACAGTAGTTATTCCAAGTTCCCTTGAAATTTGACTTAACACACCCGTTTCTTGCACAAAAAAAAGAAAAAAAAGTCAAAAATGAGATAAATTTATAATACACATTGATGTAATCATGAACAAAATGTTTTACAAACCAATTGCAGAAGTTAAATAAATATAAATTTTCATTTTCATTTTTGCTCTCTCTTTGTGTGAGTACAAACTACAAAGAAATAGTATATACTATTGATTATTGTCATTCTTGCTTCTTGTGGTTACAGTATGTTGAGTTTATGCATTCTGCCATTCTGTTCCTTCAAGAAAATCAATATAAATTTTTTGAATTCAAATTATTAAACATTAACCAATGGTTCTGACAGCATCAAGAAAACAGACTACTTCTGAATGCCTTCCAAACTGTTTAGTCTCATTGAATCTGAGGTCGTTAAAACCTTAGTTTCAGAGTTGTTGGTGTTTGTAGAGTTCTGATTTTTTTTCTGCTGTTTGTTGTGGTTTTGTGTTCATGCTAAATATTACTATTGCTTTACTGCATGAAATTTCATCTAAAGTTTTCATTTCAGAGTTTCTCCAGAAGAATTGATGTTTTATTTATTTTTACCTTCCTTTTAGTTTTCTTCTTTGAAAGTCTTGTTTTTCCATCTGAACCAATTCATTATTCCAACTGCACAAAGTGTAAGAATTTCTGTTCTGAATTTTTTTTTCCTCCCATGGAATAGTAGGCCTACTATATATAAAACTGCTGTTCACATCTTTACAATTGTATAGCAACTTGTACATTTTACATATATTGCATTTTGCCATGTGATAACTGCATAAATTATTCCCTGCATATCTATCCTGTCTAAATCATCTCTTTCCATCCAGCAAAAAATCACATTTTCTTAATAAGCTGTGCTTTCCCCCAAATGTTTACCCCTTGGCAAAGACTGAGCAAATTAGAATTTTTGTCAACGGCAATTTCCATGGTAATGGAAGGACGTTTGCCTTAATTATACCACATTTCATACATTTGTATCACTAACATTTTAACAAATGTCACCATAGTATTGCTTTGAATACAAGCTTTCATGGCCATATCTTTGTACATGTATGCATACCTTGAATAGTACTATCTAGCAATAAAAAAGAAAAGAAGAAAAAAATGTCCCTTCCCATTGGCTAGACTGTATCCTGGAAGTAAACTTTGCTTGAACCAGAGTTTGACTAACAAGCCCTATAGCTGCCAGGTTCTGGCTAAACTGTCTTCAGATATCAATGCATAGTTGGTTGTATCAGTACTGTGCTGTATACTTCTGTTTTACTAAGTTAAACAGGAAGTGGAGTATTGATCGTAGAGACTTCAACTGGGACTATCCATAGGCTTATTGCTGGAGGTCTAGTTCATGTTAATAAAGAGGTTCAATAGCATTATAGTCACACTCCAAAAAACACCAACAAAACAGCAAGCAATGCACTTAATAACACTCAAACTATACTTATCACTCTTTATTTATTAAATTGTAACCACTCAAGTAACCTTTGACCTCAAATGTTGCATTTTAATTTGATCAATATTAACTTTGTGGCCTTCCTTTACTGTTGGATGTACATGGTAGGATAGATGAATAGGTTGGTTGAATAGAAAACCAGCTTTGGGGGGTGATAGCAGTTTATCATTTTTACCTGTTTTGGTGGTAATTATTCCTTTTTCAGTTATAATGCAAGTAGAAGTTGATGTCAAGTTTGTCAACAAGTAGTAGTCTGCCTGACAACTTCCACATGGCTCAGGGTTTGGTTGTCTGAACAGAATTTGGTCGAACTAGCAGACTGCCACCTGAAAAATTTGCCCTGGCCTAGATGTAATTTGTCCTAAGTATTTAGTTAGTTAGAAACACAATCATTTACTTGATTTAAAACACTCCCCTCTCTCTCCTGTCTCCCTTCTGCATACATTGTGCACTGAAATCAACCTATCCTTCAATGTCCTTATAAGGGTCATTGCTATTGGTCAGCATGATTACTTTAATATAAGTTAGCTTAAAGTATTAACGTACTGTAGGTGGGTAGGCTAGTATTGAATTGATAAACTTAGGTCAAGGTAAGTGGAATATTTATGCGTTAGTGTTTATGTTGTCTATTGTTCCGCCAAAATTTGATGACCGAGGTTACAGGTTTACCAGTAAGTGTCATAAACAATATACAGGATGCCGCACTCCTAACAGCTACTGTATTCGACCTTGACTGATATACCTTACAGTAGGCTACATACAGTACGTAATTAATGAACATGTTAATTAGACAGTAATAAATATACACCTTAATTAGACAAGTCTCTATCGCCGGAGTTCATCGGGGGGGGGGGGGCTCATCTGAAAACAGGTGAGTTCAGATTTAATTTATCTAGAGACGGTAATTAATTGCTCTCATGGTATGTTCCAGTAAACAAGTGATTATTTACGTGTATGACCTTTTTAAATGACCTTTTGTCTGGAGGCCATCAAGGCTTTAATACAGTTGATAGTCTGGTTAGGTCATGGTTCATCCTACTGTAGATGGCAGTGTTCTCACAGTTCAGTAGCATTTGTCCCTTCTATCACTGTAACTTGTCATTCAGCCTCTGAAGCAGGGACGTAGCCAGGGGGGGAGCAGGGGAGCGACCGCTCCCCCCCTTTCAGTGTCTATTTTTTTTTTTAAACTGTCGTTTTTTTAGCATGGTATTTTGTCAGTGCTCTTTTGATCTTGAATACTCGTCAGCCCCGTTAACTCGATTGTAATCGTAGTAACATTCACGCCTACTGATTCAACTACTTACTTAGTTTGGCAGATGCAATTAGCTAAATTTAGCTTATAGCCAATTACAAGCCTACAGTTGGCCACTGCATAATAAAATACATATTGCCTACCTAACCGCACTCTTTGGAATGTCACGAACTGTATGCACAACAACGTCGACAACGTTCGTTCAATGAGTCGTCCTAAGTTGTTGCACGAACAGCATGTTATAAAGCTAAGCTAGCAATCGTACGTGATACGCACTTCCTATAAATAATTGTTACCCTGCTAATACACTGCGATAACGATATTTGTTTTTAGGCCACTGCATTTCTGGCTGTATTACAAAATATGAAAGTTTATATTGTCCATCAGTTAAGTTCGTCAAATGTATTAAAGTCCAGACATTGGACAATAAACAAGAATCATCCTACTGGAAAACTTGTAAAAGAGCACTATGTTTGTCTTTCTGATATATTATGTTAAAGAACATGTAAAAGAATTTAAACAGGGAACAAAATCTGCTGATAATGATATCATATGATCAGGGCGTAGCCAGTATGTAGCACGATAGTTTCATTCAACACTCTACCCGCCGAAAAAGACTATAGGATCCGATCTTGTCAGTTTTGTAACATGCAGTTTAGAACCCGTTTACGCAGATAATATTTCAGTTGAGAACATTCCACAGTCAAATAAGCCTATCGTTGATTAACAGACTTTATATATAGAGCTGCAGCACTTTGTTGCCTGTTGTTGTCACGATCGGCGTTCCAAGTTCCAAAACAGCCTTTTCGATAAACATTTACTAGCTACAGTTTCATCAAAGACAATTACTGGCAATGGTTGTACCAAAGACATTTCTGGCCTATCTTTGTATCTACAAGTATCAGAAGTTGAAAAGTAAGACTACTAAGACGGGGGGGGGGGGGGGGGGGGAGAGCGTTGATGGAGTGATGTGTATACGCAAATAAGATAATGCAATAAGATTTATAAAGGGTACTAAATATCAGGCTGCATTAGTCCAATCGAATTTCTGCAAAGTGCCCAGATTAAAAGTGCTTCCGCCGCCCTTGTGTACCTTGCTAATTTTAATACATTATGTATTATTGAATTACGTACTATTTTAACTTGTTTGTTTTGGGGTTTAAAAGTGATATTGAATGAGGTTCCTCAAGTTAGCAAGAGGCCAGGGAACCAGAATGAACATTCGGGAAGGGCTGTTTCCTGCCATCTGGGGGGTTTGTAAAACCAAAAATTTTCTTGTAGGCTCCGCGCCAACTGATGGTGGCGCTCCGCTCAGATAGTCGTGCCTACAACTTTGAAAATCCATATCAATCGCAAAAAGTGCTCCCCCCCTTTCAAATTCCTGGCTACGTCGCTGCTCTGAAGAAGATCCTGCTAGAATTGAAACGTCAGGCCCTATCCCTTTTACACACAGTTAAGTAAGTCTGTAAGTTCTGCTTCTTGTAAACAGTGGTGTGGTGATCTGAATTTTTTATAAATTCATGGCACTGGATGTTTTATATGAGAAACCATTTAACATAGTAATTAACTGAGTTTGAAGTAAACCATTGTAGCATTGGTAGCCTACAGTGCAGTAAGATACTAATCATTGTTATGAAGCCCTACTTATGTACTTAGTGTACAGTTGTTAACAAGGTGTACATACAGTAACTTGGTCTGTATCAAAACTGCTTCTATACTGTAGCAGTGTTCGATACACGTTACAAAACAGATCAAGATAAAGCTGTTTTTATGTAGTACCCAGACCTGGCTAGATATGGTGTTGTTGTATGTCTATGAAACTGTTGCTTAATAGACCTGTTTGTACTACAAACATGTGTATACATGTCAGACCGTTCAACTTCTATGTGTAATATTGTTTTGCGGTGCTGTTTGAGTGGCTCTGTACATAGCTATCTGTATGTGTTTGATAAAGTCTCAATATGTTTGGATGTATCAGCATCTCATACAGTATCAGTGTGCATGTACATGTATTGTTTTAGTCTGATCAAAATGCAATCTTTTGAGTCCTCGGTATGGTTTTTAATTTAGCCGTCCGAAAATGGAGTCACTAGAAAATGAAGCCCGAGAATAAATAGCTTTTTAAGGAAGACCTTACAAGAAATCTTGGTGGAATGTTAAACCAGAAGCAATGTTCACACACCTGTACACCTACAGCACATGTACTGAACATCTATGGGTTATGTACATGTGCATGCGAATTAGGCTACAGTGTAGGCCTAAGTCAGTCAGTACATGGCGGTGTTGCAGGCTTAGCTTTATACAGTTTCTTTGAATGTGGTGTTGGCCTAACTGTAAATAATTGTGAAATGTGACAGACTTGCAATTTTATATTACGGATAATTTTACTATAAAGCAAGTTCATCACATTTTAATATATATAAATTTATATAATAATATATATTTTAATTTATATTGTAATATTATGGATATTATTGTGACATACTGTATGATACACATCTGTCCACACATTTTAAATGATACAAGTCTTTTAGCACTGCATATCTCATCTAGTTTGATTTAAACACAGCGAGGGCTTAATTTATTCTGCAGATGTTCAACAAAAGATACTTATACACGTACTGTTAGGTTCTTATAAAGGGCTGGTTCATGTAGATGTCATAAATGTGTGGGTAGCTAGTTAAAAGTTCATGCAAATGTTTACCCTGTGCCTACGTGTGTGTGTACACTAAGAACACAGGGTGATGCAGATTAGCGTGACAGGCCGGTCTGCACATGTTATATTGTACAATGGTAATGACTTTAATGATGTAGCACCGTCTATGTCAATTAGTAAAACCAATTAGACATGTGGCAGTGCAGTAATAATTAAATAATCATTAATTATGAATTGCAAGTCTGCATAAAACCTTTAACAGGTGTTGAATGAATGAGCATACATGTATAGACCAGATGGCTTTGTATGGCACTAGCATACTGTATGGGAGGAGAAGATTGGAGTGGAACGACGGGTGGGGGGGGGGGGGAGACCCGGAAAAAAGGCAAAGGAGCTGATGTCTGTTGTGAAAATGAAACAGGTGATGAAGTAATTTGGAATTGAATAGCATAGCTTGTTGTGACCATTATATCATACAGAAGTTATGACAAGAGAAGAATCCGTCGTGATATTTTAAGCAATGTTTCCTTCTTTGGTTTATATTCTAAAGATAAAAGATGA
Source organism: Apostichopus japonicus (assembly GCF_037975245.1). NCBI lineage: Eukaryota > Metazoa > Echinodermata > Holothuroidea > Aspidochirotida > Stichopodidae > Apostichopus > Apostichopus japonicus. The sequence goes on from NC_092567.1 coordinate 16,721,837, forward strand.
AGAACAGTTTAATTGTTTAAGCAGCCATATAATGCCAGTTCTTCTTGTTGAGAAACTTGAGATACAGGAGTAGGGTGTAAGAGGTGTGAGGTACAGCATGTAAAACATGTATACATGACAAGGAGTTCTTCTTTGTCCATCCTTTACACACCCTTCTGAAAGTGGCTCTACTTTTTCTTATCATTCCAGTTACTTGTACCGGTGGTTGTCGGTGTCGGAGCTATCGTCGTTACCATCATTCTGGTCAAGATGTTCTCTAACAAGAAGCCGAAAGGGCCACCGAAGACCCTCATCAATTCGGACACCAAAATCCCTCTGGTTTTAGTCGATAGAGAGGTAACTATAATTATATGTGTCATGATGCAAGATTACGGTGATCGTATCGGCGCAGTATAACTGGAAATCTGACCGTTAAGGAGTCAGGATACTTAATGCAAGCCGAGGTTGTTGTACAATGTGAGTAACCAGGAACGACTGAGGAATCAGTGTTGCCAGTTACTAACTAGGGTAAAATGACTGAAAGTTGTGTTAGTGTTTTGAATGAATAATTCCAGGGTATTGTTTGAATATAGTGATGTTGCATGTTATGAGGTACTGTAGTGGTCCGAGTTATATATTACCAGGGTACTGCTGGAAGTTTGTTGTTGTAATGATGCTATAAGAGCGTACAACACAACATTTTTGGGAGACCTAGAGTATGGATGTGGTAATAGTTTGACACGTTATGATGATGTACTTGTGAAATATTACCGGGGGGGGGGGGGACGCAAGGGGTGAGGATACCCGTATATTGTGCCATGTGTAATAGCTGACTCTAAGTCAGGCCAAGGTCCGCCTAACTGGAAACTTAACTAATATTTCACTTCAATATCACTAAAAAAAATTGTTTACCAAGGGGCGACTTTACCATCCAGCATAGCATTTTGCAATGTGATACTATATAAATTATCCCCCTGATACAGTATATTAACACCATAACTTATGTTAGTTGTAGGGAAAATGTATGGATTTGTAATTTGTTGAATCACTGTTACTTAGGACCCAAGAAGCACGAGAGAGGACCTGGGTAAATACATCACGGAAGCAGATGGGAGGATAGCTTTTCTCAGTTTTCAGATAAACTTCTAACTGTCAGATAAATCCTTCCACCTGACATCCCCACACACCCCCCCACCCCCCATTTCTCTGAACAATCCGTCATTTTATTTAAAGTTAGCCCTCCAATATATATTGGATATTCGTTAAACAGTCTCTTCTTCGTTACTGTCACCGTTCACGTGAAATACAATATGGAGGTACCAGTTTAGCTTTAGAGTGACACTTGTTAGCGTTTGTGTGATTTACAAGGACATTTCTTTTTGTCAAATTTCAGGAAGTCAGCCATGACACTCGTCTCTTCAAGTTTATGCTGCCATCGAAGGACCATATTCTGGGTCTTCCTGTCGGTAAGAGTTACTATCAAAGTAGACTCCCTTGCAGGGCTCATTTTAAGCGGTATCGCATCGCACTTTGCGATGCGATTATTTACATTTGCGATGCAAGATGATACTTTGTATCGCGCAACTGCTACACAACCAAAGGTAGGCCCCTAGACTACACACACCTAGAGTATAGCAGCCTAAAGTCCCAAATAACCACAAACAGTACTATCACACAGAGCATGATTCATTGGCACGAAATGTTACACTCATATTTACTATTTTATCTGACACTTTTGGAGTTTTGTTTTCGCATTTGATTAAAATAATTTACTTGGCCTAGGCCTATGCCTGATCTGACCTACGCGGCTACGCAATAATAATAATATAACGTTACTTTCGCACTCGTACTCCGATCCACCGGTGCGGGCTCAGTCTGCATCAAGCTGAAGTTGGCTACCAATAACAGCGGACAATAGCAGCCGCCAATAAGCAATACTAGTGGCGGACAATAGCAGTGGATAATAAGCGAGTTGCTGCTATCGGTAGCTAGCTTCGAAATATTTACTTGGGATATGCTTCCACTTTTTTATTGACATCAAAACTGCAAACTATTGTAACTGGCAAGCTAGGCGGCAACCTAGTGTGATTGTACCATGGATATACATGATTTCGCGCACTTTTGACGTATTTTAATCAATATCGTGAACATCCTACAATGAAATTTAAAATCATCACGATTTTTGATATTTGTGTAACTATATATGGGGCCAACGGCGAAATTTGATATATCAACGTTACTGCGCAATATGCCACATCGTGAATGCCTGCATAATTGCATTCCCTCTAAAAGTGGAAAGATATGTTTGAAACTTTCTTCTGAGAGTTGAGTCAATATTTCCAAAGAGGGAGACCCCCGACCCCAGTGCCAGGGATACATTTATGGCATTATCTTTATCGTGCAGCGCACATGCACAGAAAAAAAAATTGCTAACCATTTTTACCAAACTGCTAATCAATTCAGGATTTTGATTAGCAGTACTGCTAAGCAAATTGAAAAATCTAAAATGAACCCTGCTCCCTTGTAGGATAATGTAATATAGGATGCCAGCAAACTAGATATCTCAAGATAGCATATTAAAGCATTGAAGATTAACCACCATTGTCACTGTTTTAAACCCTGTCTACCTATCAAACATTTGCCTTAAGCAGTTTAAACCTTAATCAATGCTTTCTTCATTATTTCGATATATTTCTATATTTACTTCACTCCTCTCTTACCTGTCGCCTTAACCTAGATGCAAATCTATCTACCCCAGCCTAATTAACTGGTAACATTCTACGCCCCCAATGACCCCAGCCTAATTTACTGGGAACACTCTGTGCCCCCAATGACCCCAGCCTAATTAACTGGTAACATTCTGCGCCCCCAATGACCACAGTCTAATTAACTGGTAATTTTCTATGCCCCCAATGACCCTATCTAAGGTCACTGACCGCCTCCCTCCTTCCAAATCTGCCATACAACTGCCTTAGACAATTGTTTTCCAATTGGAATATCAATCTTCAATTTCACGCTTGGCATTTACGTTCTTTTTGGCTTTTTGGAGAAGTCAGGGAGAAGTTCCATTGATTCCAAAAACTATAATAATTTCTGTAATATTAGCTTGCAGTCATGTAATGTTTGTCACTATATTTGTTCTTTAAATACATGAAAGTTTTATGACTTTGTTCGTTTTTTCCTTTGGACTGCTGAAACATAAATCTGCAAGATTGTAATGTGGTCAAATCTAGTTGCCTGGCAGATCCAAGCAGTCTGAAAATTGTTTATTGTTGACTCGTTACTTGTGTAACAGATGACAGACTCAGTTGTAATATTTCAAGGTACTGACAGTACGATCATTTCGGAACCTTTAGCATAATTAGAAAACGTGATTTTCATACTGCTCCAAATGTTGTTACTAGAAGTGCTTCACTGTGTGATATCAAACGAACAGTGTTTTATTAGGTATTCTCGCAACAATTGGACACTTAAGTGGTCTATAGAACTAAAAGTACAGTTGTCACTACAAGTGCTATCCAACCCTGACATACCAGTGTCTTAGAGCAGGGGTGGGCAACCTACGGCCCGCGGGCCACATGCGGCCCTCCAGTGATTTTTTTTGCTGCCTGTGAGATGAATCATGAAAAAAAGAAAAAAATCAATCTATTTACATCATCACAAAAACGAGCTAGCTGCTTAGAATTTATCGGCACTAATGATGCTGTCAGGTATGCCTACTGTATTATCCCCATTAATTATCAACTGTACTGTATTGAGATTATGTTTTTGTGAATAAAGATTAAGAACACACAGCTATTGCTTGAAAGTCCTCGGAATCAAAGGTTTGAAATCAACAGTGGGTTGTTGGTTAGGTGAGGCCCAGTCAAATTTTCACTCCTTATATCTGGCCCATTCATTCAAAAAGGTTGCCCATCCCTGCCTTAGAGTATACTCCCAACGAGTGGATACTACTAACGTGAGGTCACGATCAATGGAAATCATCTACTGAGTGCTACTAAATTCTTCTACCTTATAGTATGTCTTGTGACTCAAGAGTCACCGTTGTAGATATTTATCGACTTTTCATCCACATTTTACAGGACAGCACATCTACTTGACGACGAGGATTGACGGTAAATTGGTGGTGCGACCTTACACACCCGTAACCAGTGATGATAACAAAGGTTACATGGACCTTGTCATCAAGGTAAGATCTCTTACCACTCTGCTACCACCGCGACAACCTGTGTGTTGGGGTCGTGTGATTTGACTGTCGCCATATATCAGACATGAGCTTTTCCTGGATTTCGCGGAATATCCGTGATTTCTTTTATGCCTCGGGGACAAAAACTATTATCCTAACACACTGTAGCATACGCCAACTGGAGCCTATACCACAATTTTTGCAAAGTTCTGTGAATTTTTTTTACCTTGTTTATTCAATGTGTCCATGGGTATGGCTCCAGGATTACCTCACTGATAATACTATTCTACTGAGAGATAGCCATTCGTACAGAACTAGATCTAGCTGCTCTAATAATGTTTTACTTGCTCCAGTTAGATCTGGGAATGGTAAAAGGTCCTTTAAATGTTCTGGAGGCAGGTTGTTGAACAGTCTTCCCCCAAATTTGAAATGCTTGCCAAATGTTAATATCGTTAAATTGAAAAAAACGAATTGATTGATGTCAGAGGACCCAATATATATATTTATGTATGCAAATATATATAGATGTATATATAAATATATTTATGTATATTTATTTATTTATTCATTCATTCATTCTTTTATACTTATATATTTAATCAATTTATTGTTGCTTTAGGTATATTTTAAGAATGTCCATCCCAAGTTTCCAGACGGTGGTAAGATGTCGCAGTATTTAGAGGGTATGACCATCGGTGATGCGATTGATGTCAGAGGACCCAATGGTTTGCTGGTCTATGAAGGCCAGGGTAAGTAGCAAACTACTACTGTAGCAGCTGGTTTGAGAAGTATCTGTCTGTAATGTATGCACCCCTGGTCTATCCGTTATATGAAGTCACATAACATATAGTCATTAGACCATCCTCTCTGTCTGCATTTGCCAGCCTGTGATATGCAACCCTCTACTTTAATGCTTTTAGCTTCAGGGTCCAAGGAATATAGAGTGTTCATTACGGTAGCTGATACATATATATATAACCCTGGCAGGCCCAGGTTCAAATCCCGGTGGAGGCTGTAATTTGTTTTCACTATTCTGTATTTTCCAACTCACTACAATTTCAATTATATACATATAGTCTGATGATTGCTCAATGCATGAAACTCTGAGTAACAGCTACAAGTGTTCCACTAGTCTCAAGTAGTCTCAACCTATATATACGTATAGATACAGGTTTAGGACTGTATCTGGTAGCATATTTACTGTTTTTGCTGAGTTTGAATTTTTCATCGGTATAGACTGGAAGTCTGATCAAGTACGTTAAGTTCTTTCCACCCACAAACCTGTGTCCTATTTCAGTTGTCAAGTGACAGTGTATGTTTAGAAGTCTACCAGTGACTTTCATTTAATCTGGTGTTGATTGGGGTGTGGGTTAAGTTGTTACAGTAGTTCTCTCGTGTTGACGATCATATTAGTTCCAATCTGTGACGTCTCTACCAGCCTATGCGTCGGCTGCTTTAGGACGACGTCATTTGGAATGTGTCATTCCGAGTGGATTTTCGAAGGCCATGGATGGAAATATCCAGAAGTACTTTTACTCAGTGAAATCTTGTACGATTCATTTATCAAACTCTGCGGGCCATTCAGATGGCTTTTGAGGGAAACGGAAAGTTCATTGTGCCAGTCTCACCGGTAACGGGCGAGAGTAAAATCAGAACGGATCTAATATACAAAAATTACCGTTTTACCGGCATGTCACTCCAGCAGACTAACTGAGGTGGTTTTAATTAGTTTCGTTCATGCAGTAACAGCATCTTAACTCCAGTTGTAACTAAAGATGATGCTATTGTGGTGTAATGTTATAGTGGGGTCGTGGTTGAAATGTCTTGTAATAGAAAAGGGGGTTGTAAGATGGGGTGGGGGTGGGGGAAGGGTTGTTGTGATTCCATCTAGAGCTGATTGAACTCTAAAAGTATTATCTAGGTACCCACCGTGAACAGGATGTATATTGTTGGTCATAGCACAACTATTGGTGTCTAGTTTCTTCATGAGCAGATGTACAAGATGTCGATAAACAAAACCAATTAAGCCTTCATCAGTATGCAATCAATATATATAACAAGTTAGGTCAATGTTGCTGCACACAATTCAATTAAAGTAGCCACTAAATGATATATTCCTCGTTTTGGTTAGTTAAAGGTATCAATCATTTTTTGTGTTTTTTCATCAGGAAAATTCAAAATCTGTGCTGAAAAGAGAGCAGAACCGAAAGAAAAGATTGCTACGAATATTGGACTCATTGCAGGAGGAACAGGTTTGTTAGATTCCATTACGTGATATAACTGACAGTGTTACAAGCATGTAAGATTCCATTACATGAAATAACGAACAGTGTTACAAGTATGTCAGAGTCCCAATAACATTAATAAATGACAGCATTACAGGTATGTTAGATTCCATTACAAGAAATAACTGACAGTGTTTCAAGTATATTAAAGCCCAATAACATGAATAACTGACAGTGTTACAAGTATGTTAGATTCCATTACAAGAAATAACTGACAGTGTTTCAAGTATATTAAAGCCCAATAACATGAATAACTGACAGTGTTACAGGTATGTTAGATTCCATTACATGAATAACTGACAGTGTTACAGGTACATGAAATAACCGACAGTGTAACAGGTATGTAAGATTCCATTACATGAAATAACTGACAGTGTTTCAAATATATTAAGGCCCAATAACATGAATAACTGACAGTGTTACAAGAATGTTAGATTCCATTACATGAAATAACTGATATTGTTCAAGTATATTAAAGCCCAATAACATGAATAACTGACAGTGTTACAGGTATGTTAGATTCCCCATAATATCATAAAATGATGTTAACAGGGTTGTAAGAGATTACCAATTACATGACTGATTGTGTATCGTTTTGTTTTGACATACCACTTACAGAATGGAGGTGGAGACAGTTACATTAGATAAATTTACAAAAGATATGGGGCTTGGGGGGGGGGCTGGGGAGGACAGTGTTTGTTAGATTACCAATTACATGAATAACGGTGTAACATGTAACTGTTTCATTACCTATTACAAAATGGAGAGGAGAAGTGGGGGCAGGGTTTATTAAACTTCCAGTTACATGACTGGTGGTAGGTATTTAAGTATAAGAGTTATGCAGTGAATATAATGGTGATAGGTAATTAAGTATAAGAGATATGCAGTGAATATGTGGTGATAGGTAATTAAGTATAAGAGTTATGCAGTGAATACGTGGTCTTACAGAATGACTTAAAGTCGGAGAAACCTGAACGCTTCTCAAACCAATACTTGAGACTTCACATTTAAATATAGATGACCATCTTGATTATGTTTCCAATTTTGGTACGTCTTTTTTCCCTGTAGGCATTACCCCCATGCTACAGCTAATCCGTCAAATCTTTAAGGATCCTGATGATAATTCCAACTGTTGGCTTCTCTTTGCTAACCAGGTAAGTAACCATTACTTTGCATCTTCTTCCCAGAGCCATCCCTGAGACAACATGAAATGTTTCTTCCCTCCCAGAAAACGTTATCATTAGCTGATAAGTATGCATTAAAGGCATTGAAGACTCGCACCAAACCGTGTGCGGCCATCTGAAAAAGTTAACTTTCCATTGCTTGCAAGTGACGTTGTGTTTGTGTCGCTACAAAATGCAGACAGTACAGTAATGAAACGTGATACCTTGTTATCTTTAGCTGGACCTGAGATGTCCATCGCTGTATTGTTTGTACACTGTGCTGTGGGTATTGACCGCAGTTGTATGTACTGACTGTACACTAGCGTCTAATTACCGACGGTAGCAAGCTGTGTGTGTGTATTTTCTGGGATCGATGGCGGTGTCTAACACTTCTGTTACACCTCATTCGAAACTAGGTCAGATTACCGGCATTAAACGTTTCTTTTTGCGCGAGTCTTCACACCTTTTAATACTCATATATGTGTAGTTAGTTCTCATGGGTATTAGCAGAGAGAACCTTGCGACCCTATTGACAGCTACTAGTACATTTATTAATTTTTTTTCTTCTAGTTGTTTTTGAGGGTTTTCTTTTTTATCCCAATAATGATTTGTCATAATCCCCTTTTTAACCACAGCAGACATAAATCATATTTTCCTTAAGTACTTGTCCTAAATTGTGCAGCTGTTTTTGCTAAGATATGAATATCCATCGCTACAATTTAATGTCGGGGAATTCTGCGTCGATGTGCGAGCTATTTCAAAGTCAACCTTCTTTTTCATTTCCGCTTGGCTTGTAGACGGAGAACGACATTCTGCTGAGAGAAGAGCTGGAGGAGATTGCGAGGGAACACCCGACAAGGATGAAACTCTGGTATACTCTAGACAGACCCGAGGAGGGTAAGTTTAATAGATAAAACTATGTGTAAAAATAAGTTGGCCTGAGGTTTCGATCCTAGCAGGATCTTCTTCAAAGGCTAAATGACAAGTAACAGTAACAGAAGGGACAAAAACACACACAGAATACAGACAGGTTAATGAGCATGGTGAACACAAAGAGATAGATGTAAGGGGATTAGTAGACAAGGGATTGAGAGAAGAAAGAAAGAAACCAACAGTGGAAGAGGAGAGGTAGGAGATAAGCAGTGGAGGGACAAAGATAGGATTAAAGGAAGGGGGGTAGGGAATAAACTGGAGAAGGACTTTGTCCTTCTCCAGTTTATCCTACTTTTACACATTCTCTTAGACAGGCTCTCTAGTGGATAAGCAGTTTGCTAACAGTTTTATTTTATTTAGATAAAACTAGACAGTTTTCATCCAACAAAACATTAAATGAGTTTGGTGTGTTTTGGGCCAATGGTTCCCAATTTACGTTTAAACTGCGATAACAGACTCAGAATATTGTGTTTTATACTCACAAGAAGACCAATTCTGCATTTTGAGTCGAAAGCCACATCCCACTTATATCCTGTTTCCATCCGTTGATGTGTTTATTGTTTGTGGGAGGTATTCTTTTCGTTTCACCAGGAAATGGATCAGTTTGAGTTTATCGGTGATGTCATGATAGAGGCTTGAATATCTTGTCGATATTTGCTGGTTTATCATTGAAGTGTGATTTTAGCATAGTTATAATGTTTCACTTCAACCTCAGCGTGGACCAAATTATTATTAGGATCAAATTTGTACATAAAAAGTACATTATAAGCGTCTAAAAAGGGAAATAGATTTTTTCAACTGAATTGCCACCATGATGTAAGTCACTAAACCCTGCTGTTGTCTTTAAATTTCAAAATTAAAAATGTCCATCTTTTGTCTGTGGTGCCAGATTTTCTTTCACCTATTTCAAAAGTTGACATCACTGCATTTGACACAATTTTTTTTTTTTTTTTTTTTTGCCAGCAGAAAATTTATGTTAAACAAATTTTAACGTGAAGAATGTGATGTGTTTGTATTTTTAGGCCTCTTGCAAGGACGTGAAGCAACATTGTTGTTGTTAGTTTGTCGCATGACGTCAAAATTGGGTATTTTAGTACTTCGTTATTTTGAGATGCTCTTGTTCGACGGTGCGATGTCTTGTCAAACAGTTGTCGAGTAAAGTACCGTGATGTGTCATGCCATCTGGTTTAAGTTCACAAGCTATTTTGATGTCACGCCTATAGTCACAGAAGATGTTCTGATCGTTCAGGCTTGAAGACAACGGATGACATCGGCAATAAACAAGACATGATTACCTCATCGCAAAGATATGGAAATATAATATCAGCTGTTACACTGTTGAAGGATACATATACATATTTATATCTATATAAACTAGTGTTTGCACGGGTTATCCGGGTACCCGGGTACCCGCCCGACGCGATACTACCCGGTTCCTAATTTATTACCCGAATCCTAAGCAAAGCGTGATTTAAAAAAAAAAAAAAAAAAAAAAATTGGCAAACCGACGGTTAGGCAGATTTCCCATTGACTTAGTGTGGTGTTAGGCTACAATGTGGTCGAAGATGACAGCAATAACGAAGGGGCCCGCTCGACGCGATATTACCCGGTTCCTAATTTATTACCCGAGTCATACGCAAAGTGTGATTGTTTAAAAAAAAAAAGAAATTGCAAACCGATGGTTAGGCTGATTTCCCATTGACATAGTGTGTTGTTAGGCTACCATGTGTTCGAAGATAACCGAGCAATAACGAAAGCTTTCCATAGATATCCTATAACTGCGTCACAATTTCAGCTAATAAACAGATGGCTAGGCTAGACTACCCCCATTGACTTAGTGTGGTGTTAGGCAACCATGTGGTCGAACGTAACAGCAATAACGAAAGTATTCCATGAATGTCTTATAACTGCGTCACAACTCCAGCAAATAAACAGATGGTTAGGCTTAGCTAGATTTCTCATTGACTTAGTGTGGTGTTAGGCTACCATGTGGAAGAAATTATTATTTATTCATTCGTTTATTTCAAAGAAGGAAAGGCTGACAAGGAATTTTACGCGATGTTTATAGATTATTGACGGGATAACTAAAAAATAGTAATCGCAAGTGGCTTTTTACTAATCGTTTATTCCAAATGCGATCAAATTGCGCGAATCGCGCAATCTCGCGGCTAATGCGAACCCTGGGCCTACATAATAGATGGTAGTAGTATTAAAAACTGTTTAAGAGCTAAATTGGATATCTATATGGTTTGATCCAATAGACGTGCACGAGCTAGCATAAGCAGCGGCGACAGTGCGATGTTAGTAGTAATGCTAATTATAATTAAGTAATTAAGAAACACAAGCAAATAAAAATTATTGAGGGAGGTTTTATACCTTATCTTACACCTACGTATTTGAACATGAAAACATTGTCAGTAGAGAATATAATGCATTTCTTGAAAATCGTGATACACAAGGGTAAACAATTTTTTCCGGGTACCCGGATACCCGACGGGTAACGGCCCTCGGGTACCCGGTTCCCGATTTTTGGACCCGTGTAAACACTAATATAAACATAATGGTTTGGATGTAGCTCGTCATGACAAAGATAGCATGGATGTAAAAGTACTTTGGAAGTATGATTATGATGAAATATCCATGAGAGTATGAATGTAAATCAGTAACACGACAGACAGTATGGATGCAAGAACCATGAAAGTATGATTATGATGAAATATACATAAGAGTATGAATGTAAATCCATTACATTCCTGTGTTGATGTACTTAGATAAATTAGCATAAGAGCAATGATAAAACTACTGAACACTGTTTAACCAATATCACTCATGAGAGGTAAAGTCCATAGAACAGATGTTCATGGTTTTAATGGATTACAGCAAGCCTGCTGTTACACAGGGGTAACAAAGATGAATTATTCATTTTTTTAATTTTTATGATTTTTTTTATTTCCCCTCAGACTGGGAATACAGTAAAGGATTTGTGTCCGATGAGATGCTGAAAGAACATATGCCCCCTCCAGGAGATGATACCCTGATCTTGATGTGTGGCCCGCCACCCATGATACAGTATGCTTGCCTACCAAACCTCGAGAAACTTGGATACTCAGAGGACATGATATTTTCGTATTAGGAAAAAAAAAGAATAATTTCTGTTGTTGGCATCGGCACGTCTCTGACAATTCTGGTAACATGGATAATAAGATAACCCATCTCTCTAAGCCACTGGTTATCTAGTTAGTTAGTTATAAGATACCCATCTTTGTTTAGCAACTGGTTCTAAAGATTTCTGTAGTAGGAACATATCTCTCTTAACAACTAACAATAAGGATGGTGCTAATAGGATACCCATCCCTCCTTAGCAACTGGTAATACTGATTGTGATAAAAAAATACCCATTTTCTGTACTGGCTATACAAACTGTTGGTAATAAGGTACTGAGATAGTAAACCTATATACTGGTATAGTGGGAACCCACTGAGATAGTGTAACTATATACCAGTATAGTGAGAACCCACTGAGATAGTATACCTATATATTGGTTTAGTGAGAACCCACTGAGATAGTATACCTGTATACTGGTATAGTGAGAACCCACTGAGATAGTATACCTATATACTGGTATAGTGAGAACCCACTGAGATAGTATACCCATATACTGGTTTAGTGAGAACCCACTGAGATAGTATACCTCTATACTGGTATAGTGAGAACCCACTGAGATAGTATACCTATATACTGGTATAGTGAGAACCCACTGAGATAGTGTACCTATATACTGGTATAGTGAGAACCCACTGAGATAGTGTACCTATATACTGGTATAGTGAGAACCCACTGAGATAGTATACCTATATACTGGTATAGTGAGAACCCACTGAGATAGTATACCTATATACTGGTATAGTGAGAACCCAATTTATATAATGGTCATAAGGTGCCTTACCCTCCTGGTAGCCACTGGCTGTAAATTCATGCATGCCATGGTAGCTACTGGCTATAAATATGGTGAAATTATTCAAAACTGTAACCAGTAACCAGTGGCTATACAAATATTAATACAAGAATACTCTCTGTATGTTACCCAATGGCTGAGTGGTGATGCAAATGGCTGATTACCATAGCCAGTGGCTAATATAGATTGACCAATAGATATTGTCACCAAAAAATGCTGATTTTCATACAAATATTTTCTGAGTTTACATGAGATGGATATACCATCAGGTTTTTGTTGTTGTTGCTGTGAGAGATTTTAGTCATTACCAGCTAAAATGCATTGTCACCACAGACTCTTGCTTATACATGGTCTTTAAATAACAATGCTTCAGTTGTTTGATCTGATTTTTCAAGTGATCATTTCGAACACTTGGTTTGTCCTTCCAATTCTTTGGAAATGGGCTTGCAAGGTCATGCTTATTTATTTTAGGTGAACGATTAGAATGCTAGTGAACCAGCAGTGGTATGTGTATAGTGCAGAGGTGGTGGTAGGGGGTGTGTTTGCTGAAGAGACGTGACTTTGCCAAAGTTGTCTCTTGTCACCAGTCCCAGAATTAGCAACGTTTATGAGAATTCCCTGTCTCGGATGGAGGGTGTAGTCTTGTAGACAATTCACAATATTTATTTATGTGTTGGTTTGCATATTGCAGCTTCTGAATCTGAGCTATTCTGTGTGGTTGGTTGTTCTCGCTTTGTACATATGTGGTGAGGGGCTAAGCCTTCCATTGTTGCGTTGCATATTGGGTCAACTGTTAAGACTTGCTTTGCACTAATGTGGTAAGCGACTAAGCCTTCCATTGTTGGCTAATCTCTTCTATAAATCCCTTGGCAGGTTGTTAGCTTTTTTCTAGAGTATAATGTTATTTCAATGCTTCGATTCCTTGCCCAAGGCAGAAGGAATCTATGTGATGGTGATGGCGTGTGTGTATCTGTGTGTATATATGTGACACTTGCTCGTAAATGCTATAACTTCAGAAAGGATAACTTGGGTACATTTCATACATTAGGTAGAACTGGTTTGGGATTTGTAGTTGGTATTGGTCAAAGGTCATTTGAGGTCAGCATGGGTCAAAGTCTGAAAACATGATTTCACACAATATGTCAAGCAGTGGAAGTTGCAAGAAGTCCAAACTTGGTGTGTAGCTTGCTGTTGGTGAGTAGATGATTCTCATGAATGTCAAAGGTAATTTGATGTCAACACAAAACTGTGAAAAACTAGGAATGTTGCATGTGCAGTTCTAAAATCTCTGATCTATTCTGGTTCTCACTTCATTCTTGGACAAATATGAGTCACTTGCACTCCCTAGTCAGAAAGTTGTTTTGAATTTTGAGCTATTGTATGGCAAGGAATTACAAAGCCAACTATCTTTCTGGTTATTTGCATGCTATGGTCTATCTTATAATAGATTGCTTGTGAGCCTGCTGTTGTAACTACATTATCAAGGAATATGTTTGATGTTGAGTTGGTCATGATGGATTTAAATATTCAAGCTAGAGAGGTATCTTAGCTCTTTTGTTAATATTTTTTCTATCTTTTTCAAGTATCCATTATTCAAGGAGAAATTGTAGCTAAGCTTGTCAAGAAGCATAATTGAACTGATTTTTTTTTGTTTTTTTGTAATAATTTAATTGTCTTCCTAGAAGATTGGTGGACGAATGGAATCAAATTCCATCTGAAAATTTCCTGCAATAATTTTTTGCCTCACGAGTATTGTTTTGGTATTGCTTTGTATTGTTATTTTTGAGCTATTAAATAATTATGGAATGATTAAAGGAAATCATTTGTCACACATTTATTTAGTTTTTGTTGTTTAGGGGGGGGGGGGGGGGCTTCAATTTATAATCACTATGTAATGTGGATGTGCAGTCCTGTGATTTACAGCTTTCATTTCACCCTTTTCATCTTGTCACAGGAATGTTTGTAAAGGAGTTGTAAAGGTACAATCGGGGCGGGGGGGGGGGGGCAGTGGGCGGTTGAGGTGTGGAGGAGGCAGGGTTCAAAATCTAGGAAGGTCAAGGATTTAGAGATGTCGATATAGGAGTTGGATGGCCAGGAGCAGTGGTACAGGCAGGGGTGGATTGGGTCGTAAAACCGGCCCGGGCATTTTCCACCCAGACCGGCCCATTATTCATTGATATGCTACTTACATAGTGATCGCCGTCCTGGGGGAGGGGTATAAGGGGAGGGGGTTTCCCCGTCCCCATTGAAAGTTTTTTGAAGTTAACATGCAAAATGGTGCTATATTTCTCAATTTTGTGGATTACAATAATCCTTTAAAAATGACCCCAAAATAATATTTAAAAAAATATAATAATAAAAAACTAAACTCAGGAAAGATAAAAACGTAAACAAAAATAGACAAAAATATATGTTTTAGACTGGATTTTATTTAGTTTTTCAAGCATTTTGTGACAACATGCTTGAAAGAAATTGAAAAAAAACCTAAATAAAATCCTTTAGCACGGACGGGTTGTCATTAGCACGTTCTTTTGTTACGAACTGACAGACTAACTTACATGGTGATTTCATGAGCTGATTCCCACAGTTAAAAATATATTTCTACACAGCCCGTCTGTATTCTATTAACTACTGTGAAAATAGGCTGTAATTTTTACCAGACTCGCCAGCCCACCGGGCATTGCCCAAATGCACGTGTGGCCAGTCCGCCACTGGGTACAGGAGTTGGATAGATGTAACATGCATACATGTGTTATCATTCCTGTCTGGTAATATTTGGGATGTTAAACCCCCACAGTAATTATAATAAACCAGCATGCCCCCACCCCCCCACCCCTTCCCCGTCTGATCAGTTAACTATGATAACCCTTACTCTCAGTACTCTGAAAGTACTTGAGATTCAAATAACATGGTAAGTCTGACTAAACAGAGATACCTCAACTGATATCAGAATCGTCCAATACCTTCAAAATATTCAAGTATGTGCTTTGAAGGACATGAGGTCCTCGATTTGATCTCTCGAGTGGTCTAAATTGTCTGTAGTTCTACCTGTATAATTACATCGAGGCATTGTGGTGTGAGCTAAATGACTTCGAATTTTATTCACACTTATCCAGAAAACCACCTTTGCTTCAAATTAGGAATTTGTTGGCAGATGAAACGTCCTGTAAGGGGGCGTCGATCTGTTTCAATGATTTCATTTAATTTATTTCATTTATTTTTTCCATTTCCTCACAATGTTTATATAATAATAAGACGGTGTAGACAATACCATGCAAAGAAAATAATAAGTAATAAATCATATAAAAGAAAAATAATGATAGGCGTACGAGGCGGGGGGAGGGGAAGGGGCAGGTTCCCCAACAAAGATCAGGGGCCCACAACATTCGGTCAAATTGTTCACAACACTCGGGCAGCCTCGGGACAAAACATGAAATTGAATTTAAATTAAACAGAAATTGTGAAGGTATTCATACACGATCGCTTGCCCGAAGTTTCTTTGATTCTTTCCAGATTCTAGCCCAAATCTCCTTCGAATCGTTCCCAATTCTAGCCCAAATCGTTCCCAATTCTCGAGCAAATCGTTCCCGAATCGTCAACGACTCTTGCCTGAAATATCTCGACACGTACATTATGAAAACGTCGCGAGATAATAGATTGCCAGCCTTTTTTATTTCCCCAAACTTTAAGGGGACTCAAAAAAGTCGTCAATAGTTGTTGAAAAACTCGGGCTGCCTCTTAAACAAAAAATGAAACGGATGATGTTGCCGTAACTAGGTCGCAGGTTGCAGGTCCTATTGCGTTGTACATAATGCATATTAGTTGCATTTATCATGACAATGATTCCATGAATACGGTATCTATTTGGAAACAATCCAATCTGGGTTAAGTAGGCTACTTTTAACTGTTGTCAAATGAACTTACGATGTATGCTCTCGATCAGTGAATGAATGAATGTGGTGCGTGGTAAACAAATATGACAAACAGTTCCCACATTTGCTCAGATTTCACCAAATTAGGAAATTTTCAAAAATATATCGGCAGATCACAAGATCTCGGACGGTAATATTACATCTGGTGATAAATAATCCAGAGTGTGTGCCCGTGACACAGACACCTTTTGTCACCAAATATGCAAGTATCACTTTTTGCACCAGTTGTTCTAATTGACAAATGACATTTATTGGCAGGTGTTTTAAAAATTCATTTTAAGTGGTCTGCTATAAATAATTAAAAATAGACTTATCAAATTATGGTATCTACTGATATTTTCATACTTCCTATATAGCAATAGCAATTGTTGGGGGGGGGGTGGGGTGGAGGTGCGGGGCAGGGGATCGGGATATTATTGGTAACTTTAGCAATGTTTGATGTACTAACGTTGGGACCAGTGGTGATGGTGCTAAATAAGAACTATGTTCACAGCAAACTTTTTTTTCAAAACGCCTATTTATATAAGGAAAAAATCAGTTATATTTTCTGGCTTTTCTTTCTCTTCGATGATATTACGGTTTGTTAACTTCTGTCTCGCGCATGCGTGTAAAGACCCATGGTTCCCATAGGAACTTGGTTGTTCGTGATGAGTTGATCGAGTAAGTTTTAACGGTAATGTACTAGCTGATTAGTGTAAACCTTAAAGGGAGTGAATACAAGCACACAAAGAAACGTCTCGTGCCGGTAACCTGACCTAGTTTCGAATGAGGTGTAACAGAATTGTTAGACACCACCATCGATCCAAGAATATACACACACAGCTTGTAGTCATTCATGCAGCTACGGTCAATACCCACAACGCAGTGTACATAGCAGCGATGGACATCTCAGGTCTAGATAAGAGATAACAAGGTATCACGTTTCATTACTGTCTGCATTTTGTAGCGACAAAAAAAAAAACTTCACTGGCAAGCAGGCCGGCACGCGGTTTGGGGCGAGTCTTCAATGCCTTTAAAAGTATGCGTTCGTTTTGCGTGTGTGATTTCAGATTGTTGTGTACACCTACAGATTAGAATCGGTGGGTGTAGGACCATGCATGAGCAATAATTACGTTATAGCTCCACGGATAAGAGCACGTGACTTTTTAAAATAAATATTGAAGTAGTAAACTTTAAAGGATGCCACTAAGTGTTAGTATGTCACAATACAACCAAAAGATCAAAATAATTAGCTTTACAAAATCAATAGAGAAAAAAGTCACCCAAGATGGAATCTGCGCAAGCAAATCAAGCGATTGAATGTTTTCTGCATTCTGGAGGTCGGAGGGTGGTTGGAGCAGGATATTTCAAAGTGTTCCGTGTGCTACAAATGTATAGCCTTTTGCTAAATTCTTAGATCCGATTTTGAATAAAAAAAGTTTCCTCGCACTCGCATATTAGACCTGTTCGTTGTCAAACAGTCTTCGCTTTTGCCGTTCGAGATATTTCTAATAGAAGCAATAAATAACATCTGTCTGCCAATTATAAGCATTGTATAGGCGCCTTACATACATACAGGGATTATTCCATTTTATCAGCTGGTCACGCTCTGCATAGAATGGTGTTTGGTCCACGATACAGCTAACTGTGACATGATGGATGGGATACCATGCGTGACTTCAAGACGAACTTGTGTATCGCCTAATACAGCCTTGCCTGTTAACCATGCGTGTATATGTATGTATGTATGTATATATATATATATATATATATATATATATATATATATATATATATATATATATATATAAACCAAAATTCCTTTACAATTACGACGGAATCGGATTAAAATAATCCGACTCGGATTAAAATAATTCGAATTTCTAAAACTTCTGCTCAATTCAGCAGAAATCAGTAAGTCGCTTTGCCTTTACAACCATGCCGACATCTTCTCTATAAAACAGTTTCAATTCCTGCTACTCCTTGTCACTTTCGGTGATCATGCACTGAAGAAGAGCTAGTTTTGCTCGAAAGCTCTGCAAAAACCAAACATTGGCTGTTTTACTTCCAATCACTTACCTAATTCAATTATTGTATCTCACTCGAGATCCAGCCTTTCTCTAAATACAGCATAGTTGTTTAACAGTTTTTCCGTTATTCCTATATATATATATATATATATATATATATATATATATATATATATATATATATATATATATATATATATATATATATATATATATATATATATATATATATATATATATAATTAAACTAAGAATGCTTAAATTGTTTAAGTTTAACACCATGTCTTGGTGCAGGAATATATCCTTGCTTCCTTGCTTGACTCGACAACTTATATAAGGAAAAAATCAAATGAACTGACCAGGCCCATAAATAAGCGTCGTGTATTAAGTTTGTTCACGCTATGCGTCTATTCCATCAAGTCAGGCGTACCATACAGGGACGCAATGAATATTATATTATGAGTTGAGTTGGTCACATCTAGTTAATATTAATGCGTGTATTCTAAATAACTGATGCATGTTCACTTGGTTGTTATAAATAGTCAGCCTCCTATCGGAATAGCGACTCCCTCATGCTACAACAGCCTTGTCACGACATCATTAACCTTAGCAATATCTCTCTTATCTAACCGGTTTCACTCACATGTAGGCGATACTTTCAACACTGTACTGATGGATGTCCACTAGGCTGTTATAAACACGGAGCCTCTAATCGGAATAGCGACTCCCTAATAAAAGTCTTCGCATGGTAATAGCATGTGACTACCTGCGATAACCGACAGCCTTGTCACGAGAGCATTACATTTTGCAATATCTCTCTTACTATCTAATTGGTTTCAATCGCATAGGCGGCAATTTTGACACAGTATACTGATACATGTCCACTGGGCTATTATCACCACGGGGCTCCCTAATATATAACAGTCTTGCTTGATGACAGCATGAAACTTTGTAATATTTGTCTCATTTAATTGGTTTCAATCATGCCACTCCTTTCGCCTTCCCTCTCCCCTTCCCCTTCAGCCTCTTTCGGTGTCGCTGTAGTAATTGCTGTTTCATCTCCACTGTTCTGTTTATTTTGATATTCGGTCCAACTGGCTAAGCTTAAACGGGTCTTTAATACGTTTCGTTTCAGTTTGCTTACGAAAAAGATCGTGCCAGGATCGAACTCGAAAACGCCAGGCTCTTTCTAACGTTTACATTTCTGGTTCCAGTCATGCGTACAATGGAGCGGTGGCAGTTGCAATGGTCATTAGATTACGAACACGTGTCAATCTGGCAAAGCCCGTATAACATTTGGACATAATTCTTAAGTGACGCCCTGATCGACAGAGGAGAGAAGGGGGAAGGGAATGTGAAAGGAGTCGAGACTAATGTTGCCACCTGTATGAAAATACCTGCATATGTTAATGTTATTGAAAAGGTGCCACACCCCCACCCTCAATATCGGGGCACGTACGTAAGAGATATAGGTAATTACGACCATTAGGGCTCTTTAATCCAATGAAGAATATAATTATTGCGTCCCATGATTTGTTATAAGTTTCTTTGTTTTTTGCAAGCTTTCATTATTATACCTAATTTATAACCGTCCATTATGTGCCTTTGCCGGACTGACGAGAGGTTGTATGCTGCCTTTTGAATAGGGAATCAGCCGGATCGTCGCAAAATGCATAATGCAGCTATGACGTCATAATGACGTCAGCTTGACCCGGGTCAACCCTTATTGACTCATGTGGGTAAAGACTCAAGTCATGATCACAATAAATTGACACTGGTCTCGTGTTATCAGTTCAGAATTTTCTCTCTAGAAACCTTGATTCGAAGTCTCAATTCACTATACAACTTTTTTTTTAAAGGTTCACATGTACTTTGTATGTTGTTAAACATGAATTTTATAGTCCCTACTCGAACATTTGATTAATGATTAATGGCATTACCGATAGTAAAGACTCAAGTCATGATCACAATAAATTGACACTGGTCTCGTGTTATCAGTTCAGAATTTTCTCTCTAGAAACCTTGATTCGAAGTCTCAATTCACTATACAACTTTTTTTTTTAAAGGTTCACATGTACTTTGTATGTTGTTAAACATGAATTTTATAGTCCCTACTCGAACATTTGATTAATGATTAATGGCATTACCGATAGTATGGTCGATTAAACAACGATTTCGGTGCCCTATGTAATAAATGCATTAATGTCGCAATGACAACGCCCATAAATCACCGCGTGTAAGGTACGGAATGCTGTTACGAACTTCATGAATTATTATGAGCAATACCTGGGATATCAGAGACATTTAAACTGCAATGATGATAGAAATCATGGGTAGAAAATCCGAAGCAACATTATTTAACCGGATGACATACATTTCAGTCATCCAGGGCTCATGTAGACTTCCATAGCGCTTTGAATGATCTATGCAAAAGCCTTTGATAGAACTAACGATATTATTATATGACTATTGATCTATGTTTAGCGCTATTATAATAGGACAAGGTTTTATGCTAACCATAACAGATCTGTTCTTGCTCTATGATATGACTAGGTGCATATATTAGCTTTATTATTGAAGGAGTGTTATAGCTCCTTAGCTGTTAGTGTTAGCTTATTGAAGGAGTGTTAGATGGAGTGTTAGCTTATAGGAGTGTTAGCTCAGTGGTTAACGCCATGAATTTTAATCATAAAGTCCCGAGTTTGAGTCACACCAAAATTAATGTATGTCGTCCTGCAGTTTACAGAGTTGTTAACAATTGACAATTCATAATCATGGACGTTAAATATGAATCTAAGAAACTGACTTCGGTCAGCTTGCGGCTTTAATAAGCCAATGATGGCTTCTTCGCGAGTTCCTGCTTGCAGGAGGATCTTAAATACATACATACATTATTGTATAGGACCATATGCTAGATCTATACGATAGGTCAACTTCTACATGGGTGAGGAATTATCGTTCAATCAAAATGAGTTGTCTGCCTCGGTGTTATGGTTTAACACATCGGGCAACTTGATGCAATTTACGTGACAGTTGGAAGAACTAATTTCCTATTCATTGCATCTTATGAGATCCAAGCTCAGTCAGAGAGAATCGTCCTCCTGCAGCCTATAGGGAGTGGATCTTAATTAGCATTCAAATGTGTAAACTGACTATATAGTCTGTGAGATGAGGCAGCATGACTTCCTAAAGTGTAACAAGACTTAGAGTATATGTCTAAAACAGCTAACGGGTTATATTTGTAAACTGCAGTGGCTTTTCTCGACATCAAACACTACGCTATCATGTTGCTTTAATAGTACACATCGATACATAATCTACAACTTCCACTCTGCCATAGTAGATGTAGAAAGCGAATTAAAATTTGCCAAAAAAAAAAAAAAATAAGAGAAGGATGGGGGCTGAAGTTTTCATTTTCTTTAAATCTCGAGGCTATTAACCATCTTTTTGTACTGTTCGTAATGAGAAACAGGAGTGGATCTCATGGGAAGCTGAATATGAAAACGTAACTCACAACAAAGTATTATGCTGTAACTTCATTATGCTGCATATTTATCATGCTGCATATGCTGTATTATGCTGCAACTTATACTGGACAACTTTCTCCGGTCAATGAACAATACACGGAAACGAAGAGTAAGTTAATTAGACAGGAAAGCGTTAAAGTAAGCTTTCATTAATTATCTTCAGTGAGGTTCTCCTTCCACACCGACAAACCGGTTATGTCATGGTATGCAAATTGTGAAAGCGACGATGGCATTTACGGACATCCGTGACTTCACCAAGATGACACAAAGCCCAAGGATAATGCACATCACCTCTTTATTCCAATCGTGATTCAGAAAATTAAAATAGAAAAAAGCAAAAATGTAAGTACATCATATAGACCTAACTGTATACATGAGTAGTAAACCTGAAGTATATAATTAAATAGGCTACAATAACGGCTCAGAAAGAACAGAGAGAAAAGTGACCCGTAAGCAAGAAATAGGTGAACATGCTCAAAATGACAGTTAAATTTGATAATAAATCATACATAGTTTGCGTGTAACTATTCCTCTACAGACCCTACTGTATGTACCGTGATGACTATAGTTAGTGCATTGATCGAACGGCCAGTATACATGTAGTGACGTCATAACTCATTCATCGCATGATTCAGTATAACTATACGCAATTACATTAGTTTCACTTAGAGAATAACACATGCAGGTAAAGTGTATCAACCTTGTAATACAAATGTTCCGTAGATGTAGAAGGGTTCATTAACCCTATTGATTAATTAACCGAGCGTTAATTGATCATAATTCCACAACGATAATTTGATGATTTTGCCACAGTTCTGCTTGGAGTCGAGATGTCAATCAAGCTCGTAATAACCGAGTTCCTGTCCGTGTTCCTCGGTTTCCGACAACTGATAATCCGATATCCTGCATGACAGTGGAGTATTCTGGACATTCTGTAGAAGCGTTAATTCGGTTCTCCTATTTGATCATAAAAACTAGTGCTACCTGTGACATCACAGCATCTTACATCCTAAATGGAACCATAACTCTAATATCTGAGCAACAAGGTATGTTTCTTTCTGGTTAATACTCCTCCAATTCTTACACTTGTATGTAATAAGTTAACACATCGCATGCGTATTACCCATTAACTTATGCAGAGAAACGTATTGTAGAAAAGAGATTATGTAATTATGTACATTTATGTATTTATGACGTATCTTCAACCTGTCATGTTGTACTTCTTTGCTCGTTTCTTCAACTAGTACTTTTGGTTACACAACTGCTCATTTTGTTGATGTATGACTAGTTGTATGTGTAAGTCTGAACAAAGGATGGGTCAAAGATGGAGAAATTACGTTCCCTTTCGACATAACCACTTCTCGATACGTATATATGTGAGATTTGCACTTTTAATGCTTTTTTTTTTTTGCGTGTCTTTAGCGGTCTAGTTTAGTGTTCCCTTGAAACTAGGTGTGATCAATCTTCCCAAGGGATGCAGAAGTTATGACAAGGCTCATACAGCCGATACTCATAGCTGGTACATCAACTATTTACTGTTCATGTCCCACGACCGTGCATCAGTAATTACTACTTTGTGTTCGTAACACGGAAACCATGTGTTACAGGTGGCACTGTAACAACCTCAAAGCTCTTAACTTGTTCCCATGCATGTAAGACAAAGAACTGCGCGACTGAACTCGCACTCAATGGTTGTTACAGCAACTACTGTTCATATCCCATGCACAACCGTGCATCAGTAATTACTACTTTGTAACACTTTTTAATATGTTACATGTAACATGTTACTTTGATAAATGTGTTACAGGTGGCACCAGTAGTTACTGTACTATGGCTATGAGTATCGGGTGTCTCAGATTATAACACGGTATAAACAAGTGATGTGCTTAGACGACAACTTTAATTACTATATCTCGCCTTTTTAGATAAAACGACTTAACAGTCCAACCTACACCAACATCTAGCACAGCGTTTTATGCGTCTTGGGTCCATCATTAGCAAGTAACTTTGAATAAGTATCATAAAATTAGTATGCATGCATTTTGTCAACAATTCCCAGCGACTTCCTGCGAGCAGTGAAAAGAGTTCTGAAAATAACATAAATCTGTTATCAAAAGCTGGGGTGGCATTTATTGCGGCAAAGATTTATTCAAGTGATAACGGCTGGCGACACTACGTATTTTTTTTTTGTATAAAGGGGCGTTCACGTTTATAAGCTACTCCAAGCCTCTTGTATACGGACTCCTCGTTCTCATTGTCTTTAATATTATCATGTTCTGTGCATTATTAGGCTTTATTGTTTATTTCAAATTTTGACTGCAATAAAGTGATTTGAATGAATCTTCAAATATTGTGTATTATCAACTAAATTACCTTCAGGATTTATCGTGAAATTTTAAAAATTAACTAACTGTCTCCTTTTTATTAACAGATGAAAATGAAACGAGAAGGAAGATGCAACAGAATTAGTCTTGCTGTCTATACATTTGTGTTTATGGTAGTTTCCTTTGCATATTCATTAATATTCATTTTTTATACAAGCTTGATAATCAAACTAATTCTTTTGCTTTGAAGCCTGTTGATATACATGATGGTAAGATACTCGATCGCTGAAGAAACGGCTGATGTATATCTGATGATATGTGTGCTATCCTTAACTGATTATGGAATTAAACATTTAACTTCATCGGTTTACAAAAGCTTTAAAACGTTGCACTAACACTTTGGGACAGAAAGCCCCAGGACAGAAAGCCCCAGGATTTATTATAATGTGGACCTATTAAAAGGTCAATAAATAGGAGCTTCAAACAATTGGAACCAAACGGAGTACTTTAGTTACATCCCGGTAAACATATTTATGCAAATATGAATGAATTGAACAGCCCAACTCAATATACAAGTGGACTGAGAGACTAAACATCTTCAAACATTCATGGCAACTAACTAATGCCATTTCGAGACTATGAGGTTTCCCTTTACGAGGCCAGAAATGAACTCGGTACATATTAAAGTATATGATCTATGTTGGCTAAACATTCATGTATATCGGACAGGAAGTTGCATCAGTCCAAAACAAAGACCGTAATATCGAAATATTGCCAACATTATGTGCATGTCGTTTCCAACGCTTTGGAAAATGAACTCGGGACAAAGTCATTGTGCCATTGTGTCATAGTGTCATTGTGTTAACAGTGCGTATATCCAGCTGCGCTACAGTTTGTCGTGTTGCTAGTGTCGGGTACAACAGGTCAATCGCAGGTTTTTACATTAGCATCAAGACATTAGAATTAACGTCAGACATTGTCATGTACACACCGAGGGCTATCGCTGACCATTTGATGCGCTATACGCGGTTACATCTAACATTGTGTCTACAAAATGGACGCGAAAACTTTATAGCCTATCGCAACTTGCACTGTCTTGATTTGAATTCACATTCATAACCCCTCCCCCACCCCTCCACTCCCCTCCCCGACCCCATTCTTTCCCTAACAGCACAGCTTCAAAGTATTATAAGGTGCAAGATATTTTAAATCATTTCTGCGTTTGAGCTATGTGTTTCGTGCTAAG